>NC_136430.1:386153499-387353499 GCF_052849685.1 Lactuca virosa
TATAAAAGTTTACAACCATTCCTTTTGCCGTTGATCGCTTTAAATTTTGACGCTTTGGATTGGTTCTTTGGTTTCTCTATTGAACTTTTCCATATATATATATATATATATATATATATATATATATATATATATATATATATATATATATATATATATATATATATATATATATATATATATATATATATGGTTGAGATCGGTTGAGAACTCAAAGTTTCCCGAGAACCCGAGAACTAAAAGTGGAGCGTTGGATCAAAAGTAATTCGTTAAGGACATGATCGTCATCTTACCAATCTCATTTAATGTTTAATTTTTTTGTGTTATTTAATATATTAATATAAATGTCTAAAAATTTACATCATAAATCAAATTTTCAGACTTTTTTAAAAATAGTATTTTTCGTTTTTTTTAAATGAAGATTTTTAATTTTTTATAGAAAACATGTATTTTTGAAAAAAATTGAAAAAAATATTCTTTTAAAAAACTGCAATTTAAAAAAAACTGCATTTTTTTTAAAGAAAACTGTATTTAAAAAAAACTGCATTTAAAAAAAACTGCATTTTTAAATAAAAAAACTGCAAGTTTTTTAAAAAAGTTACATTTTTTTCAAAAAAAAACTGCATTTTTTTTAAAAAAATAAAATTTTAGGTGCATATATGCATATTTTTTCAAATGCATATATTCATATTTTTTATACTATAATATTCGTAAGTAAATCATAAAAAAACTCATTTTTATTTACGTCTTGAAGATTTTTTGATGCAAATTCATCGCAAGGTAACGTTTATAGTCCTCATCTACAATAGAATAAGTATTTTATTCGATACAAAATAAAATATAAAAAACAAAAAAATGCTATAAAATTCCAAAGCGTGTTCATGTCTTTGTGTCAATATTTCCATATTTTCTTCAATTTATCATCTTCACCTCTTCAATATTCATCACAATTTCATCCAAATCTACAAGAAAATTTAAAAAAAAAAAATTGATTGATGCAAAAACACTTACAAAAATACATAAGTGATTTACATGTGATTAACATATGAATCACAGACGATTCACATATGAATTACATGTGATGCATATATGAATTACATGCGATTTACATGTGAATCACATGTAATTCATATGTGAATTACATGCGATTTACATGTGAAGCACATGTAATTCATATGTGATTTACATGTGAATCACATGTAATTCATATGTGAATTACATGTGAATCATATGAATCGTATGATTGAAACCCTGATTTATCTTTTTTTAGTCAATGAAAAAAACCTCAACTGTGAATTACAGGTTATAACATCCAACAATGAATGACCAAAGTTTCTTACTGTGTATTTTGATATTTGAGCATTCATCTTTTGCAATAGATTGTTGAGAGTAGAGATTGACCATGGATTCATACAATTTGAACCACTATTAAGAGGGGATCCTCCATCCACCTTCAAATAACCATAATTGACATTGTTAAATATTATAACCATATTTGAAGAGCAAACTCATAATAAAAAAAGAAAAACAGTTTCAAGCATCATATCATAGATACCTTCTTATGTGAACAAGCATCTATTATTGCTTGCATTCTTTCAAGAAAAATAGGCGTGTGCCTTCTTCAACTTCTCTATTGGTTCAGCATTCTTATAACAAAACTTGACACTATACCCATTAGCAATGAAAACCATTAAGAGAATAACAATTTAATTTTAAATTATAACCCCTTGGTCATAAGATTAGACATAGATATGATATAAAGAGGAGAAGATTGTAAGGACCTTGAAATGCCTGACGGATACACTAAATGAGCCTCATTCATCATTCCCTTTGCTTCTAAGAACAATGCATATGACTCATATAGCAAAGTTTTATCCAAACAAATTTTAAGCTGTTCAATTTCCCTGAAAACAACCTCATAGTTTGGACTAAAATCCATCTGCAAACACAAAAGCGTTTTTTTTGTTTTATTACAGAGAAATTTTTATGTGATGATAAATGAATGTATTACCCACAAATTATTCTAAGTTAAAAACTACACTAAGCTTTATTAACGAAGAACACTCAGACAAAATGCATGTTTCTATATAGACTTTATTCATATGTGATTCACTTGTGATTTACATGTGAATCACATGGAATTCATATGTGATTCACTTGTGATTTACATGTAATTAATATGTGATTCACTTGTGATTTACATGTAATTTATATGTGATTTACCTATAAATGACATATAATTCATATGTGATATGTTATTCACTTGTGATTTACATGTGAATCAAATGTAACTTATGTGTGATTCACTTGTGATTTACATGTGAATTACATGTGATTTACATGTGAATCACATGTAATTCTTATGTGAATCACTTGTGTTTTACTTGTGAATTACATGTGATTCATATGTAATGTAACTCATATGTGATTTACATGTGAATCACATGTAATTAATATGTGATTCACTTGTGAATTACATGTGATTTACATGTGAATTATATGTAAATTACATGTGAATCACATATAATTCATATGTGATTCACTTGTGAATTACATGTGAATCACAAGTAATTCATATATGGTTCACTTGTGAATTACATGTGATTCATATGTGAATTACATGTAAATCCTTGCACACTTATAGTCTTGCTTTCAATTTATTAGTAAAATAGTATGCCAATTCACACAAATCACATATGTTTGTAATTGATTATTAAAATAGTACTAAAATAGTACCAAACTCTGTAAAAGCAAATGGCTTAGAGGCATTATTGAAAAATTATTCTAGAGTTACTGAAACTAAACGACAAAATAGATAGGTTTTTTATGCAAAACACAAGTCACGAATCTATACAATATCACTTCCCGTTAAGTAGATGGTATTGGAAAATATTATTGCTAATAATTTTGTCAAAGATAGCCAAACAAAAATGGAACCCAGGGACTTTAAAATCGTGTGTGCAGAGCTTCAAAACAAAGGCATAATGAAATTAGGATGTTATAACAAAAAAAATCAATGAAAGCACATTGATATATGTCTTGCATGTAACATATAATATGATATATTTTGATAAAAACCAAAAGGAAAGATTTTTTGGAGTTGAGAACCTACAGATCCTCTGATAAGGTTTCTGAGACTGCAAGTGTGCAGCAACCAGGAACATATTTGCCTGTAATTAATGTATGTGGATTTGCCAAAAGATAGTTGATGGAGAACAAGATGGAATAGTTGAAATTCAATTTACTGGGAATTCTAGGAGAGTTTTTATCTGATTTGCAAAAGCGTTGTTGGTTGGGGGAGAACCGAAGAACTTCATCTTTTTGCATAAATTGTAGCTTCCATTATTACAAGGATTACAACTTTGGCAACTGATACCAGGCTCCAGGGCTACTCGATCACACACTGCTAAACTTTTCACGTTGTGCCCGATTTCTTTGATGATTCCAGCACATTCATGTCCGATTACCATTGGTTTTTTCACTATGAAATTTGCAACTCGCATGTTCTAAATAATCAAATCGTAATCAATGAACTAAATTAATTACACATCTGTCTGTGATATGAAGTAGAATGGAGGTTTACCGTTTACGTACCTTGAAGTGATGAACATCACTCCTACAAATTCTGAGAGCCTTGATCAGATCCATATCCGGTGAAAACATGGTGATTAGAGGCGAATTTCAGTTGCATAATCTGATATCCAATATGCATAAGCGATTGATTAAGGCAGATTGTAGGACTAATCATTATCATTCGAATTTGATAATCGAAAGTCTTTTATCAAACAAAATCACGATGGATAACTGGCAGGAGAGAATATATGTTGACGTGCGTGTGTTAGGGCTTCGTGTGTCCATAAGAAATGCCACCAATATCTATTTCTGAAGCCTAATTAAATCATCATCACCATTACGTAACATAATCTGAAGAATAAAAAGGGAAAAGAATTTTTGTGGGAGCCAGAAACATGTACCTGAGCTCTAGCACTGTTGATTGTTAGGGGCTTCAAAACAGCGAGATAGCAGTCGGAGATCCGAGGCGTTAGATCTTCATCAAGTAAAACATTAGCAGCCTTCAAATTTCTATGAGCTAAAGGAGGCAAACATGTCGTATGCAAGTAGCTGAATTAAACAGCAACAAAATTGACATTCAAAATTACCGAATCAACCCTAGAATAAAGGAAAAGGAAAATCGGAATTTATGAGTTGCTTACTTCAAAGCTAGAGCGATTCCAAGAGCGATTCGAGACGAAGCCCCCAAGATATTATATGCAAATCTTTTGATTCGTATTATACCTGTTCACCGTCGACACAGGCGTCGGCGACGTTACCCTAGCTCAGGACAAATCCGGTAACAAATCTAACGCTGGTGAGCCATGTGATGTTTCTCCTTCTCCTGCTACTTCTGATTCTGCTTCATTTTCTACTTGAGCTTGTACTTCAACTCTTTTGGGAGAGAATCCATGGCTGAGAGATGACAGAGAAGACATAGTTGACAACAGAGAATCTTCATAGAGAATCTTCAGGTGATCTAGCCGACAGAGAATCGAGACAGCTAACAGAGCGAGGAAGATGAGATAGTTGCTTTCTCTATCGGTTCGTCGTTGATTTTTTACTCGGCCGGTGGGGACACCGCCTGGGATCTAGGCAATGGTGGTGATGGAGGAAGGTGAGAGAGAGTCCATGGTTTCTCAGTTCTATCGTCGGAAGAGAGAGAATAAATAGAAGGTATTTAGTTTTTTACATATCTAATTTATCGTATTATAAATTTAAGAAATAATAATTAAATTTTTGATTCCTAAACTACCCCTATGTTAATTTGATTAAGTTACCCCTCCATCTTTAGTTTTCTACTTATTTACAAATATGCCACCAAACATCTTAGCCATTCAATTTTTCAATCTAACGCTCCACTTTTAGTTCTCGGGTTCTCGGGAAACTATGAGTTCTCAAATGATCATTCCTCTCTCTCTCTCTCTCTCTCTATATATATATATATATATATATATATATATATATATATATATATATATATATATATAAAAGATCAAATGGGAACTCCTAAAGGTTAAGAACCACTTAAGAACTTTTTTTTATTAAGGTATAACACAATAACCCATTTTCATCTTTTATTATTTCTATCTACACACTACATACTCTCACATGGATATCTTCACTCTCATCTAAAACTTGAATAACACACAAACATTATCACTGGTTGCCACTAGCCACCACCCCCTGCCGCCTCTTGCTGTCGGCGAACCGCCAACGCCTACTACCACCGGTGAACCACCACCATCAGATACACAAGCTCCGGTTAGCTCCAGATCTACAATTTCAGCTTCTGATGTACGATTTTTAGCTTCAGATCTATGATTTTCAACTTCAGATCTATGATTTTCATATTTAGATCTACAATTTTCTTCTTCAAATCTACGACTTTCGTCTTCAGATCTACGACTTTCGTCTTCAGATCTATGATTTTTGTCTTCAGATCTATGATTTTCTCCTCCAGATTTATGAGCTCCGGAGAGCGGCATAACCACCACCTTCGTCCCTCACTATCAATGTGAATTCCTCTTTCATGACATTAATCTACCACCAACGGAAACACAAATATGATAAGATCTGATGAAAATACCTCCATATCCACCATCAATCGCCACCTGGTCTCAGATATGGAGTCACGAAGTTGTTTCAGCTTAACTTTCTCTCTCTAAAACACAAAGCATCTTATATATGGTGTGATTTGGTTAGATCTGATACCATCTTCATCACCGTCAACTTCGTTTCCACTATTTCCACCACCACTGATGTCCATCACGACCTCATACTGTCGATATCACGTTCAGATCTGGTCTATATGGTTCGATTTTTCTAGATCTAGTTTGGGTGGTGCTGTTTCATGTATAGATATAAAGCTATAATAGTGGTACCAGTGGCTGATGGTAGTTCCACCACCTTAGATATGTTCCAGCACTGCCACCTCCTTCATCTCTTTCTCTCTGATCTCAAATGAAAACATCAGGTATGTCGATTTGTATTTTGGTTATTTTGCCTTCTATTAACATGTGAACTTAATGCTTTAATCTCTCATTTATTGTTTATTTTTGTTGATTATAGTTTTATTTTTGTTGTAAAGTTGTGAATCAATGTTTGTTTTCTTATTTGTTATAATATTTACATCAATTGTTATTCATAGGTTATGTTTTCTAGTTGTTATACTGTGAATTAAAATTAGAATGTGTGTTATTATGTTAATGTTTTCTCAAATAATGTGAATTTATTTTTTTAAACTGTGAATTTTATCAATTATTGTTTAGTTCTGTTAAAGTTAGTTTTACATGTAAATGAGTGAATTAAAACGTTTTTAAATTGTGAATACTTTAAGTAAGATTCCTAAACTGTTTTATTAAAATGTAAATGAGAGTCCTAAAATACTATATTAAACTGTGAATTTGCTTGGTGCACACAAGATATTTGATGAAGTATGTAAAGTGTGTAAAATTTAATTATGAAGATTTGTGTAAATAAACTTTGAAAGAAACATTAACTTATAGATCTAACGATATACATATAAGTTTTAAGTTGAGAATATGACTGTGAATGTATAATTTTTGTGCATTAAACTGTGAATTTTTAATATTAAGTTGTGAATTTTGTGTACTAAATTGTAAATTGATTGTAGTACGCTGTGAATTTTTAATGAATTTTGTGTTAAAATATGACTGATTTATGTATGAATGTTTGTATTAATTCTTTTGTGAATATATTTACATTTTGTGATGTATAAATATGCAAAAATATATTAGTTTTTATAATTATTTTGCATTAAACTCTTAATTAGTAAATTAATTGGTTTATTCAACTGTGAATATAATATTTACGTTATAAATCCATGATTTTATATACAAGTCTAATTTGGAAGAAATGATAGTTGCGAAAGTGACACATGTAGTTGGTGGCGGTGTCTGGTAGTTAGTAGTGGTGATATAGTTTGGGTTTGACTTATTTGAATTTGTAAATTGGTGTATAATGGATTGTATTATGTTGAGAATTTATGTATTAAACTAAAATAGACTGTATAAAATTGTATATATTATATAAATTTTGTGTTAAAATATAAATGAATGTTTGCATTAAAATTAAACTATGTATTAGTGAATTAATATGTTTGTTAAATTGTGAATATGATATTTAAATTGTGAATATGTCTTATACATGGTATATTTTATAAAGAAATCTAAAATTTAGAAAAAAAGGAAAACTGAATTTGAAAATGCATAAATCTATTTTTTTTATTAAAATTTTATACATATTGCTGCAACAATAAAATGATATGTATTAAAAAGTATTACCAAAGAAATGAAACGTACGATAGTTGTTCTATTAAGTTGTGAATACGACCATAAAATGTCATTGAATTTGGTGTTAATCAGGCGGCGGTCCGGTGGCGGTCCGAATGTCGTCTGACGGCTGTCTAACAGCAAGTGACAACTAGTTGTAAACTACAGAATGAAAAAGTTTGTTTAATATAATATTAATGTTTGATTTGTCTAAAATCCCCATAATGAAAACATTTCAAAAAAATGGTTCTTAGGGTTATTAACATTTTCGGGTTTTCATTTGAACCACTCCTCTCTCTCTCTCTCTCTCTCTCTATATATATATATATATATATATATATATATATATATATATATATATATATATATATATATATATGGAAGAGTTATTTGGAAAATAAAAAAACCCTAAAAATCATAAAAATATAAAAATCATAAAAATGCATAAAAAAATACTTAGAGATCATAAAAAAAAATTTTAAATTTTTTTATAGAAAAATCGCAGCTTTTAGTATAAAATCGCTGAAAAAAAAATAAAAAATCAGTTTTTTTTTTTTTGTAAAAAAATTGTTTTTTTTTTTAAAAAAAAATTCAGCGATTTTATACTAAAAGCTGCGATTTTTTCATAAAAAAATTCAAAAAAAAGTTTTGTGATCTCTAAGTATTTTTTTTAGGCATTTTTTTTTTTATTTTTAGGGTTTTTTTAGGGTTTTTTGTTTTACATAGAACCTATTATATATATATATATATATATATATATATATATATATATATATATATATATATATATATATATATATATATATATATATATATATATATATATAAAGTTGGCAAGATCAATAATGGGCTAGGCCACTTGGACCCACTAGAAGTAAAATAACTTTGAAACAATTAAATTGGGTCCATTTGATTTTAAATGACTCGTTGAAATTTGTCCTGTTGCTTTCAAGAAAACTTGTTGCAGAAACACCAATACGCAGGATGGTTTACAAGATGTCTAAGAAATGTAAAAGACCAATCTAAGAATTAAAAGTTACTTAGAATGGCTGCATAATAAATTCTTCAATAAGTTATAACTGGCCCGAGATTTGTTTTCTGTATAAAGGTCCAGAAATGCATATACTGGATTTTGAAACAATAAGGACATGTTTTAAAACTGATTCAGTTTATTGTCAATTTGGTTTGGAGTAAAAACGGATAAAAATCGGATCGGATCCAAACAGGATTCCTGCCCAAATAATCTGAACATTTCAAAAAAAAAATTGTAGGAATTAGTTTTAAACCAGATTGCAAAAAACTGCATTTTTTTATCGTTTTTGTTATTTTAAACATTATAAAAAAATCGAACACATCTTTAACTCTAAAAATATCAAACGAAGCATATCTAATAGAAATAGCCGTTGACGTGGTTGTTTTGGTTGTAGTTGTAGTGATTGCTCGTTGTTTAGAGTGTAGTCGTCAATGTTGTATGCTTCTATGAAGGTGAGTTCTTATGCGGTATGTTCAACCAACGTTCTCATATTTATTTCTCCCCCATGTATTTGTTGTTCGATGTTTTGTAAATTTTCCTTTAGGTGATGCATTATGTTATCCAGTAGTTGTTCAAGCAAAGTCATACACTTCTACCTATTGAGTTAAGTTTTGTTATTCTTTGAAATATTACCATGCCATCAACCGAAAAAATGGATTCCGAAGCTAAAAGTTTGGACAGTTAGTAGATCACAAGCCATAACGACTAAAATCGGAAATTAAGTTTTGTTATTCTTTGAAATATTACCGTGCCATCAACCGAAAAAATGGATTCCGAAGCTAAAAGTTTGGACAGTTAGTAGATCACAAGCCATAACGACTAAAATCGGAAATTAAGGTTTCATGCGAAGCCAGAATATGTCACTTGTCAAACTGCTGTATAGTTAGATGTGATATAAAAATCACTTTCAGTATATCTTCCAAGTTCTCTACTAGGATCGTTACTTCGCGTCCAATTAGTAGCTATTTGGTTTAAGTATTATTATGTCTAACTGTTTCGTTATTACCGAAGCTAGATGCACCTAACGTGTTTCTTATTGAGTTATGTATAAATGTACGGGTTTGCGTTAGATAAATTTCAAATAATTTATTAAACATTGTTAAATTTATTGTGTGTTTTGAGCTAATTTATGTCGTCATTGAAGAAACCCAAATCATAAGATATATTCTGAAGTAAAGTTTCAACCACGCCAATATTTATCATCAGGTTCAGTGCGATTGGAACAAGTAATAATAGCAAAGATTATCTAAAAATTTCACAAAAGCTTTTATTGGTTTTATCATTTCATAAACCTTTTGTTTTTTTTGTTTTTTTTTTTTTTTTGTTTTTTTTTTATATATATTTCAAATCCGTTTAATTTTGGATATATTAAAAATATTTGTATAGGGACCACACTAATTGTAGGATAATAAACACTAGGTAAACAATACAATAGTTGTTTGTTTAAAACTCTGATTATCTCGGTTAGTTGTTCGATATGTAACCAACTTAGGGTCGGGATCAAACCTTTATATTAAGTCGAGTAGGTATACCCCAATTCGGATCTAACCAACTGGAATATGGATAGTTACAAAACTTTATATATTTACGATAGCCAAAGTTTTTAATACAAAAAAATTAGGTAATAGTTGCTTAAAAGTGTATTTTATATCTTTGATATATTTAAGTTTGTCTTGCACGATTAGGCTAATGATGTGTCCAACACAATGAGTATGTGAAAAATGTTATTTCAAACCGGTTAATATTTAAATTTTAATTGTCCAACTAACAAAGTTATTCGACGTATTATTGAAATACATCGAAAAATATTTGTTTTGTATTTTATAAGTGGTTATTATGTAATCTAAAATTCTATATAAATTTTTTCCATAACGAGGGTATCAAAACAATTCAAATGCAATAGTATATTTCATCATTTGTCAAGTTTGTGAATTTATCCAATTAGCCTTAACACAAAGGTACGAATCCAATGAATCATATGAAGTTGTCAAAATATGGTATATTAATTTCTTCTGAATTCTAATTTTTGGAAACGTGATCTTTCCATTTTAGTCAATTTTACATATTACTTGCATCATGTCTAAGGGTAGGATCAATGTTTTAAAAACCGGGTTTTTAGTTGAACCAGTATGATGACCGGTTCCCGGTTTAACCGGTTTGACCGCCGGGTTAACCGTTTTTATAATTTTCATATTTTTTCCTATTTTCCTATACATATATACATATATAAATCATTAATTTAATTTTTACAAGTTCAAACATTAAAAATACATATAAAAATAAGTTGGATTAATCCAAATACATTAAAATAACATATAACTATAAGTTTTTGTGTTTTACATCAATCCATATATGGTAAAAAGAAAATAAAGTATAATATCGAAATAAAATATAGTTTTAGATAAATACACACACATCAAACAACTTTATAACATTTACCATATGTTTTTATTTAGAGAAAACTAAATAGATTTGAAAAAAATCACCAACGTTTATTATGCAAATGATTATTTTTTTATGTATTTTTATTAGGTTTAACCGGTTCAACTGGTTTATTTTGACCGGTTCAACCGAGTTTTTCTAAAAACCGGTCGGTTCAATCCGGTTCAGAAATCAACATAAAACCGGTGATAGTTGAACCGCTCCATCTCCAGGTTCCAAGTCCAACCGGTTCGACCGGCCGGTTCAAACCGGTTTTTAAAACATTGGGTAGGATGACTTATGTGACAAAAAAAAAAGTGGAAGTGTCTCTTGGATGAGCATTGCCAATTGTGGGTTGACTAAGTGGTCGTAAGACATGCTATCTTGATTAACAAACTTTTCAATATTTTACTGAACCAAACTTTGATCATACATCCAAACGTTGCATCATCCGATTTAATATTGTTTTTTGATCCTAATCTTGAGCAAATTTCACCGACTAGCAATACAAATGTGCATGGTTTCTTAATATCGTATCTCCTTCTTCCTTAAATAAGAGACACCATTTCTTACATCGAGCTTTCATTAGGCCAATCAAAATCTCAAACAAATTGCAATGTTGTATAATCATCGGGTTCCGTTTTGTAGTACAAGCATTGACAACCATTAAATTACTTGATGAATCTTCAATGAGAATGGAAGATTGCGATTAACCATATTCGAATGCCAAAGCTTGCAAAGATAAGTAAAGAAATATAATGAGTAGTTGTAACACCCTTTTTGTAGGTATGAATTAATTCTTGTTGGTTTGTCTAAGCTGTTGATTTGGGGTTTTTGTGTGACGCACCATGACTTCTTGATGGTCGCGACGCGGGAAACGTCGATAAGTAGCGACATAGTGGCTATTGGTCTACGACGCGATGCCGCCAAGGCCCAAAACCTAGTACTCGGGCTTTAAGCCCTATATAATGATGTTAACTTTTAGGGTTTCTCAAAATATTTATCCTCCTTCTCCTTAGACGAAAACCCTAGCCCTATGTGCTTGTGAGCAAGTTGTGAGGTTTTTAAAGGGGAAAGAAAGCTAGGGAAGCTTGACGGATTGTTGTCCAGTGAAGAATCCACCTTATATCATATTATTTTGCATTATAAGCTACAAATTTACTACTTTATTCAATTTTATGGATATATCTATGATCTATCTTTGTTTTTGGTCACTTTTGGTCATTTTGACCTTATGTGTAACGTCCCAAAAATACCAACAAAAATTTCGTTTTTAAATCATCAAAATCATACAACCATTTGTTCCAAAACCAACTAGAGTAAAATATATATTTCAAACATCAGAGTAAAACAATAACAATCAGTGCAGAAAAGCCATCAAGGGATGTTGTGCAGTCACGCGGGGCCCTTTCCTTTGGAACTAGAAGTAGCTGAAAATGTTTAAACCACAAAACCATAAGCGCAAAGCTTAGTGAGTTCCCTAAAATACCACACACCATACATAGGATAGGAAATTTTATAGACCAACCATAGTCTTACTATCACTATAAGCCATAAGCCAAACCATGATATTTCTTTGCCACACCAGGAGCCAAATCCTGGTTACAAGTGCCAAGAACCAACCCCTAGTCTTCCATGCAAGCATCACAAAGACGACTAGCATCCTACATATAACTGTCGGGTTCAGACCCTGTTCTTGCATACAATTTTCAGGAGCCACCACCTGGTCTTTCATACATATGTCATGGGCTACCGCTTGGTCTTTCCATGCAAGTATCACAAAGACAACTAGCATCCTACGTAGTATAATGAGAAGACTCTCCTTACCGATGTAATCAACCGCTAATAACTCTTACAACCAACGAAAGGTGTTATACACCTCCTAATAAACCACACAATGTAAACCCTTACACTACAAGAAAAACGCAAATTTGCTAGGAAAGGAATCCGTTGCGAAAAGATGAAATTTCGTTGCAAAGAAGAATAGCGACGAAATTTGCGACGACCGATTTCCGTCCCAAAAAACCGCGTAGCGAGAGTTTGCTAGGGAAACAATCATTCCGTCGCAATTGTGACAACGGAATGAAATCTGTTGTAGATTGTATTTCGTCGTGTATTCCATAGTAGGATTCCATCACAAATTTTGTGGTAGTTCTTCCATCACAAATTCCGTTGTAGTTAATCCCTAGCAAAATCTGTGGTGATGATTCCCTAGCAAATTCTGTGGTGGTGAATCCCTAGTAAATTTAATGGTGGTGATTCCCTAGTAAATTTCGTGGTGATGATTCCCTAGCAAATTCCGTGGTGATGAATCCCTAGCAAATTCCGTGGTGGTGATTCCCTAGCAAATTCCGTTGTACTGAATCTCTAGCAAATTCCATGGTTGTGGATCCCTAGCAAATTTGGTGGTGATGAATCCATAGCAACTTCTGTTTGATGACTTCCTAGCAAATTATGTGGTGGTGAATCCCTAGCAATTTCTGTGGTGTATATTATATAGCAGATTCCATATCAAAGATTCCATATAGACGAATGGATAATTGATTTATAAATTAAATCCAAATTATTTTGTAGTAATATATGAAAAACAAAAATAATAAAAAAATCAAATAACATTATATCATAAAATAATACAGTAATTATTTATTACATGGAAAATGGAAAGTGGCTAATCTAAAATAAATACTTTGCAATAAACATATCAACACTTTATGACTTACTAGTGTTGTTGTTTTGTAATGACATTAATAAGATCCATTGTCGTTTTAAGTTGTTTTTCAAGTTTCCCGACTCTTGCGTTGTTTTGTTCTTCTTGGGCCTTCATTATTTCTTTAAGCTCTTCGTTTTGCTCTTTTTGTTTAGCAACAAGCTCCCTCATTTCTTCCATTTCATCATTTTTTTCCGGAATGTAAGATACATCTGTTTTACCGTTAATATTGGGAACCGCCTTTGCAAAAGTGCCTAATCCATAAAGTCTTTTTTTTGTCATGACCACCAACAACATCATAAAATAGTTTGTCCTCCTCAATTTCAACACCTTCAACTTCCAACTCTTCCCATTTTTCTGTATAGACCGCCTACAAAATAAAAATAATATAAGTTAAAAGATATCAAAGTTATGAATGACATTATGGACTAGATACAATATAAAAGTTTAATTGCACTGAAATGAATATTACATGAAAGTGACTCCATCGTGATTCTTCGTGTGTGTATACAAGAACAATTCACTATGGGGTGGATCACGTCCTAATTTTCTCTTCTGCATAAATACCATAAAATGTCAAATATACACATAAACATAAACATTGATGTACCATTAAAAAATTACCAAATCAGAAGCTATCTTCAAATGATTTGTGGATCCAACGTTATGGGTAAGTTGTGCTACTCCATCTGCCACACCATTACGCCTATTTTTCTTGTTCTGCTCGGATTTTAGCTTGTACTCATCTGTATTCCATTTTACTTGCCAAGAGTTCCAGACTTCTTGTGCAATATGAGCTGGTTTAAAGGCATGTGGGTTTCTTTGTGGGCTTCGCATGTTGTAGAGATATTGGCCATAACTTTGTGCCGCTTTACTTGCCCAAGCTTGCCTCACCAGCGAGTCTATTGTTTCACCCCAACAACATTTTTTCTATACATTAACAATATAAACATAAGTTTAAATGTAAATGTTTACCAAACAACAATTTATCACATATAGTTAACTTCCTGGAACTCCTCCTAATATAATTTGCACATTTCTTTGCTTACTTTTCCTCAATTGTACCCTTGTGGATCTACTCTTTGTAAAAAGGACCGACTAATAATGTGTGCATAAGGGCCTGGGCATGAGCCTACAAATAACCATGTGATCATTTTAATTTTGAATTCATATGTACGTGTACGCCAAAAGGTTATACATAGAAAAAAGTTGTAAGATATGATTGGTAACTCACTTTTTTTCCAAACATGAACAGTTAAACGTCCATCTTGTCCACAATCTTTAGAGGAATTGTTTTCACCTTCTACATTTCCACAACAGATCCATTCACGGTTGGTTGTGTTGGTGATGGGGTATATTCTGGGGTAGGTGTTGGGATAGATGTATATGTTGAGGATGTGGTAGTTCCTTTAGGTAAGGAGGATGTGGTAGTTACTGTATTTGTTGAGGATGGTAGTGTCGATGAAGGTTTTGAGGTTGTGGTAGTAGATATAGGTGTTGATGATGTAGTAGTAGATGTCGGTGTTGAGGATGGTTTCGATGATGTAGGTGCTAAAGTTTTGGTTGTAGATATAGGTGTTGAGGATGGTTTGGTCCAGTTGCTGAAGTTTTAGATGTATTTGCTGAGGATGGTGTGGATGTTGTAAGTGATGCTGAGGAAGTGGTAGTCATGGTTGGTGTTAATGATTTAGGTTTAGGGGTTTTGGTGCTAGATGTTATAGGTTCATTGGATGTGGTGGCTAATTTTGGGAAGTCGACTTCTTCAACTTGTAATTGTCTGCTTATGAATTTTGCAGTTGAAGTTCTGTTGCGGTTGAAAACCTGTGGTGCAATGAATTTAGTTGCCTTCACAGATGTTGCTCCTTTTGGTTTCAAGTTCGACATCTTTCTTGCTTAAAAATAAACAAAAAAATGTAGTCAATACCAATGTATTAAAGATGATAAACTATTGATGAGCAGAGAACAATCATACAATAAAAATAAATTATAGATGAAGGCATTACTACGCATGCATACTATTGAATACAATTAATATTGCCTACTTCGTTAACCTGTAATTAAAGTGCGGCAATCATAGATTATGAAATCAAAACCAATGTAGTTGTAATTTAAGATGATAATATATATGAAGATGATCAAAGAACAAGAAACGATGATCACGGCAATAGTAAATTAAATAAAAATAAATTTTAGTTGAGTGACAACCTATATCGCCAAAGTCAGTGCACAAATGTAATGAAGAAAGATTTCGATCAATTACCCACCGGAGATGATTACAGAAAATGTAAACCCTATTTCTAATAAGTTAACTTACCCTAATATGCAGCCTTAACGTGTGTAGGTTAGAAGGAAAGGAATTGCGAAATATTTTGAAGCCCCACTAATGAAAAATTCAAACTGTACAAATTAGCGCTAAATAATTAGTAATTCAAATTTTTTAAAGTAGTTCCAGCTTGATAGAAAGGGTATATAACGTCAAGAAAGAACAAAGAGTAACACGGTGTTCATACCATAATTTTAATTTAAAATTATAAACGATAATTAAACAATAACAAACTATACATCTTTATGTCCTATGTTTGAGCCAAAATATATATATAAAAGACGTATGGGTCATGGGTCGATGTGTTAGTTACTTATAGTGTCATGGTAACACCCATGGATGACATATGGGTCATAGGTCATGTGGTATTTGCTTATAGTGTCATGGTAACACCCATGGATGACATATGGGTCATGGGTCATGTGGTAGTTGCTTATAGTGTCATGGTAACACCCATGGATGAAATATGGGTCATGGGTGTGATGGCAACACCCATCGATAACATATGGGTCATGGGTGTGATGGAAACACCCATGGATGATATATGGGTCATGGGCTAGTCATAGTGTCATGGTAATACTCATGGATGACATATGGGTCATTGGTCAATGTGGTAGTTGCTTATAGTGTCATGGTAATAGTTATGGATGGCATATGGGCCATTGGTCAATGTGGAAGTTGCTTATTGTGTCATGGTAATATCCATGGATGACATATGGGTCATTGGTCAATGTGGTAGTTTCTTATAGTGTCATGGTAATACCCATGGATGACATATGGGTCATTGGTCAATGTTGTATTTGCTTATAGTGTCATGGTAATGCTCATGGATGACATATGGGTCATTGGTCAATGTGGAAGTTGCTTTTAGTATCATGGTAATACCCATGGATGACAAATGGGTCATTGGTCAATGTGGTAGTTGCTTATAGTGTCATGGTAATACTCATGGATGACATATGGGTCATTGGTCAATGTGGAAGTTGCTTATAGTGTCATTGTAATACCCATGGATGACATACAGGTCATTGGTCAATGTGGTAGTTGCTTATAGTGTCATGGTAACACCTATGGATGACATATGGGTCATGGGTCAATGTGGTAGTCTGGTAATACCCATGGATGCCATATGGGTAATTGGTCAATGTCGTAGTTGGTTATAGTGTCATGGTAATACCCATAGATGAGATATGGGTCATTGGTCAATGTGGAAGTTGCTTATAGTGTCATGGTAATACCCATGGATGACATATGGGTCATTGGTCAATGTGTTAATTTCTTATAGTGACATGTTAATACTCATGGATGACATATGGGTCATTGGTCAATGTGGAAGTTGCTTATAGTGTCATGGTAACAGCCATGGATGACATATGGGTCATGGGTCAATGTGGTAGTATGGTAATACCCATGGATGACATATGGGTCATTGGTCAATATGGTAGTTGCTTATAGTGTCATGGTAAAACCCGTGGATGATATATGGGTCATGGGTCAATGTGGTAGTTGCTTATAGTGTCATGGTAATACCCATGGATGACATATGGGTCATGGGTCAATGTGTTAGTTGGTTATAGTGTCATGGTAATACCCATGGTTGACATATGGGTCATTGGTTAATGTAGTAGTTGCTTATAGTGTCATGGTAATACCCATGGATGACATATGGGTCATTGGTCAATAAGGAATTTGCTTATAGTGTCATGGTAATACCCATGGATGACATATGGGTCATTTTCAATGTGGTAATTGCTTATAGTGTCATGGTAACACCCATGGATGACATATGGGTCATGGGTCAATATCATAGTATGGTAATACCCATGGATCATATATGGGTCATTGGTCAATGTCGTAGTTGCTTATAGTGTCATGGTAACACCCATGGATGACATATGGGTCATGGGTCAATGTAGTAGTTGTTTATAGTGTCATGGTAATACCCATGGATGACATATGGGTCATTGGTCAATGTGGTAGTTGTTTATGGTGTCATGGTAATACCCATGGATGACATATGGGTCATTGGTCAATGTGGAAGTTGCTTATAGTGTCATGGTAATACTCATGGATGACATATGGATCATTAGTCATGTGGAAGTTGCTTATAGTGTCATGGTAATACCCATGGATGACATATGGGTCATTGGTCAATGTGGTGGTTTCTTATAGTGTCATGATAATACTCATGGATGATATATGGGTCATTGGTCAATGTGGAAGTTGCTAATAACTGTGTGGTAATTTGGGTCTACTTACTGGCTCCAGCTGATTGTACACATCACATCTTCCTTCGTATTTTGAAAACCATTTGAAAATCATTTTGAAAAATCTTTTCCTTAGTTTGAGACTGGATTCACACGAGTGTTCCTCCAAATCACTCAAATATCCAAAAGCCATTAGTTATTACAAAATGTTTTCAAAATAGTTTCATATCAGAGTATCCCAGAAACCATAAGTTCCAAAACACGAGGATGTGTATGGTCACACCTTCGCCTTGCCAAAACATCTAGAGCACCTGAAACAATAAACTGAAACCGTAAGCACGAAGCTTAGTGAGTTCCCCCAAAATACCAACACATACAAAATAACATATATCATAAAACGGCATACTACGGGCCCAATCAACCATCGGGTTGGAATGCCCCAGGCCCTCAACCATCGTGTTGGAATGCCAACATACTATGAGTCCAATCATCCTCGGGATGGTATACCATCGGCCCACAACCATCGGGTTGGAGTGCCCACATACTATGAGTCCAATCATCCTCGGGATGGAATACTCTCGGCCCACAACCATCGGGTTGGAATGCCCACGTACTATGAGTCTAATCATCCTCGAGATGGAATACTCTCGGCCCACAACCATCGGGTTGGAATGCCCAGGTCTGCTGGCTCATGCACAAAGCAGAAAGCCTCAACCACCAATCAAACATATGCACATATATCAGATAATCACATAACAGTCAACAGACAGTCAAAACGATCTACAGATCACTAAGTATAGCATCATCCTATCTACCAGGATACTGATCTAACAGATCATAATAGCATAACAACATCCTATCTACCAGGATACCGATCTAACAGATCATAACTTCATACAAGCATACTATAACCAGGATAACAATCCAAAAAGGGCTGGCCTTGGTGCCTTAGACCCTGTTGATATAGTGAGAAAAACTCACCTCAAACGACAGATAAATCCCACAATTGCTACAGCTGCTAAGAACCGGCTTCCACAAACTGAACCAAACAACCAAAACATTCTTTAATAATTACCCATGGCAAAGCCACCACGCACTAATCTCATAAATGGTCCAAATAACCAAGCCCACAATTGGCTCAAGGCCATTGGGCCTAAACAAGGCCTAACTACATTGGGCCCACTAAGGTCCAATTCATCGTCCACATCCCATTAGGGAAAGACCAGCAAGGCAAGCTCAAACAGAAGTCCATTATTCTAAAATCCTTAGTCCATTATGAGCCCAAACCAAAGGATGAGTCCAATACCAAGCTAGCTCATAATCAAGGAGTCCAAAACTTGCACAGGTGATACTCACGTCGTGAGCACCTTAGGCTCACGTCGTGAGGTCGTGACTTGGCCCAGAAACTTCCTCGATTATGTGCTCACGTCGTGAGGCTTCATTCCTCATGTCGTGAGTCCGAATCTGACCAAAAGTAAGCATGAAGCTCCTAATCCATTAAGCCTTAACATAGGACAGTCTAGCCCAAGGACCATAAAAATCGAAACTTTTTTTGTCACATATGTCCAATACATGACTTAAACACTAGTTAGGTCAAAAGATGGGTATAACATCAAGATTCAAACTTTGAGCCCATAACTTGCACCAAAATCCAGATCTAAGGGTTCTAGCATAGCAAATAACTCAATGGTCCATAAAGTTGCCAACTTTATGGACCTCATGCAAGATAATCCAAGATCCATGCAAGGAAGGTAACCATAATCTGGATCTAGCAAGATTAGAAGAGAAAGGTGGGATCTTTGAGACTTACAAGGGCTTATAAGCTCAGAAGTGCCACAAGGAGGAGCTTATCTTGCCAAAGATGAATCACCAAAAGAGCTTCTTCTTCTTCTTCAAGGGAATCAAAACACCATTAACACTCCAATACCACCAACAATGGCTCAAGGACTTCAATGGAGGCTTAGATTAAGGTTTCTAGAGGTCTTGGAGGTGAGGGAGGCTGAGTAGAATTAACCCTCATCATCTCATACTTTTAAATACCTGAAAATAAGGGTTTTGGAGCATCAGGTGCGTCTCACGTCGTGATCACTTCATGATCACGTCGTGAGATTTAAATAAGCTTGGTCAACAAGTAAACGATCACTCACCCGAACCACTCCAACTTCAAATGGCCATAACTTCTTCGTTTCAACTCCGTTTTTGACGTTCTTTATATCCACGGAAAGGTGACAAGAAGCCCTACACTTCTAGAAACTCATAATGGCCTTAAAACTTCCCTAACAAAACCCAAAATCCATAAAAGGCCAAGTTATCAAATTACGGTTATACCCTTGGGCTCCGAAACGCCATCGAACACTCGGACTACTTAGACTTCAACACCCTCATCCAAAAAGGGCTAACTCATTTCTTCCCCAAGGACTAAAATGATCTAATTACAAACCAGGGGATGAATTTGGAAATACATGAAAACCGGGGTGTTATATAAATTATTACAACCATTTTTATAAAACAACCAACACAACAACACAAAAAACACAATGGTTATTGGATAGTTTATGCACATCATACATATCAACATACACATTAAAGAACCTTTGTTTTTCTAAGACAACTTTAAAATGACGAATATGCATGAAAACTTTTGTTATATAAATAAACAATTATAATGTTGTCATAGAAAATATGTATGAACTTGTTTTTATACAAAACCAAGTTATTCATATTATCCAAAAACTAAGATTTCCAAAAATCAAAAAATCTAACCAATCTTGCAAGGTGGCTCTCTGATACCAATTGTTTGGTTTTTATTCAAAAACTAGTTTCAAAAACAAGAAATTTAGCAATGGAAGACTTATAATATTTTGAATAACATAAACAAGTTAAACACACCAAGGATCATCTTGCAAGTTGTAGACAGATTTAAACACAACAAAAGAAGAAGAAGAAATAGAAACCTTTGTAGTTCTTTGGATTCTCTTGGGAGGCTTCGAAGTTGATGAAGTATGATGAACTTTAGAGACACCAACAAGTTGTCAACTTGATTTAAGATGCTAGTCTTGTAAGAAAACTCTTAATCTCTTAAGCTTGAAGTTCATAACCAATATGAACTTCAAGAGAGTATAAGAACAAGTAAGTAAACTTCATGTATGAACCAAAAGTGAGAGAGAACACATGCACATAAGCATGTTACGGTTTTCACTAGTGAAAACAAGGAGCAAAAAACTAGCAACTTATTAAACCAAAAGTAAGGTCTTTACCTATTGAGTCTTGTGCTTAAAGACACCATGTCCCTAGCAGCAAAAGTCTATAAAAGTAAGAGCATGGCTTTGTGAATAAATTAATACAAGCATGTTGTTTACTAGCTTTCTTGTCCTTCCATCAAATTTTCAGCAATATATATATATATATATATATATATATATATATATATATATATATATATATATATATATATATATATATATATATAAATCATGAGTTTTATATTTAATAAACCAAGATTATAAAATGTAAACTTTAACTTTTTGGTAAAAGAAAGAAGGATTTAGCTAGTCTAAAATGTTGTGCATGACTTATTAATTCATATTATATGAATTATGTAATGTTACTTGCTATTGAAAATTATTATTTCCTAGAAATAAATAATTTCAAATTTAATTATAAGAGTTTATTGAATATTTGTTAAAATCAATTTATAATAAATAATCAATTGTATCAAGTTGTTGTTAGTGTGACCCATTAGTATCATATGTTAATTACAAATATCACTTTAATATAATTCTTGAGCATACTAGATCTTTTATGACCATCCCATGGATACGTCGTAGGAATGCACACAACCCGATTCCAAACTTGATCACATCCCATTCACCACGACGTGGACCCTCCTTAGCCATATCGTGGACACGTTTGGACGAAATTTTCGAGGAGTCTCCCATCGCCATGTCGTGGCATTCTCCATGCCACGTCGTGACTACCGGCTGGGAAACATATTAATGGATTTGCATCCCTAATCTATTAAGCCTTCAACTCCAACTTTTTAGAAAGCTTCTAAGGACTCTAAAGGATCATAAAAATTCAACTTTATGTACATGCATGACCCATGCATGTCCTTTACCCAAGCTAGGTTAAGAGGCAAGAATATGACGTAAAACTCATGCAAAGAGCCCAAATCTCAACCACATTCTAGATCTGAAATATATAAGGCTCAAGGGATCTTAATGAGCCACAAAGTTGTAAACTTTATCTCATTCCAACATATAACTCCTCTTATGGACTAAAACATACAAAGAAAGGTAGATCTACAAGAAAGGAATCATAAAGGTAGAAGCTTTAAGTCTTACAAATGGTCCAAAGAATGATTCCAATGGTGGAGTAGAGTGACTTGCTTGATCTTTGCTCCAAAACTTCTTCTTCTCCTTCAAAGTGTACCAAGAGCACCAAAATGAGCCAAAACACTCATAAGGAGGCTCAGGTTTCATAATAGAGGGTTAGAGGCTGAAGAGGGTGCCCTAATCCTTGGGGTATGATGCCTAAATACGAGAGAAGCCCTAAAATTATGGGCTTGGGCTAGAACAATCATCGTCATGTCGTGACATTCTTCAGGATACACGTTCTCATTTTTGGCACGTCATGTCGTGACCTCCCTATGGTCACGTCGTGACACATGGTTTTCCTTGAAACCATGCATTTGACTCCTTTATGCCCTACACTGATCCAATCTGGAAGACGGCTATTACAACTCTCCTCCACTTAGATTAGATTTCGTCCTCAAAACTATTCCTTAAAAATTACTCTACTACACCAGCTGAACCTGTCTGAATTCCCTGAATCCAAAACAGAACTGAGAAGTCATCTCACATAAACGACCATATTCCAATACTACTACTGAACCCAATCTTAGCAGAAATCACGCACCCTGAGGAAGGAACGAACATTAACACGCCTCACTAGCCATCAAAGAGAAGGAGTAACTACTTTGACCGAAATCTAAAACCCTTATACCGTGCCTGACTTCCAGACAGACAGAAACATTCAAACCAAACCCATGATGACTCTAATCTACAACCTTGAACAGACCAAAACCGCTCTAAACCTATATTATCTCACTAATATCCGGGAAACAGAATCCCTGACCATTGGCCGATGTCAACAGCTTTGCACTCGAATACGAAGTCGGCTCTTAATACGAGCCATAACCCTTGGTGCTACCTCTAAACCATACAATACATCCTGCTAAACAATTTTTTTACATATTCGATCTATCCAAGATCTTCTTGGTTCCACGCTGTCTTACCAATAAATTAAAATGCAGAAATTCTGACCGATTGCTGAAGCTGAAAACCTCATACACGGTCGCACCATGAGATTCCAACCAAGACTCTAAATGAAAAAGGATATCCTCGCCTACCTGTGAACACGACTCCAACAACTCTCCATTCCAAATAATGGGCGACTGAGCAACCAACAACGGACAATGTCAATCCTGTTTCACTTCAAGTGAATGCTACATGCCAAGTCGTAGTCTTACATCACACTTGGCCCCAAATTGGCCTACGAACTATCTCAAATCTATAAATGATGTGGGCCTCTTACAGTCTTACAACCAATCCTGCCATGGCCTAACTCAATCTACCGAATGCTACGGTCCAGATCGTAGTCCTTCACATTCCCACAACGTCTTACATATACCTAGTGAGTGCTACGAGCCAACCTGTGGTCTTACAACACTTCCACAATAGCCTATCTCATCTCCTACGGACCCAACAGTAGTCTTACAACACTTCCACAGTTCCCATGGGCCATCCCCATGGTCTTGCCAATTATACACCAAGATACCCAACCAAAAACAACACAAGACGAACCCTAGCCGGCTCGACCCTATCAGGTGTTCGGGGTCTGGCTTGAACCCCAAAGCCTTACTCATAAAAAACAGGAAGGGAGGTTCCTATACAACCCTCAACCTGCACCTAGCCAAGAACCCAAAATGTGTCGATGCCGATGCTTCACGTCTTCAAAGAATACAACTTGATTCCTCAATATTTGCTCCCCTAATTACTACTGACCATTGAATGTTATTCCTTACATAAGCTTCGACTCAAACCACAACCAGAACTGGCTATCCTCTTTCCCTTGGATATGAAAATCCAAGTTGACTCGTACTTAGGAATATTTCCATTAATCCTAAACGATTCTTCCCCACTTGGATTTAGTTACTCTCTGTCAACTTCATAATCATTCAAACTCCCAATACATCCCACAACCTTACTACTCAAGATCACTACCAACCCGAGCTTGCAAAAACAAGGATTCCATGACCACACAATCTAGGGTACACACACCATAAAACTAGGATACACACTTCACTAGACTCGACTAAAGATTGATGCTTCCAAAGCTCTTTCCACTTATACAACTCCAATATCCTCAAACAAACTCAACTGATGACAAAGGATGACTAAACCAACAATCAAAAATGGATAGATAACCAATCCAATGATCCACTTACTTCTGAACAAAAAACTTGCAAAAACGCATCAGCCATGCTCTAAATTTGGTTGATAGATCAAAAGAATCTCTTCCCATACTAAATACAACGGTAAATACAATAAGCTAACCAACCCTTCAACTGAAATTCCACCTGAGCGGCTCGAACACCTTTTTAGCATACTCTTCGGTGTTCCAGCAAGGAACAACTGACCATAAAAAGATCTTCGCCTAAGAACTTACGATGTGAGGACCAAAAGCACATCCCTGAAGGCAGGATCCTGACAACAACTAACCCTACACTCGCGGTCTAACCAGTTCCCCATTACTTCGAACCACGAAGGATCTCTACGAATCCTAAATCCAAAATCCATTATACTTACACTGCAACTTCCTCGGATCCATTGCACTTAACCATAAAATAAATCCGGTTGCTGATCCTCATGGAAGAACACCCAGTTCTCCCCTACTTAGGGCTCACTCTATCATTGGCCGACGTTCCCCAGGTCCGAGATAAAACCGTCGCATCCATATATCCTCTAAACACGACTCTTGGTATGAAAAAATGGCATATGATAATCCCTCTAATGATAATAACAAGACAATCATAAATAAACCCTGACACTTAGGTGGAGACTTAGTGTAACGTCCCAAAAATACCAACAACAATTTTTATTTTTGAATCATCAAATCCATACAACCATTTTTTCCAAAACCAATCAAGAAAAATATATCTTTCAAACATCAGAGTAAAACAATAACAATCAGTACGGAAAAGCCATCATGGGATGTTGTGCAGTCAAGCCGGGCCTTTCCGTTTGGAATAGGAAGTACATGAAAATGTTTAAACCATAAAACCAAAGCACAAAGCTTAGTGAGTTCCCCAAAATACCATATACCATACATACATTTGTAACAACCTGTTTCGAGTCGTTTCATAATTTGGGTCCGTGGCTCAAAGATCAAGTATCGTAAGGCTTCAGGCTTTAGGAAATAGAGGTTTAGACCCATTTGGATGTGGGTAATATAGATTATGTGATCCAAGAGTTCAGTTTGTGCTTTGGAGTCAAAGGGAAAAATGGGAAAAGTAGTGTTTCATAGTTCTTTTATGAATTATGGATTTTAGTTCGATGTGTTTGAAGTCAAAAGTAGTTATATAGGGTTGTAGAGCTCCTCAATACCTTTCCGTGGATATAAAGATCATCAAAATTAGAGTTGAAACGAAGAAGTTATGACCGTTTGAAGTTAGGACAATTTTGGGTTAGTCGCGTACGTTAGGCATACGTGGAGTACTTTCGGCGTACTAGGGCATCCCTAGTACGCTGAGCGTACGCGATCAGTGCCCAAACTGTAACACCCATAAAATTCAAGCCAATTTAAAACTTTTTAGAACATTTAAAACCATTAAGTTATTACAATTTGTTTTCAAAATAGTTTAATCATCAGAGTATCCCCAGAATCAAATCGTAAAATCATGAACTATGAGAAGCTGTACGATCACGCTGTTAGATGTCATTTTATGCATCTTATAGGGTATTTTTTATCATCATTTTAGCATCATATTTTGTACATTTTCATGTCATTTAGATAAATAATGTTCAGCTCATGTCTTTCGTTAGAATTCTAGTACTGCTCATGTTTTTATGTCAATTTCAGATAGTTCGAGTGGAGCAGTGCTTTGGGAGCAGTTGGATGCGTGTTTGGAGCTTAAAATGGAGCTTGGGACTTATGGAGTATGTTGAGGAATGTTTGGAAGATGCTTTGGTCAAGAAACATTTGATCGAAGTGATCACACGAAGAAAGAATCTACAATCTAAAGATAAAGGATGTTACTGGCAGCTTTGACCCCCTGTCAGTATTTTGACCATATCTCGAGAACCGTAACTTCGATTGACGCGATTCAAAATGATCTGAAAAGTAGATGAAATTTCGGATGTCATAGGCACAACCTGCGATTGCAGGTTGTCTCCTTGCGATCGCAGGTGACCCTTTTTGCGATCGCAGGTTTGGTCGCAGGTTGCCTTCGAGGTTCTTTTGTGCCCAAAATTCATCCGGGAGTGAAAACTCAATACCTGCGGTCGCAGGTTGTGTACATGCGATCGCAGGTTGGTCAAAAAGTGTCAAAATAGCATCCTACTTCATTAAAAAGGCATCAAACGCGTTTATTTCAAAACCTGCGATCGCAGGTTGTGTACATGCGATCGCAGGTGCGCCGTTTTTGCTGCTGGACGTATAAATAGACCCTGATAACCTTCCAGTAACCTAAGTTGGCGATTCCAGAGGTACCAGACGACGAAAATACGACTTTGGAGGTGTTTCTTCTCCGATTTCTGAAGATCTGAAGACTGTGGATCATCTCCTACGTTTAGTTTAGTAAGATTTAGTAGTTTAATGTTTCTTTTTATTGTTTTAGATAAGATTTTAGCCATGTCTGGCTAAACCCTAGTTTTCAGTTCTGCAAAGACAATTACTTTTCATGTGATTGATCATTAGATCTGGTTTTTGATTTGTATTTCTATCTAGATTCTTCAGTTTTGAGCTTAATGAATGTTTGATTTGAATTCTTGTTAGTCTGATCACCTAGCTAGGGTTTTATCATTCCAGTTAATCAGTTAATAGAATCCGTAATTGTTCTAATTAATTAGTAATAAGTAACAAGTAATAAATCGGTTCCGTGTTTGGGATTTGACTTTATTATAAACTGTAAAAATCATATCTTTACGCTTCCGAGCTTGTGAGAAGTATTGGGTATTGCTGAGAATTTTACAAAGAACTTAATGCAACTTTTCTGATCTTAATTAAGAGCTTGTTTGATTAGACAGTAAAAAGTTAGGGTTAATTGAATAGCTTGTTTTGGTTAACTAAATAAGGTAAAAGAGAAATTACTAGAGCTTAATTGTTAGTTTTTCTCAGTACCAGCGTAGATAGAACGCATCTCAAATAATCAGATCTGGATCAGTTGCATGATTAGGAAAGTCACAGCAGAGCTGAAACCATTTTTATTATTGATTTTCGTTTACTTTATTATCACTGCATTTCTAGTTATTAGTTTTAATCAAAACCCCCCTTTTATATTCTGTTTCTTGACTAGATGTGCCTGATGCAAAAAAGCATTGACTTTTAGGCTGTGTCCCTGAGGATTCGACCCTGCTTCCCTGTGCTATATTTTTAGTGCAACCAGCAGTGATAAATTAATTTGTTTAATACGTGCGCGACAGCGTGTTAACAAATTGGCGCCGTTGCCGGGGACACGGTACTGCTAATTGTTTTGTGCCAAAATCTTTACGTACAGGTAATCTAGTCCTCAGACATGGTCGAGCCAACGACCTTAAAAAAGGGCGGCTTTCCGGGAGGCAACCCGATGAGTAGTTTTTAGTTTTTATGCTTTCAATAAAGAGATGGTCGTAGTTCCGAGCAAGCTTGGGGAAAGCAGAGGATCTTCAAAGTCGCTAAAATTCAGATTTTTCGCTACATTGTCGTCAAAATCAGATTTCTGCCAACTTATCAGGTAAATTCTTTCCTATCTGCACCCTTTTTGCTTTTATTTTCTTAATTGGGCTGTTCATTCCTCTTTGAGCATTGAGGACAATGCATCATTTTAAGCTTGGGGAGGGGGTTAGTGTAAAAATTTTGCATTTTTTGTTAAAATTTTAAATTTTCAGTTTTTCATTTGAAAATTTCAAATTTAGTTTTTCTTTTTGCATTTTATTTTCTGCATTGCATTTGCACATAAAAATTCGAAAATCCAAAAAATATTATATTTTCCTTTTTATTTTTCTGCATTAAAAAAAAACAAAGAAAACCCAAAAATATTTTATTTCTAGTTATTTTTATTTTTATTTTCTGCATATAAAAATTTTAAAAAAATCATTAAAAAATGAAATTTTTTGAAATATACATGAGATGAGGATTCTTTTTACATTCGATAGCTCTGTTAAGATGAATTGTGATAGTTACCGAAAATAATGGTCGCATTGCAATCAATTTTAAGAATTATCTTTTCAAGTGCTTTAAATGTTTTCAATATGAACCAACATAAGAGTCGGATAATTTTTACAATGGAAGTGTGGGATGGAAAAACGAACAGTGTTTTGAAAATAATTTCCGTAGATGCCTTAAAAAGAACCTAGACTGGATAACCCTTATCATTCCTTGAAGTACTGAACCCTATAGTTTCTGCGCCTTTTGAGGTTGGGAGGGAACTCTTATTATACCCACAATTTGTTATCATTTCTGAAGTATTGAAGATATGGTGGGCCTCAAAGTAAAATTCGCGCCTAGTCAATATATATATATATATATATATATGTTAGAAATGATATATCAAGCAACTTGAAGAAATCTGCAATTCAAAGTCAAATCAAAGTCAAGTTCAAGTCAAAATCAAGAAGCAAGCAAGTTACATATGAAGAGTTGATCGAGACAAAGAAGATGTGTGGTATAATGAGATTGATCCCTCGATAGTCGAATCATAGAGGTAATCTTGGATTTTCTGTCCATAATGGAGCTTACCGCGTTTACTGGACGGGTTCGGAAAAAAAGGAGAGGTTGGACAAGCTAAGTTTTTATAAACGAATTTTCGTGAAATTATTTTAAAAAATACAATGTTTTCAAAAATTTAATTCGACGTAAAAATTATTTGCTCAAGCTTGGTTTGACTTATTAAATATGAAATACGAATCGTTAATTTAAAGTATTGAGACTGTTATCTAGGTAGTGATTTCATTGGAGCTTCCTCGTTGTGAAATTTGATCATCTGAAAAAAAAAGAGTGAAGTGTTTTGATATAGTTTAAATTTTTAGTTTCCTTAATCTTGTTTTAGTTTTTATTCTATGTTCCTTTTTATGTCATCTACATCTTTCTATTTGTTTATAATGTTTTATTCTTTTTCTTACTTGAGGACAAGTAAAGTTTAAGCTTGGGGAGATTTGTTAGATGTTATTTTATGCATCTTATAGGGTAGTTTTTCTCATCATTTTAGCATCATATTTTGTACATTTGCATGTCATTTAGATAAATTATGTTCATCTCATGTCTTTCGTTAGAATTCTAGTACTGCTCATGTTTTTATGTCAATTTCAGATAGTTCGAGTGGAGCAGTGCTTTGGGAGCAGTTGGATGCGTGTTTGGAGCTTAAATGGGAGCTTGGGACTTATGGAGTATGTTTAGGAATGTTTGGAAGATGCTTTGGTCAAGAAACATTCGATCGAATTGATCACACGAAGAAAGAATCTACAATCTAAAGATAAAGGATGTTACTGGCATCTTTGACCCCCTGTCAGTATTTTGACCATATCTCGAGAACCGTAACTCCGATTGATGCGATTCAAAATGATCTGAAAAGTAGACGAAATTTCGGACGTCATAGGCACAACCTGCGATCGTAGGTTGTCTCCTTGAGATCGGAGTTGACCCTTTTTTCGATCGCAGGTTTGGTCGCAGGTTGCCTTCGAGGTTCTTTTGTGCCCAAAATTCATCCGGGAGTGAAAACTCAATACCTGCGGTCGCAGGTTGTGTACATGCGATCGCAGGTTGGTCAAAAAGTGTCAAAATAGCATCCTACTTCATTAAAAAGGCATCAAACGCGTTTATTTCAAAACCTGCGATCGCAGGTTGTGTACATGCGATCGCAGGTGCGCCATTTTTGCTGCTGGACGTATAAATAGACCCTGATAACCTTCCAGTAACCTAAGTTGGCGATTCCAGAGGTACCAGACGACGAAAATACGACTTTGGAGGTGTTTCTTCTCCGATTTCTGAAGATCTGAAGACTGTGGATCATCTCCTACGTTTAGTTTAGTAAGATTTAGTAGTTTAATGTTTCTTTTTATTGTTTTAGATAAGATTTTAGCCATGTCTGGCTAAACCCTAGTTTTCAGTTCTGCAAAGACAATTACTTTTCATGTGATTGATCATTAGATCTGGTTTTTGATTTGTATTTCTATCTAGATTCTTCAGTTTTGAGCTTAATGAATGTTTGATTTGAATTCTTGTTAGTCTGATCACCTAGCTAGGGTTTTATCATTCCAGTTAATCAGTTAATAGAATCCGTAATTGTTCTAATTAATTGGTAATAAGTAACAAGTAATAAATCGGTTCCGTGTTTGGGATTTGACTTTATTATAAACTGTAAAAATCATATCTTTACGCTTCCGAGCTTGTGAGAAGTATTGGGTATTGCTGAGAATTTTACAAAGAACTTAATGCAACTTTTCTGATCTTAATTAAGAGCTTATTTGATTAGACAGTAAAAAGTTAGGGTTAATTGAATAGCTTGTTTTGGTTAACTAAATAAGGTAAAAGAGAAATTACTAGAGCTTAATTGTTAGTTTTTCTCAGTACCAGCGTAGATAGAACGCATCTCAAATAATCAGATCTGGATCAGTTGCATGATTAGGAAAGTCACAGCAGAGCTGAAACCATTTTTATTATTGATTTTCGTTTACTTTATTATCACTGCATTTCTAGTTATTAGTTTTAATCAAAAACCCCCCTTTTATATTCTGGTTCTTGACTAGATGTGCCTGATGCAAAAAAGGCATTGACTTTTAGGCTGTGTCCCTAAGGATTCGACCCTGCTTCCCTGTGCTATATTTTTAGTGCAACCAGCAGTGATAAATTAATTTGTTTAATACGTGCGCGACAGCGTGTTAACACTCGCCTTTACCTTGCCATGATCCCTTGATGCACCTGAAACAATAAACTAAAACTGTAAGCCCGAAAGCTTAGTGAGTTTCCCCAAAATACCCATACCCACAACAACACTCACATAATCATAAATAGCATACTATGGGTCCAATCAACCATCGGGTTGGAATACCCCAGGCCCTCAACCAACAGGTTGAAATGCCAACACACTATGGGTCGAATCAACCATCAGGTTGGAGTACCCTAGGCCCTTAACCAACAGGTTGGAATGCCAACACACTATGGGTCCAATCAACCATCAGGTTGGAATACCCCATGCCCTCAACCAACAGGTTGGAATGCCAACACACTATGGGTCCAATCAACCATCAGGTTGGAATACCCCAGGCCCACAACCAACATGTTGGAATGCCCACATACTATGAGTCCAATCATCCTCAGGATGGAATACTCACGGCCCACAACAAAACAGGTTGAAATGCCCAGGTCTATTGGCTTTCGCACAAAGCAGATAAGCCTCAACCGCCAAACAAACATGTGCACGTATAACAGATAATCACATAACAGTCTATAGACAATACTTGATCTAACAGATCATACCGCATAGCACATAACACCATCCCATCTACCAGGATATCGATCTAACAGATCATACCACATATCATATAATATTATCCTACCCTCTAGGATACCGATCTAACAGATCATACTAGCATAACATAACCATATAACAATTCAAAGGGCCGGCCTTGGTGCCTTAGACCCTTGAGTATAGTGAGGATAACTCACGTGGCATTACTGAAGTCCCGCAGACAAAGCTCCAGCTGTTGGTTGACAGATTCCCGAACTGTCAACATCAAACAATACCCAATTAATAATTGGTTTCCAAACCCAAGGTCCAACTCACACTACAAAACCTAATAGTCAAGTAACGGGCCAAAGCCCGACACCGCCACCTGACACGGCGGCCGGTGGCGGCAGGAGGCGGCAGCCACCACCCAAAGGTGGTGGTTTTCAATTTCTTTATTCCAATTTTTTACAATTTACAATGAAATCACAAATAAACACACACACACACACTACACTAATTAAACACACACAACCACCTCAAGGCGGCCGGCGGCGGCAGATGGTGGCAGCCACCACCTCACGGTGGTGGCGGTGGTTGTTCTAGGTTCTCCAGCCAACAAGCTACACACATAACACATGCTACAGAAAGAACAAACACCCACACGCTTTTCTTGCTTGCAAACGGATCCAGCCACCCTCCTGGTGGCGGTTGGCGGCGGCAGAAGTACAAAGCAACGGCAACAGCGGCTATCGATGACAACCACCATGGTTGGTCGCCATGGTGGTTCTCCATGATCCATGTTCGACAGAGATCCCACCCTTCATATGCTTCCATGTCGTATGCCACAAATACTGGCTGTTACCACCATCTTGATGGCGTTCAACGGACGGCAGCAACCTCCACGCAAGCATCCGACAGCAGGCGACGACGGCTGCTGTGTGACGAGTTCCAAGGTGAGCGGTGACAGAAAAGAGAAAAAGAAAGAAGGAGGACATGGCGGTTCACCGCTTGATGGCAACGAAGCAGCAGCGGCACAAGGTAGTGGCAGCAGCGGCGATCACAGCGACAATTCCTGATCCCTCACCGGTGCAGCTACCCTCGACAGCCCTCGGTGGTCTCTCCCCGACTACGCACAACAACCGGCGACGTAGTGATGGTGGTGCTCCGATGGCAAAACGGTAGACGACGAGGCGGCGGCTAAGAATGAGGATGGAGATGGCAGCTGGACATAATGCTTTAGGGTTAGGGTTCGAATGGTGGTAGCGGGTTCATATACCCCCGACTCTCTTAGTCTTTTTCCCATAATAATGAGAATGGTCCCTCCTCCTCTATTTTCTTTCAAAACAAATCATTAATTTACCCTTTCAACCCTTGCTCCCATAATTCTTTTTCATAATAAGTCCTATAGTTACAAAACATCCCCTGACTTCTAAAATCATTTGCAAAATAAATCCCGAAATTACACTTTAACCCTCGGAATTCAAAATTATATCATTTGGCTCCCCGAAACCAACACCCCACTAATTATTATTCGATTTTGGGCTATAATAATATAATAAAATAATAAAATTACTTCTGGGGATTCCGGTTTATTATTTATTTGCTAGGTTTTAAACGGGATGTTACAAAAACCCTATTTTCATGGTTTGATCCCTATTTAAGCTCGTTAACTTCCCCAAACCCATTCCATTCTCAGACTCCACCTCTCCAACACCTTCTCTTGAAGCCCTAACCCTAGTTTGAGCCATGTGAGCAAAAATAAGGTGTTCTTAAGTGTTTTGGAGTGTTCTTGGTGCACCATGCAGAAGTAGGAACTCATTGAAGAAGAGCTCATTGCATTGGAGCTTGTAGATCCAGACCTTGTTCACCTTGATCTTTCTTCTAGAGGTATAAAGTTTAAATCGTGATGATCAAATTGTTAGATCTAGCTAGTTTTGGGTATTATGAACTTTTGTTCACTTTAAGTGCATAAAGTTTAGATATTGAAAGTTTGTGACCTTTTTATGGATAAACATCATATTCATTCAGATATGAAGGTTGGAGACTTGGACTTAATAGATTAAGTAGAAAAAGATGCACTTTTGGTCCCTTTAAAACTTAAAGACTAGATCTTGTTTGTTGGGACCATTCTAATGGATAAAGTTGGACACTTTATCCATTATGGAGTTATTAGGAACCATACAAATGTGACCTTGGTCCCTAGTTTTCCTCCATGCATGGTCTTGGATGTCTTAATGGGTTAAGAAGTTAGGGTCTTTGGATGTTGAAGACTTAATAGCCATGCAAGACCATAAAGTTGGAAACTCTACGGTAAAGGATATCATTTGAGGGTTAGATCTGGATTTTGGACAAAAGAGATTAAAGGACTAAGCTCTTAATGAATCGGAAGGATGGCAGCCGCGTATGCTGGGCGTACCAAAGGGTACGTTGTGCGTACGTGGTTAACCCATCGACTCCTGGTCAAGGCGTAGTATGCACTGCATACGTGTTGAGTATACCCAACGTACTCAACTGAGTTGACCAGGTCGACTCGGTTGACATTTGAGTTTGACCAGGATTTTGACCAAGTTTTACCTAAGGAAATTTTGGGTAATTTGATTTATAGTTTGAGATTTGGGTTCGTGTTAATTGTATAGGTGACCGGTAGAGATAGCTTTTAGATCAGTGATCCGTGAAGCTATTCTTTTAGAATGTGAGGTGAGTTTTCTCACTCTATCCATGGGTCGAAGGCACCAATGCCGGCCTATTACTTGTTATGTGGAATGTTAAGTTTTCTCTGTCATGCTTTCATGAAAGAACAGGATCTGGCCCCTGAAAATTGAATGAAAGACTAGGATCTGGCCCCTGGCAATTGTATGAAAGACCAGGATCTGGCCCCTGATAATTATATGAAAGACCAGAATATAACCCCTAGCAAGGAAAGACAATGAGGGTAGCCCATGACACTTATATGTTTTGGTATGTGGTATTTTAGGGAATTCACTAAGATTTGTGCTTACGGTTTCATATTTATGGTTTCAGGTACTTTCGGTTCTAAGGGAAGGGCCCGTTGTGACTGCACAACATCCCCCAGAGTTTTCTGCATTGGAAATTAATGATATAACTATGCTGTTTAAATAATATATTCACTTTAATTGGTTTTGGAACAACTCGTTTTTATGATTTATTGTTTTAAAAATGAAAAATTTACCTTGGATTTTCTGGGCGTTACAAGTTGGTACCAGATCCTTGGTTTGAGGGATTCGGGCACACTCTTGGGTATGTATGAACTCAAACTGAGGAATTGGCAATCTTTTGAAATAAAATAAGTTTCTAAAAAGATTTTTGTAAAGAAAATAAGTTTCTGAAAATATTTTTATAAAGAAAAAGGGGGTGTGATGCGTGCAATCAACCGAGCTCTAGTATGTGATTCCCAGAATACCCATACATGTTGATATGATATATGATATGAATGTTCACATGCTAGGATAAGGCTAGGGATACTTTCAGGAATTGCGTGATAGATTGACCTAATATTTTATGCCTTGTAGCCTAGGAGAATTGGTTGATATGCTAGATTTGGAATCTATATTGGTAGAAGTGATTGCTAAGTGTATGTTTTAAAAATTCTATACGGTTAGGATCATATAGCCGTAGAATGAATGATTTAGCCTTATTTCCTGTTCCTTGTTTGGTTGTGGTCCTAGGGGTAGAGTCTTTCATTCGACAGTCTATTTGATCTTGTAATGTGTATAATTTTCATGCATAAGACAACCGACAGTGAGAGTGGAAGTTCGTAGAATGGGTTGTAGTAAGTGAGCTTGGGATGTCCTTGTTGTTCTGTAGCTTGGAGTGTTACAACAAGAATGCTTCTTGCTTTGTGCTTTGTGGAACTTTTAGTGATGTGAGTTAACTATTAAGTGAATAGATTAAGTCATATGTTGCAAAGGTTAAATATTCTCAGAGTGACAGATTTGTCTCTATTGCGCAACTCTCATTTGAGTCCAACCGTTGTAGGGTTGAGTCTTTTACTCGAATGATTATCTAAGATTTGTTGTATGTGACTGTATTCATGAATTAGTTAGCTGACATTACTGGGAGTTCTTTAGCAGCTGATGGTAGGGTGAGGTCGGGAACCTAAGAGAGCCTAGGAAGTGTTGTAGCGGGTTGGGCTGCGTTCTTTAGCAGGTACTTGGAGTACCGATTTGAGAAGGTGACTTGGAGGATTCAGGATAACTCTTGACGAAAGTATGGGTAGGTTTGGAAGGTGGTATTGGGCCCGTACTACTGAAAGCATAGGATCCATACACGAATCGATGGGAGTCACGGAGAATTTAGGATGCCTATGGGAAGAGGATTCTTTGAGTATGTTACGATTATTGTATGGTTGCTTTTTAATATGGTGATGAGCACTCATGGAGGAGGTCCAGGCTCTAGTTCAGGCTCAGGTGTTAGCACTGAACCGATGGATGAGCAGACATGGGACTTCATATCGTCAGAGATCACCCACGGCATTTTGGAGCAGACTCCTGTGATCTTTGGTTCGGTCAAGGAGGGGATTATAGAGACTTCGGATGAGCGCCTGGGTACGTTATGCACATATATTTTGGCTATTGTTGGGGCTTGCACTCTTTCATTCTGCGAGTTTCATGCTTGTGGAGCTCCCGAGTTGTTTGGGGAGAAGGACGCCATTGCTAGTAAGTGGTGGTTAGTGGAAATGGTGAACACTTTCCGGACAAACTTCTACCTCGAGGGGTCAAAGGTCAGATTGCTTCTTATCTTCTAAAAGACATAGCCCGTGATTGGTGCGAGGAGGTGGACTTCGATTTGGGAGGCGATGCCACTTAGACGATAACTTAGGATGAGTTTGTGACCCGGTTTAGGGCAGAGTTTGCACCGGCTATTGATGTACAACAGTTAGCGAGGGAGTTTCAAGACCTTCGTCAGACGATTGAGACTATGGCAGAGATCACTGCCAAGTTTAGGAAGAGGGCTCTTTTGGTTCCGCAGTATACCACATACGAGGAGATGAAGAAGACAAGGTACCATGATATGTTGTGAGATGATATAAAGGAGTTTGTCAGCTTTTCAGCTTGTCAGACTTTGGAGAACATGATAGCTAGAGGCCAAGAGTGGTATATTGATTTGAAGCACCTTGGGAAGAGGACACCAAAACAGGTACAGACAGTTGGGGTCCTATGAAGAGACTCAAGACTTTTGATCAGCGAGGGAGAGGCCAACAAAGTCGAGGTCAGTGCAGCACGTGCGGGAAGCAGCATGATGGAGTTGGTAATCTAGGGGTTCGGGTTGCTACAAGTGTGGCAGGCTTGGTCATGTCAGCAGAGATTGTCCCCATGGGATGAGTCTGTTATGTTTCCACTACAACCAGGTGGGCCACAAGAAGGTCGAATGTCCGATGTTGTTGGGTGGACCAGTGTGTGTTGGATTAGTGTCTAAGTCCATAACTATAATTGGTATGTACTTGACCCGATTTGGCATGGTCCATTTGGGTTGCATGGCATCGGAACAATTAGATAGACATAATGAGAAAAAGGGTACTTATGATTTATATTAATATATAATAAGTTCTAATATATTAATATGGAATCATATTATTTAATTAGTATTGGTCAAGAATTAATTTAGAATTAATTTAGTGATCAAAAAGGAACTAATTAAATATGGACTCTTATAGGATGGGCCAAGTTCATTTAGGTTGGGCTAAGCTTTCGTGGATAGTCCATGGAGTGTTTAACCCATGGATCCTATGGAAATGAAAGGTCGTGGGTATTAGGGTTTACATGAATGTAACCCTAATCCTCCACACTGTATAAAGAGGTCCCTAGTTCATGAAATGAGGACTAGTGTGAGTACACAAGAGGGCAAGACCGATTTTGGTGCTAGTATCCTTATTCTCAAGTTATTCCAAGGGTTCTTGGTGTTGTGTGAACCATTTGAGGTGCAACACTTGGGGCACTAGGCTCTTAAAGGTTCAAGACTTCAAGCTTCATCAAAATGTATGTCATTCTACTAGATTATTGTATTGTATATACTTCTTATTATGCTAGTTAGGATGAAACCTTGGAATATTGAATATTTTCATGTATAATAGAGAAAACATAGATCCAAGGTTTATAGGGTTTCATGTACACCATAGGAGTGTTAGAATGCTTAAAACCCATCAGTGGTATCAGAGCCTAGGCTTGTTTTCATTTATACTTGATGCAAATTGCTGAAAATCGAAGTTTGTATGTTGTCTGGACAGCTGACTCGCCGAGTCCATTAATGGACTCGACGTGTCCATGCCTAAATTAATCCAACTCGTCGAGTTGGTTCATGCACTCGACGAGTTGGACCCCCTGACAACATATCTTCGAGTTTTAAGGCTGTAATTGGTCTAGAATCATTACCTTAAACTGTTTTGGACTTATAAAACCTATTTTTGATGTGGTAATGATTATGGTAAACCAATTTCAAGGTTGTTATCAAAATTTCAAGTTTTATGTGTGTTTATGTATTTCTTAAAATTGTTGATATGATTGTTCATACACTTATGAGTTTTGGTAGATCATAGTAATTATTTGCTAATTGTTTGTTAGTTAATTCTTGATCTAAATGTTTTTAATGGAGTCCATAATTTGTCCTGAAGTTATGGATTACCAAAAGTCACTTCTTTTAAAGATCCATTAAAATGCATAGGTTACACAATTGAAGAGTCTTTTTGTTTTATGAACTCCATAACTTGTCCTCAAGTTATGGATGTTCAAGAGTCTCTTAATTAATGTTTTTAAAACCATAATTAAACTCATAAGTTATGAAAATCCAAAAGTTTTTGAATAGTTCAAAACTTGCCCTCAAGTTTTGGAATTTGTAAAGTTTCCCCTCATGAATACTTTAATTCCAAGTTAAACCCTTAGAATTTTAAAAGTTAAAATTCAACCCTTATACTTTATATTATTATAAGTTAATAATATATATATATATATATATATATATATATATATATATATATATATATATATATAAGAGCAAAGTCAGTCTTACCGTTAGTAGGTCTCATTCACGAAGCCGGTCTATAAGTGGGTATAAGGTTACTGCCTATAAAATGGCAGTTTAATGGGTGTCCACTCTCACCCACCGCTTCCTTGACTGGTGGAGGGTCGTTAGCCGAACGGGTTTGACAGGACTCTAATTCTCCCTTCATTATAAGTATAATGATAAATATAAAGTAACTAAGCCTTTTATAAATTCCCAATCTTAGTTACTTTAGGAAAATGTGAATTAGGTGCTAACCCATGAAATCACACTTTGCACTTTGCTTAAGTCGGTAGTGGAGCGCGTGTGGTTAAACGGCATACTAGCTTGGATTTAACAAGGTAGGCAAATGGTAACTTAATGTTTGTCATAGGATCGGTGGAGCGCGTGTGGTTAACCGACACATCGATTAAGTGATAAATATTAAGGGTACCAAGTATATTTGCATGGTTATTCACACCTTGTTTGTGATCCTTGGTATCCCAGTCACAAACTTGAGAGGGCACAATCGAGATTGAAACATGCCATTGAAAATTTCATTGAATCTCAAAAGATCTAGGAGTTTCAAACCAATTAAAACCTAATTCCTTCTCGTTTTTTCATGGTGGAAATTGGTGAATCGTCATTCGCCTACCTTCAAATATTTTGTAGCTTGGATTACGGCATCCTTCTTCCAAGTTATAAAATATTGTGTTGGGTCCTAGCCTTAATATTTCATATTGGGTGTTCTATTAAGGACTTAAATCAACTAACTTGAATTTTCTCCCATTGTAGATGTCTGGTTCAGACAATTATGATCTTCCCAAATCTCTTGGAACAAGATTTCCTAATGAAGATGATGTCCCACGATTGAATCATGGAAATCATACTTCTCTTCTTCCACCTCCTCTGATTATTCTCTCTGACCCACAAGCTCGAAGACTTGAAAAGTTCAAGATCACTCAAGCCCTGCTTGCAATGAAACATAAAGATGGAAGACTTGTGTGCACTCATGTCTTAGGAATGAAGTCACACATTAACAGGTTGAGAATGTTGGGTGTCGTTGTTCCAAGGAAGTTGGCTATTGACTGGGTTCTTCAGTCACTTCCTGAGTTATATACTGAGTTCATTAAGAACTACTATGTGACAGATCACGACATGACCCTAATAGATCTATCTTATTTGCTTGTTGTTGCTGAGTCAGAAATGATTTGGCGCAATGGTCAAGCAAAAATGGGTGGAAGGTCTATTTCTCAAACTTCCATGGACATTGACAATGGTAACATTGGAAGTCCATAAAAGCTTTCTCTTCCCAATGGAAAGGGACCGGCCTTGGTCAACCCGGTTGACCAAAAGGTAAAGGGAAAGGCTAAGTCTGTGATAGCCCCGTGTACCATTCCCAAAGAGTCTATATGTTTTCATTGTCGAGAGAAGGGGTATCGGTTGCGAAGCTGCCCTAACTACCTGAAGGATCTGCGAGAAGGAAGAATCAAAAAGTGTGACTCTGCTTCAGGTAAGTCCACTATCTAACTCTGTTAAGTTCCTAGTTGATGATTCTTAATACAAAATGTGACTTGGTTACATTTTGGTGTTTGGCAGGATCAAGCAAAGGGAATGAAACTTAAAGGAAGAGTATGCTGAATCTGATCGCGAAGATGGATTTCAATCGCATGGTTCGAAGATCGGATTCTTGAGCTACTACTTAGGAGTTATGATAGATTGCTAGGAAATATGTAATAGCATAATTTTCATTTAAAGTTGCATTGTAAGGAAAAGTTTTTCCGCATTTTATAAATAAATAAAATTTTGTTTTATTTTATATCTCCTTGCAATGGCATTTATGAAAATTGATGTTTGTATGTTTCTAGCAATATTGGAAATATGAATTTGATTCTTTCTTTTGTGGTAGTGTCTAAATTTACCAAATAAGGAAAGATTCTCATCATTCAAGTTTCAATTGGACAGAAACTTGGAATCATGCAAGTTGTATCGTATGATGAATGAGAATTTTCATCTTTGGAAAATTAAGACTAATTCCTTGTTCACATGTATATGCGAGTCAAGTGAAGGACTAAGAGATCGAGTACACATTCTTATGCACTCGTCAAGTCCACCACAAAAGATCGATAAGACTATTCGTCATGATTTACTAAAGTTTAGTAAATATGGTTATACTTACAAGTTTAAGTATAATTCTGAAACATTGGAAAAGTTTCGATGTATGGCAGAACGAATGAGAAGAATCAAATTAGTTAGAAAGATAAAAGTTTCTCAAATCTGAAAAGATTGGAGAGTACTTTAGTATCATGTTTTGTGATCATCTTGATGATTAAGAAACCATATCACAATTGGTCCTCTAAGGACATCTTAGTGCAATCTTATGGCTAAGAAGAGGAATCATGAATTGTTGAAATGGTTAAATCAACAAGATGAGTCATACTTCGTTCCAAAATAATTCTTAGAGTCATACTCCAAGATTGTAACTTGAGTGACATATCTTAAAGAAGGTTTATAACACTTGTCAAATGTAATAGTGAACTGTGTTCTACTCTTGTACATTTGAAATTGGTAAGTTGTGATGTTTTGCATAAAACAAAGACCAACTAAGGCCAATTGTGTGAAGTGTTTGTCTTGATAAGAATCTGCACTAACTCTTGAATAGTTGCTTTGTCAAGGAATAGTTCTTGACAAGAGAAGATCATATGCCAAGAGGTCAGTGGGAGTCTTAAAGATCTTGGAAAAGTTTCAAGAACTAATCAAGAATAGAACCTGTTGGTTATCACTAGCACACGACTTGAGGTTTGTAACCTATCGTGTTGACATATTCTTATTTATGTGCCCATTCCAGTTAAAGTTGACTATGCATCTGAGTTCTACAAGTTCCCAGTTGTTTGCATAACTACTTGGAAGCAATGGCAGGCCCTTGTGCTGTCAGCTGTCAAGAAATTAAGAATATACAAGTTCAGTCCATATGAGTTTGGATTTGTCACTAACATTGTGTTGTGATTATGGTTTTGACAAATTCACATGGATAGGAACACATACACCATAAAATCTAAGTGTCATAAGGTTTCTCTTCGATTCATGAAAATGATGGTGAGGAAACGCTTTCACTAAGTAGATTTTAAGTAGATAGCAATTGTGATATTTACATTCTCAAATTCGTTAGTGGAGCGTGTGTGGTTAACCGGCACACTAACATGGACTTGTGAGAAATGGCAAAGGCCTAAACAATTGAGACTATGATTACGGCATCCCTTTTCATATTTCTAAAATTGTTTAGACACACATGTGAGCTATCTAAGGGAAGGTGTATGATTTTGATAAAGTTTTATCAAAGCATCTCGTATCAGAAATATGAACTTTGGTAAGAAAGTCAATAAAGTATTGATTTCTAGAAGTCCAGCTGATTTCTGGATACATGTCATAGCTAGTGGGAGCATAAGTGTTATGCTAATAATCATCATGTTAGTGGGAGCATGATAATTATAATAAGTGTTGCAAGTTAACAATGTTAATTATAGAAAACAAAAGTTTCAATTGGGAAAAAATTGTTTTGATATAATTAAGGGAGAGGAAATTATACTTCATTTCAAATCTAAAAGCTTAGATCATGAGATTTTAATCAAATTTAGTCAAGTATATATATGAATGTTATGTTGGAATGGTTCAACATAAGGAATTTCTATATATGGGAACATTATTTGCGTTCTAAAATTCAATTATGATTACGGCATCCCTTTTCATAATCTGAATTTTGAGAACATGGCAAATAAAAATAGAAATATTATAGCAAAAGACTGGTCTAGTATCATGTCTTTATGTGAGACATCATGAATCGTGTCCTATATGCTTTAGATATAGGATCGATTGCATGTGCTATAATATTCATCTGTTCTAAATTTTTCCAAATGCCTAGGGCATTAAGAGGGAAAAAGTACTAGAACTGGATATGACTAATTTGATTAAGCAATTGTCGAGGACAATCTAAGGTTTACCAACGATTGGTTGCTCAGGGACAATTGGAAGTATAGTGTTAATTTTAGAAGGACCATATTGACATATTCTGAAAGGAGGCAACTCTTGTTCAGAAGTGATAGTCAAAATGGGAATATGGAAATGTATCCATAGGTGGAAGTTATTCAATCTGTGTAAGATTAGAAAACTTAATGCAAGAAGGATGTTCAAAGCAATGTACTTTGAATATGAGACTTCGTTTCCATGGAGTTGATCTCCATTGGAATACTCTGTAATGACTGTTGACAAGTCTTTGTGACTTTGTGCATAATCATTAAAGAGGATCAATGCATATAAGTTTAAAATCTAACAGATTTCGGTAAATGGTAAGAATTTGGAATTCTTACATTTACGATAAGGATTTGGGATTGTGAAATTGGAATCATTGGAATTATGTTCAATCGATCTATTTCACAAAGTAAAGATCATAGACAAACTTAGTGTGCGTACTTGGTGTATGGCATAACTAATGTTTGGACAAACATAGTGTGCATACTTGGTGTATGGCATAACTATAGTTTGGATAAACATAGTGTGCATGCTTAGAGCATGGCATGACTATTGTTTTGATTCAAGTATAAAGTTGATGATTTGAAACATTATGCAATGAATAATGTGTAATCAATATGGTGATAAATAAAAGGTGTTCTATTTATATTCATAAGTTCTGAGACCATATTGGATTCAATTATTCTTGTGTTTCACTTTACATGTTTTGACTTCCAGAATAACTAGGTCATTCTTCCCGATTGACTAAGTTATTCAAATTCTCCATAGTCGGTCATATGTTGGAAGTAGGTATGAATCAAGACTGTCATGAAATTGGCTTGTAGATGTCTCAGGTGTTGGACATAGCAAGAGTTGCTACAACATTCATGAGTGCTCATAAGTTCTGAGTATTGGATTAAACCTACGCTCATTTGAATCACTTCATGGATTTTATCACGAGTGATCATGAGACGATAATATCTTATATTCTTCAAACCTAGAGATATGACTTGTTGACTATGAGTTGGTTATACATTGATTGTATGAAAACACATTGGTAACTCGATGTTATAAAACATACCTTTGTGTATGACTCAACAAGTAGTTGAACAAGCATATGAGTTGAAGTTTATCCATTCCTTTTACCCTTGAAGTGATAAAAGCGATATTTGTGGGCCCTTCGATGATTTAGTGATGACACCCCTAAGTGCTTGGCCAAGCCTGGACTGATTTGATTTGTTCAATTAGTCAGTCATCATAAATCGGAAATCGGGAAACAACAAATGGACATAGAGAATGATTATAATCCATGTCTCAGTCCATATGATATCTAGAATGGAGGAATATATGATCCCTTATCTAATGGACAAGTCATTGACTAGGTCAGAGTTCGACATCGGCTTTAAGAGCTACGATTGCGAGTCGGGTTTTGGAGTCATACGCAATAATAGTTTTAGACTTATCCAAGTGGGAGACTATTGGATTAGTGTCTAAGTCCATAACGATAATTGGTATGTACTTAACCCGATTTAGCATGGTCCATTTGGGTTGCATGGCATCGGAACAATTAGATAGACAAAATGAGAAAAATGATACTTATGATTTATATTAATATATTATAAGTTCTAATATATTAATATGGAATCATATTATTTAATTAGTATTGGTCAAGAATTAATTTAGAATTAATTTAGTGATAAAAAAGAAACTAATTAAATATGGACTCTTATAGGATGGGCCAAGTTCATTTAGGTTGGGCTAAGCTTTCATGGATAGTCCATGGAGTGTTTAACCCATGGATCCTATGGAAATGAAAGGTCGTGGGTACTAGGGTTTAAATGAATGTAACCCTAATCCTCCATACTATATAAATAGGTCCCTAGTTCATGAAATGAGGACTAGTGTGAGCACACAAGAGGGCAAGACTGATTTTGGTGCTAGTATCCTTATTCTCAAGTTATTTCAAGGGTTCTTGGTGTTGTGTGAACCATTTGAGGTGCAACACTTGGGGCACTAGGATCTTAAAGGTTCAAGACATCAAGCTTCATCAAAAGGTATGTGATTCTACTAGATTCTTGTATTGTATATACTTCTTATTATGCTAGATAGGATGAAACCTTGGAATATTGAATATTTGCATGTATAATAGAGAAAACATAGATCCAAGGTTTATAGGGTTGCATGTACACCATAGGAGTGTTAGAATGCTTAAAACCCATCAGTGTGTGCACCTGCTCCAATTAGTTTAAGGAGCATTGATGGTCTCGAGGGCAGATTGAATGTTCTCATGGTGAGGAGTCAAGCATTGCAGTCACAGGCTGATGAGATCTGATTTTAACCAGTTGACGTCACAGGAATGTGCTGTCTTCCCTCCTTCACGCTCTTATTGTTTGCGTTTGTGATGGTATGTTGTGTTTGAGACGCTATGTGTGGTTTATCTAAGTCTCCACCTAGAAATTAATTTTTTCCTCATGATGGTCTAGATATTTTATTTTGAGAATATTTATATGCCATTTTGCATACCGAGAGCCGTGTTTAGATGATATTCGGGTGAGCCGGTTTTGGATTTCAATGTGGGAGTCATTGACCACCGTCAGAGCAAGCTTTAAGTGAGAGAAGAGTAACATTCGATTCGATCTTTGATGGTATCAGCAAGGAACTCAAGGAATCCACAAGGTGGACATGTTGGGTTTGAATGTGGGATTTGTAGAGGTCATTCGGGGATACAGTGAAATGTGGAATTGGTTTGATCGTGGGTGTAAGATGAGTAATTGTCAAGTTCATACCTCCGAAGTGTGGTCAGTTGCATTTTCGCATGGGAATTACTCTAGGGTAAGTAGGTCGTTGAATTGGTTGGGTACCCATTTCGATAGTTTACATTTTGTTCTTCGTCATCTGATAAAGTCACCGAGGACTTATAATGGATTAAGTGGAAAGTGCTCGGGAATATTGCGCTCATTGAGATTTCAGTGAGTATTCATTAAATTTTGGCAGGTGTGCGTTCGCTAGGATTGGCTAGTAATGGAACGCTAGTTCTTTTGGGCTCAGGTTGTCGACAGCTTCGAGTAGTCACGTTGCGAGATAGATTGAAAATCTATCAATTTTGTGGTTGGAAGAGCGCAGTTGAATCCAAGTAGGGGAGAACCACTTGGACTAAGGGATTTCACAAGGAGTGAGATTTCAGGTTACCTTGTGCATTAGTGGCGGCACATGGCGGGTATATGATTAGGTTCAGGTGGAGGGATTGTGTTAGAGCCACTCTGCCTATTCTTGTCTGATGAAGGCTTTGGGGTCCGAAGCATAACCTAGACACCTGATTGGGGTATAGCCGAATAAGGTTTCGAATCATGATGATTATGGTTGGTATGATAGATGGACGGTAAGACCATGGGTTGGGTCCATAGCAGTATAGAAGTGTTGTTAGACTGTGGGGTGGCCGTAGCATTCACTAGGTTAGCATATAGTGATGGAAGTGTTGTAAGACTGCAGGGTGGCCGTAGCATTCACTAGGTTAGCAGGTAGTGATGGAAGTGTTGTAAGACAACAGGGTGTCCGTAGCATTCACTAGGTTAGAAGGTAGTGATGGAAGTGTTTTAAGACTTCAGGGTGGCCGTAAGATTCACTAGGTTAATCGTTAGTGATGGAAGTGTTGTAAGACTACGGGGTGGCCATAGCATTCACTAGGTTAGCAGGTAGTGATGGAAGCGTTGTAAGACTATAGGGTGGCCGTAGCATCCACTAGGTTAGGAAGTAGTGATGGAAGTGTCGTAAGACTGTGGGGCGGCCGTAACATTCACTAGGTTGGCAGCTAGTGATTGAACTGTTGTAAGACTGTGGGGTGGCCGTAGCATTCACTAGGTTGGCAGATAGTAATAGAGGTGTTGTGAGACTATGGGAAGGCCACAACATTCATGGAATCAAGGAAGGTTGTGGGCCGTATGGGGTCAGTCATGATGTAAGACTACAGTTGGGCGTGTTGCATTCTTTTAGAGCAAAGTAAGTTACGTTTCATTAGTGTGATGGTTGGTTATGATATCCCTGGTTGGAACAGGAGGGCTATTGAAGCCTTATAGACAAGTAGGATATGGTAGCTTTTCCAGACAGACTCTTGGATAGAAATCGTGGTACAATGGTTTAAAAGGATGTCGGTTTCAGCAACTGGTCGGGAATCCAACGATTCAAATAATTGGTAGATCAGCTTGGAGCTCAAAAGATATTGGATAGATCGAAAATGCGAATGTTGGTCAGCAGGATAATTTAGGGTCGTAAAGATTTCGTTCGGATTAGATTATGAAGTGGAGCCGTATTGGTTATGATTTAGAATGGTTTTGTATGTCAGGAAGTTAAATAAGGTATTGGATTCCTGGTTTTGAGCTGAGTAATGATGGATATCCGTTATTGGTTAAGGTCAGCGGGAGCAAGGATTCGTCTGGCGTTAGTATGTGAGTTCTGCTAAGGATGGGTTCGATTATTAGAAGGCATTCGTATGTTAGGTTTGACTTTTATCAGGGAACTGGAAGATATGGTCGGATCGTCAGGTTTCCTGGAAAGTAGCAAAGAGTGATTTCGAAGACGAAATCTAATTTAAGTAGGGGAGAGTTTTAACAACCTGTTTCGAGTCGTTTCATAATTCGGTTTCGTGACCCGAAGATCATGTATAAAAAGGCTTCGGGATTTGGGAAAGAGAGGTTTAGACCCGTTTGGATGTGAGTAATGTAGATTATGCAATCCAAGAGTTCGGTTTGTGCTTTGGATTCAACGGGAAAAGTAGTGTTTCAAACTTCTATTATGAATAATGGATTTTACTTCGATGTGTTTGAAGCCAAAAGGAATAATATATGGTTGTAGAGCTCCTCAATACCTTTCCGTGGATATAAAGATCGTCGAAATCCGAGTTGAAACGAAGAAGTTATGACCGTTTGAAGTTAGGACGATTTTTAGGTTAGCCTCGTGCGTTGGGCGGACGGGGAGTACACTGGGCGTACTAGGGCATCTCTAGTTTGTTGGGCGTACCCAAACCCTATTTTTGTGGTTTGAGCCCTATTTAAGCTCCTTAACTTCCCCAAACCCATTCCATTCTCAACCTCTACCTCTCCAACACCCTCTCTTGAAGCCCTAATCCTAGTTTGAGCCTTGTGGGCAAAAAGAAGGTGTTTTTAAGTGCTTTGGAGTGTTCTTGGTGCACCATGGAGAAGAAGGAACTCATTGAAGAAGCATTGGTTTCATTGGAGCTTGTAGATCTAGACACTGTTCACCATGATCTTTCTTCTGGAGGTATAAAGTTTGAATCTTGATGATGAAATTGTTAGATCTAGCTAGTTTTGGGTGTTATGAACTTTTGGTCACTTTAAGTGCATAAAGTTTAGATCTTGAAAGTTTGTGACCTTTTTATGGATAAAGTTGGAAACTTTATCCATATAAATATCATATTGATTCCGATATGAAGGTTGGAGACTTGGACTTAATGGATTATGTTAAAAAAGATGCACTTTTGGTCCCTTTGAGACTTAAAGACTAGATCTTGTTTGTTGGGACCATTCTAATGGATAAAGTCGGAAACTTTATCCATTATTGAGTCATTAGGAACCATAAAAATGTGACCTTGGTCCCTAGTTTTCCTTCATGCAAGGTCTTGGATGTCTTAATAGGTTAAGAAGTTAGGGTTTTTTGATGTTGAAGACTTAATGGCCATGCAAGAACATAAAGTTGGAAAGTTTATGGTTAAGGATATCATTTGAGGGTTAGATTTTGATTTTGGATGAAAGATCTTAAAGGATTAAGCTCTTAATGGATTGGGAGGATGGCAGGCGCTGAGCGTACCAATGGATACGCTGCATTTACATGGTCAGCCTCTTGACTTCTAGTCAAGGAGTAGTACACGCCGCATACGTGTTGACGCGGTCGACTCGGTTCACATTTGACTTTGACCATGATTTTGACCAAGTTTGACCTAAGGGCATTTAGGGTAATTGTATAGGTGACCGGTAGAGATAGCTTTTAGAGCAATGATCGGTGAAGCTATTCTTTCAGAATGTGAGGTGAGTTTTCTCACTATATCCATGGGTCGAAGGCACCAATGCTTGCCTATTACTTGTTATGTGGAATGCTAAGTTGTATCTGTGATGCTTGCATGAAAGACTATGATCTGGCCCCTAGTAATTGAATGAAAGACTAGGATCTGGCCCCTGGCATTTGTATGAAAGACCAAGATCTGGCCCCTGGCAATTGTATGAAAGACCAGGATCTGCCCCCCTGACACTTGTATGTAAGACGGGGATTTGGCCCTTGGCATTGCAAGGATTGACCATAGAGGTAGCCCATGACACTTGTATGTTTTTGTATGTGGTATTTTGGGAACTCACTAAGCTTTGTGCTTACGGTTTCATATTTATGGTTTCAGGTACTTTCGGTTCGAAAGGGAAGGGCCCGACGTGACTGCACAACATCCCCCAGAGTTTTTCACATTGGCAATTAATGATATTACTCTGATGTTTAAATAATATATTCATTTTGATTGGTTTTGGAACAACTCGTTTGTATCATTTATTGTTTTAAAAATGAAAATTTTACCTTGGATTTTCGGGAGGTTACAACATTGTCATGGGATACCCCATGGTCTTACATAAAAGTGCTATACGCTACCCCGATGGTCTTTCCTCATATTGGTTTGGGCTACCCCATGGTATTATATACAAGTTCCATGGGCTTCCCTCATTGTCTTATGTACAAGTGCCATGGGATACCCCCATAGTCTTACATGCAAATGCCATGGGCTACCCCCAGGGTCTTCCTTGCAAGTATCAAAAGGACAAATAGCATCCCACATAGTATAGTGAAAATACTCACATTGCCGACAAAATCAACAGCTAATAGGTCTCACAGCCAACGAATGAGTGCTAAAAACTTTTTACAAAAACCAAACAAGGTAACCCCCTTAGTTTCCTTATAAAACTAGAAATTTAATCAAAAATCAACGCATGTCAAAAGTTAACTGTCAAGGTCAAAGTCAACAGTCAACATCACCAACACATGAGCCTCACATCGTGACCAACCCATGGTCACGTCGTGAGAATGCACTCAGCCCGATCCTAACTCGGTCATACTCCAACTCAGCTAACTCGATCTTTATCAATTCAATCAGCAGTCACCATGAAGTGGACGCTCCTTGTCCATGTCATGGACATGTCTAGACAATATAGTCGAGCAATCCTACATCATCACGTCGTGGCACTCTCTATGTCACATTATGACTAATGTCTGGGAGATATCTTAATGGATTAAGTCCTTTAGTCCATTATACCTTAAACTCCAACTTTTTAGAAAGATTCTAAGGACTCCAAAGGCTCATAAAAATGTCAACATTATGGTCATGCATGACCCATGCATGTCCTTTACCCAAGCTAGGTCAAAAAGCCAAGAATATGACCTAAAACTCATCCAAAGCTCCCAAATATCAACCACATTCTAGATCTTAAAGATATAAGGCTCCAGGGACCATGATGAGCCATAAAGTTACAAACTTTATCTCATTCCAACATAAAACTCCTCTTACAGACTAAAACATACAAAGAAAGCTAGATCTATATGGAAGGAATCATAAATGTAGAAGCTTTAAGTCTTACAAATGGTCCAAAGAATGATTCCAAGGGTGTAGTAGAGTGGCTTGCTTGATATTTTCTCCAAAACCTTCTTCTTTTCCTTCAAAATGTACCAATAATAGCAAAATGAGCCAAACTCTCAAAGGGGGGCTAGGGTTCGTGATAGAGGGTAGGAGGTTGAAGTGGGTGCCCTTATCCTTGGGGTAAGGTTCTTAAATACTAGAGAAAGCCTAAAATTATGGGCTTAGGCTAGAACAACCATTTTCATGTTGTGACCATGCTCATGTCACGTCGTGACATTCTTTCGCATACGCATTTTCATTTTTGGCATGTTATATCGTGACCTCCCTATGGTCACGTCGTGACTTGTGTTTTTTTCCCAAAAACCATGCCTTTGACTCCTGTAAGTCCAACACTGATCCAATCTGGAAGACGGGTGTTACACCTCTCCCCTACTTAAATTAGATTTAGTCCTTGAAATCATTCCTTACAACTTACTCTACTACACCATTCGACCCCGCCTAAACTCCCTGAATCCAAAACATAAGTGAGAAATCATCTCACATAAACGACCACCTTCCGATACTTCTATTGAACAAAAGCTTAGTAGAAATCACGCGTCCTAAAGAAGCAACGAACATTAACATGCCTCACTAACCATTAAAGAGAAGGTCTAACTACTCTGCCTGAAATCTGAAAAAGCTTATCTTGTGCATGACTTCCAGACAGACATAACCATTCAAACCATAACCATGATGACTATAATCCGCAACCCTGAACGGACCAAAACCCCTATGAACCTACATTATTTCACTGATATTCGAGAAATAGAATCCTTGACCATTCGCCGATGACGACAACCTTGCACTCGAATATGAAGGAGACTCTCAACACGAGCCCCAACCCTTGGCGCTGCCCCAACACATACATTACATCTTGATGACCTAAATTTTTTTCAAATTCGATCCATCCAAGATTTTCTTGGTTCCACGCTGTCCTACCAATAAACTGAAAAGAAGAAATTCTTACCGATTGCTGAAGCTGACAACTTCACACATGTTCATACCGTGGGATTCCAACCATGAGTCTAACTGACAAAGGCTATCCTAGCCTACCTGTCAATTCAGCTCCATCAACTCTCCAATTCAAAAAAAGGATGACTTAACCAACCAACACATGAACAAACAACAAGTCTGTTACACCCCAGGTGAATGCTACATGCCAAGTCGTAGTCTTACATTGCACTTGGTCCCAAATCGGCCTACGACCTATCCCAATACATTGAATGTTGTGGCCCTCCCACAGTCTTACAACCATTTTTGAAATGGCCTAACTCGACCTAATGAATGATACAGGCCAAACTGTGGTCTTAGAATACTTCCACAACTGCCTATGTCGTCGTAGTGAATGATACGGGCCAAAACGTAGTCTAACAACACTTCCACGATTTCCATCGGAACACCCCCATGGTCTTGCCAATAATCCAGAAGAATACTGGACCCAATATCAACATGAGCCAAAATTCCCAACCTGCTCATCCCTATCGGGCTTTCGCGTCGTGCTTTGAACCCTAAAGCCTTAATCAGATGAGAATAGGTAGAGATGCCCTAACAAAAACCTCAACCTGAACCTAGTCATGAACCCAAAATATGCCAATGCTGATACTTCACGTCCTCAAACGAGATAACCTGAATCCTCAACATGTGATTTCGTGATTATAACCAACCAGTGAACATTATCCCTTGCATAAGCCTCGACCATAACCAAAACTACTGTCCACTTGTCTTTGGTTATGAAATTCTAAGTTGACATTCACATGGAAATACTTCCATTAATCCCAAGCGATTCTCCCCTACTTGGAATCAGCTACACTCTAGCAACTTCATGACAATTTGAATTTCACCAAGTTGGTTCTTAACATCCATGCTTGTCATTACTAGGCATAAGAGAATCCAAATTCCTCAAACAACTTCAAGAGTTCCACTATATGACTACAATCCATAGCGACAAAACCCCAAGATTTCCAACTTGTGCTCATACTCCAAATCAATGAATAACCCAACCATAAAACCTTTTCAACTCAAAGCAATATCCCACTCTTAAGTAACTGAATACATCCTACAAATGCACAACTTCTCAAACAGAACTTCTCGTTCGAACGAAAACTCCAAAAGTAACCTGAATGCTATCAGAACCATGATCATATCGACTCCCTTATTAACCTTACTCATGTGACCTGCCAAATTGGTGTTCGTGTAGACATGAGTCCCTTCCTAAAAACTGAACAACGGTTCTCTGACACCCTAATAGGAGTCAATATATCCCATCCACACTTGACGAAATATTGATGCACCCATAGCACAGTTAACTGATACAACTCAAAAATCCTTGAACAATATTAGCTACTGAACAAAGCCCATGCCAAAATGCATTAACCACTCCCAAAAGTTGGTTGATAAATCAACAACTCTTCCCTTACTAAAGATAGTGGTCGGTTCATTGAGTCAACCAACCCGTCAACTGACATGCAACCTAAGCGATACACCCACCTTTTAACCCTATATTCGGTGTCCCAAAAAGGGAAAACTAGCTACGATGTTGATCTTCTCCTAACAGTTCCCGATGCAAAGACCACACGAATATCCCTGAAGGCATGGACATAACATCAATTAACCCATACTCTCGGTCAGACCAATCCCTCATTATCCTGCAACCATGAAGGATCTCTACGAGTTCTAAATATAATAGTCCAATATCCTTACACTGCAACTTCCTCGGCCCCATTGCACTAAAAACATCAAAATCAATCCAGATGTTGATCCTCCAAGCAGAATACCCAGTTCTCCCCCACTTAGGGCTCACTCTATCACTGGCCGACGTCTCCAATGTCGATGCCTAAAATCAGCTCAACCAGATACACCTTAAACACAACTCTCAGTATGCAAAATGGCATATTATAATCCCTCAAATGATAATAACCTTACAATCATAAAGGAAAACCTGAACATCAGGTGGAGACTTTAAACACCTCGAACATTACGTCTCAAATACATAATCACATAATCATAAACATAAATAATAAAAACATAAAGGAATTGAATACGATACATACCAGCGACAACATTTGGTGAAGCTCTGGCCTCCTCGGTCTGCAACTGAAACGCTTGATTCCTCACCACTAGAGCCTCCTCCCGTCCCTCACGGACATCAATAATCCTCAATGTAGCTGGATCAGGTGGCCTCACTGTTCCACTTGTTAGTCTCGGGCAGTCGGCCTTCTTGTGGCCCACCTGGTTTCAGTGAAAACAAATTGGACTTTATCTCTGGAGACAATCCCTACTAACATGACCAATTCCGCCACACTTTTAGAAGCCCATACCTCTAGATCGGCATACCCCATCGTGCGCTAGCCCACACTTTCCGCAACTTGTGAATTGAAAGTCTTGGGATTCTTCAGTAAGCCCTCTGCTGTCTGAACCGAAACTAGCTTCCACTTCGTCTGAAGGTCTAACTCAATCACCCACTCTATGGCTTTGGCAATCATATCCTCCAAGGTCTTGCAACTTGACATTCTGACAATCTCCCAAATATCATCCCACATCATACCATGGTACCTCATCTTCTTCACCTCCTCATTTGCAGCATACTGCAGAACCAATAAAGCCCCTCCGTGAACTTGGCGGTAATCTCCGCCACAATCTTCATCGTCTGGCGAAGGCCTTGAAAATCCCTCGCCAACTGATGCACTTCAATTTCAGGTGCAAACTGCTCTAAACCTCGAAACAAAATGAGTCCAAAACATGGCCGCCACGACCTCAGCTCCCAAAGAGTGACCAACCTCCTCCCACCAGTCATAGGCTCCATCCTTCAAAATGCAAAATGAAAATCCCACATTCGTCCGCTTACCATTATCCATGTCAGCAATCCACCATCTACTAGCAATAGGGTCCTTCTTCCTAAAGAACTTTAGGGCTCCACAAGCCTTAAACTCCCAAAAAGAAAGAGTGTGTGCCCCTAGCTGACCAGCCACAATATCTCCACAAAAAGCCCCAATTCGATCATCCAGTAGCTCCATGATCCCCTACTTGATGGTACCAAACATCATAGGAATCTCTTCCAAAACACCGCGAGCGATCTCAAATGTACCAAAATCATATATCCTCTCATCAATCGGCTCAGCACCAGAGCCTGAGCCTAAGCCTGAACCAGAATCAGATCCTCCTCCACTAGTGCTCATCACCATACTGAAAAGCAACCACATAAATGATCAAAACATACCCGAAGAATTCCTCATTCTATAGGCTTCTAAGTATCTTTGTTGACTTTCCTTGATTCGATTACGGATCTTGTGCTTTTAGTAGTATGGTCCCAGCTCACAATACAACCATCCACACCTATCCATAATTTCCTCAAGAATCATCACGAATCCTCTAAGTCACCTTTTCATAATAATAATACTTCTAAAACCCGCCAATTAGCACAACATTCGCACTAAATCATTTCCTATGCTCTCCTAGGATCCCAACCTCACACTGCCATCAGCTGCTGAAAAATTCCTCCTAATGTCAGCCAACTACTTCATGAATACAGTTACATGAAAAAAAAACTTAAATATCCCTTCGACTAAAAGACTCAGCCCTACATCGGGTGGACTCAAGTGAGAGCTGCGCAACAGGGCCAAATCAATCACTCAAAAATTATTTAACCTTTGTAGCATGTAACTTAATGATGTATGCAAAAGAGTACATATCAAAACTTAAATTTATAAACCTAATTACTTATCTACAAATGCACCTATAGGCAGTGTATCTAGTAAGTTTTTAGTATAGTAAAGTAAGCTGGGTATCGAACATAGGAAACGGGATTGAGCGAATAATATAATTACTAAAAGTTAACCTAGTAACAATAATTAAATTGCGGTTTTTATTTGATTTTGCAAGTTCAGATTAACTTAAACTATTCAATTAACTAAAAACTAATCATGCACTGAACTAAAACGATTGCAATCATGATTATGAGAACACTTCCATTTAGTTTTGAATCCCCCTTTTTCCTATGGATAGTTTCAAAACATGGATTTATTCAGTTTGTTACCAATATTATTATAATTAGCAGTCTTGATCTTATCTCTTAAATTTTCACCAATTCATGAACTACTATGTAATGATTATACACAAGCAAACACAAAATTAATTATTAAGGATAATTGTGCTATGCAAGATATATCTAAGACAATTATGTATGATCAAGATAAATTACCAAACACAATTATGATCAAATTATGTTCTCTAACACAGCTAAAGTTGTTACTTTTATTACCAAATCTAAGATGTGATTAATCCTAGCTCTAGCAATTTAATGATCATAAACTACTAGGTAAACAATTTCAAACAATTCAAATGGTCATTAAACTACACTTAACTCTAATTAAAGCAACAAAGATTAAAACTTTAACATGTTAGATAATGATAATCAAACACAAGCTTTAGCCAACTTCACAAAATGCATATAAGTCAAGAAACTAACTCATGGTATTAGGGTTCATCTACACGAAAAGAAGCTCTAATGTTTATCTACTCATGGAAAAAAAATAAACACACAATCACATAAGATTTAGACATGATTAGGATAATTCAAACCGAATGTAATGTGTAATCTTCAAGTTCTTAATCTTCAATCAAATTCTTCTTCCAGTAGTTGAATCTCGCAGGTTTTTGGCTTCTAATTTCATCAATCTCTCTAGAATATCTAATCCAACCTCCCCAAAATCGATTATGTAAAGGGGTATTTATGTATTCCTTATAACACATCTCACGTCGTGAGAATTAGGGTCTCATGTCGTGAGATCAGTACATTTCGTGTTTAACAAGGAAGCTTGCTTTATGCGTAGTTATCTTCTAGAATAATCATTCTCACGTCGTGAGCTTTACCATTAACATCGTGAGCTTTATTACAATGCCTCAATTTCGGAGGCTTCCAATCGCAACCGATCGTAGTCTATAGCCCTTTCGGATCGTATACAAATTCGCATCCTATCGTCTCTAATGACGATTCTCACTTTGGTTCCAATCCTCCTATCACAACAATTCTCACTTCACATCCAATCACATTGACATTCACTTTCGCATCCAGTCTCCTCTCGTCCGGTCGCAACGACGCTGCTTTCGTTCGCATCCGATCAAAGTGATGCTCGTAGGATCGCATTCATTCGCATCTGATTAGAACCAATACTACATATTTACAGCTTGAGCCCTCCAAGTTCCTGGTTTTGTTTGGTTATGGCCATCTTTCTTCAAGAGTGTCCTTTTTAGCTACAAAATAGAATTTAAACATTATAAGTACCAAATATCTTCATTATTAACTAAAATTTAGCATAAATATATTAAAATAAAGCATAAATATATGAATAAATATGACAATATCACTTAACATATTCATTGAATAGTTAACTCACATCAATGAGAGTCCTACAAAGCATAATGCAAGCAACATTCGAGTAGTAAAACTCTATAGACCACAAAACATCAAATGACATCCTTCCTAATAGGCATCTCTCCTAATAGGCATTCTAGCATGCAACTCTAAACATATCATTATGCTAACTTCTAGCATGCAAAAACATTCTATAACGCACATAACATATCAATATGTATGGGTATTCTGGGAACCACTTACCTGAGCTCGGCTGATTGCACGCATCACACTCCCTTTTCTTTGTAAGAAAAAATCTTTTTTCAGAAAATTTATTTTCTTTCAAAAGATTATAAATTCCTCAGTTTGAGTTAAAAAACAACCAAGAGTGTTCCCGAATCCCTCAAACCAAGGCTCTGATACCAACTTGTAACGTCCCAAAAATACCAATAAAAACATTCATTTTTAAACCATCAAATCCATACAACGATTTGTTCCAAAACCAATAAGAAAAAATGTATCTTTCAAACATCAAATTAAAACATAACAATAAGTGTGGAAAAGCCATCAGGGGATGTTGTACAGTCAAGTCGGGCCCTTCCCTTTGGAAATGGAACTACCTAAAAATGTTTAAACCACAAAACCGTAAGCACAAAGCTTAGTGTGTTTACCAGTATACTACAAACCATGCATACATTGTGATAGGCTACCCTTATGGTCTTACATACAAGTCCCACGGGCTACCCCCATGATCTTTCCTCATATTGCCATGGGTTACCCATTATATACAAGTGCCATGGGCTACCCCCATGGTCTTTCCTTGCACTACCATGGGCTACCCCCATGGTCTTTTATACAAGTGTCATGGGCTACCCCCATGGTCTTTCATGCAAATGCCAAAGGCTACCCCTGGGGTCTTCCCTGCAAGTATCACAAAGACAACTAGCATCCTACATAGTATCGTGAGAAGTCTCACCTTGCCGACAAAATCAACAACTAACAACTCTCACATCCAACGAAGAGGAGCTGAAGCTTCCTATTAAAACCAAACAAGGTAAACCCTTAGTCTCCTTCTAAAAATAGAAATTTTACCAAAATTAAACCCATGCCAAACGTCAACGGTCAAGGCCAAAGTCAACAGTCAACATCACCAATAGCTGACCCTCTCGTCGTGACCAGCCCATGGTAACATCGCAAGAATGCCCGATCCCAACTCGGTCACGCTCTAACTCATCCAAATCGATCTAAGTCAACTCAATCACCAGTCACCACAATATGGACCCTCCTTAGCCACATCGCGGACCTGTCTGGATAAAATTGCTGAGGAATCCTCCATCATCACTTTGTGGAACTCTCCATGCCATGCTGTGACTACCGGTTGGGAAACATCTTAACGGATTAAGTCCTTAATTCATTAAGCCTTTCACTCTAACTTTTTAGAAATCTTCTAAGGACTCTAAAGGCTCATAAAAATGTCAACTTTATGGATATGCATGACCCATGCATGTCCTTTACCCAAGATCGGTCAAAAGGAAAGAATATGACCTAAAACTCATACAAAGCTCCCAAATGCCAACCACATTCTAGATTTTAAAGATATAAGGCTCCAGGGACCTTGATGAGGCATGAAGTTGCAAAAGTTATCTCATTCCAACATATAAAAACCTCTTATGCACTAAAACATACTAAGCAAGCTAGATCTATAAGGAAGGGATCATAAAGGTAGAGGCTTTAAGTCTTACAAATGGTCCAAAGAATGATTCCAATGGTGGAGTAGAGTGGCTTCCTTTATCCTTGATCCAAAACCTTCTTCTTCTCCTTCAAAGTTTACCAAGAGCACCAAATTAAGCCAAAACTCTCAAAAGGAGGCTAGGGTTTCATGATAAAGGGTTGGAGTCTGAAGAGGGTGCCTTAATCCTTGCGGTAAGATTCTGAAATACAAGAGAAACCCTAAAATTATGGGATTGGTCCAGAACAACCATTGTCATGTCGTGACCATACTCATGTCACGTCGTGACATTCTTCCGTATACGCTTTCTTATCTTTGCACGTCACGTCGTGACCTCCTTATGGTCACATCGTGACACATGGTGTTTCCTAAAAACCATGATTTTGACTCATTTAAGAGATACAGTGATCCAATCCGGAAGACACGTGTTACACTTAGACACCCTGAATGTTATATCTCCTACACAATAATCACATAATCTTAAACAAAAATAATAAAAGCAGAAAGGAAGTGAACACGATACATACCAACGACAACATTCGGCGGAGCTCGAGCCTCCTCGACTATAACTAAAATGACCGACTCAGCAACACTAGAGCTTCTTCCCTGCCATCACTGCCATCAGTAATCCTCAGTGTAGCTGGAGCAGGTGCCCTCATCGCTCCACTCGTCAGTGTCGGGCAGTCGTCCTTCTTGTGGCCCGTCTGGTTGTAGTGAAAACAAATCGGACTCAATCTGTGGGGACAATCCCTACTGACATGAGTAATCCCACCATACTTGTAGCAACCCACACCTCTAGATCAACAGACCCTATCGTGCGGTTTCCCACATTTGTCGACATGGCTCTAGCCATGCTGGCTCCTAGCTTGTGAATCGAAAGTCTTGGGCTTCTTCACTAAGTCCTCTTTTGTCTGAATTGAAAATGGCTTTTGCTTCATCCAAAGCTCTAACTCAATCTCCTACTCTCGGGCTCTGATAATCATATCCTCAAAGGTCTTGCAACTCGATAGGCTTACAAACTCCCGAATATCATCCCATAACATATCATGGTACCTCATCTTCTTCATCTCCTCATCCGCATCAATCATATCCTCAAAAGGTCTTGCAATTTCCCTGAACTTGGCGGTGATCTCCGCCACAGTTTCCTTCGTCTGGCGAAGGTCCTGAAACTCCCTATCAAACTGTTGCACCTCAATGGCTGTTACAAACTCCGCCATGAACCTTGTCACAAAATCAGTCAAAGTATGGTCGTCACAGCCTTAGCTCCCAAAGATTGACCGACCTTCTCCAACCAATGGTGGGCTCCATCCGTTAGAAGGCAAGAAGCAAATCCCACCTTTGATCCCTCAGGGCAGAACTCCCTAAAATAGAGAACTCCCTAAATCTCCATGTCAGCATTCCACCGCGTATTTGCAATAGGGTCTTTTTTCCTGAAGAACTCTTGGCTCCCCAAGCCTTGAACTCCCTAAAAGAGAGAGTTTGTACCCTATCTAACCAACTGCAATATCTGCACGAAAATCCCTAAGTCGATCATCTAGTAGCTTCATGACCCCCTTCTTGATGGTACCAAACATCACAGGAGTCGCCTCCAAAATACCGTGAGCGATCTCAGACGTAACGAACTCATGTATCCTCTTATAAATCATCTCAACACCAGAGCCTGAACACGAGTGCTCATTACCATACTAAAAAGAAACCATACAAATGATCAAAACATACTCGAAGAATTCCTCATTCTACAGGCTTCTAAAAATCTTTTGTGACATTCCTTGATTCGACTACGGATCCTGTGCTTTCAGTAGTACGAGCCCAATACTACATTCCACACCTATCCATACTTTTCTCAAGAACCACCCTGAATCCTATAAGTCACCTACTCATAATAATACTCCCAAGACCCACTAATCAACGCACCATTCATAATAAAGCACTTCCTAGGCTCTCCTAGGATCCCCACCTTACCTTGCCATCAACTGTTAAAAAACTCCTACTAATGTCAACTAACTACTTCATGAATACAAGTACATGCAACAAAACTTACATAATATTTCGACTAAAAGACTCAACCCTACAATGGTCGGACTCAAATAAGAGTTGCGATTAGGGCTAAATCAACCATTCTAAAATTATTTAACTTATTCAGCATGTAACTTAACATATTCATTTAATAGTTAACTTACATCAATATGAGTCCTACAAAGCACAATGCAATCAACATTCGAGCAGTAAAACTCTATAGGCCACAAAACATCAAAAGGCACATTTCCTAATAGGCATCTCACCTAATAAGAATTCTATCATGCAACCCTAAACATATCCTTATGCTAACTTCTAGCATGTAAAACATTTTATAACACTTATAACATATCAACATGTATGGGTATTCTGGGATCACTTACTTAAGCTTGGTTGATTACACGCATCCCTCCCCTTCCTTTATAAAAATCCGTTTTAGAATATTTATTTTATTTCAAAAAGATTTCTAATTCCTTAATTTGAGTTCAGACACACCCAAGAGTGTGCCCGAATCCCTCAAACCATGGCTCTGATACCAAATTGCAACGTCCCAAAAATACCAACAAATCTTTCTTTTTTAAACCATCAAATCCATACAACCATTTGTTCCAAAACTAAGTAGAGTAAAATATATATTTCAAACATCAGAGTTAACAATTAACAATCAGTGTGGAACAGCCATCAGGGGATGTTGTGCAGTCAATTTGGGCCCTTCCCTTTGGAACTGGAAGTACCTAAAAATGTTTGAACACTAAACCACAAGCATAGAGCATAGTGAGTGCTCCAAAATACCACATACCATACATATGATAATGAGTTCTATGGGCCAACCATAGTCTTACTGTCACTATAAGTTATAAGCCAAACCATGTTCTTTCCTTTCCATACCAGGAGCCTAATCCTGGTCTTACGTAAAAATGCCAAGAGCCACCTCCAGGTCTTCCATGGAAGTATCACAAAGACGACTAGCATCCTACATATCATTGTCGGGCCAGAACCTGGTCTTGCATACAATTGCCAGGAGCCACCACCTGGCCTTTCATACATATGCCAGTGGCCATCTCCTAGTCTTTCCATGAAAGTATCACAAAGACAACTAGCATCCTATATAGTACAGTGAGAAGACTCGCCTTGCCGACGTAATCAACAGCTAACAACTCTCACAATCAATGAACGGGTGTTATACACCTCCTAATAAACAACACAAGATAAACCCTTAGTCTACCTTCTTAAACTAGAAATTTGACCAAAAAGTCATCCCATGCAAAAAGTCAATGGTCAAGGTCAATAGTCAACATCACCAAAGTTGACCCTCACATCGTGACCAACCCATGGTCACGTCATAAGAATGCACTCAGCCCGATTCTAAACTCGGTAACGCTCCAACTCAGCCAATTCGGTCTCAGTCAAATCAATCAGCAGTCACTGGGGGAGTACTGGTTCCCGATTCAGATTTCTAACAATGACTTCCAACTTTCAAATTGAACAAATCAATTTGTTCAGAACCTGGTCATGCACATTATATGTCAGTACCAAATCATCGGGGGAGTGGGAAAGGATATCGTTTCTCCTGTTAAGGTAGAAGGAAAAAATAAACTTTAACTAAATAATTTTTGTCTACTTGTCTAATCATACATGTACATACCCTTTATGACTACCATTTACGGATAGCACTGGAGCACACCAACACACAACATATTTCACAAACAAAACCTCATATGTTTCATGTTTTTCCCCATCGCAGTTTGAGTGTTTAGAGCCTTATGGAAAGGTTATTTGTGACTCAGTTTCTGACAGGTTTGAATCAGGTGTTTGGAAGAAATGGTGACTTGTTGGAAAAGGTCATGGTTGTGCATCATAAGTTCCCCATTGAGTTTCTGCATTTTTGGCTACTAGTAATGGAGTACTGGTTCTAGAAATTATGAATCGTAAAGTCCACAGTAGTACCCTTGGATGATCTTGTTAGGTGGTCATACACCTGCGCCAGAATGAGATTTAGATATGAGGTTATAGTTTGTTGGTATGGTTCTGGAAACAGTAGCATGGTGATGACTACTCAAGAACGAAAGAGAAATTTGGAAGCCTTTTTGGGCGTGGTTTTCGGAATGGGGGTTTGTTGAGTTGGTTGGTCAGAATGTTTTAGGTACTCGCTTCATCGTGGGATGTCAGTGTTCCTCATCAAAAGGGTTGGTTGATGTTTATATCTAGAAGGTGATCGTCTTCCTTAGGTTATGATTTTTGAGATTTCAGAACGATGGATTCTTGGTCTTATGAACTATATTGTTTAGGTTGATTTGTGGTTGTGATGTTGCAATTCCCGGTTTGAGTACTTACATAAGGAGATTGATTGAACCATCGGTGGTGGGAAAAGTAATTAATGTGGGTTCTATAAGTTTAGATAGTTGGGTTTGAAATGACGATATTGTCTAGGTTCTAAGTGCTATCGGGAAATCCTTTGTTGATGTATCAATTTTTGTGAACGGTTCATGAAGTCATAAAGGATTAAGTAAGGACTGTCTTCTACAATTTAGCCAAGTTGGATTTTAAAGACGAAATCCAAATAACCGGGGAATAGTTGTACATCCATTTTGCACGTATGAATTAATGCGTGTTGCTTTGTCTAAGTTTTTGATTTGGGGTTTTTGGTGTAGACGTGCCACGACTTCTTCATGGTCATGACGCGAGACACATGATAAGTAGCGACGTGGTGCCTATTGGTCCACGATGTGGCACCGCCAGGGCCCAAAACCCTAAAACTCGGGCCTTGAGCCCTATATAATGATGCTAACTTTTAGGGTTTCTCAAAATCTTCACCCTCCTTCTCCTAAGGTAAAAACCCAAGCCCTTTGTGCATGTAAGAGAGTTAAGAGGTGAATGTGAGGTTTTTGAAGGGGAAAGGAAGTTAGGGAAGCTTGAAGAATTGTTGTCAAGTGAAGAATCCACCTTTTATCCTCTTTTTTTGCACTATAAGTGAAAAGTTTATTGCTTTACTCGATTTTATGCATAAATCTAGGATCTATCTTGCTTTGTGGCAACTTTTGGTCATTTTGACCTTATGTTCTTGGAGTTGAGTAACTTTAGAACTTTAGAATGCAAATGTTCATTTTTTGGTCTTTAGGAAGAAGAAAGATGAGTGTGATTGGGTTCTTTTGCAACCATGCACAATATTATAAGCTTAAATGGACTTAATCAAGTTAGGGTTGTACATTAGGATAGATATAGCCCACATAATGGATAAAGTTGGAAACTTTATCCATTAAGATACCCATAAGAATCAGATATGAAGATATGAGCCTTTATTTGTAGAGATTAAGTGCTTAACAAATTAATAGTTTTTTCCAAGGGAACCACGATGCTGATTGGGAAAGGTGACGACACAATAATTAGATGGCATCCACAACTATTTTGTTATGGCATGACCGCAATACGGCCAATATATAGGTCGCGGCGCCTTGATCATTGACTTTTTGACTTGTTTTACTTTTGGGCAATTATGATAGATTTAGGTCTTGGATGATGTTTTGAAGGAAAAAAAATGATATTTTGCCCCAAAGAGTGAGAGAATTTAAACCAAGACTATGATAGGAAGGAAAGTTAAGTGTTATACCTCAATTGCTAAATTAAGGTTATATACTTGTGTAATGGACCGGAGAAGTTTTAGTGCCACCTAGCTTGTTGTGTGGATATATCTTAGCATCTATTCATGGGAGCTTTTATAAACTCTCTTATTATATGGGCTATGTGATATTAGGATGTTAGACCATGAAAAGCCTCTCAAAGGGAAGTGGTCGGGGATTGGTCATCTAGAGAAAAGAATCTCAAAGGGAATCTAGTTAAATCAAGAAGAATAATGATTTGATGATATGATGTTAGGCCACGAAAACCCTCTTAGGGGAAATGGTCGTGGACTGGACAACTAGAGAAAAGCCTCTCGGAGGAAACCTAGTTGATCCGATAAGTCAATATGTTTATGTTAGCTTATGTTATATGTTTGATGGTATGTAACATGTGATTTATTACATGATGCTTACGTGCTATTATATGTATTTCATATTATCTGTATGATGGGTGAGTGTTGTAATTACTTATTAAGCCCTAGGCTTACAGTTTCTACTTCATGTTTTTATAGAAGGACCATCATATGTGTTGAAAGGGGAAGGAGAAGGCATGACTACGACATCTAGCCATTCTCAGGGGTAATGCAATTATCCAATATTTTATTTTATTTTACGTTAATTTCCAAAACTATACTTATGTGTTCACAATTTGATGATATTATAGTTTGGTACGATGATATGATCAGATATGTTTTATTTCAAAAATGATTTGATATTATGAGTGAGGATTTATGTATAATTACGATTTTATACTATGATTTAAAAAAATAAATTGAATATTGGGATGTTATAGTAGTGATCGAGATTGCATATTGTGTTTCTCTAATAGTTGTGGAAGGGACATTTTTTTTACTTAATGAACTTACATTGTTAAGCACTAAATTTTCCTATTTTTATTTTAAGTTAATATAGAAAGAAAAATTAATGGATTAAGCCAAAAACTCTGACATAATATACTAAGACATTAACCATTTACCAAATGGTCATTTATCCTCCCAACTTCTGTAATGTTCAAACTATATATATATATATATATATATATATATATATATATATATATATATATATATATATATATATATAGAGAGAGAGAGAGAGAGAGAGAGAGAATCATCTAACAACTATTTTAGTGTGTAAACATAAAAACTACTTTCATCTATTAGATCAATATTTTTCTAACCGTCCAATTAGTTTGACTGATCTCAATCAAAGGGTAGATTACTCATTTGACTAATATAATTATGGTAACAATAAACCGTATCTCTTAATTCATGTGAATCATATTATCCCGTATTATTTGATATATGTTATAGTATTGTTGTGTTCATTGTCTTCAACCGTATTCATCGTATGCATATAGTTCTTTTGTTTTTCGATTAGAAATAATCAATAACATAAGATGTCTAATACCAGACCTCCTAGGCGGTGTTTGATTTGTGGTCAGATCGGTTATCATGATTCTCGTAATTGTCCATTTGAGAAGAGGGTGAAGATGTAACCATTCAAACATCTAAAATGAGTATGATCATTTATTTAGATTTGTTTTCGATTTGTTTAATACTCTACGCATATTTATAGTTGTTTAAACAATTTTGTATATAAAATTATGTGCAATTACATATTGTATATTATTATTTTATTTTTTTCTATCACGTTAATTTCCTTTTTTATTGCGCAATTGCAACCATATGTTGGTAGTCATAAAAGAATTAACTATATTCAACCCTGAATATTGTTTTTATAAGATATTTGTAACCATACTAATGGAAAAAATAACTGTAATGTGGAAGTTGAAAATAATGGTTCTTTTATCGAGATCAATACGGATGCTGATAAGAACATGAACGAAGGTGACATTCATCCTTTAAATTCTCAATATAATATTGTTCACGAAGATGTTATAAGTTGTTTTGGCATTAACCAAACTCCAAAAGGATGTTGAAAATCAGTTCATATTAGAATTATTTCATTGGTGAATTTATACATTATAAGTAGTTTTTTTTTAATTAAAAGTATCTTATTATGTAGGCAAGTATTTTGTTGATGAATCATCTGGTAGTAATCAATTTTAGTCTCCTCGGGGTCACATATATTGGATACCAAATGTTCCCATTGGAATAAGGCCAATAATGTGGTGTTGATATCCATCATATGATCACGTCAAGGCTATGTATTACTATTATGTTGTTGAAGGGGGATTTAATATTTAGGAAAACAACTTAGAAGAAGATCAATGGATTTGTTACATTGAGATATTTTGTTTGTAATCGTCAAGGTGAGCCTAACTCTTCTGATGTTGATACATTAGATTCTAATTCTAGGTACGAAAAAGGGGTTGATATGCATCGATGTAGGTGTGAAGATGGTATAAAATGTAGAATAATCCATTGTTCAAATGAATTTTAAATATATGATTTTTAGGAAAGATATAATCATAAGTTGTATTCAAAGAGAAATATGCATTTGTTAAGAACAAAAAGGAAGCTTCATTATATGCAAAAAGTTTTTATTTTTAAGATGTCAAATCGGAATGTCGGTGCTACTATAACACATCGCCTTTTTATTGGGTTACATGGAGGATATAATTACCAATTTGGAAATGTTAATGACTTCAAGAACTTTGATCGTGATCTAAATTGTCATGTTGGTGGTTCATTTGATGCTACTTTTTGAATGAATCGGTATATATATATATATATATATATATATATATATATATATTATTTTATGTTATGTTATTTAAAATATTATTTTAACAATTTGTGGTTTGTTTACGTGTCAGGTATGATATGGTCTTTTAGCCATTTATCGGTATTGATAATCATAAGAGATCTGTGACATTAGGCGCTGTTTTGTTGAGTCATGAGGATAGTGAATCTTATATTTGGTTGTTGGAATTTCTCATGCGTGCTTTTAAGAAACAACTGTTGTAAGTTTTATCGGACCAAGATTTAGGGATGAAAAAAGCTATTGAAAAAGTTTTTCATAAATATAATCATCGGCTTTGTGTGTGGCATATTACATTTAAACTACAAAATAAGGTATGTCAAATATATTATAAATATACTAAAGATTATAGTTAAATAAAGTCAATTCTATTATGAAGTTGCAGCTAATTAAAAATTATAACAATATATGAAATATATATTTTTAAATGAATGCAGGTTTGTTCGGACCTATACAACAACCTCGAATTTAAGCGGAGATTCAGTTCCCTTATATGGAATCCCAAGATTGATCGAGATCAATTCCAAGAAGGATGAAAGTTGTTCATTGATGAATATAAGCTGAATGGTAACAAATGGTTCACTCTGATGTTTCAGAGTGAGAGAACATTGGATTCTTGCTTATTTTCTTGATATACCTATGTCAGGTTTCTAGTATAACAATTGTAAAGACACAGACAAATATATATATATCAAAATAACTCTTTGATTGATTGGAAATATAACTCAAAAACCAATTACATATATATGTGTATATGTCTATGTATGTTGCTGTGTTTTGGTGTGTTTTTCCCTCTTGGTAATACACTGAATATATAGGATTGATAGAATCATTTTAATCCTATAATTAATACACATGAGACCCAACCACTTGTTGGTGTCCCTTACTTTGTTCCAGAAATTGTGTTGGCCTTTTAGGAGTGGAAGACATGGGTGGAGGGAGATGATGACTTAAGATTCCAACAATCACCCCCGAATCTCTAAGTCCTTCTAGAGATTCCCGATCACCGCCAATCTTTAAGTCCTTCTAAAGATGTCTTCGATCCCGATCAAGTCCCGCATTGTCTTGAACTTGGTCCGAGCCAATGGTTTTGTGAGAATGTCTGCCTTTTGTTCTTCACCTGGAATGTACTTCACCTCCACTTGTTCCTTTTCAACACACTTACGAATGAAGTGAAACCTCGTGTGAATGTGTTTGCTTCTTCCGTGAAAAACAGGATTCTTCGTGAGTTCGATAGCTGACTTGTTATCAACTCTTAGGACCACCTTCTCTTGTGATTTGTTCATGATTTCGCCTAGCAAATCTTGAAGCCATATTGCTTGACATGCAGCCACAGTTGCAGCCATGAACTCCGCCTCGCAAGATGATAAAGCAACAGTATCTTGCTTTTGAGAACACCATGTTATTGGAGACAACCCATAGTAGAAAATGTGACCGGTTGTGCTTCTTCCGTCGTCCGGGTCGACATTGTGACTACTATCGCTGTAACCAATGATCCGGTTTTGCCCCATCCTCTCGTACTTGATTCCATGTGACGTTGTTCCACGTAAGTACCTTAGGATGTGTTTGATTGCAACACCATGTGATTCTCTTGGATTTTGCATGTATCGACTAACAACTCCAACCGCATATGCCATATCGGGTCTTGTCTGCAAGAGATATCTAAGGCATCCTACCAACTTTCGGTATTGTGTCAGGTCGATTTCGGGTTCATCTTCGGCCTTCGACATTTTGGTTCCTGGATCCATGGGAATGTGGGTCGGATTGCAATCGTGTAAACCGGCTTCTTTTAGAATGCGTCTAGCATACGCTTCTTGGTTTATAGTAATCCCTGATTCTTCTTGTTTGACTTCAATTCCCAGGTAGTAAGTTAATCTTCCAAGATCAGACATCTCGAAGTTCTTGGACATTTCAAATTTGAACCTTTTGATCATGCTCAAATTTGTACCTGTGACAAACAAATCATCAACATAGATTGCTAAAATTAGCAAGTTGGATCCTTCGTTCTTCCGGTACACCGATAGTTCTTTCATGCACTTATGAAATTTCATTCCTTTCAAAATCCCATCAAGTTTTGTATTCCATGCTCTCGGTGCTTGTCTAAGACCATATAGTGCTTTTGAAAGACGGTACACCTTGTGCTCGTCGCCTTTCCTTATGTAGCCTTCCGGTTGATACACTTAGACGGTTTCTTTCAACTCTCCATGTAAGAAAGCCGTCTTGACATCCAAGTGGTGAAGCTCCCATCCATTGGTAGCGGCTAAGGCAATGAGAAACCGTATGGTTTCGATGCGAGCTACCGGAGCAAATACTTCTTGAAAGTCAATACCAGGTTGTTGTACGTACACTTTAGCAACCAACCTCGCCTTGTGTTTGTTTATGGTGCCATCTGCATTTTTCTTCAGCTTGAACACCCATTTGAGTCCAATGGGCTTCACCCCCATAGGTTTGTTTACGAGAGACCAAGTATTGTTCTTGTTGATTGAATTGATCTATGTATTCATGGCTTTGACCCACTCTAGTTCTTTCTTCGCCTCTTCAACTGATACCGGCTCGTCATTGGTTGCTAGGAGAAGTTCTTCAATTTCATCAACATAAAGTACATAATCTCGTAATCGAATTGGAAGCACCTTTTGTCTTGTGGGCCTTTGGTTTTGAACATTGTTCACGTTGTTGTTGATCAGACTTGGTTGCTCATTTTCTTGTACCTCCACTCCGTCTTCAATCTCGTGATCCGATTCGTTTGGTTCGTTGTTTACTTCGTTTCCTTGGTTGTTGTTTGCCTTATCTTTCGGTAAATCCCATGGTACTATGAATGATCCTGGTTCTTCATTGTCAGGTGTAGTTTCGTTAACCCAATTCCATCCTTTGGTTTCATTAAAAATAACGTCTCGACTTACGATTATTTTTTGTGTAACCGGGTTAAATAACCGATAGGCTTTTGTACCCGGTTCAGAACCAAGATGAACCAATGGTCTTGATCTTGCATCCAATTTTTTCACGTTTACCGGTTCAACTTTTGCATACGCTAAACACCCAAAGATGCGTACGTTCTCCAAATTAGGTTTTCTTTTATACAACTTCTCGTACGGAGTTGTATCACCAAGTACTCTTGTGTAAACACGGTTGACCAGGTTTGTGGAATGTTTTACCGCTTCTCCCCATAGATAGTTTGGAACATGCATCGCCTTCATGATACTTCGTGTCATGTCCATAAGTGTTCTGTTTCTTCGTTCCACAATACCGTTTTGTTGTGGTGAATATGGGGCGGTAAGATGGCGTTTGATTCCATTCATATCACAAAAGGAATTAAACTCGAGCGAAGTAAACTCACCTCCTCGATCACTTCGAAACACCTTTAAAGACTTTCCGAGCTCATTCTCCGCCAAAGCTTTAAATTTTTTGAAGTGTAAAAACGCCTCATTTTTCTCTTTTAAGAGAAAAATCCACATATACCGTGAAAAATCGTCAATTAGTGTGAAAATGTATCGATTTTGACCCTTCGTTGACGGTGTTATCGGACCACATAAATCACCGTGAACTAGCTCCAATGGCCGTGTTGCTTTGTACGTCGTCATTAATGGAAATGACTTTCTTGTTTGCTTGCCCACCAAACAAGATTCACACAATTGATTTTCACTGTCAAAATGGGGTAGCCCTTTGACTAGACCTTTCTTGGACATCTTTTTCATTGACTCGAAATTGATGTGTCCAAGTCTTGCATGCCAGCGCCACGTGTCTTCACTCAGTCTTGTATGAAGGCAAATAGGTACTCCAATAGGCAACTGTATTTTATAAAGGCGATTTGGAGTTCTTTGTACCTTCATTAATAAGCAGTTGTCGGCATCATGCATCGTCAAATAGTTGTCTTTCATCCGAATATCACACCCGGCTTCGGTTGCTTGTCCGAGACTGAAAATATTATTTTTCAAATCCGGAATGAAATAAATCTCCGTTATCAATCGTTGTTGCCCCGATTTTCCTTGGAAAACAATTGAGCCTTTCCCTTTTATTTCGACACACGAATTATCACCGAATTTGACCTTTCCGGTTATTCCTTCGTCGAGTTCGGAGAAAAATGAACGATTTCCCGTCATGTGATTACTTGCCCCGTTGTCCAAATACCACACATCGTTTTCTTGTGAGTTGTATCGAGACGGTATCACCTTCTCTTCGTTCAAAAATACGGACTCGTGTAGAAATACTGTTTCATCGGCATCGTCGTGTTCAGTAAAATTACTTTCTTGGAATTTTTGGGTTCGGTCCGGACATTTGGATGCGTAATGGCCCGATTTATCGCATCTGTAACAAATAATTTTTGACAGATCTTTTTTCGGGTTACTGTTCGAGTCCGAATTAGAATTGGGCCGGTTATTGGGCTTATTATTGTTTTGGGCCGAATTGGGTCGGGTTGATTTTGACCCGGATCCATTCGAAGACCCGGCTCCACCGGATCCACCTGACCCGGTTCGATTAAAACCCCCCGAACCCCCTTTTCTTCCCTTATTCGACTCCTTCTTCCCTCCCGACGATCCTCCGGACGAACCAGACGCTCCACCACCGCTCCAGCCGCCAGTCGATCTTGAGGCAAACAACACCTTCGCGCCACCATCTCCGCTAGCATCTGCCTCTCTTATTCTCTCTTCGTAAGCTTTCAGACGTCCGACTACGTCCTCGAAGCCCACGGATTTCAGATCGAGCACCTGCTCGAGTGATGCTACCAAATGGATGAATCGTCTGGGAACGACCTTCAGAAGCTTCTTCACAAGCTTCGATTCGTCTATCGTTTCACCAAGCGATGCAGATTTCGAAGCTAAACCGGAGAGCTTTCCGGTGAAAGAGTCGATGGTCTCTGTTTCATTCATCCTCAACCGATCGAAATCGGTGTTCAGGGTTTGAAGCCGGGCTTCTTTCACCCGATCAGTGCCAACGTGACGGGCCTTGATTGCTTCCCAGAGAGCCTTTGCGGAGCTGACATCCCCAATTTGCATCACAAGAGCTTCGGGAATTGCTTGATATAGTAAGCCTACTGCTAAGCAGTCTTTTTCTTCAACTTTAGTTGTTCCAGGTTCGATTTCTGACCAAACCTTGTGTATACGCAGGACGACCTTCATGCGTAGAGCCCAGACAGTGTAATTTGTCTGGGTTAACATTGGGCAGGCCACCGATGTGGTTCCGACTTCCTTGATTCTCGTCAGAGGAGCAGCAGCACCCCTACTTCGATCATCTTCAACATCGGACATTTTAAACAGATAAGCTTCCTTGATTTCTCAGTTCCCCTTGACTGATTTCAAGGCTCTGATACCAATTCTAGTATAACAATTGTAAAGACACAGACAAATATATATATATCAAAATAACTCTTTGATTGATTGGAAATATAACTCAAAATCCAATTACATATATATGTGTATATGTCTATGTATGTTGCTGTGTTTTGGTGTGTTTTTCCCTCTTGGTAATACACTGAATATATAGGATTGATAGAATCATTTTAATCCTATAATTAATACACATGAGACCCAACCACTTGTTGGTGTCCCTTACTTTGTTCCAGAAATTGTGTTGGCCTTTTAGGAGTGGAAGACATGGGTGGAGGGAGATGATGACTTAAGATTCCAACAAGGTTGTAATGCTGCTTTTTAAACTCAAACAAATATTGGTACGAATTTAGTGAATTTTATGATTTCTTTTGAAATGGTTTGGTAGAAAAAAAGTCACAACCAAAGTGTATTAGATTTTAATGACTCTAAGAAGTATCCTAGAATGCCTACAATGTTGAGTATTGAGGTTGATGCATACAAGAAATATACCCGTTTAATTTTTTATCTAGTTTAGAGAGAAATAAAACATTCGATTGTGTCATGTTTTCAAATAGCTAAATCTGTCGAGGAAAAGTTTGATTATGTTAGTATTGTTAAGGAGAAGTATAGTCTGAACTTGGAGTGTGGTAATGATAAAAATGAGGATGAAGATGAATATTATTATGACATATTGCATGACAAAGAGTTGAAGGTGTTTGAACTAAATATTTTGTTTTATAAAGTTTTTGTATAACTAATATATATATATATATACAATTTTAATATAATTTTAATAAATTTTCAGGTCAAAGTTGTTAGGAATGAGAAGGAGTTTACATGCAGTTGCATGATGTTTGAGCATTTTGACATACTATGTCGTCATATCTTTTGTGTATTTAGATGATACAAAATTCTTCAAATCCCAGAGAAGTATGTTTTGAGACGTTGGAAAAGAGGTATTATACCGATTACGATTCTCCATAATACATTTAGATATGGAGAAAATGATGTTGTTATTGATGTGTTTGCATCCGTTGACAAATGCTTGTCTTCGCTAAGTGTCGAGAAACAAAATTTAGAAGAATACATGACTTGTATTAAAGATTTAGAGTGTAAGTTCTTCAATGAACAAGCATATAAAAAAGAACAAGATAAAGCAGTAGAATGTGATAAGTTTCTTTCCATAACAACTCACTATGATTGAAATAGAGAATCCAAGTGGTATAAGAAACAAAGAAAGTGGTAGCCGTACAAGGATAAATAGTGTGAAGGAAATTATGATCGAAAAAACATTGAAGGCGAAAAGGAAGTGTGCATGTTGTGGCTAGCCTTCACATCACGATGCATGAAATTGTACATTAAAGAATAAACATTCTAAGTAGTTAAAGATCAATTGACATGGTCTTTTGGGTTGAACATTTGAAATATTTTTTAAGGTTTTCTAGATTTGTTTTTTTTCATTGACTGAATTTGTTTGGGATGAAATATTTTGAACTGATTTTTTATGTGAAACTTTTTTGAAATTCTTTAAAAGTTTGGTCATTTATAATAGTTCCTTTATGAATCATTATCTCATACATATGATTTATAATAGTTCCTTTAATTATGAATCATTATCTCATACATATGATTTGTATAACAAGCAGTAACCCTGGTTTCACATAATTTGGGAAAATCCAAACCTCATAATTGCTAAACAAATACATTCTTGTAACTTCCACAGTGGAGGACGGATTTTCTTCAATGAACTCCATGATCATTTTTTTCATATTCTACGGAGAAACATTTCTCAGACAGCAAGGATAGAAAGTCGTCACATTTGAGTTTCCATTGTCAACATAAATATGTTGAATTTCGTTAGAATGATCTAGAAACATATTTGTATAGAATGAAAAGAAATTAGAAGTGCTTTCCAAACGGATTAGGCCATAATCCAAACATTCATCAACTTTGTGCACATAAAAGAACGATTTGTTGTTGTAACCTAAACACCTCATAATTTCCTCAAAAGTTTTATAACAAAACTTGTTGATTTCAACAAAATCAAAATAATCCACCCTGCCTATAACATAAGAACGGCAAGGTGTCTTTGTGAACTTCCTTCCATACGATAGTCTAATAGAGAAATACCTTTTGTTATACAGACCATATAGTTCATTACCTGTTACTTTTCGAAATAGCCTTCTGATAATCGAAGTTTCACCATTTGCTGCCCATTTTAAGATCATTTTTTGCAAATGAAATTGAGGAAGAAAATTGAAGAAGATCAGTCTAAGAGGAATACGTTGAAAATGGGGTAATACGAAGTAATCATTCTAGTAGATATGGACTGGTTTTGTAGTCTAATCAAATCTTATCATATTTATGATAAATACATATTCCCAATGTTCAACAACCGTTTTAATAGCTATATTTGGGTAAGAATATGCAATATTTAATTTCCTTTAACTAGAAAAGTTTAGTCTTCTACATAGAATATATTCCATTCATTATTCTATAATAGATAAAAAATCCATCATAAATTTCGGCAATCTTATATATGTATTTTTGTTAGTTATATTTGTTATATATAAATCTATTATATCGTTATTTAAAAATAGTTCAAATATGATATTGTTTTACATTTTGTTTTGATACTAATGATTATGCATATAGCATATTAATTCGTAATGCTATAATTTCATAATATAAGTAAATACAAAATCTTTTAAATATAATATTTGAAAGTAATATTTTTCATTATTTTCACAAATCTATTTTTGTTTCATTTTGTTATAATAATTTAAATATTTTTTCAAACAATGGAATATAACACTAAACATCTTAATATTAAACTTAAATATACTTTCAAACATCATAACATAATATCCCATTACAAGAAAAATAAAATAAAAATACAAAAAATTAAGTCATATTGAAAAGGTAGACATAACATAATTAGAAACCAACCATAAAGTTCAAATATCAAATTTAGCCACTTAATTCATTTATATTTCGCTCAATCCTTTTTTTTTTCGCTGTTTTACCATATGTTCCAAATATTTTGACTTCTACATCGATTTCATGTCTTCTCCCATGAACTCCGACACCAACAATTTTGTGAGAAATTTATGCCTCAACATTTTAAACGAAATTTTTTTGTTGTTTCACATCTCCATCTAGGTCACATGACCATCATTTTGTATTTTCACTCATGTAAGCTTTCATGAATCTCATTAGCAACACCCCATAATTTTGTGTGTAATCCTTTGATTGAAATTTTAGTCATACAAGTTCTGTTTTTTTTTTCTGAATAACATGTGTTTTCTTGTCATCAGTATCATCAAGATATTGACATATGAAATTATGCATTCAATGTAATGGCATAATATAAACATAAGTTGCATAGTAATTTGTTATTAACTTATGAAACATTACATTAAATATAACAAATACATTTTTTATGTTGTTACCATTATGAATGAGATCTTCCATATGATGAAATTCCAACTTCTTGAATAACTTTTATATCAAATATTAGGAATGTACACCTTCTCAAATTGAAACGATCAAATACCTTTTATGTAAGGACGGTTCCACTATGGTGCCCATAGTGGCACCGACAACCCCTTATTTTTTTGGATACAGTGTAAAAATTTTCGAATTTTTCGTTTGTTCTACATTTGTGCCACTACGTAAAAGGAAAAATGTGTCATCGGCAACACCTACATGCCGCCAGCAACACCTACTATGAAATCCTGGGTCCGTCCTGCTTTTATGATCATTATAAACTGGGAAGAATACATGGAATTAAGTATTATAATATTATTATACAAATTTCTATTTTGCATACTAAAAGATGTTTATAAAATATTGTTTGTAATACACTTACCGGATCTATTTTTGATAGATTATTTCCTTATGTGACTCTTGTGAAACATGATTCCATTGATTCCAAAAAATCATCGTATTTGAATTGACGATTTATTCTCTATACCAGTTGAGGATTTTCTTGTTTGAATCGTTATAAAAGGATATATATTACTAAATTACAATATATTATTAAAAATGTTTATATAAGTATATTTATCATAAATAACTTACCAGAATGTAGGTGGGGAAGTACATTCTTGAATACGATGATTTTGCCTTTTTGACCTCTAGCATGTTCAATAGAACCGACTAAATATCGACTACTCCATGATTGACATCCACACAGGCTGCTAATGTTTGTGCACTTTTTAAGCTCAAATAGCCATAACCTCCTTCATCTTCTCATATCATTGTACTAGCATGCAATACATTATGTTATTAATAATGTTAATAAACAGCTATATAAAAATGTAATATTTCAGTCAATTTACCTATCATTCGTTAATGTTCCCAAAATAGTTTGCCACGACATTATATCTTCCATACTAACTTTCTCCTTCACAACACAAATGCGATTCACATATGGTGACCATAACTATTTTCCAATTTTCATCATCCTTTTATCCTACACATTCACTTTTGCTCCAATATATTATTGATAACTTTTGCTATCTCCTTTCCTTTCTAATTTTTTCTAATTTCAACACTCTTGCCAGAATCACATGATAGATGTGATGATAGATTTTTCCTAATGGCACTCTTTTCTAGATGACACAATTTCTACTACGAAGCTTGGTGTCGAAGGAGATACTTCTGCAAATCTAGCTTTTATCAAATTAGTTTTGAATAAATCAGTAGGTGTTGAATACACATATGATATTTTTTTATCAACAACTTTTTTATCTTTCAAAACTGATACTTTCTTGATAGAACTCGTTTCTCCTTCGACAAAAACTTTTTCTTCTGAATGTTGACTTACAGTTGGTTTGTTAGAAGAATTTGCCTCTTTATTCAATACATGATCTTTTCTTTTATAGTATTACTCCCATATTATGCATGTTTGACACCTTCACTGATCTTTGAACCCCTTTTGTTCATATTCGAATATGAACGTCCATTATCATTTCCATCTTCTTCACAATCCACTATAACTTCATGGAAAGATCCATTATGCTTTTTTCCAATTCTGCTCCAACTTCTTTAATAACAGAACAATATTTACTTTGTAGATCTTTCAAAACATAATTAACAATAAAAGATGCACTTTCTTTATAATGATTTTTGCTTGTATCAGCTCTCATGCATCCAATATCAACTTCATCGGTAAATCTGGTAGATGTACTTTTAACACCAATTAAAAAACTTTCTTTAATTTTTGTGAATTCTCTTTGTGAAAACAATGCTTCACAAGTATCCAACCATCTTCTGATATGTGTATTATCTGGTGAAGTTAACATTGCAGATACTAATGCATTTTTCATTAACATCATTTGTCCTTCAACCACTGTTAATCTATTCTCCAATATTTTATTATATTCCTATACAAAATAAATAATTTTTTCCATATGTAATAACAAAAAACTAAAAGTTTTCAAAAAATAATAAAACCATGTACATATTGTATATAAAATATATAATGCTTATTACCTCAGTGCTCCCTTCATTGTAACTAACTGCCTTCATATCATTTTTTTATTTCTTAGTTGCAACGATCCACAAAAAACCTTTATTCATTTCCTATTCTTCTAGAACTCCTAGGTGCTCTGAATCTGATTCACGTATGAATGGTCATTGTCTTCTCAATTTCACATACTTACAAACCACTCTATCTGCATAAACTAGCTTGAAAAAAAGGATTATTTATATAGAGTTATTGTGTAATAAGTTAAATGCAACATAAATGAATATATTAAAACATATCTTTAACAACTCTAAAGGGCCCTTATTGTAATAGTTTTTTGTCAAATGGTCTCCATTTTAGTCTGCTCCTCGCTAAACAACTTATTATATAGCCACACCAATCTATAGTCTTCCAATCAATAACTTTTATTAGTTTTCTAATAAAAGAAGTTTTGGATGATTCATACATCTCCGTATCCACAGAGGTGTTTGTGAAAAGAGTTATAAAAATCAGCCTGAAGTTGTTTTCTACTTTATCGGTTGCCCTTATTGTAAGAACCTGGAATTTAGAGTAAGACGACTCTTAGTCAAATATTGACCAAAAGGGCAATTTGGTCAATTATGAGAAAAGATTAGAATATAAAGTTGTAACTTCATGAAAATGACCAATAAGAGTTTAAGTTACTTAGAAGATGTTAGATACGTAATTTTAAGAGAAAGAATGCATGAGAATATGTATTTTGGTCAAAAGGGTAAACTTGGAATTTTATGCTTTGTGGACCAAGTTTGTGACTTAATAGATTAATACCAGTATTAATTCAGTGAAAAGTGACTTAACAGATGTGTAGAGTATGTTCCCATCTTCGTGTGGATAGAAAGATCATAGAAAACGGGTAAGAAACACAGAAGATACAAAGGCTAGAAGTTGGGACAAAAATGTCCTAAAGCTGGAATGGAACCAACCAAGGGACTACTGTCTAGCAGTTACCACTACACAGTAACTAGATGGTCGCAACATGGCCAGAGGTAAAAGGGGATTATATGTATCCTTCTTCGTAAGAGAGAAAGGGCAATATACTTTTCTCCACAACGCGGTGTGTGAGCACCACGATGTAGTGACCAAATTAGGATGCCATGGAGGTAGAGTGTGATGGAGTGCAAGTAATATGTCATAATGTGGCAAGCGTTTATGCAGCCAATGGCCTCGGGTCAAAAGGTCACCGCAGTGTGAAGAATAGGTAACTGTGGCGTCATTACGCACGTAGAAAATAGGTTTTAAGCTTGTTAGAGCCTCCTTCTAAATCAAAACACCCCCAAATCGATGGAGAGATAAATGATAGCGATTTTGGTGTTGGAATGAAGAAAAGATGATCCAGAAATGGAGCTTGATAAGGACTTTGATCCTTTCTCCATTAAGGTATGGTTTCTACATTATTGGTGAAATTGTTAGTTAGAGTAGATTGATTGAATTGATTAACCTATAACTTGATTATGATACTAATGAAAGTGTTAAAATGCTTTAATCAAGCTTACAAAATGATTTTCATGGTGATATCTATGCATGTGAAGTTAGGGTTTGAAAACCTAACTAATTGGATGATGAATTGATTCTTTAGAGTATATTATGATGAATTAGGCATGGTGGGATGATTAATTCATCAATTGATTGAGATTAAGAGATAGAGAATGAAAAGATAGAATTGTGATCCAATAAGTGGTTATGTTGACTTTAAGAGTCAAAAGCTCTTAAAAGGCTTAAAGAAGTAATAAGACACTTGTATGTATAAATGAATAGGCCTAAGAGAAAAAGAAGATGGATCCAAATGCATCAATGATAGACTAGAGGAAAGATGGGACAGTTAGTCATCACTAACTGATAAGGTTAGTTATTACTCTCTCACTCTCTCTCTTTAGTTTCATGTTATCTTATACTATATTATAAAACATATTAGTCATATCTTGATTTTTAAGAGGTATAAGTTACAAAGCTATTTGTACAAATTAATTATGCATAAATAAACTATTAATACTTGTCAAAAGTTTGAAGATCTGAATTAAGTAAAGTAATTAAGAAATTCAATTTGGAGCAAAATGAAAATTTTAAAATACTAAATTCATGTATATAATTTAAATTATATTTCTTAAACTAAACAAAGTTACTAATTAATTTACATGATTAATATAAAAATACAATATAAACATGAAGTATAAATATAAATATTTTATTTAAAAGTGGTAATTTTTTATTAAATAATAACTAATAATAATATCCAATAATTATTTCTCCGTAAAATATTATTTGCCAAAAGAAACTATTTATCACCGCCGCTTTGCGCGAGCACTAACTGAATGTCCCAAAGTAATGAGATGAAGATAGATGAATAATTTGTCTCAGAACATGAACACATATTAAGAGTATGTAAAAACTATACATAAGATACATGTAGCAGAGCATATCTGTGTATACAAAGAATATGTGGGTTTAGATGAGAAGGGTATTTTCTAATACCGAGGAGATAAAAGAAAGAGTTAGAAGATGATTAAATGCAACATAATCATTGGTGGACTAGGTGTCTAAGCCAATAACTAAATTAGTATATACTTGAATTATTAGCAAAGTCCTTTTGGATTGCCCTCAAACCAAGTAATTAAATAGGACGACTTTTTAGAGAGAGATACTGATTTATGGATTTATTATATGATTAATAAATAGTAATAAATGAATTTGTTAATATATTATGAAAATAATATATTAAATAGAAATAGTATTATTTAATTAAGAATTAATCAGAAATTAATTAGAAATAATTTTTTAGGATTAATTGGATTAATTAAAAGTGCAAGGGTTAAAGTGCAATTGTTCAGTAGTTGAACAAGAGACAGTCCAGAACCTTCTTGAAAGGGGTGGACGAATTCTAGGTTATTCCAGGGCATCTAGAATATTCTTTACAAATAAATAGGAAGCTGGATAATTACCAATTTGGATAAATATTATTTTATTCATTTTAGGGTTATCTAGGGTTTCCAAGTTGCACTATATAAGGAACCCTTAGGTTCCAATTTTTGGCCACTTCATTCTTGAGAGCCAAGGCAAAAAATTATGTCATCATCCCTCTCCTCCTCTCTCTTCAAGTCTCTTAGTTACTAGGGTTGGATGTGAACCATCAGAGGTACGTGATTTCTAGTGCTCGCTTCCAAAAGCTTTGAAGAAGGATTCTAGATTTGTTTACTATAACAAATCAAGAGGTATGTAATCTTCCTTTATGAATTCTGATTTCATTAGGGTTTTTTGTAGTTTGATAGTTCATAGTATGTTGCTTTATGTGAAACACATAGATCCTCTTTAGGTTGCATGTTCCCTAATCATTTAATTGTTAAATATTTTTCCGCTTAGAGCATTGTTTTGTAATCTACGTTTTCCATCAGTGGTATCAGAGCATATGGTTATCTTTCATCTAATTGCACATTAGTGGATTGATGAATTTTTTTTTCGATTTTTGCATCTCACGACCTGATCATTGATGCTCACAACGTGAGATCTGAAAAAATTCGATTTTTTCGAGTATATCTGCCTAATCTGTTTTGTATACCTTTTTATTTTCTAATTATCTGTTTTAATATTTTCCAATTCTGAATTTGCTGCATATTTGATAATTAATTAAAACCCTACAAATTAGGAGATAAATCTTTGACTTGATTAACTATTTAGTTGATTAATATAATTAATTTTTTAAGTGTGTAAATTATTAATTTAGATATTGATTAATTCTAATAATTAATGTCAAATATTAATTGCTTTATTTAAATTAAATTAATTCTTTAATTTCGAAAATTTAATAAACCCAATATTTTAGAAAGGTTTTAAAATACATCTTATATATATAATTGTTAGGGTGCAAAGTCACACTTGGATGTGGCTTACCCTTATTGATGTGTAAATGAGTTGTCTTTCCTATAAATAGGAAGTGAGTGACACTCATATTTATGATGATCATTTTTGGAGTGTTAGACTAAAGAGAGAATTTGTACAAGACTCATTTGTATACTCTTTCAAGATCTAATATGAGCTAAAACCTAGATTTTTTTTTTACTTCTTGTGTTCTTGAGTTTGTATGATGATTCACTAGATCTTTTCTAATTCCGCACATGCCATCATAATCAACACCACTACAATTGGTATCAGAGCGGGTGTTCTTGATTTTCATCAGGAATTGATTCATGGTGGCAATCTTGATTTGGTGATTCTTCATGTTCTTATTGATCTTCGTGTTTTAGAGAGCTTTTGGATTCTAGAAATCGAATTCATCTTTGATTCTATTCAAAATTCGATTTTCTTCACTAGAATTCAAGTGATTTTTACTTTCTCTCTCTAGAAAACCCATTCAAAATCACTTTCTCTCTAAAAAATTTCAAGTTCTTATGATCATGGTGCATTTAGAGTATGATTCTTGGGTTGTAATCGTTAAAGATGTGAAATACAAAATCAACGAATCTCAATTCTATGGATTGGTGTTAAGTGGGTTGATTTTAGAGGAAACTTTGATTTCTTATGGAGGTTTAAAGGATAATCGTGGAAGATTGATACTTCAACCACTTTCAAAGATTGAATGTTTGTATGATCTTTACTTACTCAAGTTAATTGCAAGAGATAATCGAAAAGAAGTTCAAGACAATGGAGTTCAATGTGATGTTCTTGATGTTCTTGATGTTCAAGAAAAAGGAGTTCAAGTTGATTTTTATGATGAAAAAGTTTTTTGCTCGATTGGAGTTCAAACCGATGATATTTTGTGTTCTTGTGATTCGTTTCAAGGAATGATTCCTTATCGGAAGCTGGTGATCAAAGAAATTCACAAGTATCAAACTCCAAAAGATTTGATTCAAACTCACAAAGTTGAAGTTATGGAAAGTGGGTTTGTTCATGAAATCAATTCTTCAAGATGAAAAAAGATGAGAAAGAAAAAGAAGAAGAAGATTAAACGGAAGAACAAGCGGGTTTATTCACAAAAATCGTCGAATGTTGTTGTGAATACGAAATCCGTGAAGCAAATTTGGGTTCCAAAGCAACAATCTCCAAATGTTGCATTGAATTTGAAGTCAAAACCCAAAAGTGTTGGTGGTTCTTATGAAGATGTTCTTGGATCGTTGAAGAACACGAAGAACACGAAGAACGAGTTGTACATCACGCATAATAGGTGGTACAATGTTCAAATTGGAGATTTTCTCGTTCCAACAAAAGAACCAAGATCTTCTAAATTTGATTCGTTCGTTGCTAATGGATCATGATTTCGATTCATATTTTTTGTTTTTCATTTTTGATCGATTTGCCTCATTGGATCAAATCCGTTTCAACCCCATTGATTGATCCAATTATTGTTGTTTAGATCAAGCCCAAATCAAAATCAATTTTATAATTCTTCCATTAATTCTTTTGAGCCCAAACAATTTTGGTCCATATCTACATTCGATTACTGTTCATTGATCAATTCCATTAGCCCAATCATATTTTCGATACTATTCATCAACTTTCAAGCCCAAGTTTGGATCTGTTTCTTATTAATCCAACAAGTTTTAATCTGAAAATTGTTCATCACATTTTGTGTTCATCACATAAAGTGATTACATCGTTTGAGTCGAGAAAGTCTGATTACTTGTTCACATCAGGAAAATTGGGCTCGATTTCATCTTTTGATAGTTTTGAAGTAGATTTCGAAATCTGTTGGGATTGAGTGTCAAAGGTGTTTGACTTGGATTCGACATTCAATTGATTGTGACTGAAGTCTTACTTGAATTAGAATCGAACACTGTTTCAATTGTTGTTGCTTTTTGATTCGACTGACGAAATTGATTTGAGATAAGATGTTCGTTTTGATCTTGATTTGGAAATCGAATGTTAAATCGATTTGAAGATTGTCGATGAGTGAACGAAAAGTCAAACTCAAAGTCAAAATTCATGTTCTTGATAAATCGAACACGAATTTGACAATTAAACTGGATTCGTTAATGGTTCGATGATGTTGATATTGATTTTGGTTGATGACTTGATTTCGAAGGCTAAGAATCGATTGATTTCCAAAATCTGATATCGGTGTGCTGGGTTGCTCAAAGAACGAACCGGCTTCAATTTCGAAGGTTTGGAGTAGATTGGAGTTGATTGGCGATGTGTAGTATCACTTTCGATTATTATGATTCTTCTCTGAAAATCGAATCCGAGTGAGGGAGTATTTACAATTGAAGTTTCGTTATTGATTGTTGATTTTGGTTTTAATGTCGATTGATAGGTGGGAACGATTTGCGAATCGAGAATCACGGATTGGATGATTGAAAACGAAGTGGGTTTTGAGGTTAGTTCACGAAATATTGATTGACGAACGAAACGATGGTTTCACAATTGGAATGTTGGATTTGATATATCAAAGTCGATGGAACAAGCTTGCTAACGAAGTCTTGTACTTTTGATAACAAAGGTTTTGTATACTAGGACTAACGAAGATTTTTGTTTGAAAAGCGAAGCGAACCATTGCAGAATTCAATTTTGGAAATCGTCGCATATGGATTGATTTTGAGGAAACGAGGTGTGATGTTGATTCAAGTTTGAGTCCTTGTCATGAAAACGAAGGTTTTGGCGTTAAAAACGAAGGCTTGCCAATTGATGTCGATAATCGAAGATTTTTTGTGCAAAGAATTGACTGGAACTAACGAAGGTTTTGGTATCGACTAACGAAGTTTTTTTTCACGAAGGTTTTTGGTTGTCCTCTATCTGCTACTTTCGTTAGATTGGGGAAGAAACCAACTAAGTTCCGAAATTGGTCCTTAAACTTTTGAAAGATTGATAGTTTGCACCCACTTTCGAAATAAGGACTAAAACTTTTGAAAAATTGAAGAAGTGTGTAGAAGTTTCGAAAGTAGTCCCTAATGTTTCGAAATTTTGGCTGTTCATACCCAACTTTCGAAAATGGGGGTATAATGCTGAAAAATTGAAGAATATTCATTTCTGTTCCCTACAGTTTGTGAGAATTTACGCTTTATGCCCAGTTTCACAAATGGGGTAGAATTTCGCATATTTGGCTGTTTTTGGCGCAACGGGTCCCTGCAGAATTCTGTTATTGACAATTTTTACCCGAATTTTGAAAAATCTTGCAACTCTCACCCAAAAGTCAAAACTTTTCACAAATTGGAAATTTTTTGACATTTTTTCGTGATTGTTTTTCCGTGCAAGTTTTTCGGGAGTTTCATTTTTGGTACACATCAAGGGGGAATATTGTGAAGTTCATTCCTCGGGCGCTTCTCACCTTTAATGGGTTTTATAATCGTTTTTTTATTATAAAAGGAGAGAATGATGGGTATTCGAAGCGGGTTTATCGGGTATTCATTGCGGATTTGAAGACCGGTTGTTAATTCGATGGGGAGTTTGGTCTTGATCGCGCGAGCTCGTTGGATATTGAAGCCGGACATCCAATCCTAACTTTGAGGGGGAGAACGTTAGGGTGCAAAGTTACGCTTGAATGTGGCTTACCCTTATTGATCTGTAAATGCGTTGTATTTACTATAAATAGGAAGTGAGTGACACTCATATTTAGGATGATCTTTTTTGGAGTGTTAGATTAGAGAGAGAATTTGTACAAGACCCATTTGTATCCTCTTTCAAGATCTAATATGAGTTAAAACCCAGATTTTTTTACTTCTTGTGTTCTTGAGTTTGTATGATGATTCACTAGATCTTTTCTAATTCCGCACATGCCATCATAATTAACACCACTACAATAATATTAAAAGTTAATTAATATATGTATAAGACTAAGTCAGTCGGATCGCTAGTATGCCTCATTCACGAAGTCGGGCTATAAGGGGGTATAAGAAAACTGCCTATAAAATGGTAGTTGAATGGGTGTTCACTCTCACCCAACGCTTCCTTGTTTGGTGGAGGTTCGTTAGTAGAATTGATCTGATAGGACATTAACTTCATTAAAAGTATAATGCTATTAAGTAACTAAACTATTTTATAAAATCTCACTCTTAGTTACTTTAGGAAAAAAAATGTGAAAAGTATGCTAATCCATAAAATTGCACATTATACTTTATAGTAGTTAGTGGAGTGCGTGTGGTTAACCGACACACTAATAGTGACTATAAAGAGTAATAATGGGCATCTCGAAAATAATCATTGATTAATGGTGTGACACCCAAATTTTTGCAAAAATTTTAAACTTTTAAAACTCATCTTAAATTAAATCAAACATCTGAAAAAGTCATAACACAATCCATCAAACTTAACAATCATATAAAATAAGTGCGGAATAAATAACAATAATAAGGTCCCAACAAAAATAACTAGTAGCGGTGTCCCGGTGCTCCATGTCAAGCCTTAGCCTCTTTAACCTTAACACCTGAAAAGTTATAAGGGAAACCGTAAGCACAAAGCTTAGTGAATTCAAACACAGACATTGTACTAACATTCATATTTACTAACCCTAATCCATTTTCCAATTATAATTATATAATAAGGGCAAAGAACGAATCAATGCCTATAATACAAGAAGGACTTGTAGGTTTGAACCGCACCGGGAAGATCCCGTATCATTTGGCCCTAATCACCGCACCTCACGATGAGTATTACGTTGGTGATCTTACCTACCCACCGCACCGGTAAATCCGTATCCTTTGGTGGTGTCCCCATATCCATAATTAGTTACATACAGTGCACATGTACGAATTAAAACAATAGTTATATAGCATGCTTTTATAATGAATTCAAATAATCACACACGAGCTAACTAGCAAACACAATCATCAATACAACGGTGTGAGAGAACTCACCTTGAGTGAGTAGTAAGGATAGCTAACAATCAAATAATGCTACCAAGCTTGAGCAAACTTCAAAACCTCACCTAAGAAGGACTAAAGGTTAGAAAGGAGAAGTAATGAAGCTATGAGTTGAGAAAAGAGTAATCACAGCAAGGTCTTTAAAACAGACCTGCTGTTCAAAACGGATTTACTCCAAAATCTAAAACAGAAACATAGCTTTAACTAAATTTTATAGGAAACTATGATTGTTCAGAATTCCATAACTATAAAGAAATCCTTCTAACTCCAAAGGATGAATTAAATATGAATTTTACAAAAAGGTGTATCACTGCTGTCTCCAACAGGACAGTCAAGTGATGTTGGCCAATTCTACCCAACTTGTGAGTAGAATTCGTCCAAACCAAAATTCAGAGAAGTAAAGGACATACAATTGAAAGTCTCAGAGTTTGAATTGAATGAAAATAATTTCCCAAGCTCCGGATATAAAATTCACATTGTGGACAATCACAGCACTAGTAAAAGCTGGTGACTGCCCACTGATCTGGAGTGTGGATCCATTCTAACCAATTTATAATTGGAAATAACACCCCATCTGATCCAGATCTTAAATGCATAATATAAGGAACTTATAGAAACTTGGAATCACTCTGGATCCTTTTACAAGCCTTAGAAATGATGAAATCAAAATGACATATCAGAACAGACCCGGATCAGACCTAACAGCAAAGATGCCATTCTTGCCCATAGATAAAGTCCTTATCAGTGTGGTTGTCCTCCTTACGAAAGTTAGCCAACTCAATTTGTGAACTTTGGGCACTGGTTTGGGGTCCGTTTGAGTTCTAGAGCTCAAGCTATGATTTTTACAAAATGACTACAGATCTGATGATAAACAGAATTGTAGCCACCCGTGATTCCTTTTTGGCTTATCCATCCTTCTCCCTTTGAAACACATTTTAAGATGCGTTTGTTGGATTAATGTCTATGTCCATAACTATAATTGGTAAGACTTGACCCGACCCGGCATGGTCCGTTTGGGTTGCATGGCATCATGCATTTGGATAGACTATAATGAGAGAAATAACACTTAAGGTTGGTTAATATATTATAAGTTCTAATATATTAATAAGGTTATTTAATTAGTATTGATCAAGAATTAATTTGGAATTAATTAAGTGATCAAAAGGAGACTAATTAAATATATAGGTTGATTGTGTAAATCATTCATTCTTATATATGTGGGCTTGTGATCCAAGATTCCTTATGTTGGACTAAGTCCATGGGGTGACCCATGGATACTCCATGGAGGTTAAAATCCATGGAGCATAAGGAATGGGTAAAGTTATGAGTTACATGGTGTAACCCTAATAGCCACCATATAAAAGAATCCCATGGCTCAAGAAATCGTACACTAGTGTGTGAGTGTGAGGGCTAGACGATTTCAAGGAGTGTTCAAGTTTCTCTCAAGTTATTCCAAGTGTATTTGGTGTTGTGTGAACCATTTGAGGTGTCACACTTGGGGCACTAGGCACTCAAACTTCATGAATACATTCTACATCAAAGAGGTATGTATTCTATCTTGTTATATTTATTATTTTGTATGCTAGATTAGGATAATACCTTAGATGTTCATAATTGTATGTATAATAGAGAAAACAAAGATCCAAGGTATTTAGGGTTGCATGTACACTTAGGAGTGTTAGAATGCTCATAACCCAACAGTGGTATCAGAGCCTAGGCTTGTTTTCTTGTTATACTTGCAAAAGTAGCTGAAAAATCGAGTTGGATGCATATATTCGATTGTTTTGGCTGGAATTGGACTAGGAACATTATCCTAAGATGTTTTTGGACTTATAAACTTGTTTTTGATGTGGTAATGTTCATGCTAATCCAATTTCTAAGATAATTGTCATAATTTCAAGATTTGTATTAGTTTGTATGTTCATGCTAATTTCTTAAAGATTGATGATTTGAATTATCTTGTTCTTATGAGGTTCTTAGATTAATAGAAAAGTTGTGTGAAATAGTTGTCTTCAATCCATTTTAATCTAAGAGTTGATTCCAAAGTGTGTTTTTGTAACTTGTCCTCAAGTTATATGAAAAGTCACATTTAAGAATCATAAAACTCATAAAAGTTGGCAAAGGTTACAAAATGAAGAGTCTAGTTCTAATTAAATGATTTTATGACTCCATAACTTGTCCTCAAGTTATGGAGGTTCAAGAGTCTCTTCATTAAATTAAAAAAAAAGTGTAACCTTAATTAGTTCCATAAGTTACAATAAAAAAAGTTATTTTTTTTATTAATTAGTTTAAAGTCTTCCATAACTTGTCCTCAAGTTATGGAACTTGAAGAGTTTTTTTTTAATTAAATAAAACTACTTTAAACTCATAAGTTATGGAATTAATTAGTTTTGAATAGTTTCAAAAATTGCCCTCAAGTTTTGGAATTTGAAAAGTTTTCACTTATGAATACTTTAATTCCAAGTTAGCCCTTAGAATTTTAAAAGTTAAAATTCAACCCTTATACTTTATAATATTATAAGTTAATAATATTTATATATATGTATAAGAGTAAAGTCAGTCTTACCGTTAGTAGGCCTCATTCACGAAGCCGGTCTATAAGGGGGTATAAGGTTACTGCCTATAAAATGGCAGTTTAATGGGTGTCCACTCTCACCCACCGCTTCCTTGACTGGTGGAGGGTCGTTAGCCGAACGGGTAGGACAAGGACTATAATTCTCCTTTCATTAAAAGTATTAATGATAAATACTAAGTAACTAAACTCTTATTAATACCCAATCTTAGTTACTTAGGAAAATGTGAATTTGGTGCTAACCCATGAAATTACACTTTGCACTTTGCTTAAGTCGTTAGTGGAGCGTGTGTGGTTAACCGGCACACTAACCTGGACTTAACAAGGTAGGCAAAGGGTAACTTAATATTTATCATAGTATCGGTGGAGCGTGTGTGGTTAACCGGCACACTGATTAAGGGGTAAATATTAAGGGTACCAAGTATATTTGCATGGTTATTCACACCTTGTTTTGTGATCCTCGACATCCCAGTCACAAAACCTGAAGGGCACACTCGAGATTGAAACATGCCTTTGAACAGTTCAATGAATCTCAAAGATCTAGGACTTTCAAATCCAATTAAAACCTAATAAATTATTTCGTTTTTCATGGTGGAAATTGGTGAATCGTCATTCACCTACCTTCAAATATTTTATAGCTTGGATTACGGCATCCCTCTTCTAAGTTATAAAATAGTTTGTTGGGTCCTAGCCTTAATATTTCATATTGGGTGTCATATTAAGGACTTTAAATCAACTATCTTGAATATCTCCCAAAAAGATGTCTGGTCTAGACATTTATGATCTTCCCAAATCTCTTGAAACAAGCTTTCCTAAATGAAGATGATGTCCCATGGATATCATACTTCTTTCACCTCCTCCAATTATTCTCCCTAACCCACAAGTTCCTAAAAAGTTTAAGGTCACTCAAGCCCTATTGGCAAGGCAAGGTCTAGGTGTGATCACATCTTGGAGATGTAGTCACATATTGACAAGCCGGGAGAGTTGGGTGTCAAAGTCTTGAGAAAGTTGGTGGCTCAACTACTTTCTAAGTCACATAGTGAGTTCTTTTGGGAATCCTATGAAACAGACTAAGACAAGACCCTTAATGATCTTATCTATTTGCTAAGATCAACTTCCTAAAACGCTATGGACATTGACAATGATGACATTGGATATCCAGTAAAGCTCTCTCTTCCCAATGGAAAGGGATCGGCCATAGTCAACTCGGTTGACCCAATGGTAAAGAGAGAGGCGAAGTCTGAGATAGTCCCATTATCAAGGGTCCATAGGTAACTATTGCCAAAGGAAGGGGCATTGGTTACGAAGCTGCCAAATTTACCTAAGGATGTTAAAGTCAATAAGTTTGGCACTACTTCAGGTAAAGTCCGTTGTCTAACTCTATTAAGTACATGCTGATTCTGATCGCGAAGATGGATTTCAATCGCATGGTTCGGTGATCAGAATTTTGGGCTATTACTTAAGAGTTATGATAGTTATATTGCTTAGGAATAGATAACAACAAGGTTTTCATATGGATTGTAAGGATAAGTTTTTCCGCAAAGTTTTAAAATAAAAGAAAAAGGTTTTGATTTTATTTATTTTAAGTATCCTTACAATGGCATTTGTGAAAAGTTGTTGCTTATAAGATTCCATTGATAGCAATATTGAAAAAATGGATTTGATTCTTTCGGTTGTGGTAGTGTCTAATATTACCAAATAAGGAAAGATTCTCATCACCCAAGGTTCAATTGGACCGAAACTTGGAATCATGCAAGTTGTATAGTATGATGAATGAGAACTTTCAGCTTGGAAAATTAAGACTAATTCCTTATGTGAATAAGGAAAGGACTAAGGGATCGAGTACACATTCTTGTGCACTGGTCAAGTCCACCACAAAAGATCAAGAAGACTATTCGTCATGATTTACTTAAGTTCAGTAAATATGGTTATACTTATAAGTTTAAGTATAAGTCTGTAGCATTGGAGAAGTTTCAATGTGAGACAGAACGAATAAGAAGAATCAAAGTATGGCAGAAAGATAAAAGTTTATCAAATCTGAAAAGATGGGAGAGTACTTTAGTATCATGTTTATGATCATCTTAATGATTAAGATACCATATCACAATTGGTCCTCTAAAGTCATCTTAGTGCATTCTTATGACTAAGAAGAGGAGTCATGAATTGTTGAAATTGTTAAATAAAAAAGATGAGTCATACTTCGTTCCAAAACAATTCTTAGAGTCATACTCCAAGATTGTAACTTGAGTGACATATATTAAAGAGGGTTTGTTAACACTAGTCAAATGTAAGAGTAAAAGGTTATCTACTCTTGTACATTTGAAATTGGTAAGTTGTGATGTTTTGGATAAAACAGAGACCAACTTAGGCCAATTGTGTAAAGTGTTAGTCTTGATAAAGAATCTGCACTATCTCTTGAATATTTGACAAGGGAGTCTTATATGTCAAGAGGACAGTGGGAGTCTTAAAGCTCTTGAAAGTTTCAAGACTTAATCAAGAATAAAACCTAAAGTCCTTCACTAGCACACGACTTGAGGTTTATAATCTATCGTGTTGAAATTTTTGTGCCTATTCAAGTTGGCTTTGCATAGGAGTTCTGAGAGTTCTCAATTGGTTGCACAACTACTTGGAAGCAATGGCAGGCACTTGAGCTGCCAAATGGCAAAAATTTAAGATTGCACAAGTTTAATCAATATGAGTTTGGATTTGTCACTAACCTTGTCTTGTGATTATGGTTTTGACAAATTCACATGGATAAGAACACATACACTATTAAATCTAAGTGTCATAAGGTTTCTCTCCGATTCATGAAAATGACGGTGAGGAAACACTTTCACTAAGTAGAATTTAGCTAGATAGCAATTGTGATATTTGCATTCTCAAAGTCGTTAGTGGAGCGTGTGTGTTTTACCGGCACACTAACATGGACTTGTGAGAAGTGGCACAGGTCTAAACAATTGAGACTATGATTACGGCATCCCTTTTCATAGTTTTAAAATTGTTTAGACATACATGTGAGCTATCTAAGAGAGGTGTATGATTTTGATAAAGTTTTATCAAAACAATCTAGTATCAGAAATCTGAACTTTGGTAAGAAAGTCAGCTGATTTCTGAGTACATGTCAAAGCTAGTGGGAGCATAAGTGTTATGCTAATAATCATCATGTTAGTGGGAGCATGATAATTATGACAAAGGTTGCAAGTTAGCAATGTTAATTATAGAAAACAAAAGTTTCAATTCGTGAGGTTGTAGGGGTTGAAAAAGTTGTTTTGCTATAATTAAGGGAGAGGAAATTATACTTCATTTCAATTCTAAAAGCTTAGATTGAGATTTTAATCGTATTTAATCAAGGATATATATATATGAATTTCATGTTGGAATGGCTCAACATAAGGAAATTCTATATATGGGTCCATTATTTGCGTTCTAAAATTCGATTATGATTACGGCATCCCTTTTCATAATCTGAATTTTGAGAACTTGGCAAATTGAAATGGAAATATTATAGCAAAAGACTGGTTTAGTCTTTATGTGAGACATCATGAATCGTATCCCATATGCTTCGGATATAGGATCGATTACATGTGCTATATTCATCCTTTCTAAAATTTTCCAAATGCGTGGGGCATTATGAAGGGAAAAGGTCTAGAATTGGATATGACTAAAATGATTAAGCAATTGTCGAGGACAATCTAAGGTTTACCAAATATTGGTTGCTCAAGGACAGTTGGAAGTATAATGTTAATTCTGGAAGGACCATATTGACATAATCTGTAAGGAGGCAACTCTTGTTCAGAAATGATAGTCAAAATGGAATATGGAAATGTTTCAAAGTTAGAAATTATTCAATCTGTGTAAGATTAGGAAACTTAATGAAAGAAGGATGTTTCCAATGAGCTGATCTCCTTTGGAATGCTCTGTAATGATTGTTGTCAAGTCTTTCTGACTTTGTGCATAATCATTAAGAGGATCAATGCATATAAGTTTAGAATCTAACAGATTTCAGTAAATGGCATGAATTTGGAATTCTTGCATTTGCAGTAAGGATTTGGGACTGTGAAAAGAGGATCATTGGAGTGATGTTCAATTGATCTATTTTACAAAGTAAAGATCATAGACAAACATAGTATGCATACTTGGTGTATGGCATGACTAGTGTTTAGAAAACATAGTGTATATGCTTGGAGCATGGGACAACTATTGTTTTAAATTCAAGTATAAAGTTGATAAAACCGAAACAATGAATAATGAGTAATCAGTATGGTGATAAATAAAAGTGTTTATTTATATTCATAGGGTTTGATACCATATTTGATTCATTTATTCTTGTGTTTCACTTTGCATGTTTTGACTTCCAGAATAACTAAGTCGCTCTTCCTGAATGATTAAGTTATTCAAACCATCCACAGTCGGTCATATGTTGGAAGTAGATATGAATCAAGACTGTCATGGGTTGGTTTGTAGAGGTCCAACTTGGTGGACAAAGTGGTGCTACAACACTCATGAGTGCTCATAAGTTCTGAGTATTGGATTCAACCCGCGCTCATTTGAATCACGTCATGGATTTTATCACGAGTGATCATGAGACGATAATATCTTATATTCTTCAAACCTAGAGATATGAGTTGTTACTATGAGTTGGTTATACATTGATTGCACGAAAACGCATTGGTAACTCGATGTTATAAAACGTGCCTTTGTGAATGATTCAACAAGTAGTAGAACAAGCCATATGAGTCGAAGTTTATCCATTCCTTTTACCTTCGGGATAAAAGCGATATATGTGGGCCCCTCGATGATTTAAAGATGATACATGTGAGTGCTTGGCCAAGCCAGGACTGATTTGATTTGTTCAATCAGTCAGTCATCATGAATCGGAAATCGGGAAACAACAAATGGACAGAGAGAATGATTGATAATCCATGTCTCAGTCCATATGATATCTAGAATGGAGGAATATATGATCCCTTATCTAATGGACAAGTCATTGACAAAGGTCAGAGTTCATCGACAAGGTCAGAGTTCGACAGAAGCTTTTGAGAGCTACGATTGCTGATCGGTTCCTGAAGTCATACGCAATAATAGTTTTAGACTTATCCAAGTGGGAGACTGTTGGATTAATGTCTAAGTCCATAACTATAATTGGTAAGACTTGACCCGACCCGGCATGGTCCATTTGGGTTGCATGGCATCATGCATTTGGATAAACTATAATGAGAGAAATAACACTTAAGGTTGGTTAATATATTATAAGTTCTAATATATTAATAAGGTTATTTAATTAGTATTGATCAAGAATTAATTTGGAATTAATTAAGTGATCAAAAGGAGACTAATTAAATATATGGATTGATTGTGTAAATCATTCATTCTTATATATGTGGGCTTGTGATCCAAGATTCCTTATGTTGTACTAAGTCCATGGGGTGACCCATGGATACTCCATGGAGGTTAAAATCCATGGAGCATAAGGAATGGGTAAAGTTATGAGTTACATGGTGTAACCCTAATAGCCACCATATAAAAGAATCCCATGGCTCAAGAAATCGTACAGTAATGTGTGAGTGTGAGGGCTAGACGATTTCAAGGAGTGTTCAAGTTTCTCTCAAGTTATTCCAAGTGTATTTGGTGTTGTGTGAACCATTTGAGGTGTCATACTTGGGGCACTAGGCACTCAAGCTTCATGCAGACATTCTACATCAAAGAGGTATGTATTCTATCTTGTTATATTTATTATTTTGTATGCTAGATTAGGATAATACCTTGGATGTTCATAATTGTATGTATAATAGAGAAAACATAGATCCAAGGTATTTAGGGTTGCATGTACACTTAGGAGTGTTAGAATGCTCATAACCCAACAGTGGTATCAGAGCCTAGGCTTGTTTTCTTGTTATACTTGCAAAAGTAGCTGAAAAATCGAGTTGGATGCATATATTCGATTGTTTTGGCTGGAATTGGACTAGGAACATTACCCTAAGATGTTTTTGGACTTATAAACTTGTTTTTGATGTGGTAATGTTCTTGCTAATCCAATTTCTAAGATAATTGTCATAATTTCAAGATTTGTATTAGTTTGTATGTTCATGCTAATTTCTTGAAGATTGATTATTTGAATTATCTTGTTCTTATGAGGTTCTTAGATTAATAGAAAAGTTGTGTGAAATAGTTGTCTTCAATCCATTTTAATCTAAGAGTTGATTCCAAAGTGTGTTTTTGTAACTTGTCCTCAAGTTATATGAAAAGTCACATTTAAGAATCATAAAACTCATAAAAGTTGGCAAAGGTTACAAAATGAAGAGTCTAGTTCTAATTAAATGATTTTATGACTCCATAACTTGTCCTCAAGTTATGGAGGTTCAAGAGTCTCTTCATTAAATTAAAAAAAAAGTATAACCTTAATTAGTTCCATAAGTTACAATAAAAAAAGTTATTTTTTTTATTAATTAGTTTAAAGTCTTCCATAACTTGTCCTCAAGTTATGGAACTTGAAGAGTTTTTTTTTTAATTAATTAAAACTACTTTAAACTCATAAGTTATGGAATTAATTAGTTTTGAATAGTTTCAAAACTTGCCCTCAAGTTTTGGAATTTGAAAAGTTTTCACTTATGAATACTTTAATTCCAAGTTAGCCCTTAGAATTTTAAAAGTTAAAATTCAACCCTTATACTTTATAATATTATAAGTTAATAATATTTATATATATGTATAAGAGTAAAGTCAGTCTTACCGTTAGTAGGCCTCATTCACGAAGCCGGTCTATAAGGGGGTATAAGGTTACTGCCTATAAAATGGCAGTTTAATGGGTGTCCACTCTCACCCACCGCTTCCTTGACTGGTGGGGGGTCGTTAGCCGAACGGGTAGGACAAGGACTATAATTCTCCTTTCATTAAAAGTATTAATGATAAATACTAAGTAACTAAACTCTTATTAATACCCAATCTTAGTTACTTAGGAAAATATGAATTTGGTGCTAACCCATGAAATTACACTTTGCACTTTGCTTAAGTCGTTAGTGGAGCGTGTGTGGTTAACCGGCACACTAACCTGGACTTAACAAGGTAGGCAAAGGGTAACTTAATATTTATCATAGTATCGGTGGAGCGTGTGTGGTTAACCGGCACACTGATTAAGGGGTAAATATTAAGGGTACCAAGTATATTTGCATGGTTATTCACACCTTGTTTTGTGATCCTCGGCATCCCAGTCACAAAACCTGAAGGGCACACTCGAGATTGAAACATGCCTTTGAACAGTTCAATAAATCTCAAAGATCTAGGACTTTCAAATCCAATTAAAACCTAATAAATTATTTCGTTTTTCATGGTGGAAATTGGTGAATCGTCATTCACCTACCTTCAAATATTTTATAGCTTGGATTACGGCATCCCTCTTCTAAGTTATAAAATAGTTTGTTGGGTCCTAGCCTTAATATTTCATATTGGGTGTCATATTAAGGACTTTAAATCAACTATCTTGAATATCTCCCAAAAAGATGTCTGGTCTAGACATTTATGATCTTCCCAAATCTCTTGAAACAAGCTTTCCTAAATGAAGATGATGTCCCATGGATATCATACTTCTTTCACCTCCTCCAATTATTCTCCCTAACCCACAAGTTCCTAAAAAGTTTAAGGTCACTCAAGCCCTATTGGCAAGGCAAGGTCTAGGTGTGATCACATCTTGGAGATGTAGTCACATATTGACAAGCCGGGAGAGTTGGGTGTCAAAGTCTTGAGAAAGTTGGTGGCTCAACTACTTTCTAAGTCACATAGAGTTCTTTTGGGAATCCTATGAAACAGACTAAGACAAGACCCTTAATGATCTTATCTATTTGCTAAGATCAACTTCCTAAAACGCTATGGACATTGACAATGATGACATTAGATATCCAGTAAAGCTCTCTCTTCCCAATGGAAAGGGATCGGCCATAGTCAACTCGGTTGACCCAATGGTAAAGAGAGAGGCGAAGTCTGAGATAGTCCCATTATCAAGGGTCCATAGGTAACTATTGCCAAAGGAAGGGGCATTGGTTACGAAGCTGCCAAATTTACCTAAGGATGTTAAAGTCAATAAGTTTGGCACTACTTCAGGTAAAGTCCATTGTCTAACTCTATTAAGTACATGCTGATTCTGATCGCGAAGATGGATTTCAATCGCATGGTTCGGTGATCAGAATTTTCGGCTATTACTTAAGAGTTATGATAGTTATATTGCTTAGGAATAGATAACAACAAGGTTTTCATATGGATTGTAAGAATTTAAGATTGCACAAGTTTAATCAATATGAGTTTGGATTTGTCACTAACCTTGTCTCGTGATTATGGTTTTGACAAATTCACATGGATAAGAAAACATACACTATTAAATCTAAGTGTCATAAGGTTTCTCTCCGATTCATGAAAATGATGGTGAGGAAACACTTTCACTAAGTAGATTTTAGCTAGATAGAAATTGTGATATTTTCATTCTCAAAGTCGTTAGTGGAGCGTGTGTGGTTTACCGGCACACTAACATGGACTTGTGAGAAATGGCACAGGTCTAAACAATTGAGACTATGATTACGACATCCCTTTTCATAGTTCTAAAATTGTTTAGACACACATGTGAGCTATCTAAGAGAGGTTTCGTCTTTCGTTCTAAAATAGGGATTGGTTTCTCAACATAATTGAGACGCTCGTCAATCTGTATGTCCTCCAGTGGTATCACAACAGTCTCATCAACAACGCATTTTCGTAACTGAGACACATGGAACATATTATGAATTAGACTAAGCTCGTCAGGCAGCTCTAAACGGTAAGCCACCTCTCCAACACGGGCTATGACCTTGTAGGGTCCAATGAATCGGGGTCCGAGCTTTCCCCGCTTCCAAAATCGAATCACACCTTTCCAGGGGGAGACTTTGAGCAACACATAATCTCCCACCTGGAACTCAAGATTGGAGCGTCTTTTTTCGGCATAACTTTTCTAACGACGCTGTGACCAAATGATCCCGAATCACTTGGATTTTCTCCGTAGTTCGTAGCACGATATCGGTACTCCCAAGTATCCTCTGCCCAACCTCGCCCCAACAAACGGGCGTCCTGCACTTTCTCCCGTACAAGGCTTCATACGGAAGCATCTTAATGGTCGAGTGATAGCTGTTGTTATAAGAAAACTCAGCTAGATGTAGATGGTCATCCCAACTACCCCCAAAATCAATCGTACATGCCCTAAGCATGTCCTCCAAGGTCTGAATCGTCCGCTCACTCTGCCCGTCTGTCTGTGGATGGAAGGCGGTGCTAAAATGTAATCGTGTGCCCAACTCCTCTTGAAACTTCCTCCAGAACCGAGAAGTAAATCGGGTGTCCCGATCGGAGACGATAGAAACAGGCACCCCATGTAATGAGACAATCTCCCGAACAAAGATCTCGGCTAATTTCTCCGCCGATGAGCTCTCCTTTATAGCCAGAAAGTGAGCACTCTTAGTCAAACGATCAACAATCACCCATATCGTATCGGCTCCTCGGGCAGTTCTAGGAAGTTTTGTAATGAAGTCCATGGTTAGATGCTCCCATTTCCATTCAGGAATCTCCCATTGTTTAACCGCATCAACCTTGGCTTGATCGACCTTAATACCATGTTTGTTTACCACATGCCCCAAGAACTGAACTTCTTCTAACCAAAATTCACATTTTGAGAATTTAGCATAAAGCCTTTCTCTTGCCAGGGTTTCCAGAATCTCCCGAAGGTGTTGCTCATGCTCCTCTTTGGTCTTAGAATAGACCAAGATGTCATCAATGAACACTATGACCGAACGGTCAAGCATCGGGCTACACACTCGGTTCATGAGATCCATAAACGCTGCGGGTGCATTGGTGAGCCCAAAAGGCATCACCACGAACTCAAAATGCCCATAACGAGTACGGAATGCTGTTTTCTCAATGTCTTCTTCACGAACCCACATCTGATGGTAACCGGAATGTAAATCAATCTTGGAAAACCAAGACGCTCCCTGAAGCTGATCGAAAAGGTCGTCAATACGTGGCAACGGGTACCTATTCTTTATCGTGCGCTTGTTTAGCTCCCTATAATCAATACACATTCGCTGGGATCCATCTTTCTTCTTCACAAAGAGAATTGGAGCACCCCATGGCGAGCAGCTTGGCCATATAAACCCTTTATCACTTAGTTCCTGAAGTTGATCTTGGAGCTCTTTCATCTCAGGTGGTGCCAAGCGGTAAGGAGATTTAGCTACCGGAGTCGCACCCGACACCAAATCAATGCGAAACTCCACTTCCCGAATAGGTGGCAAACCAGGGAGTTCCTCCGGAAAGACATCGCTGAAGTCGGAAACGATGGGAACATCGTCTAGTGCTATAGCAGAAGAGCAAGAAGCCATAGCCAGGCGGGGAATGTCCCCCTGAATAATAAGTTCTCCACCTCTAGGGTTTTGAACACGAACTTGCTTCTTACGACAGTGGATTTCCACATCAAACGCATCAAGCCAATCCATGCCTACGATAACGCAGAGCTCTCGCATCGCAATAGGGATAAGATCAATGGGGAATTCAACTCCAGAAAACTCGAGAGTGCAACCCCGATAAACATCGGTGACATAAATAGTGCGGTTGTCGGCAACTTCGACAACCATTAGGCGAGCCAATTTTCCGATACTACGCCCCAAACGATTAATAAACGTGCGAGATACAAAAGAATGGGTAGCACCGCTATCAAACATAACAACAGCGGGCTCGGAATCTAGCAAATAAGTGTCTGATTCACCACGTATAATCATGTAAACAATTCTAACTACCATCTATTAAATAATGCAAGGGTGGAGAGAAAGGAAAAAAAAGGAATTTTACCTGCCACTGTCGCGGTAATCACCGGCTCCTCCGCAACCATCTGGTGAGCACGTCCTCATGTCACCATAGTGGGTCCCTTAGAAGACGATGAAATTGCAGGATTTGTACCCCCGTCTCCTTTACCAGTCTTCAACTTCGGGCATTCGGGCTTCTTGTGTCCCGTCTCGTTGCAGTGATAGCAGACAGGAACAGCAGAAGTAATCTGAGGAACTGCACTCGCAGGGGGAGCCCTACAATTCTTCCAATGATGCCCTGGCTTTTTGCAGTTGTAGCATATCAACGGATTTTTCTCGCCCTGGCCTGAAGACGGCCTGTACTCATACCTTGACGTACCACCCTGCTTTTGCTTTTTCTGGGCATCTCCGGATGTCTTGGAAGAGGTGTCATTGGCCTTCCTCTTGAACTGGGTCTACAACTCGATTTCCCTCCTCCTCGCTGCATCCATGATCGCGGATAAAGTCGGGAACTCCTGCATGCTAACGAATTCCCGAATCTCGGTACGTAGAATGGCAGTGTATCGGATGACCAACCAGGCCTCGTTCCCAGCAAACGAGGGGCAAAAAGATAGCATCTCCAAGAACTCGGCATTCAGGTCACTAACGGACTCGGTAGTCTGCTGTAAGGCCATGAACTCTTGCTGCATCCGCTGATGCTCCACCTTAGGCACATATTGTGCCTCGAACCTCTCCACAAATTGGGCCCAAGATATGGCCCTCACTTCTTCTTCGTTTAATAGAGAGGTGATGGTGTTCCACCATGTCTTTCCCCTTTTTCGCAGCTGATTCATGGCGATCACTACTTTGTACTGGTCCGGACACCCAACAGTCATGAAGGCGCCCTCAAAATCTGACACCCAGTGCTTAGCAGTAACTGGGTCGGATTCATCGTTCCAAAGAGGAGGGCTACACTTGCTGAACTTCTCGAAGTAGTATGCCGAATCCTGAACAGGCGGAGCCGGTAACGTTCCCCCGGGAATAGCCGCGAGGCGCTCATCCAGTAGAGCACCGACTTGGTTGATTATGTCATTGGTCACACCTGGGATTAGTTCGTTGAAAGCGTTATTGAATTCCTCAGCGACAATATCCTTAACTTGCTCCATTTGGAGCTGATTAAGTCGAGCAGGCGGAGCCATCTGTATCCGTAGAAGAAGGAAAATATTTAGAAACAATTCAGCCTAGATATTTCTAGGAAGACGAAACACTCAGCTTGCCGAAAATTTTTCAACCTTGCCCCGACCCGAAACCGGAACCTATCTTTCAAATAGTAGGGGCCCTTCTACTACCTTCCACACAAGTTCCAATTTCGCATTCGCGTCTAGTTTCAAAATTTCCAGTTCGCTCTAGCCGTTAATTTTTACAACTCTCTCACATGTTAACACTACCTAAGTGTGTAATCTAACATTTTAAGGCTAGTAGAATCCAATTCATAGTCAACAATTTAACATAAACATTTAACATAAGAAATAAGGCTTACTTGGCTGGCTGACTGGCACACCGCGACATCTTCCACTACTAGTCTTCAGAAGATTTGAAAAATCTTTTTCAAAAGAAAATAAACTCTTATAGAGCCTCAAATTTGAGTCTAGAACATCCACAAGAATTCCTAGCTCCCTCAAACTGTGGCGCTGATACCAACTTGTGACACCCAAATTTTTGCAAAAATTTTAAACTTTTAAAACTCATCTTAAATTAAATCAAACAACTGAAAAAGTCATAACACAATCCATCAAACTTAACAATCATATAAAATAAGTGCGGAAGAAATAACAATAATAAGGTCCCAACAAAAATAACTAGTAGCGGTGTCCCGGTGCTCCATGTCAAGCCTTAGCCTCTTTAACCTTAACACCTGAAAAGTTATAAGGGAAACCGTAAGCACAAAGCTTAGTGAATTCAAACACAGACATTGTACAAACATTCATATTTACTAACCCTAATCCATTTTCCAATTATAATTATATAATAAGGGCAAAGAACGAATCAATGCCTATAATACAAGAAGGACTTGTAGGTTTGAACCGCACCGGGAAGATCCCGTATCATTTGGCCCTAATCACCGCACCTCACGATGATTATTACGTTGGTGATCTTACCTACCCACCGCACCAGTAAATCTGTATCCTTTGGTGGTGTCCCCATATCCATAATTAGTTACATACAGTGCACATGTACGAATTAAAACAATAGTTATATAGCATGCTTTTATAATGAATTCAAATAATCACACACGAGCTAACTAGCAAACACAATCATCAATACAACGGTGTGAGAGAACTCACCTTGAGTGAGTAGTAAGGATAGATAACAATCAAATAATGCTACCAAGCTTGAGCAAACTTCAAAACCTCACCTAAGAAGGACTAAAGGTTAGAAAGGAGAAGTAATGAAGCTATGAGTTGAGAAAAGAGTAATCACAGCAAGGTCTTTAAAACAGACATGCTGTTCAAAACAGATTTACTCCAAAATCTAAAACAGAAACATAGCTTTAACTAAATTTTATTGGAAACTATGATTGTTCAGAATTCCATAACTATAAAGAACTCCTTCTAACTCCAAAGGATGGATTAAATATGAATTTTACAAAAAGGTGTATCACTGTTGTCTCCAACAGGACAGTCAAGTGATGTTGGCCAATTCTACAAAACTTGTGAATAGAATTCGTCCAAACCAAAATTCAGCGAAGTAAAGGACATACAAATGAAATTCTCAGAGTTTTAATTGAATGAAAATAATTTCCCAAGCTCCGGATATAAAATTCACATTGTGGACAATCACAACACTAGTAAAAGCTGGTGACTGCCCACTGATCTGGAGTGTGGATCCATTCTAACCAATTTATAATTGGAAATAACACCCCATATGCTCCAGATATTAAATTCATAATAAACATATAGAAACTTGGAATCACTCTGGATCCTTTTACAAGCCTTAGAAATGATGAAATCAAAATGACATGTCAGAACAGACCCGGATCATACCTAACAGCAAAGATGCCATTCTTGCCCATAGATAAAGTCCTTATCAGTGAGGTTGTCCTCCTTGAGAAAGTTAGCCAACTCAATTTTTGCACTTTGGGCACTGGTTTGGGGTCCGTTTGAGTTCTAGAGCTCAATCTATGATTTTTACAAAATGACTACAGATCTGATGATAAAAAGAATTGTAGCCACCCGTGATTCCTTTTTGGCTTATCCATCCTTCTCCCTTTGAAACACATTTTAAGATGTGTCCATAATCCCAATTCAGTCGCCATGATCATGGTGGTACTAAAAAGGGTTAGGTATCATTAGGATTTCATTTAGCCACAAGAATGTAATAATAATCAACATGAAAATAAACATAAAGCACATAAAATCACCATTCTCCCTTTTAGGGTTTCATGATCTTTTGCAACATGTAATCACCTAGATCCATCATCCACCATATATGGGGTGAAGATAGGATATTGAGATGATGTATAACATATAATTCTTTGCAAATAACAAAAGAGATACAAATCAAATAAGAAGGAGTAGAAATGAAGATGAAATCATAAAACTAGAACAAGGATATGAATCAAGTTGTAAGAAATGATAAGGAGGTTCATACCAATATGAATCAAGGCTGGAAATGAACAAGAATTAAGCTCCAAACAACATCCCCTTGGCTGCTCTTGATCCCAAAGAGAGAGAGAAGGACGGTTGTGAGGGAGAGAGAGAGTATGGTTTAGAGTGTTTTTCTTGTGTGTGTTCCAAATGACTCAATTAACACATTAAGTACTATTTACTAGATGGACTTTGCAAATAGGCCCATAGCCCATGGACTTCAATAAAAGGAGTTTACAAGATGATCAAAAGAGTCCAATAACATAAGAAATCAGACCTTGGTTAAATAAATTAACCCAAGGTTACAAGAATAATTAAATTAAAATAACTAAACGTACCGAGAAAAAACCAGGGAGTTACAAATGGAGCACGTGTGGTTAACCGGTACATTAAAATGAGATGATAAATGACATCGAGAGTGTCAAGCATATTTGTATGGTTATTCACATCTTGTTTGTGAACCTCAGTATCCCAGTCACAAATAGCAGAGTGTAATCTGAGATTAAAAATGTCATTGATAGATTCAATGAATATCAAAAGATCTAGGAATTTCATAGTTCGAAATTGTTAAATTGCTTTTACCTACCTCTATAAGTTCGCAATAAAATTATGGTATCCTTTTTCTTAGTTGTGAATTTTTATCTTGGATCCTAGACTTAATTATTTATTATGGGTTAAAATATTAAGGATAATTGTCATCTAACTAAAACTATCTTTTTTTCTCTATACATGTCTACTCCTTGTGATTATTCTGCTCCATCATCGTCCACCCACCACTCGGGTTTCTACCTACTCTCTATCATGTCCAAGGTGACCTTTGATGGCACCAACTGTAATGATTGGATGCGTAACATCAACATGGCTCTTCGATTCGAAGGAAAAGAATATGTCCTTGGAGAAAAACATGTTGAGATCGATGATGCCACTGCTACTCCTGAACAACTAGATTCCTAAAAGAAACACCACGATGATGCAAAAAAAGTTGCTTGCATCATGGTCGCTACAATGGCTCCTGAATTTCAAAGGTTCTATGAGGACTATTGGCGATATGAGATAAACAATGACCTTGTGGAAAAGTACCACAAGAGAGCTCGTTAAGAGAAATATGAAGTGGTCAAGGCTCTCATGGCTTGCAAGATGAAAGAGGGAGAGTTTGTGTGCAACCACATGTAGAGAATGCAAAGATACATGGAACGCCTTGTTAGGCTCAATGTGTATTTTGACGAGGATTTGGCCATTGAGATGGTATTAAACTCTTTGTCAAGTTGTTATGATCAGTTTATATTGGCTTATCATTTAAACAACACAGAAACCACATTGGCCCAACTCCATAACTTGCTACAGACTGTTGAGTCGAGAATGAAGGGAAAGAATTCGACACATTCCACTAATGCTCCCATTCTCGCCATTGGAGAAGGCAAAGGGGAGAAAAGGAAGGCTGCTCCCAAAGCTAACTGGAAGAACAAGGCCCATGTTGGGTCGTCTAGCAATGGCCCAAAGGCAAAGCCCAACTTATACATTCCAGCTGTTATTGACCCCAAAGATGGCACTTGTTACTATTACAATGACAATGGCCATTGGAAGGGCCATTGATCAAACATAAATAAAAAAACCTTTGAAAATTTCAAAGAGTTTAAACATGAAGTCGAGAATAAATTAGGTAGGAAGATAAAGATGCTCCGATCTGATAGAGTAGGAGAGTATCTTAGTATCGAGTTCCACGACTCCCTCAAGGAATGTGGAATAGTTTCACAATTGACTCCTCCTAGGACACCACAATTTAATGGTGTTGCTGAGAGGCGAAATCAGACCTTGTTGGACATGGTTCGTTCCATGATGAGTCGAGCCACTCTTCCCATTTCCTTCTGGGGTATGCCTTAGAGACAGTCGTGCATATCCTCAATCCTGTCCCTAATAAAAAGGTTACCAAAACACCTCACAAGATGTGGACAGGGAAAGTTCCCTCGTTAGTACATATCAAAGTTTGGGGATGTGAAGCTTTCGTTAGACGAGAGACTCATGACAAGCTAGAAGCCAGAAGTGAGAGGTGTATTTTCATTGGCTACTCATATAAGTCCTTTGGATACTTGTTCTACAAGCCTAGTGAAAACGTGGTCTTTGTAGCACGAAGAGGATGTTAGATTACGTGTATAAGCCCATAACTATATTTGGTATGTACTTGATTTGATTATGAGCATGGTCCTTTTGGGTTGCCTTCACTCATGCAACTTGACAGGATGACAAGTGGAGAGAGAGTAAGATTTATTATATGAATAATAAATTGGTACTCAAAATGATTTTATTAATATATTATAAGATTAATATATTATTTGGAAATCATATTATTAATTAGTAATTAATCAAGAAATTAATCTAGTATTAATTTTGGGATTAATGGAACTAATTAATAATGAAGGGGTTGTTTTGCAAATCACTGATAGTTGCAAAACTGGGCTGATGGACTCCATAGAGTGGAGTGGACGAAACTTATGGGTAAGTCCATAAGATTTCGTCCAAGGGCTCTAAAGAGGGAGTCCATGGGCTGCTTAAGCCTTAAGCAGGAATTAGGGTTTCCTCCAGAAACCCTAGCAGCCCATAACTATATAAGGAACCCTCCACTATGGGATTTTTGGCCTATGCAAGCTTCTAAGAGTTGCCCTAGCCGATTTCCTCATCTCTCCTTCATCCTTGTTGCATTGTGTGTTTGTGACTCCATTAGAGGTGCAACACTTGGGCACTAAGCTTTCAAAGGTCAAAGGATTGTTCTTGTGATTACAATATAACAAGTGAGGTAATCATCTAAGGTGTTGTTTGTTTTTTCTGAGGCAAAATGTCTGCAGTTTGCGGACCACATCTGTAGATCTCTGCAGTAGAAGAGGTGGACCAAACGTCTTCAGTCTGAAAAAAGAAGACTGTTTGATTTTTTAACATCTGCGGGCTACTAAATTAAACTGAAATCTAAATAAACTGATTTTTTTAAACTTCAAAGTGATTTTTAATATTTTTATGATTTTGTTATAAATAATTAACGAATCTAGATCAATTTTTATGTATTATTCTATAAAAAAATAAAAAAATGGTATGAACTAACGTATATATTTGATAAAAACCAACAACTTTGGTTGCAAAGTTATAACTAAACATTATAATTAGTGATCAAAGAATTTGATACATAAATGGATGGAAATAAACTTCGATTTTTTCAATTAAATCCGTTAAAAATGTACCATAAATATATTCTCGAGAAATTGACGATACTGTATTAAATAATGTTTTACAAAATTTGGCAAAAAAATATAAGAATATATTACGATTTTTTTTTCATATTTATATAAACAACTTCAACGACTATTATTGTAATAAATTTTGATTTATAAATTTGTCAAAAATATCATGTTTGTATCGTCGAACATTTTTTTTTTTTAAGTTTTGTAATTTTTTTTTCAAATTGTTTATCATTAATAAAGTTGGAAAAAATATAAATTAAAAAAAAAACTTAAAAAAGTAAAGATATATATGTTTTTTTAGGCTAGAAGATGTCTGAAAATGTTAGAAGACTCTGGTCCACATCTGCGCCAAGAAGAGGGCGCGCAGACATTTTTAGGTCTGCAGTTTTCAAAAAAACAAACAGTCTGCGCGTGATCTGCGCGGCGCAGACAGAAGAGGCCACGCAGATCTGCAGACAAAAAACAAACACTACCTAACCCTATTTTATATGTCAATTTTGAAAATTGTATGTTAGATCTAGGGTTATTGCTTTGGTGTTCTTATTTGTATGTTCAATGGAGAAAAACTTAGATCCAAAGCAATTAGGGTTGCATGATCACATAGGATTGTAGTTATGCTCATAACCCATTAGTGGTATCAGAGCCTAGGATGTTTTTCTATTGAATTGTTGCAAGAGTGAACTGCCAAAAGAACAAGAAATCAAAATTTGGGCTGTCTGACACATGAACTCAACGAGTTCAAGTTTGAACTCGATGAGTTTCATGAACTCGACGAGTCCACTTGCCAACTCGACGAGTTGACTCGTCAGTTACCAAAAATTTCGATTTTCAGATTTGATTTTGATTTCGATAATTACCATAACTCGTTTTTATTGCCTAAAATCGATTTTTCTGATTGGTAACTTGATATCCTTATCAAAAGTGAAGATATGGTTAAATTTGGATAATATAAGATTATTTTGATTCATAGATTTTACCTAGTATTTTTTAATAGTTTCAATTTGCACCCTTTTAGTTTCATAGTTTAAATTTGAAATTAAAAGTTTTGATTTTAGAAATTTAAATAGTTAATCCCTTGCATTTTGAATAGTTAAAAAATACACCCACATGGTTTTATTAAAAATTTAATTAAAAGATTAATTAAGAGACAATTAATGATTCCTTGACATGGCTTAAAATTAATTAAATTAAAAGCTTAATTTATTAAAAGATTAAACCACTTAGTATTTTAAAAGTTTAAAATACACCCGTATACTATATAAAATTAAAAGTCTAATATATTATATATGTATAAGAAAAAGTCAGTCTCACCGTTAGTAGGCCTCATTCACGAAGCTGGTCTATAAGGGGTGTTTAAGGAAGCGACCTGTAAAATGACCGACATTGGGTATCCACTCTTACCCACCGCACCCTTGACTGGTGGAGGGTCGTTAGCCTAACGGGTAGGATAGGACATCCTCATTAATAAGTATCATGAAAAATACAAAGTAACTAAACCTTTTATAAATTCCCAATCTTAGTTACTTTAGGAAAATGTGAATTTGATGCTAACCCATGAAATTGCACATTGCACCTTATTGGTCAGTTAATGGAGTGTGTGTGGTTAACCGGCACACTAATGTGGACTAATGAAGGATGACAATGGGTTTCTCGTAAATTATCAATGGGTCAATGGAGCGTGTGTGCTTAACCGGCACATTGATTAGGTGATAAATGACATCGAGAGTACCAAGCTAATTTGCATGGTTATTCACACCTTGTTTGTGATCCTCAGTATCCCAGTCACAAACTTGAAGGGCATAATCAAGATTAAATATGTCATTGAAAAGTTCAATGAATCTCAAAAGATCTAGGAATTACATTTAAAACCTAATTCGTTTAAAATTTCGTTTTCATGTTGGAATTGGTAAATCGTCATTTACCTACCTTCAAATAATTTGCAATTGGATTACGGCATCCCTCTTCCAAATTGTGAATGATTGTGTTGGGTCCTAGCCTTAATATTCCATTTGGGTGTTATATTAAGGATTAATCAACTAACTTGAATTTCTCCCTTTTGTAGATGTCTAGTTCTGACAACTATGGTCTTCCTTATCCTTTTCGAAAAAGCTTTCCTCATGAAGAAGATATTCCACGTGTCGATCGAGGTGAAAGATTAATCCCTTCTTCGTGCATTGGTGGAACTTGAAATCATACTTCTCTTCCTCCACCTCCTCCAGTGATTCTCCCTAACCCATGTTTTCGTCAACTTGAAAAGTTCAAGGTCACTCAAGCCCTATTGGCATGCAAACATCGAGATGGAAGTTCTGTCTGTGCACACGTCCTGAAGATGAAGTAGCAAATGGACAGACTGGGAATGTTGGGTGTCGTTTTCCCAAGGAAGCTAGCTGTTGACATGGTTCTTCAGTCACTTCCTGAGTCGTGTAGTCAGTTCGTTAAAGACTATTATATGACAGATCACGATATGACCCTCATTGATCTGACATATTTGCTAATTGTTGCTGAAGCAGAAATGCTTTGGCGCACTGGTCAAGCAAATTTGTTTGGAAGATCTACCTCCCAAATTTGTTTGGACATAGGCAATGACAATAATGATCCGGAAATGATTTCTTCTCCTAAGGGAGAGAAATTGGACATGGTCGAAAAGTTTGACCATAAGAGAAAGGCCAAGTCTGAGATAGTTCCATGTGTCATTCCCAAAGAGTCCATATGTTTCTATTGCCAATGCGAAGCTTCCGTATCTACCTGAAAGATCGCAAGGACAGTAAAGTCAAACTGTATGACTCTGCTTCAGGTATATCCACTATCTAACTCTGTTAAGTTCCTATTTATAGATTCTTAATACATGATGTAATAAGATTGCATTTTGATGGTTTTGTTGGATCAAAGAAAAAGAAGGAAGCTTAAAGAAAAGAGTAAACTGAGTCTGATCGTGAAGATATAAATTTCGATCGCATGGTTCGATGATCAGATTTTTGAGCTGCTGCTTAGGAGTTATGATAGATTGCTTAGGAATATTTAGTAACATAGTTTTCATTTGTACTTGCATTGTAAGGACAAGGTTTTCTGCATTTTATCAATAAAATGAATTGTTTGTTTTATTTTATGTTTCCTTGCAATGGCATTTATGAAAATTGGTGTTTATATTTTTATTGTTAGCAGTTAGCAATGTTGGAAATGGCTTTGATTGTTAGTAATATTGATTATGGTAGTGTCATAATTTACCAAATGAGGAAGGATTCTCATAACCCAAGTTTCAATTGGACATAAACTTGGAATCATGCAATTTGAATTGTGTGATGTATGAGAATCTTGATCTTTGGGAAATTAAGACTAATTCCTTGTTCACATGTATATGTGAGTCAAGTGAAGGACTAAAGGATCTAGTACACATTGACGTGGACTGGTCAGATCCACCACAAAGGACGATAAAGTCTATTCGTCATGAATTACTGCAGGTTTAGTAAATATGGTTATACTTACAAGATTAAGTATAATTCTAATACATTGAAAAGTTTCAAAGTATAAGTAGAACGAATAAGAAGAATCAATTAGGCAGAAAGATAAAAGTTTCTCCAATCTGTAAGGAAAGGAGAATAATTTAGTATCGTGTTTTATGATCATCCTAATGATTATGGAACCATGTCACAATTGATCCTCTAAGGACACCTTAGTGCATTTATATGACTAAGAAGATGAATCAGGGATTTTTGAAATGGTTAAATCAAAAAGATGAGTCATGCTTCATTCCAAAATCGAGTTTAAGAGTCATACTCTGGTTGCTTCAAGTTGAACCTTGAGTAACATGTTCTAAGTAGGTTTGTAACACCTCATAAAATGTGGAGCGGAAAAGTTTCCTAACTCTTACACGTTTGAAATTGGTAGTTGTGATGTTTTAGATAAAACAAAGACCAACTAAGACCAATTATATGAAGTTTTGTCTTGATTAGAACCAGCACTAACTCTTGAATATTTGTTTGTCAAGTAATGTTCCTTGACAAAAGAATCTTATAGGTCAAGAGATCAGTGGGAGTATTAATGGTCTTGAATAGTTTTAGGAACTAATGAAGAATAAACCTTTAGTAATCACTAGCACACGACTTGAGGTTGATAACCTATCGTATTGACATATTCTTGTTTCTGTGCTCTTTCCATTTAAGTTGACTATGCATGTGAGTTCTATGAGTTCTCATTTGATTGCATAAGGCAAGCACCTTGATCCGTGAAAGTACATTGATCTGTATGGGTGAGATGCTTAATAACTTGGAAGCACTGGTTGGCCCTTGTGCTGCCAGATGGCAAGAAATTAAGATTAAGCAAGTTCAGTCCATATGAGTTTGGATGTGTCATCAACCTTGTCTTATAATAATGGTTGGAAATGACAAATTCACATGGATAGGAACACATACACCATAAAATCTAAGTGGCAAGAGGTTTCTCTTTACTTCATGAAAATGATTGTGAGGAAACGCTTTCACTTGTAGATTTTAGAGGATTAGCAGTTGTGATAATTGTGTTCTCAAATTCGAGTGTGATTACGGCATCCCTTTTCATAGTTCGAATTGTGAGAATTGACAAATAGTTTAAACACTCGGGGACTTATTTCTATAAGTTCTGGAAGAGTTTAGACAGACACATGAGCTATCTAATGAAAGGTGTATGAGCTTGAGAAGTCTAGGTAAAGACTTGTCAAAGCACCACGTATCAGAAATTTGAACTTTGGTAAGAAAGTCAATAAGTATTGATTTCTAGAAGTCCAACTGATTTTTGAATAGATGTCAAAGCTAGTGGGAGCATAATCGTTATGCTAGTAAGAACATAATTATTATGCTAGTGGGAGCATAATCATTATGATGAGTATTGCGAGTTAGCGATGCTATTTATAGGAAACAAAGGTTACAAATTTGCAAAGTTGCAGAATTTAGAAATTGTTTTGCTATAGTAAGATTCTTAAGGGAGAGGATAATAATACTTCATTTCAAATCTAAAAGCTTAGATTGAAGTTTTAATGGAACTTAGTCATGAGTACATATGAATTTCATGTTGAAATGTCTCAACATAGGAAATTCTATATATGGAAATATTATAGCAAGAGACTGGTCAAGTATCATGTCTTTATGTGAGACATTATGAATCGCATCCCACATACTTCGGTAATAGGATCGATTACATATGCTATAACATTCGCATATTCTAATTTTCCAAATGCCTCAGGCATTAAGATGGAATAAGGACTAGAACCTGATATGACTAAAGTTATTAAACAACTGTCAAGGATAATCTGAGGTTTACCAAAGATTGGCTGCTTATGGACAGTTGGAAGTATAGTACAATCATGGAAGGACCATATTGACATGCTCTGAATAGAGGTAACTCTTGTTCGGAATTGATAGTCATATGGGAATATGGAAATGTTTCCATAATTGGAGTTGGTTATTGAAATCTGTGTAAGGTTAGAAACTTTAATGCAAGAAGGATGTTCAGAGGAATGTAATTTGAATGTGAGACTTCATTTACATGGAATTGTTTGGTAACAAATCTCCAATGGAATGATTTTTAATATCATTGGCCAAGTCTCTGTGACTTTGGTGCCTTGACATTACAAAAGGTTCATTGCATGTAAGTTTAGAATCTAACAGATTCTAGTAGTGGCAAGAATTTGGTATTCTTACACTTATGATAAGGATTTGGAATTGTGAAATGAACATCATTGGAAATGTGTTCAATTGATCTATTTCACAAGGAAAGGACCATAGATAAACATAGTGTGCATGCTTGGAGCATGGGATGACTATTGTTTTAATTCAAGTATTGAGTTGATTAGTCGAAACATTATACAATGAATAAGTCTAATTAATATGGTGATTAAATAATAAGTGTTTTATTTATATTCAAAAGTTTTGAGACCATATTAGATTAGATTATTCTTGTGTTTCACTTCACATGTTTTACTTCCCGAATAATAAGATTATTCAAACAATCACAGTCAATCATACTTTGAAAGTAAGTAATAAGGTAAGACTGTTATGAATCCGACTGTAGATTGTCTAAGTGCTTAGACATAGCAAATGTTTGCTACAGTGTTCATGAGTACTCCTGAAATACGAATTTGAGTATTGGATTAAACCCACGCTCATTTGAATCACTTCATGGATTTTATCACGAGTGATTGTGAGACGATAATATCTTATATTCTTGAAACGGAGACATATGAGTTGGTGTTTGCAAGTCAGTTGCACATTGATAATACGTAAATGCATCAGTAACTTGATGTTATAAAACGTATTGTTGTGTGTGATTTGATGAGTAAATAGTACAAGCATATGAGTCAAATTTTATACGTTCCTTTTACCCTAAATGGGATAAAAGCGATATATGTGGGCCCCTCGATGATTTAGTGATGACACCCTAAGCGCTTGGCCAAGCTTGGACTAAGTTGATGTGTTCAATTGTAGTCTGTTGTCAGTCGTCATAAATCAGAAATCGGGAAACAGAACTTGGTCAGAGAGAATGATTATAATCCATGTCTCATGTCCATAGGATATCTTGTAGGACAGAGGAATATTTGATCCCTTATCTAAAGGACTTGTTTCTGATAAGATCAAAGTTCGACAGCGGCTTTTGAAGGCTACGATTGCTCATCGGATTCTGAAGTCATACTTGCAATAATAGTTATTAGACTTATCCAAGTGGAAGACTGTTAAATTAGGTGTCCAAGCCCATAACTATATTCGGTATGTACTTGATTTGATTATGAGCATTGTCCTTTTGGGCTGCCTTCACTCATGCAACTTGACAGGATGACAAGTGGAGAGAGAGTAGGATTTATTATATGAATAATAAATTGGTGCTCGAAATGATTTTATTAATATATTATAAGATTAATATATTATTTGGAAATCATATTATTAATTAGTAATTAATCAAGAAATTAATCTAGTATTAATTTTGGGATTAATGGAACTGATTAATAATGAAGGGGCTGTTTTGCAAATCACTGATAGTTGCAAAACTGGGCTGATGGACTCCATAGAGTGGAGTGGATGAAACTTATGGGTAAGGCCATAAGATTTCGTCCAAGGGCTCTAAAGAGCAATGTTTTAAAACCCGGGTTTTTAGTTGACCCGGTGTGATGACCGGTTCACGGGTCAACCGGTTCAACCGGTTGAACCGCCGGGTCAACCCGGTTTATGGTATTTTTCTATTTTTATATATTGTTACTTTCCTGCATAATGCATAAACATATAAAACCAATAATTTGATGTCCACAAAGTTTAAACATTGAGAAACATTGAAGAAACCACAAACGGCTCGTTGTTTTGACGTTCGCTACTTGTATCCAACTATCCAAACCTTATTAAAACGGGTCAATCCAGTTTTAACCAGTTCAACATAAGCGGTTGAACCGCGGTTTAGGGGAAACCCAGACGGTTCGATCCGGTCTGTATTTTTACAAAAAACCGTTTAAAATTAACTCGCCTTCTACCCCGGGTCACGGTCCAACCGGTTGAACCGGCTGGGTCGACCCGGGTTTTAAAACATTGCTACATAGGGAGTCCATGGGCTGCTTAAGCCTTAAGCAGGAATTAGGGTTTCCTCCAGAAACCCTAGCAGCCCACAGCTATATAAGGAACCCTCCACTATGGGATTTTCGGCCTATGCAAGCTTCTAAGAGTTGCCCTATCCCATTTCCTCATCTCTCATTCATCCTTGTTGCATTGTGTGTTTGTGACTCTATTAAAGGTGCAACACTTGGGGCACTAAGCTTTCAGAGGTCAAACGATTGTTCTTGTTATTACAATATAACAAGTGAGGTAATCATCTAACCCTATTTTATATGTCGATTTAGAAAATTGTATGCTAGATCTAGGGTTATTGCTTTGGTGTTCTTATTTGTATGTTCAATGGAGAAAAACTTAGATCCAAAGCAATTAGGGTTGCATGATCACATAGGATTGTAGTTATGCTCATAACAAATCAGAGGAGTCTTTCGCGAGGGAGAGCTCATATACAAAGAGGGCAGTGGGATTATAGTTGACCTTGAAGAGATTTAAGATTTAACTAATGAAGGAACCTTAGATGATACTAACGGTCAACCAGAGGATGAGACTCCTGTTGAACCCATTGACAGTTCGTTACCTCTTAGATGTTCTACTAGAGTTACCATGACACCTACGCTCTATGGTTTCCATATAACATCAGATGGTGATATGTTTATCAGTGATCAAACACTGGTAAATTTAGATGAGCCAACTAACTACAAGGAAGCAATGGTTGGCCCTGAGGCAGCCAAATGGAAAGAGGTATAGGACAACGAGATCAAGTCCATGTATGACAACCAAGTTTGGAATTTGGTTGATCAAGAACCTGGTCGAATGACAGTTGGTTGCAAATGGATCTTCAAGAAGAAGACCGACATGGATGGAAATGTACACACATTCAAGGCACGACTGGTTGCGAAGGGCTTTACTCAAACCCCATGGATTGACTATGATGAGACCTTCTCACCAATGGCTAAGATAAAATCTATTAGAATAATGCTTGTACTAGCTGCTTTTCATGATTATGAAATTTGGAAAATGGATGTCAAAACCTCTTTCCTTAATGGGAAGTTGGTTGAAGATGTTTACATGAGTCAGCCAGAGGGTTTTGTTGATGCAAAATTTCCCAATAGAGTGTGTAAGCTTGAGAAATCCATCTATGGATTGAAACAGACGTCTCGTAGCTGGAATCTTTACTTTCATGAAAAAGTTAAAGAATTTGGTTTTTCTAGAAGTGAGGATGATTTATGTGTGTATGTCAAAGCTAGTGGGAGTACAGTGACCTTTCTAGTATTGTATGTTGATGGCATACTACTCATAGGAAACGACATTCTAACCTTGCAAGAGGTAAAATCTTGTCTTGAAAATTGTTTCGCTATGAAGGATCTAGGAGAGGCATCCTATATTCTTGGGATAAGAATTTTGAGAGATAAAAAGAACAGACTAATTGGACTTACTCAAAGTACATATTTGGACAAGGTACTAAAATGGTTTAGTATGGAAACTTCCAAGAAATGAGAGCTACATATTCAGAGCAATGCCAAATTCAGTAAGACTCAAAGCCCCAGTACAGATCAAGAGATAGCTGATATGAGTCGATTCCCTTATGCTTCGGCTGTAGGATCGATCATATACGCTATGACATGTTCTCTCCCTAATGTGTCCTTTTCTTTAAGCATGGTCAGTCGCTATCAGGGAAATCCTGGCAGAGCTCATTGGACAACAGTTAAGAACATTCTCAAGTATCTACAAAGAACAAAGGATCTTATGCTAGTCCTTAGTGGTAGTGATACATTGAAAGTGAATGGGTATAGTGACGCCAGCTTTCAAACAGATAGAGACAACTTTCATTCTTAATATGGCTGGGTGTTTACATTAAATGGAGGAGCAGTTACTTGGAAAAGTTCCAAGCAAGACACAGTGGCTGATTCTACTTGTGAATCAGAGTACATAGCGGCAAGTGAAACATCAAAGGAAGCAGCTTGGTTAAAGAACTTCAATGGAGATCTTGGGGTAGTCCTAACCATTCAGGAACCAATGGAAATATTTTGCGATAATGAGGGTGTGGTTGCTTTGACTAAAGAACCAAGAGATCATGGAAATTCAAGACATGTCGAAAGAAAGTACTATTATATCATACATAGAGTAGAAGAAGTTCACCTCATTATGAAGAGGGTATCATCAGAAGAGAATCATGCAGATCCTTTGACGACGACTCTGAGTAGGGTTAAGCACAATGAACATGTTGTTGGATAAGGTGTCTAAGTCCATAACTATTTCTGGTATGTACTTGACCCGACCCGGCATGGTCCATTTGGGTTACATGGCATCATGCATTTGGATAGACTAAATGAGAGAAATAACACTTGTGGTTTATTAATATATTATAAGTTCTAATATATTAATAGTATTATTTAATTAGTATTGATCAAGAATTAATCTAGGATTAATTAAGTGATCAAAAGATGACTAATTAAATATATGGGTTGATCATGTAAATCATCCATAACTTATATAGTGGGCTAAAAGGCTCCATGGATAATCAAGTTGGGTTAAACCCATTGAATGCTCCATGGAGGCTCCATGGGAGTTACAAACCCATGGGTCATGGAAATGAAGAGTCATGCCACATTAGGGTTTACATGGTGTAACCCTAGATGTGACACACTATATAAGCAACATGTTCTCCACCAAAATCGGGACACTAAGAAACAAGAGGGCTAGAGCCGATTTTGCAAGTGTAAGATTCTCTCAAAGTTTACTCCTTTGCATTTGGTGTTGTGTGAAGCATTTGAGGCATCACACTTGGGGTGCTAGGCTCACAAGGTTTCAAGGATCATAATCAACAACAAGGTAAGTTATTCTATCTTTCATTCAAGTTAAAAATGTTCCCCATGTATGCTAGATAGGAATATAACCTTGGAATTCAACTTTGCATGATTATTAGACAAACATAGATCCAAGGTTATTAGGGTTGCATGTACACTTAGGAAGTGTTAGAATGCTTCAAAACCCATCAGTGGTATCAGAGCCTAGGTTTGTTTGTTGTTTTTTTTTTTTTTTTTTGTGCAAACAGCTTGAAAAAAAATCGTTTTTCTGTTTTCTACTCGTATGAAAGTTTGCACATTTGTTGCTGGAAATGGACTAGAAACATTACCCTAAACTGTTTTGATGTTTTAAAGCTTGTTTTAGATGGTGTAATGTTTATGCTAATCCATTTACAATGGCAATTATTAAAATTACAAGTTTTTTTAAGTGTAATTTTTGATTCTTGAAAGTGTTCATATTCATGTTCTTGAACTTATGAAGATTAGATGATCATAGGAATTGTTTGTAACCTTCATGGTAGTTTAATTCATGATCATAATGTGTTTTAATGGAGTCCATAACTTGTCCTCAAGTTATGGAAAACCAAAAGTCTCACTTTTATTAAAGCCATTAAAAGAACACAAGAGTTATAAAAATGAAGAGTCTTCATTTTTATTACTCAATTAATTCATAAGTTATAAGAAATGAAAAGTTTTGGAAGTTTACAAAACTTGCCCTCAAGTTTTGGAACATGTAACGTCTTGATTAAAACTTTAGTTCCAACCCTTAGAATTTTAAAAGTTAAAATTCAACTCTTATACTTTATAATATTATAAGTTACTAATATATATATATATATATATATATATATATATATATATATATATATATGTATAACGTCAAGTCGTCTTACCGCTAGTACGCCTCATTCACGAAGCCGGTCTATAAGGGGGGTATAAGGTTGTTGCCTATAAAATGGCAACTTAATGGGTGTCCACTCTCACCCACCGCTTCCTTGATCGGTGGAGGGTCGTTAGCCGAACGGGTAAGACAAGGACTTATAAATTCTCATTAAAAGTATGATGAATATTATAAAGTAACTAAATGCTTTTATTAAATTCCCAATCTTAGTTACTTTAGGAAAATGTGAATAAGGTGCTAATCCATGAAATTACACTTTACACTTTGTTTAAGTCGTTGGTGGAGCGTGTGTGGTTAACCGGCACACTAACTTGGACTTAACAAGGTAGGTAAAGGGTGACTTAAGGTTTACCATAGCATCGGTGGAGCGTGTGTGGTTTACCGGCACATCGATTGAGTGATAAACCTTGAGGGTACCAAGTGATTTGCATGGTTACTTCACACCTCGTTTTGTGATCCTCGGTATCCCAGTCACAAAACTTGGAGGGCACACTCGAGATTGAAACATGCCTTTGAAAAGTTCATTGAATCTCAAAAGAATCTAGGAATTTCTAAGAACCAATTAAAAACCTAATATTTATATTTCGTTTTTCATGGTGGAAATTGGTGAATCGTCATTCACCTACCTTTCAAATATGTTATAGCTTGGATTACGGCATACCTCTTCTAAGTTATAATATATTGTGATTGGATCCTAGCCTTAATATTACATTTGGGTGTTTTATTAAGGACTCTCTTAATATCTAAACTAATCTTGTCCTCTTCTTTCAGATGTCTTCAAACAATGTTGCTTCTGGCTCTAATCCTAATGGCTCCTTTACCCTTATGAACTTGTGTGGGAAAGTCACTTTTGATGGATCCAACTTCAATGAATGGATCAGAAACATCAGGATGATTACCCGCTACGAGGACAAAGAATGTGTCCTTGACAAGGAGCTTAAGGAGATTGATGAGACCACTGCAACTCCCCAGGAGATCGCTGACTTCCGGGCACATGAAAGGGATGCTACAAAAGTGGCATGCATCATGTTGGCCACCATGACAGCGGAACTCCAAAAGTCCTATGAGGACTTCTACCCTTTTGAAATGAGGACTTCTACCCTTTTGAAATGCATAACAACCATGATGAAGGACGGGGAATCCGTCACGAGCCACATGCAGAAAATGCAAAGGTATGTGGATCGGTTGCTGAAGCTTAATGTGAACTTCCCTGAGGAGCTTGCAATAGATATCATTTTGCACTCCTTACCATCGTGCTATGATCAATTCCGCATGACATATCACATGAATAAGGAAGAGGTCACACTCAGCAAACTTCAGGGACTCCTCAAGACCGCAGAAACAGGTCTTAAGGGTAAGTCGGTTGTTAACACTCCTACTCCAAACTCCGCCCCGGTTTTGGCAATCGGGAAAGGTAGAGGGAAGAAGAGGAAGAGCTCTTCGAAGGGTACCAAGGCTAGGACCCTTGATGGCTCTTCTTCAAGTGGAACCAAGAAAGGTTTTGTCACTCCTTCTTCTGACCCTAAAGAGGCTGAATGCTTCTATTGCCATGAAAAGTCACATTGGAAGCGGAACTGCCCAAAGTACCAGCAAGATGTGAAGGATGGGAAAGTTAAACCCAACCATGCAAGTATTTACACTATCTTATCTAATAACTCACCCCATTCTAACTCTTGGGTCCTTGATACCGGTTGTGGTATTCATATATGTTCTGATTTGCAGGGACTAAGAAGAAGTGAGAATGTGGAGCATGGAAGAATAAACTTAATCATGGGGAATAGGAAAGCTTTACCTGTCACCAAGATTGGAGTTTATACTTTATCGCTAAGTAGTGGGTTTAGTTTAGATTTGAATAAATGTTGTTATTCGCCAGAAATGGCAAGAAATATTATTTCCTTTCATGCATTGTATAAACAAGGTTTCACCTTTTCATTTAATAATGAAGTTGGTTCGATTAATGCTTTCTTTAATAATGTTCTTTATTTTAAAGCATTACCTTGTGATTGTGTGTATGAAACTGTATCTGTGGTTGATAACTTAGGAAATAATGTATTGTGTATTGATTCTGTTAATGATAATAACTTGGATAAAGCATCATTATGGCATTGTCGTCTTGGACATATAAGCAAGAAACGCATAGGCCAACTCCAAAAGGATGGAGTATTGGAGTCATTTGACCTAAAGTCAGATGATAGTTGCGAATCATGCTTACTTGGAAAAATGACAAAGTCACCCTTCACAGGTTCTTGTGAGAGGGGTGAAGGTTTGTTGGATCTTATACACACGGATGTGTGTGGGCCCTTCAAACATGCCACAAGGGATGCTAATCGTTATTATTTGACTTTTACTGATGATTACAGTAGATATGGATATGTCTACTTAATCAAGCATAAGTCAGAGACTTTTGAGAGGTTTAAAGAGTTTAAACAGGAAGTCGAGAATCAATTGGGCAGGAACATTAAGATGCTTCGATCCGATCGAGGTGGTGAGTATCTTAGTTCAGAGTTCCTCGACTATCTTAGGGAATGTGGGATTGTCTCACAATTGACACCTCCCAAGACACCGCAGTTGAATGGTGTAGCTGAGAGGCGTAATCGAACCTTGTTGGATATGGTTCGTTCCATGATGAGTCGAGCTTCGCTACCAATCTCATTTTGGGGGTATGCCTTAGAGACTGCCGCCCATATCCTTAATCTAGTTCCCACAAAGAAAGTTGCCAAAACTCCTCATGAGATGTGGACTGGTAAAGTCCCCAAACTAGACCACATTTAGATTTGGGGTTGCGAGGCTTTCGTGAGATGCGAGACTCATGATAAGCTCGAACCTCGAAGTGAGACGTGTATTTTCATCGGCTACCCACAGAAATCCTTTGGTTACCTCTTCTACAGACCTAGTGAGAATGTGGTCTTTGTAGCTAGGAGGGCTTTCTTTCGAGAGAGAGAGAGAGTTCATAAGCCAAGGAGACAGTGGGAGGCAAGTTGACTTGAAGAAATTCAAGAGACAAGTGGTGAAGGAACTTCAAACCCTAGCACTCAACTTGAGGAGGAAACTCCTGTTGAGCCAATTGACAAGTCTGTACCTCTGAGGCGTTCCACAAGGGTTAGGAATGCACCTGAGCATTACTATGGATTCCATATTACTGCGGAAGGTGATACACTTATCAGTGATGAGACACTGATAGGTCTGGATGAACCTAACAATTACGCGGAAGCCATGGCAGGCCCTGAGTCAGCCAAGTGGAAAGAGGCAATGGACAGCGAGATACAGTCCATGTATGACAATCAAGTTTGGACTAAGTTGATGTGTTCAATTGTAGTCTGTTGTCAGTCGTCATAAATCAGAAATCGGGAAACAGAACTTGGTCAGAGAGAATGATTATAATCCATGTCTCATGTCCATAGGATATCTTGTAGGACAGAGGAATATTTGATCCCTTATCTAAAGGACGTGTTTCTGATAAGATCAAAGTTCGACAGCGGCTTTTGAAGGCTACGATTGCTCATCGGATTCTGAAGTCATACTTGCAATAATAGTTATTAGACTTATCCAAGTGGAAGACTGTTAAATTAGGTGTCCAAGCCCATAACTATATTCGGTATGTACTTGATTTGATTATGAGCATTGTCCTTTTGGGCTGCCTTCACTCATGCAACTTGACAGGATGACAAGTGGAGAGAGAGTAGGATTTATTATATGAATAATAAATTGGTGCTCGAAATGATTTTATTAATATATTATAAGATTAATATATTATTTGGAAATCATATTATTAATTAGTAATTAATCAAGAAATTAATCTAGTATTAATTTTGGGATTAATGGAACTGATTAATAATGAAGGGGCTGTTTTGCAAATCACTGATAGTTGCAAAACTGGGCTGATGGACTCCATAGAGTGGAGTGGATGAAACTTATGGGTAAGGCCATAAGATTTCGTCCAAGGGCTCTAAAGAGCAATGTTTTAAAACCCGGGTTTTTAGTTGACCCGGTGTGATGACCGGTTCACGGGTCAACCGGTTCAACCGGTTGAACCGCTGGGTCAACCCGGTTTATGGTATTTTTCTATTTTTATATATTGTTACTTTCCTGCATAATGCATAAACATATAAAACCAATAATTTGATGTCCACAAAGTTTAAACATTGAGAAACATTGAAGAAACCACAAACGGCTCGTTGTTTTGACGTTCGCTACTTGTATCCAACTATCCAAACCTTATTAAAACGGGTCAATCCAGTTTTAACCAGTTCAACATAAGCGGTTGAACCGCGGTTTAGGGGAAACCCAGACGGTTCGATCCGGTCCGTATTTTTACAAAAAACCGTTCAAAATTAACTCGCCTTCTACCCCGGGTCACGGTCCAACCGGTTGAACCGGCTGGGTCGACCCGGGTTTTAAAACATTGCTACATAGGGAGTCCATGGGCTGCTTAAGCCTTAAGCAGGAATTAGGGTTTCCTCCAGAAACCCTAGCAGCCCACAGCTATATAAGGAACCCTCCACTATGGGATTTTCGGCCTATGCAAGCTTCTAAGAGTTGCCCTATCCCATTTCCTCATCTCTCATTCATCCTTGTTGCATTGTGTGTTTGTGACTCTATTAAAGGTGCAACACTTGGGGCACTAAGCTTTCAGAGGTCAAACGATTGTTCTTGTTATTACAATATAACAAGTGAGGTAATCATCTAACCCTATTTTATATGTCGATTTAGAAAATTGTATGCTAGATCTAGGGTTATTGCTTTGGTGTTCTTATTTGTATGTTCAATGGAGAAAAACTTAGATCCAAAGCAATTAGGGTTGCATGATCACATAGGATTGTAGTTATGCTCATAACAAATCAGAGGAGTCTTTCGCGAGGGAGAGCTCATATACAAAGAGGGCAGTGGGATTATAGTTGACCTTGAAGAGATTTAAGATTTAACTAATGAAGGAACCTTAGATGATACTAACGGTCAACCAGAGGATGAGACTCCTGTTGAACCCATTGACAGTTCGTTACCTCTTAGATGTTCTACTAGAGTTTCCATGACACCTACGCTCTATGGTTTCCATATAACATCAGATGGTGATATGTTTATCAGTGATCAAACACTGGTAAATTTAGATGAGCCAACTAACTACAAGGAAGCAATGGCTGGCCCTGAGGCAGCCAAATGGAAAGAGGTATAGGACAACGAGATCAAGTCCATGTATGACAACCAAGTTTGGAATTTGGTTGATCAAGAACCTGGTCGAATGACAGTTGGTTGCAAATGGATCTTCAAGAAAAAGACCGACATGGATGGAAATGTACACACATTCAAGGCACGACTGGTTGCGAAGGGCTTTACTCAAACCCCATGGATTGACTATGATGAGACCTTCCCACCAATGGCTAAGATAAAATCTATTAGAATAATGCTTGTACTAGCTGCTTTTCATGATTATGAAATTTGGAAAATGGATGTCAAAACCTCTTTCCTTAATGGGAAGTTGGTTGAAGATGTTTACATGAGTCAGCCAGAGGGTTTTGTTGATGCAAAATTTCCCAATAGAGTGTGTAAGCTTGAGAAATCCATCTATGGATTGAAACAGACGTCTCGTTTTGTGATCCTCGGTATCCCAGTCACAAAACTTGGAGGGCACACTCGAGATTGAAACATGCCTTTGAAAAGTTCATTGAATCTCAAAAGAATCTAGGAATTTCTAAGAACCAATTAAAAACCTAATATTTATATTTCGTTTTTCATGGTGGAAATTGGTGAATCGTCATTCACCTACCTTTCAAATATGTTATAGCTTGGATTACGGCATACCTCTTCTAAGTTATAATATATTGTGATTGGATCCTAGCCTTAATATTACATTTGGGTGTTTTATTAAGGACTCTCTTAATATCTAAACTAATCTTGTCCTCTTCTTTCAGATGTCTTCAAACAATGCTGCTTCTGGCTCTAATCCTAATGGCTCCTTTACCCTTATGAACTTGTGTGGGAAAGTCACTTTTGATGGATCCAACTTCAATGAATGGATCAGAAACATCAGGATGATTACCCGCTACGAGGACAAAGAATGTGTCCTTGACAAGGAGCTTAAGGAGATTGATGAGACCACTGCAACTCCCCAGGAGATCGCTGACTTCCGGGCACATGAAAGGGATGCTACAAAAGTGGCATGCATCATGTTGGCCACCATGACAGCGGAACTCCAAAAGTCCTATGAGGACTTCTACCCTTTTGAAATGCATAACAACCATGATGAAGGACGGGGAATCCGTCACGAGCCACATGCAGAAAATGCAAAGGTATGTGGATCGGTTGCTGAAGCTTAATGTGAACTTCCCTGAGGAGCTTGCAATAGATATCATTTTGCACTCCTTACCATCGTGCTATGATCAATTCCGTATGACATATCACATGAATAAGGAAGAGGTCACACTCAACAAACTTTAGGGACTCCTCAAGACCGCAGAAACATGTCTTAAGGGTAAGTCGGTTGTTAACACTCCTACTCCAAACTCCGCCCCGGTTTTGGCAATCGGGAAAGGTAGAGGGAAGAAGAGGAAGAGCTCTTCAAAGGGTACCAAGGCTAGGACCCTTGATGGCTCTTCTTCAAGTGGAACCAAGAAAGGTTTTGTCACTCCTTCTTCTGACCCTAAAGAGGCTGAATGCTTCTATTGCCATGAAAAGTCACATTGGAAGCGGAACTGCCCAAAGTACCAGTAAGATGTGAAGGATGGGAAAGTTAAACCCAACCATGCAAGTATTTACACTATCTTATCTAATAACTCACCCCATTCTAACTCTTGGGTTTCCAAGTTGCACTATATAAGAAACCATTAGGGTCCAATTTTCGGCTACTTCATTCTTGAGAGCCAAGGCCAAAAATTTTGTCATCCCTTTCCTCTCTCTTCAAGTCTCTTAGTTACTAGGGTTGGGTGTGAACCATCAGAGGCACGAGATTTCTGGTGCTCGCTTCCAAAAGCTTTGAAGAAGGATTTTAGATTTGTATACTACTAACAAATCAAGAGGTATGTAATCTTCCTTTATCAATTCTGATTTTATTAGGGTTTTTTGTAGTTTGATAGTTCATAGTATGTTGCCTTTATGTGAAAGACATAGATCCTCTTTAGGTTGCATGTGCCCTAATCATTTAATTGTTAAATGTTTTTCCGCTTAGAGCATTGTTTTGTAATCTACGTTTTCCATCAATCATAAGAGTATGTAAGTATATCTAGCTATTATTAGTATTGTGTAGAATTCTATATGATACTATAAATAGATAAAGATTAAGTACTTAATGAGTTAAGTACTAGAAGAGATGGATTAGATAGTCTCTTGATGAGACATATAGATAGATTTTCTATGGGACTAGTGTTATGTGATGAGTCACGTAACAAAGATAGAGATAAAAAGTAAGATTCATTCCGGAATAACAGTAAGGTTCCTACGGGAACAGTAATATGAGTCCTTCGGTAACAAGAGTATGATTCCTTCGGTAACAAGAGTAAGATTATGTCGAGAATAATAGTAAGGTTGCTACGGAAACATCAGTATGGTTCCTTCGGGAATAAGACTAAGATTCCTTCGAGAATAAGAGTTAGGTTCCTACAGGGACAAAAGATAGAAGATTCCTTCGGGAATTAGAGTAAGGTTACTATGAGGACAAAAGATAGAAGATTCCTTCAGGAATTAGAGTAAGGTTACTATGAGGACAAAAGATAGAAGATTCCTGTGGGAATAAGAGTATGATTCCTTCGGGAATAAGAGTATGGTTCCTATCGGGACAAGAGTAAGATTCCTTTGATAATAAGAGTATGGTTCCTACGGGGACAAGAGTAAGATTCCTTCAGGAATAAGAGGATGGTTTCTACGGGGACAAGTGTAAGATTCCTTCAGGAATAAGAGGATAGTTTCTACGGGGACAAGAGTAAGATTCCTTTGGGAATAAGAGTAAGGTTCCTTTGGGAAAAAGAGTAAGGTTCCATCGAGGACAAGAGTATGGTCCTTCGGGGATAAATAATATGATTCCTTCGGGAATGAGATTATGTCCATATAAGGAAAGAGATAAATGATTCCCTATGGGAATGTAGATAGGTGATTCTTGTGAGAATCTAGATTGTATATGGTTAGAAAAGACAGAGAAAGGTTCCTTGTGAGGAACAAGATAAGCGAGTTCTTTGTAAGAACTCATATATAACCCACGAGGGGTTAAGTGTAAGGAATCTGTTAGGGATTCAAGAGTAAGAAGAAAGATTAAGGATCCATGAGGGATCATAAGAGAAAGGGGTAAGACTATGTGAGTGTGCCCAATAATAAAAGTGGGATGTGATTTCCTTAGAGTAGAGTATGAGAAGAGACCGTTGGGTCTAGATGAGAACAGGGTGTTGAGGCACTAATGAAGAGAAGTAATAGAGTGGAGAAAGAACAAAGTAAAGATAGATACAGATTTAGAGTATGTGCAGATGAGAAGATCGTGTTAAGAGGCTAAGAGGAGAGTATGAGAAGAGCATCTTAAGAGGCTAAGAGAAAGAGTAGAAAGAAAGAATTAAGAAAAGTAAAAGAGATAGATGAAAGAAAGAATTGATAGCATTGTACGCTATGAAAGAAAGAGTTCAGATGAGAGAGTACGATAAAGAGAAGGAAAGAAAGAAAGACAAGAAAAGATAGAAGAATAAATCACCAGACACGTTGTGTCTGATGCTACAGAGATCTTATGTTTTGTAGGTTCAGGTTGTAGCAGTCGTTGTACCAAAAGAGAAGATAGGAGCACACAGAAGAAATAGATAGTAGGATGCTATTTGTTGTATTTTCCTTGGTGTTCTATTTGTATGAAAATTTTTATTGTAAACCCATTATTAATCCTGGGAAGTAAAATGTTTTTATGTTGTAAAAATTCTGCATTCTAAGAAAAACTCTGATATTTCTCGTAGAATATATGTAGAAGATCTGGGTCGTTACACTTATGCTTTTGAGATAGTTACATGCATTGAAATTTTCTCATTTGTATTGTACTTTCCATTCCTTACATTCTTTATCATCAACAACACATTTAGAAAGTCTATTGAATTATACATTGCATAATGGTATTCTAAGCATTGCATAGACTGTTTCCATGACTATTAATAACCTCTCACCTTCTGGTCTGATAGAAGATGTTTCCTCATCGAATTTGTCAATCAAATAGTATGCAAGATGTGATGGTAATGTTGTCATTTGAATATTCAACAAATAACCAAATACATTATCTATTAACATTCTTCTTTGTTCCTTAGATAATGATTTGACTGCTAGGTATGGAGAGTTTGGTGACATTCTTGAGCTAATTCGCTGAAAATAATCAGAATCCATTTTTTTTATTAATTCAATGGTTCACTTACTTTTTTTTGAACCCTTTCAATTTTTCGTTTACCATGTATTTGAAATTTCTCATCAACATCATGAGTAACTTCATGTATCTTCTTCCTTTTTTTCTTCTTGACCACCCAACACCGAAAAAATATATTTTATACCATACACCATCAAAGAACATATTCATTATAGAAATATTTTACATTTACAGTTACCTATTAAAAATCTATAATCATCATTTCTTAAAGACAAACTTAGAAAATTACAAATAATAGTCATAAATATTTTTTATTTCAAGTACATATCAAAAACTTACTTTTGTTTCTGGGTGGATTTTCAAATTCATAACCAAACTTATTCATAATAAAAATATTTTATTCATTTACATTTACGTATTAAAAATCTATAATCATTATTTTTTAAAGAGGAACTTGTAAAATATAAATAATGTTCATACAGTTTTTTTTCAACCATATATCAAGAAACTTACTCGGATTTCTGGGTGGATTTACAAAATCATATGTCCTCAATACATATCGGTGATGTATTCCAATTTGAAAATTTACTTTGGAACATTTTCGTCTTCCAAGTTGATATGAGTATTCTGCTTTATACTTTTCACACCAAAATGCAATGATTCTTATTATAATCGATAATGTTTGATAATCAATTTCAAATGTTTTTGAAAAAAAAAACAGATATTTTTTAATCAAAAATTCAAAATAAAATCTCTCACACAAATTTTTGAAAACGTAGTTAGCGAGATTTTTGGGATATGGCGGTTTTAGTATACGATTTCCATTAATAAGGAGGTGTTTTTACTATAATTCCTCTCCGTGAATATTACACATTTAATTTCGATTTTCTTTCATTGATTAATTTATTAATTATATAAGACAATGATTAATCTAATGTAATGGTCAAAACTAGTTCTTCAAAACTAGTTCATATATATATATATATATATATATATATATATATATATATATATATATATATATATATATATATATATATATATATATATATATTAAGGTAATGATTAGTATAGTTTAAGAAAACATGATTTGTTAGAAACACATGTGTTTTCCTTATCCATTTCCACTGATACAACAGAGGCTTTTGTGGCAAAAATAAATGAGTGGCTGAGAATGATTCCTCAATTCTCAACATTTTTTATTTTCTCAATTGAACTTACCTATATATATATATATATATATATATATATATATATATATATATATATAAACATTTTATTACGGTTTAAAAAAAAAAGACATGATCTATACAACATTTTATCCGCACATTTCATCCGGATACAGAACATTACTCACTATATATATATATATATATATATATATATATATATATATATATATATATATATATATATATATATATATATAAAAGACCTTTTTTTTAGAACGGCAGCAATCAATTAAATTAAAAGAAAACTAGCAAGACGCTAGAAATACAGACCATTAAAACTGGATAGGATTTTGAAGCCACAAACTCCAATTAATCCTAGTCTTAGAGTTACGGGACGAAAACCAACGAAACGAAATATCAACAATGGAATCAAAAATCTTATCCTTTCTAGGCTTATTACTACTAAACAAAATACCGTTACGATTATATGACGATCTTTGATTCTGGATTATATGACGATCGATTGAATAAATTAGGTGTTGCAATTTTGCCCAACCTTATGATGGGCCTTGTGTTAGTTGGTGTGGGGTTTATGATTTCAATAGTAGTGATGGTTTTGTATAACAAATATACTATTAAAAAGATAGTATCACAGTTTTAAGTATAATCGCACCACATACAAGCAATAATTTGAGGATCATGAACTAAGTCTAATCGCACCACATACAAGCAATAATTTGAGGATCATGAATTCATTATGCATTAAGTTGTGTACTATTAGCCATTTGTTTCAGGACCATTTTAATAAATTAGGGCTCGATAATTGGGTCACCCAACCTATGACCCTTTTTGGTAGTTGTAGTAGGGTTCATTTGTATGATTTTTCCGAAATGTTATGCTTAAACGGGATTATTTATGAATATGAAAGGATAAACGTGTATGCATAGTCAAACATATTAAACATAGCTTAGTATGGCCAAAACATGTGCTCTATATTAGCAATGCAATTATATATATATATATATATATATATATATATATATATATATATATATATATATATAGAGAGAGAGAGAGAGAGAGAGAGAGAGCTAGGTTCAAATGTGGATTGATATCTATTGTGCGGACGTGTAGACAGTGTTATTCTGTGAGAATGACAAAGAAAATATATTGTTTGATAATGTAAATACGTTTGATCTTACATAACTATTGTTATTATCACGCATTCTCACTAATTAAATCGTTTATAAGGCTGCTATAGAATTTTTTTTATTATTCTCATCCTGTCAGAATGTTTATTGAATCGTATTCTGTAAAAAATCATATGAGTAAAAAACGATGTGTGAGTACAAAAATAAATAAGAATTAGTGAGAATGCATGAAAATGACGATAGTTGTGTAAGGTTGAACGTATTCACATTAGCAAACAACCTATTCTCTTACTAATTCTCGTAGAATAGCATTGTCCATACGTCCGCACAATACTTATTCATCCATATTATAACCTAGCCCTATATATATATATATATATATATATATATATATATATATATATATATATATATATATATATATATATATATATATATAGGTTTAGGTTCTATGGAAAACAAAAAAAAACCCTAAAAATAAAAAAAAATACATAAAAAAATACTTAGAGATCAGAAATCATTTTTTTTTTTGACTTTATATATACAAAAATCGCTACTTTTTAATTAAATTCGCTGAAAAACGTTTTGAAAAAAAAATAATTTTTTAATTTTTTTTTCAGCGAATTTAAAAAAAAACCTCCGATTTTTTGGTATATAAAGTCAAAAAAAAAAAAAAAATTGTGATCTCTAAGTATTTTTTTATGCATTTTTAGGGTTTTTTTAGAGTTTTTTTTCATGTAACCCTTCCCTCTCTCTCTCTCTCTCTCTCTCTCTCTCTCTCTCTCTCTCTCTATATATATATATATATATATATATATATATATATATATATATATATATATATATATATATCATGGTTGTAAAAATCGGTCTAGGCGGCCGATTAATCGGCGCTTAGGGGCTTGACGACCTCCAATTGCCTACGAATAAGGGTTAGAGGGTAAAATAATCGGCCTTGGTCAATATCGGTCAAAACCGGTCCAATTCGGTCCTAATCGGAATAAATCGGACCAACTTAGACTCCAAATCAGACCTAATTGGCTCGGTTAAGTCTAAAAGACCCACAAGCTCAAAGGAGTCGGCTAGCCCAAAGCTTAGCTGGGTTTGATTCTCAAAGGAGCTAGCTCCATTTTTTATAGAATATGTTTTGTGTTCGTCTATTATCCCACCAACGATGTGGGATGAACTTTTAATTGCTTTGCGTTCATCTATTATTCAGCTCCGATTCACCTTCAATTCAAAGTCTTCCCTATCTCTCTCGCAAGTTCATAACCTCGCTAGTCACCATTGCTGACCGATTGGAGAATCATTTCACAGATTGGAGAATCGCAGACACGCAGTCGAAACACATCTATTATGATTATGTAAGATTAGGCTCTACTCGTCGACAACAACCTCGTTTTCCCGTCGGCGCCAAGTGTTCGCCACCAAGTGTTCATTTTCCTAATTATGTAAGATTAGTTGTTTTTCAATTTCTTAATCTCATGCTATAGAATTCAGTTGAATTCAGGGATATGTATGTACGTATGTTACCAGATTGAATCTTTTTGAATCGAAACAATGTTAGAATCTTGTTGTTGCAATAACTCGTGATTATGTATGTATGTATGTTACTTCCAAGATCCTTGTTGTTGCAGGTTGTAACAGGTAGTGCAGAAATGGTGGTGATGTTGGTTTGTGTATGAAACCATCTGCCCACCAAGTGTTCGATCAATTGCCTGAGTGAATCTTGTAGTCTTGATTATCAAAGCAAGGTGTTGGTATTCATGGGTTAGTCATCTCTTCTTGTCCGATCAGCAGAACATGAAAGGGGAAGGAGTGAAAGGAAGCAAAACAACATCATCCGAATTTATTCAATTCTCATGTTCCAGGGGGTGTTCTTGCTTCAGGGGGTGTTTTTGTTGCTTTATGTTCTACACAGTGATTTCTTTAATTGAGTAATATGATTCATGTTCAAAACTTGTTGGCTGTAATGATGTACCATTTGGATGCTATTCAAATTTGGAGGGTATAATGGTCCACTTTTGTTGTTCCCAGTTTGTGTATAATACTATCAAGTGGTTCTTTTTTGAAAGTTTTAATCCTAAATTTTGAATGTTGGACTTTAGGCTTGTAATATGAGGTGGATCTGTGTAAAGTTTCCCTTTATATATTTTTGACAAAATTGCAAGAATGGTCCCTGTGGTATGTCCAAAAATGTTACTTTAGGCCAAACAGGTTTCGACTGGCACGAATAGTCCAAAAGTTTTCATTTTGCTGCGACTTTGGTCCAAAACAGTTTAAAAAATCTAAAAATGACAGATTTGCCCTTCTCCATTTGTTTTTTGCTTTTCTTTTTGTTATTTAATTATTTTCTAACTAAAAAAAATAAAAAATAAAAGAAAATATTTCTCTCCCTCTCTCTATCTCTCTCTCTCTCTCACTCACACACACACACACTCTCTCTCATTCATATCCTACCAGTCAAATGAGGTGGTTACCCCTCCTCCTTCTTCATTTTCGAGCAAGAGAACTCCACTAGAGGTGGAGCCGTTTTCCGGCTACCAAGAAACACCCACCATCACCGGTGCCACCTCCCTCTCCCTTCCCCTGCTGTTTTTTTCCTTCTGAGAACAACCCACCACTTCACCACTCACCACCACTGTAAGCACCGGAAACCACCACTCCAACCATCCACTTCCTTCTGTTCTGTCAAACAAACACCAACCAAAAGCCCCCGCTACTGTTGCAGTCGGAGTTCTTCCTCAGCCACCGCAAGACACCACCAAACACACATCCCTTCACCTTCCTATCTCCGACAAATCGACCCCAACTGTCTCCCCTTCGATTTTCAGTCGTGAAACGCTCCCATCATCTTCTTCTAGAACTTGTTCCTCACCTGAATCAAAGGAAATGGATGAAAAAATAATAAACCTTGGAGGAATACTGAGCAGGCATAAAAGGTGCAATCGATTGCAAAAATCATTCCAGGTTACACAACGATGAAAGCGTCAGAGGTTCTAATGGTATCGACTTCGATGGCTTTACACCTCGGTTCTCAGGCTCATCGGTGCCGGACGACGTCGTGGATTAGAGATACCAAAACGGAGCCGAAACCTAAACTCAAACCAAAACCAAAAACACGTCGTCCGATGATCTTTTGTTATAAAACAAAGGTGACCCAACAAGGATTTATCGATTGAGGCTTCGATAACTCAGAAAAACCCTAACAAATTGGGGAATAACCAAATCAAATGATGCCCACAAAGAAATGATCCCCTTTTTATGTCGGCGTAATTGTAGTGGATTCCTAAGGATGATTCAGAAGCGATTTGATTTTTGATCTGGTGGGAAAATGGAGGTTTGAGAGGATGAAAGCGATGGAAAAGGAAGAGATGAAAACCAGTGTCCCTAAAGAAAATGGAGAGAGAGAGAGAGAGAGAGAGAGAGAGATAGAGAGAAAGAGAGAGGGGAAGGGTATTTTCTTTTTTATTTGTATAATTAAAAAAACTGAAAAAAGAAAAAACGAAGGGTAAAATCGTCATTTTATAAAAAATCAAGAAAAATGGACCAAAGCCGCAGCAAAATGAAAACTTTTGGACTATTGGTGCTAGTCCAAACCTGTTTGGCCCAAAGTAACATTTTTGGACATACCACAGGGACCATTCTTGCAATTTTGTCTATATTTTTTAATATTTTTTTCTAAACATAAGCTTATATTCTTAGCATTAATGTTATATTTATTAATTTTTTAATAATTAATGTTACCTGATTAATCTCCGCCTAGCCGATTAATCCCTTGATCCCAGTCCTCCACCGAGCTACCGTCGAGCGATTTCTGCAACCTTGATATATATATATATATATATATATATATATATATATATATATATATATATATATATATATATATATATATATATATATATATATATATATATATATATATATATATATATATGTGAGACCATTATATTTTGTGAGACGGGGAGACGCAATCCTAGCCACTCATTTTGTAGATAAAAAAAATCATTTTTAAAATGCAAAATAAATGAAAATTTTCGAAAAAAAAAATTTAAAATATTATTTTCGTCACTTTTTTATCCAAAAAAAATAAAAAATAAAAAAAATTACCGTTTTTTTTTAAATATCTGTGAAATATTCTAGTATAATATTAGAATATTCTAGTACAATATTAGAATATTTTTTACATATCTGACAAATCTACTAGAATTTTAGAATATTCTAACATTCTAGAAATCACGTTGAAATCATTACAGTGTAGTATTCTATTAGAATATTTCACTTATTTTTCAAAAAAAAAACGGTAATTTTTATTATTTTTTTAATTATTTTTTTTATTTTTTATTTTTTAGATAAAGAAAATGATGAAAATAATAATTAAAAAAAGAATTTTCTGATTTTTCCTTTTATTTTGCATTTTAAAATTCTTTTTAGATTGCGTCTCATGGTTTCACAAAATTTACATGGTCTCAAATGAACCTAAACTTTTATATATATATATATATATATATATATATATATATATATATATATATATATATATATATATATATATATATATATATATATATTATTTCTAAATGAAAAAAACAGAGAATTAAAACCAGAAATAAAATACTTTTAAGAGCATTTGGTTCGCTGGTTTTCATAAAAGTTGATCGGAATTGAAATTTGATTCTCTTAATTTTCGCGTTTGGTAAAAGAAATATAAGGAATTAAATTTAGTTGAAATATATAAAATACCTCATTAGATGGTTTTTAAGATTCTATCCACTAACCAAACACTTTAGTTTTTATTAATCACACGATTTTAGACAAATACCCTCCAAAACTCTATCATCAATTTATTAGTTTTACTAGTTTTTTGTACTCCGACTCAGTATGATAGTTCCTTCAACTTTCATCCTCACATACAAAGCTCTCCTTAACTTCAATCGATTTTTAAGATCTTGAACGACCTACTCTTCATCTTCCTCATATATCTGTTATGTTTCTCGTTCGATCAAAATGTGTAACAATTATCTCTCTTGTTGGTTTCTCGTTGATGCATATTTGTTTTTTTTTATGTTGGAAGGGTTGTTTGATGTTCATAATTGGAATGATTGATGCATAATTTGGTTTCTTAAATTGCATAGTGTGTTTGAACATGTTGCATTATTTGGATTATTTTATCCGTGGTTTCTTAAACTTTACAAATTGCAGATTATTTATTTTGTAAATTCGATATTCTGTTGTTTAAATAAGAAAATGATACTTCCTTTTTAAAACTTTTTACAATAATAGAAAATTACCAAAATAGTCATAATTTGGCAGTTGGGCAATTTGTGAAAATGTAGATTTTCACAGTTGATTGCAATTTTTTATTTATTTATTTATTATTATTTATTTTTTTTTTTGCAAATTTTGAACTTTGATAACTTTTTTCATACAAATTCAGTTTGAATTGATTTTTTTTTCATTGTGTTTTTTGTAATATGGTATTTTCATAGACATATTACACTCCAAATTTGAATGTCAGGAAGTCATACGTTTTATCTCTAAAATAAACTAATCGATGAAAAATATGGAGAAAAAAAAACGCAACTTTGATCATTCATAAATTTTGTATACGAACTCCATTTGACTTGATTTTTTTTTCATTGTGTTCTTTGTAACGAGGTATTTCCATGGACATATTACACTCTCAATTTGAATGTCAGAATGTCATACGTTTTTAGCTTCAAAGTATACTATTCGGTGAAACCTATGAACAAAAAACTTCATATCTTTCGCGTACGAACTTTATAACCATCATGTTATTTCCCTTATCTAAATCACAAATGTGTCCTCTAAGAAAACTCTAACAAAATCCCAAAAAAAAAAAAAACTTTTTCTCTTTCTTATACGAACTTTGGGTTTTCACAATAGAGAGGATGACCTACAAAATCTTGAAAAATAAAAATTCTCTGTCTACCTTGATTTTCGCACACATTAACCAATAAAAATCTCAAAATCCTTTCGAATAAATGAAAGTTTTTTTTGCCATTTGTCACTCTTACATTAATTTGGACACATGTCATTTTTTGGTATTTTTGAATAAATGTTTTTTCCATTTGTCATTTTCTCATTTTTTATCTTTTTCTTAATTAGCAAATCAAATTTACACATCAATTAATAATTGCATTAATTAAAAATAGTCAATAAATTACAATATTAGTACTTATATATTGTATTTAATATGTTTCTTTTTAAATTCAAATTTTAAATTTTAAATTTTATATCTAAAATTTCAAATTTAAATAAACTTTTGTTTAAACCTTCATATATATTTTTTTGTTTTACCAAATCCGTATAACATACGGTCTCACAATTAGTAATAAATAAATAAAACAATAAAACCTTTTTGTCAGTCAACTAGATTTTTGCTGATGGTTAATTGCTAAAATAATCATTTTTCATTTTTATGGCAATTTTGTTGTAAAAAGTTTTAAGGAAATGACTATTATGGTAATTTTTTTTTAAAAATTGCACAGTGTTAAGGCAAAGTTTTGAAGCCTCTTCTGTTTGGAAAATTCTTTAATTAAGTCTATGAATAGTAGAAATTCTTACCTGTTTTTTCAAGTTTGTTTAATTTTGTTCTACCAATAGTCAAAATATAAAAATTATAATTAACATATTAAAGAGTATAAATACGATTATATTGGTTTTGAGTTGCAATAATTAGAGTATAAATTAATTGTGATCCCTGCAATCGACAGATTGTTCAATTATGTTTGAAAACAATGTGTTACTGGGAGACTATAAATTTGTGATGACGATAGAATAATAGTTTTTAATATGTGAATAAACATTTGGTTTTTTATTTAAATTTTATTATATGTTGAAATTTAGACCAATGTATTTATGAAGTGGTCCATTTGAACACTATTACCATTTAAATAAAGCTAATACACATTTCGAGTTACATAAAAGAATTATATTTTTTTATAGTTAATTTAAAATTAGTTATAACAAAATTGTGTAGAGGAAATTATTAAAAAAAACTAATTGAAATGTTATTATATCAATTTAAAATGATTTTTAATGAAAATTTAGTAGAATGCAATTTTGTTGTTTGTCACTATTTGAATTCCAAATCCAATTATAAAAGTTACGAACCAAACATAAATATTGAAAAAAAAAGGAATTGAAATTCATTTCACGACCAAACGAGTGATTGGATTTTAACTCCTCCAATTTCTAAAACTTTCGCAAAATTTTTATAAAAGAATTAGAATCAGAATTGAAAAAAGATTTTTTCAGGAATTTGAATCTAATTTTATGTTCTGTTTCGTTGACAGGAAATGAGATTAGAATTAATTTCAGATTATGCTTTGTTCGCAGAAAATTAAATTAGAATCCATATAAAATGACAGAATTACCCTTTTCATCTGCTTTGCTTAATTTTACTTTATTTTCCAACTTATCTGTAAAGATACATTATATAAATTATAAAAATAGTCAAATCTGTACTGGTGGCGGTAACGGTAGTGGCGGTGGTGGTGTTGTCGATGGTGGTCGTGACGGTAGTGGTACTGGCAGTGGCGGTAATGGTGTTGTATAAAGGTATTGGAGTGGCGATGGTAGTAGTGGTGGTGGTGATGGGGGTGGTGGTGGTGACGGCGGTGGTAGTGGTGGTGGGTGATGGTAGTGGTGGCGGCAACATTAGTAGTGATGGTGGTGGCGGTGGCGGTGGCAGTGGTAGTAGTGGTGACGGTGGAGGTGTTTGTTGGATATATTGTCTAAGTCCATAACTATATTTGGTATGTACTTGACCCGACCCGGCATGGTCCATTTGGGTTGCACTTCACCCGAACAATTTATGGATAATCGTTTGAGAATAGTATAAGTTATGATTTATTAATATATTATAAGTCCTAATATATTAATATAAAATCATATTATTTAATTAGTATTGATCTATAATTAATCTAGAATTAATTTAGAGATCAAAAGTATGACTAATTAAATATGGGCTCTTGTATTTATATAGTGTGAGCTAATGCTTATTTGGAATGGGCTAGGCTTGCATGGAAAGTCCATGGATACTCCATGGAGCTTTAACCCATGGATCTCATGGAAATGAAAAGACATGGGTATTAGGGTTTACATGAATGTAACCCTAATCCACCACACTATATAAAGGAGACTTTGGTTCTTGAAATCACACGAGTTGTGGTGAGTAAAGTAAGAGGGCCGATTTCAAGAAGGTGATTACTATTCTCTCAAAGTTTCAAGTTTGTGGTGATTTGTGATTTCCATTTGAGGCATCCACACTATTGGTGCTAGGCTCTAAAACTCCAAGCAATCAACTACAACTACAAGGTAAGTAATTTTACTAGCTTTATTTGATTCAAGTTCCCCATGCCATGCTAGATAGGATAAGAACCTTGGAAAAATAATTATTTGCATGTATCATAGTCAAACATAGATCCAAGGTTTCTAGGGTTGCATGTACACCATAGGAGTGTTAGAATGCTCAAAAACCCATCAGTGGTATCATAGCCTGGTTTGTTTATTTGATACTTGATGCAAAAAAAAACAAAAAAAAACTTGAAAATCGAAGTTTTGTTCAAAAGCTCGTATCAAAATTTCAAGTTTTGTATATGTACTTACGATTCTTGAAATTTTTGATATGAACATTCATAAACATATGAGTTTAGAAGATCATAGAAATTATGTGCTAATAATTGATTAGATTATTTCTTGATCTTTATGTGTTTTAATCGAGTCCATAACTAGTTCTTAAGTTATGGATAACCAAAAGTCACATTTATAAATAACCATTAAAAGAACACATAGGTTACAAAAAAATGAAGAGTCTTCATTTTTAATAACCATTAACTCATAAGTTATGAGAAATGAAAAGTTTTGAAAGTTTACAAAACTTGCCCTCAAGTTTTGGAACATGTAAAGTCATATTAAAAACTTTAGTTCCAACCCCTAGAATTTTAAAAGTTAAAATTTAACCCTTATACTTTATAATATTATAAGTTAATAATATATATATATATATATATATATATATATATGTATAAGATCAAGTCGTCTTACCGCTAGTACGCCTCATTCACGAAGCCGGTCTATAAGGGGGTATAAGGTTGTTGCCTATAAAATGGCAACTTAATGGTTGTCCACTCTCACCCACCGCTTCCTTGATCGGTGGAGGGTCGTTAGCCGAATGGGTAGGACAAGGACTTATAAATTCTCATTAAAAGTATAATGATAATACTAAAGTAACTAAACTTTATTGAATTCCCAATCTTAGTTATTTTAGGAAAATGTGAATAAGGTGCTAATCCATGAAATTACACTTTACAATTTGTTTAAGTCGTTAGTGGAGCGTGTGTGGTTAACCGGCACACTAACTTGAACTTAACAAGGTAGGTAAAGGGTGACTTAATGTTTATCATAGTATCGATGGAGCGTGTGTGGTTAACCGGCACATCGATTGAGGGGTAATACATTAAGGGTACCAAGTAATTTGCATGGTTACTTCACACCTTGTTTTGTGATCCTCGGCATCCCAGTCACAAAACTTGAAGGGCACACTCGAGATTGAAACATGCCATTGAAGAAAGTTCAATGAATCTCAAAGAATCTAGGAGTTTCTAAACCAATTAAAACCTAATTAAATATTTTGTTTTTCATGGTGGAAATTAGTGAATCGTCATTCACCTACCTTCAAATATCTTATAGCTTAGATTACGGCATCCCTCTTCTAAGTTATAAAATATTGTGTTGGGTCCTAGCCTTAATATTACATTTGGGTGTTTTGTTAAGGACTATCTCTATATCTAATCTAATCTATTCCCTCTTCTTTTCAGATGTCTTCCAATAACAATGCTTCTGGCTCAAACCCTACTAGCTCCTTCTCTCTCATGAATCTTTGTGGGAGAGTCATCTTTGATGGGTCCAACTTTACAGATTGGATCAGAAACATCAGGATGGTCACTCGGTATGAGAACAAAGAATATGTTCTCGACAAGGAGCTGAAGGTACCCGAGCCAACTGCTACTCCTGAAGAGCTTGCTGAATATGAGGTACATGAAAGAGATGCTACAAAAGTGGCATGCATCATGATGGCCACCATGACAGCCGAGCTCCAAAAGTCCTATGAGGACTATTATCCTTTTGAGATGCACCAGGACTTGATGGAACGCTACCATCAAAGTGCTCGTCAAGAGCGATATGAAATAATCTCCTCCATGATAACAACCCGAATGAAGGATGGTGAACCCATCACGGGCCACATGCAGAAAATGCAAAGGTATGTGGACCGTTTACTGAAGCTGAATGTGAACTTCCCTGAGGAGTTAGCAATAGACATCATTTTGCACTCCTTGCCATCGTGTTATGATCAATTCCGCATGACATATCACATGAACAAGGAAGAAGTCACCCTCAGCAAACTTCAAGGACTCTTAAAGACCGCCGAAAGTGGTCTAAAGGGTAAGTCGGTTGTTACTACTCCTACTCCTACTCCAACTGCGGCCAATGTCTTGGCAATCGGGCATGGCAAAGGGAAGAAGAGAAAGAACCCTTCTAAGGGTACCAAGGGTAAGACCCTTGAAGGCTCCTCTTCAAGCAAAACCAAGAAAGGTTTTGTCACTCCTTCTGCTAACCCTAATGAGGCTGAATGCTTCTATTGCCATGAAAAGTCGCACTGGAAGCGAAACTGCCCAAAGTACCAGCAAGATTTGAAGGATGGGAAAATAAAACCCAACCATGCAGGTATATACACTATATTGTCTAATAACTCACCTCATTCTAAGTCTTGGGTCCTTGATACAGGTTGTGGTATTCACATATGTTGTGATTTGCAGGGACTAAAAAGAAGTGAGAATGTGGAGCAGGGAAAGATAAACTTGATCATGGGAAACAGGAAAGCTTCACCTGTCACCAAGATAGGAGTTTATTCCTTAGTGCTAAATAGTGGGTTTACATTAGATTTGAATAAATGTTATTATTCGCCAGAAATGGCAAGAAATGCTATTTCCTTTCATGCATTGTATAAACAAGGTTTTACCTTTTATTTTGATAATAATAATGGTAGTATTGATGCTTTCTTTAATGGCATGTTTCAATCTAGGAAATAATGTATTGTGTATTAAATCTTCCACTAGCTTAGATAAAGCATCCTCATGGCATTGTCGTCTTGGACATGTAATCAAGAAACGTATAGGCCAACTCCAAAAGGATGGAGTCTTGGAGTCATTTGACCTAAAGTCAGATGATAGTTGTGAATCTTGTTTGCTTGGTAAAATGACAAAGTCACCTTTTACTGGCACTTGTGCTAGGGGTGAAGGTTTGTTGGACCTCATAAACACGGATGTGTGTGGACCCTTCAGAACCGCCACAAGAGATGTTAATCGGTTCTATGTGACTTTTACTGATGATTTTAGTAGATATGGATATGTCTACCTAATCAAGCATAAGTCAGAAACCTTTGAGAAATTCAAAGAGTTTAAGCAAGAAGTGGAGAATCAGTTGGGCAGGAACATTAAGATGCTTCGATCCGATCGTGGTGGTGAGTATCTTAGTACTGAGTTCCTTGACTATCTTAAGGAATGTGGGATTGTCTCACAATTGACACCTCCTAGGACACCACAGTTGAATGGTGTAGCTGAGAGGCGCAATCGGACCTTGTTGGACATGGTTCGTTCCATGATGAGTCGAGCTTCGCTACCAATCTCATTTTGGGGGTATGCCTTAGAGACTGCCGCCCATATCCTTAATCTAGTCCCTACAAAGAAGGTTGCCAAAACACCTCACGAGGTGTGGACTGGAAAAGTTCCCAATCTAGACCACATCAAGATTTGGGGTTGCGAGGCTTTCGTGAGACACGAGACTCACGATAAGCTCGAACCCCGAAGCGAAAGGTGTATTTTCATCGGCTACCCACAGAAATCCTTTGGTTACATCTTCTACAGACCCAGTGATAATGTGGTCTTTGTAGCAAGAAGAGGATTCTTTCGAGAGAGAGAATTCATGAGCCAAGGAGACAGTGGGAGGCAAATTGACCTTGAGGAAATTCAAGAGTCAAGTGGTGAAGGAACCTCAAACCCTAGCCCTCAACCTGAGGAGGAAACTCCTGTTGAGCCGACTGAAGAATCTATACCTCTGAGGCGTTCCACCAGAGTTAGGAATGCACCTGAGCATTATTATGGTTTTCATATTACTGCAGAAGGTGAGACACTTATCAGTGATAACACACTGGTAAATCTGGATGAGCCTAACAGCTACACGGAAGCCATGGCAGGCCCTGAGGCTGCTAAATGGAAAGAGGCTATGGATAGCAAGATATAGTCCATGTATGACAATCAAGTTTGGAACTTGGGTGACAATGTACCTGATCGTAAGATAGTTGGGTGCAAATGGATCTTCAAGAAGAAGACCGACATGGATGGTAATGTACACACTTATAAGGCACGACTGGTTGCAAAGGGTTATTCTCAAACTCCGGGAGTTGATTATGATGAGACCTTTTCACCAGTGGCCAAGATTAAGTCTATTAGGGTTCTGTTAGCCATTGCTGCATTTCATGATTATGAAATATGGCAAATGGATGTCAAAATCGCTTTCCTTAATGGAAAGTTGGCTGAAGATGTTTACCTGGTTCAGCCAGAGGGTTTTATCAGTACAGAGTACCCTAGTAGAGTGTGTAAGCTCGAGAAATCCATTTATGGATTAAAACAGGCACCTCGCAGATGGAATCTTTGCTTTAATGAGAAAGTCAAAGAATTTGGGTTTTTAATGAGTGAAGATGAATCTTGTGTCTATATCAAGGCTAGTGGGAGTATAGTCAACTTTTTGGTACTATATGTGGATGACATACTACTCATAGGAAATGACATCCCAACCCTGCAGGAAGTAAAGTCCTGGCTTGGGAAGTGTTTCGCTATGAAGGACCTTGGAGAAGCTGCCTATATGCTAGGGATAAGGATTTTGAGAAACAGGAGTAAAAGACTAATTGGACTTAGTCAAAGCACCTATGTGGACAAAGTGTTGAAAAGATTCAACATGCATAACTCCAAGAAAGGAGAGTTACCCATCCAGAGTAACGCCAGATTGAGTAAGACACAAAGCCCTAGTACTGAGGCTGAGATAGCATAAATGAGTCGAATACCTTATGCTTCAGCTGTAGGATCGATCATGTATGCTATGACGTGTACTCGACCTGATGTTTGCTTTGAGCATGGTTAGCAGGTATCAGGGGAACCCTGGCAAGGCACACTGGACTGCGGTAAAGAATATCCTCAAGTACCTACGGAGGACTAAGGACTGGGTCCTTACCCTCGGTGGCAGTGAGGACTTGAGAGTTGTAGGGTACAGTGATGCTAGCTTTCAGACTGACAGGGATAATTTCCGCTCTCAGTCGGGCTGGGTCTTTACTCTAAACGGAGGGGCAATTACTTGGAAAAGTTCCAAGCAGGAGACAGTGGCTGATTCCACTTGTGAATCAGAGTATATAGCAGCAAGCGAGGCAGCAAAGGAGGCTATATGGCTAAAGAACTTCATCGGAGACCTTGGAGTTGTACCAGCTATAAAGGAGCCAATGGAGATTTTCTGTGACAACAATAGTGCGGTTGCCTTAGCCAAGGAACCAAGAGATCATGGGAGATCCAGACACATTGACAGAAAATATCACTTCATTAGACATCGAATAGAAGAAGGAATCCTCGTGGCAAAGAGGGTATCATCGGATGAGAACCCATCAGATCCCCTCACGAAGGGACTGACTCGGGCTAAGCATCTCCAGCATGCTCGGAGCATAGGGCTGAAGGATGATATTAGTTTTAGTAGTTAGATAATCTTGAAATTTGTAAAATGTAATTGACATTTGATGATAAATAAAAGTTGTTATTTATGAGTAAAGTGTTGCTATCTCTTGTCAATCGTTTACTATTATTTCTTTTTGCATGTTTTGACTTCCAGAATAATTATGTTATGGTTTATATCATATTATTCAAACTCTCCACATTCGGTCATATGTTGGAAGTAGATATGAATCAAGACTGTCATGGGTTGGCTTGTAGAGGTCTAAGATGTTAGACAAAGCGGGGCTACAGCACTCATGAGTGCTCATAAGTTCTGAGTATTGGATTCAACCCACGCTCACTTGTATCACTTCATGGAATTTATCTCGAGTGATCGTGAGACGGTAATATCATATAAGTCTTCAAACCTAGAGATATGATTTGTTGCCTATGAGTTGGTTATGCATTGATTGCACGAAAACGCATTGGTAACTCGATGTTATAAACCGTGCTTTTGTGTGTAATTCAACAAGTAGTAGAGCAAACATATGAGTCGAAGTTTATCTGTTCCTTCTAGGATTAGAAGCGATATTTGGGCCCTTCGATGATTTTGTTTTGACCTATGTACCGGGCCCGGTCAGAACTAAATTGATGTGTTCAGTTAAGTTCTATGTCAAACAAATCGGAAATCGGGAAACAAATGCTGGACAATAAGCAAGACCATGTTCCATGTATTTGTCCGGCTGATATCTAGAACAGAGGATTATATGATCACTTATCTAAAATGGCGCTTCATAGTTCAACAGAGTTTAAAGAGCTACGATTGCTGATCGGTTCCTGAAGTCATACTTGCAACTATAGTTATTAGACTTATCCAAGTGGGAGACTGTTGGATATAGTGTCTAAGTCCATAACTATATTTGGTATGTACTTGACCCGACCCGGCATGGTCCATTTGGGTTGCACTTCACCCGAACAATTTATGGATAATCGTTTGAGAATAGTATAAGTTATGATTTATTAATATATTATAAGTCCTAATATATTAATATAAAATCATATTATTTAATTAGTATTGATCTATAATTAATCTAGAATTAATTTAGAGATCAAAAGTATGACTAATTAAATATGGGCTCTTGTATTTATATAGTGTGGGCTAATGCTTATTTGGAATGGGCTAGGCTTGCATGGAAAGTCCATGGATACTCCATGGAGCTTTAACCCATGGATCTCATGGAAATGAAAAGACATGGGTATTAGGGTTTACATGAATGTAACCCTAATCCACCACACTATATAAAGGAGGCTTTGGTTCTTGAAATCACACGAGTTGTGGTGAGTAAAGTAAGAGGGCCGATTTCAAGAAGGTGATTACTATTCTCTCAAAGTTCCAAGTTTGTGGTGATTTGTGATTTCCATTTGAGGCATCCACACTATTGGTGCTAGGCTCTAAAACTCCAAGCAATCAACTACAACTACAAGGTAAGTAATTCTACTAGCTTTATTTGATTCAAGTTCCCCATGCCATGCTAGATAGGATAAGAACCTTGGAAAAATAATTATTTGCATGTATCATAGTCAAACATAGATCCAAGGTTTCTAGGGTTGCATGTACACCATAGGAGTGTTAGAATGCTCAAAAACCCATCAGTGTTGGTGGTGGTGGAGGTGGTGGCGGGTGGTTGATTGTAGTGGTGGTGGTGACGGTAGTAGTGGTGGTGGTGGTGGTGGCAGTGGTTGTGGCGGTAGTGGTAGTGGTGATGGGTGTGGTGGTGGCGGCGACAATAGTGGTGGTGGGAGATGGTAGTGGTGGTGGCGGCAGTGGTGTGGTGGCGACAGTGCTGGTGACGACGGCGATAGTGGTGGTGGTAGCGACAGTGGCGTTGGTGGTGGCAACAGTGGTGGTGGCGGTGGCGGTGGTAATGGTAGCAGTGGTGGTGGCGATGCTGGTGTTAGTGGCGGTGAAGGTGGTGGTGGTGGCGGTGGTGGTGGTAGGTGATGGTAATGGTGGTGGTGGTGGCAGTAATGGTGGTTGTGGCGGTAATTGTGGTGGTGATGGTGGTAGTGGTGGTGGTGATGGTGGTAGTGGTGGCGGGTGTGGTGGTGGCGGCGGTAGTAATGGTGGTTGTGGTGGCGGTGGTGGTAGTGGTGGTGGCGGCAGTGGTGGTAGGGGTGGCAGGTGTGGTGGTGGTTGTAACAACAATTTCCGAGGATGGATCAGTGGATAATATAAAGGAGTCTAAGACATGGTTTTTATGGAAAACCATATGCCATGGCGTAACGCATGTAGTGTCACGGCGTGGCAAGGATGTTATGGAACGGGAGTTTTGGGTGAGCGCCACGACGTGGCGAGCATTACAACCTACACCTACGAATTTTTAGGGTTTGTCCCATATTTAAACACCTTGACTCCAACTTTAGGGCATCCTCTTCAGCCTCCATCTTCCCAAAAAGAAACCCTAGCCACTCTTTCATGGTTCTGAGCTTGGTGGCTTGAATTTTAAGTGGTTCCTCTTCTCTTAGTGAAGCTTGTGAAGAAAGGAACTCCATCTTGGTGTAAGGAAGCGTAGAGCAATACTCGATCCATCATCTTCTTCAACTTTCTAGACCTTTGGAGGTAAAAAGCTTGCACCTTGACCTTCTCCTTTCAAGATTCATGTTTAAGGTCTCAAATGAATCGTTTTGGTCCCTTCTTGGAAGCTCTTGGAGTTTGGGGAAACTCTAGAGCTTATTATGGGACTCTTGTGGTCATGAACTTCTGTTAATGGAGAAAAATGGGTCTTAGCTTGAGTGTTTTTTGTCCCATGTTCAAGTTTTTTTCATATTAAGAGCTTAATGGACTTAGGGTTTACGATCTTGCCTTGGAGTGGAGTCCTAACGGACAAAGTTGGAAACTTTATATATTAAGTCAATGAGAAGAAGTAGATCTGGAAGTATGAGCCTTGATCTATAAGGATTACGCTCTTAATGAGAGAAATGTCATTATACCGGTGTCCACGATGTGACCAATGGATAGCCACGACGTGGTGAAGTTTAGAACTGTGACTATTTTGTCCTCGCATTGCCACGACGTGGCTAAGGAGGGCGTACAATGTGGCGTTGACTTTGAATGTGTTGACCGTTGACTTTTGACCAATTTAACTTAGGGTCAAATTTGGAGGATTTCGGTTGTTGATTGAGGATTTATATGTCTTGATGTTAGTCGGTTCGAGGGATTACTCAGTGAAAGGAATTAGTGGGTGGCCATGCTTCTTCGATTATTCAGTTTAGGAGAGTTTCTCACTATGTCACGTATCCCATTGTATATCCTTTTTCATGTTATGATAGAGGTACTGTTTGAGTACAAGTATGTTAATGGATAGGATAACTCCTTTGTATGTATGTGCAGTTTATGACACTTGATGTCTTGGTATGCTAGACTGGTAGGGTCTTGTCTGTTGATAATATGGTACTGTTAGGAGTTATGTTTTGTTAGGGTAACTAGGTAGACCAGTTTTTCAGGATTACGTATGACTGACTAGTGAAGGACTTAATTGAGAAGTGGTCAACGATAGGGTAAGTAGGGAAGGCTAGTTGCTAAGGGTATCAACATACTAGTATTTTGTTATGTGTTTATGTTACATGATTATGTGATAGTGATAGTTTGGGTTGAATGTAGTTTAAGTTGGACAACCTGAAAACTCTTTGTCTAATACCTTATTGTGATGTTCTTTTTTGATTGTTCGCTCTCGGGTGGGTCGTCTGTTCGGCTATCTGTCTGATCCTCACTACATATGACTTTATGAATTATATGGAAGACCACGATCTGGCCCCTGATAATTGATATGAAAGACTATGGTTGGGTCACAGTACTGATATGAAAGACTGTGGTTGGATCACAACATTGATATGAAAGATTGTGGTTGGATCACAATACTGATAGGAAAGATTGTGGTTGCATCACAACACTGATAAGAAAGATTATGGTTGGATCACAACAATTTTATGTAAGACCAGGGTTCATCCCCTAGCAATGGAGTTAGGGCTGGGCCTCTATACTCCCTACGGTTGGACCCATTACGCATGATATATATATATATATATATATATATATATATATATATATATATATATATATATATGGATAGGAGATTTGATTGCTCAGCGTTAGAGCCGAGATCTTGTGTGGTTGCATTTTATGTATGATGGAATATGTGGTATACTGGGGAGCCCACTAAACTTTATGCTTACAGTTATGGATTAAATATTTTGCAGGTCGTTTGTGAGAAGAGCTCGGTGGGATTGTACACACGCATCGAAGTTGTTCGTTTCTGTAGTTTTCTAAATTTAACTATGATAATGTATGGTTTCAATTAAACAAATGTTACTAAATGGTTTTTGAAGCAAAAGATATAACTGGTTATTCTATTTTAAAAATGAAAATTTTCCTTGTAACTTTGGGACGTTATAGAGGTGGTGGCGGTCGTGGCGGGTGATTGTGTTGGTGGTGGTAGCGATGGTGGTGGTTGTGGTGGTGGCGGGTGATAGTGGTAGTGGTGGCTGTTGGTGGTGGTGGCGGTGACGGTGGTAGTTGGTGGTGGTGGTGGTGGCAGTGGCGGTTGGTGGCCGGTAGCAATAGTGGTGGATGTTGGTTTTCTGATAAATAAAAGGTATATTTTTGTAATCTGTCACTTTCCTTGACGAGAAGGAATGTTTTCCATCAAACTTTGGAAGAAATCCACTTTCCCCTTTCTAAGCCCAACCAAAAGAACGAATTCAAGGGAATTTGAATCCTTTTTCCTCGAATTTCATTCATTTCCTTCCAATCAAATGCGACTGAAGAGAATTGGGTATGGGCCAGTGTTATAACACAACTTTACATGCTACCTCAACCTTAACACCATCTTAACATCATATAGGAAATGGTGTTAATATGTTATAACATATTAAAAGGTAGATAGAGAAAAAAAAAGAGAATTGTAATTGGTTGATTTTCTCATTGTTGTCGCTAAAACATTTTATACCATAAAACCATTTGGGGGTGATGTTCATGGCATTATTGTAACGCCCGCAAGATAGGGCTAGATGATTAAAGAATAAAAGGATAATTATTCATCACGGAAATAAATAGATGTTTTTGATAGAAGATTATTTAGTATAAATAATCTAAGCGAAATTCGTAGTACCCGTAAAAGCGAACTCGTGCATATAGAGAACGTCCAAATCTAACTTCATATGAGGAAGTTATGATTTTTTGAAGTTTCAGCGCAACAGTATGCATCATAGAAACCGAAGTAGAAATCAGCTGATTGTTAGCCGAAACAATCTAAACGACAGTTGAAGATTTCGTAGATACAATTCCATCGATACAAAGACAGTCAAGAATGAATGTCGTATGGAAGAGTAATGATTTTTATACGAACTTAACAGTTTAAGCCTCAAAAAATATAACTTTTAAAAATAAAGTGAAAATTAGCCGACATAGTCTTAATGAAAGTTGTAGATCTCATCGATAGCAACGCGTGGATATAAATAACATCGAAAACGAAGTTCGTATGAAGAAGACATGATTTTTCAAAGTTTTTGGAATCCAAGCGCGCCTGAGCACACACGGTGTGTGTTGCGCACTACAAGCGGGTGTGGCCCATAAGATTTTCGACACGTGTCACAAGATAAGAGGAGCGATGTGGTTGGAGGTGTGTGGTGCACACCTATAAACGCGCGGCGCGCAAAATCAAAATTTGCCCTATCAATATGATGCAACCCTTCATTCTACCTCACACCCATCAGAGCTATTCACTTTGAAAATGTCCTTCTTTGGTTCGCTTTTCCCATAGATTTTAGAAGTTTTTAATGAATCCCTGAGTCGTCGAAGAGATAGAAGCGTTCGGGTCGAAGTTCTTCCTACAAACTATCTGAGCTTTCATCAAAAACCTCTCTAAGTTAAGCTGCAATTATTTTAATTCAAGTATAAGTTATATTTATAATAATAGTCGTTATTATGAATCTATAAATAAGATTTATCAGTAATTCCAAGTCATTATACTAATTGATCTACTTACAGGAGTAATGTCTAGGATGGATTTAATGAGGTGTTTAAAGTGGGATTTCCAAATAGTATACTCTGTACACCAAACGGACCCTACCTCCGATATAATTTTACCTGGTTGTTCCTTACTTGATAGATCTTGATGTATACATTAGGATTAGTGAGTAAATTAGACTACCATTAGTCACCAAGAATATACGACTAAGACTTGGTGACATTCGTACCTAGGTCACATCAAAGAAGAAGCTAACTGCTAAGGTGAAACATTGCCTAATTCTGAGGCATCCACTTTTAATAAGTGAGTGTATAGTTACTTTCATCTTACACATATATATGAAGTATTTAGATCATTAAATTCTATATGTACCTATTATCTGCAATATGTGTTGGATGATCCTATATTACATGATTTTACTCGATTTAATTATATAAGTATTTTAGTACTTATAATATATATATATATATATATATATATATATATATATATATATATATCCGGTAGTGATGGGCGATGAGAGATGAGAGATGATTAGGAGATGTCGTGAGGTTTACTTGCGATTTTTGCAATGTTTGTGATGTAGTCGTCTAACAGAGTATAGATGACCACCACTGACTACCCCAGATGGTCCAGTGGAACACTGGCAGACTCACAACCTGTAGATGATGAATTACAAGTTCATGCGATGTACGAACTACGTATCCATGTGATGTACTCTACTGACATGTATTGCGGAGGAATCCCCGAAGCAGTTCTGTCGATGCGATGTAGGCGATGATCCTTAGGAGAGGTCCTTAACGATGAATATATATGTAGCAACATGATTTTTCACCCAAAAGTTTTCTTTTATTTTAAACAATTATTAACATAAAAATGTTAGCAGAAGTCTTTCAAAAACAACTGTAACAACTGGGAAATTCCTGTCAACAACCATCACTAGAGATTAACATCGACAAATAATAACAAATAGAGTTTTTCGTATTTTGGAAAAATATGATCAGATATACTATGATTTTCAAGTAAGAAAGAGGTTAATATGGTCCAAAATGAGTGACCAAAAAGTTATATCACTACTAATAATGGTCAGTGTACTTGGAAAGTGTACAACAAAGTGGTCCCAATGATATAAACTTTGTAATAATCTGACTCCGATTGGAGGAGTTATGATTTTATAAAAAGTAAAAATCAACTGTGTTAATAACGCTATTATCATCAAAATGGTATAAAGCAATCGGTTGAGTTTTGGCTAACGTCACTAAAAGGAAAATCGTAGTACTGTGAGAGATAAGAACTCTAAAAGGAAAAAGGTCAAAAATGGAGTTCGTATAAAGAAGATACGGATTTTAGAAAAATAAAAAATACAAGTTAAAAATAAAAGTTATAATTTGGCAACGCAACCGCAAGGAAAGTTGTAGTACTAGTAGAGAGCTATACAAATATAGAAAGAGGGTAAGAAACAAGATTCATATAAGGAAGATATGAATTTTTATAAAAGATTTAGAGTTTCACGCCAAAGGTGTGCAATGCTCGACCCACATGTCTGACACCCAGATTCATCAAGATTGGAGAGACGTGGACCATCAGCAGAGTGACACGTGCCAAGCCTTGGATGGAGCCACGATTCGAGTGCACGAAGTGCTCCGCGCGCATAAGCACTAGAAATAGAGGTGTTCACTTTCTTAATTCTTGACACCCAAAAATCTCTCTTTCTCTCTCTCTCTCTAGATCTATTTCAGAAACCCTCCCAATGGCACGACACTTCGGATGTAGTAGCAAGGATATCCCCGATCTCGCTACTAAGGTGACTTCACGCGCCCATTTCACTATTATAAGGGTTTTACCAGGGGAGGGGGGGATACATGCTTATCAAACTGCTTTATCAAAATACATTTATATTTATAAATATCAATAGTTATATAAAGCATGAAACCTTAGGATAATGTAACCATATATATATACCTGGTTGTAAGCTATGATATTATGCCTAAGAGTTATGATGTCTGATATTCTAGGAAGAGATATTACCTAGATGTTATAATGGCCAATTACCTAGGATAACATAGTACCTGGAGGTAATGCTCGTCAACTATGGGGATATGCATTGTACCTTATCGTTGCTCTGCCCAAATATACTCTTTCAAATTAACCATAATTAGGGTATATATGTGTGGCAAAATTTATATATATATATATATATATATATATATATATATATATATATAGAGAGAGAGAGAGAGAGAGGTAGATTCAAATGTTTCTCACATCTATTGTGTGCTAGAATGCACCAATAGGAATTTAGTATTAATTATATGTATATTAAATGCTATCCATACTTGTAACTCATTTTTATGGAAACTAATTAAATTCGTCATTAATGTCAACAATAATATTCTTTGAGAATAAATTCATATACATGAATGAGAGTGTATTCTAGTAGAATACACTCTCGTTCTTCATATTCCATACAACTTTATTGTATTTTAAGTGAGTGAGTCCTGAAACAAAATACGAATTCATATATAAAAATCTAGATGCAAATTCATTCTGAAAGAATGTTATTGCTGACATTAATGACGGATTTAATTAGTTTCCATAAAAAGATAATTATAATTATGGATATCATTTAATATACATATAATTACGGAAATCATTTAATATCTATATTTATTTAATTAAATAATTATTTAATTTACTAAATTCTTATTGGTGCATTCTAGCACACAATAAATGTAAGAAACAAAATAACCTAGCCCTATATATATATACACACACACACACATACACACTAGATAATTATAAGATCTATAAAATTTAATTATCAAATATAAAGTAAAAGATTTATATTGTGATAGTTATAGAAAATCATTAAGTAAGAAATATAAAAGATAAAATACCTAAGGTTAATGCGTCAGTGAGTTGTTATTATTCATCCTTAGCCCGATTAAATTCGGCTACCCCAGACCTATAATCGTTAATCTTGCGAGAGCCAGAAAGATATGTATAGATCTATACGGGGTTTGACACCCCCACCTACGACGACTAGCTACAATCCCGGTAGGATTTAGTATACAAGCACTATTCGACGTTTGATGAAGCGTCGTGCGTGAAAAAATTTTAGTCTACATCTTCAATTATGGGGGCTCATGGTAACACATTGCAACAACCTTAGAAATCCGACTACCTAGAGGGACACCTTCGAGTAGTTAATAAAATAGTTTAGCATTAGTAAGATATCCTAAGATATAAAGATAATAAGATAGGATTGGTAAATATCGTATAAAGATAATAAGATAGGATTGGTAAAATATCATATAAAGATAATAAAATCGGATCGGTAAATTATCCTATAAAGATAGTAAGTTAGGATTGGTAAAATGTCATATAAAGATAGTAAGATAGGAGTGGTAAAATATCCTATAAAGCTAGTAAGATAGGATTAATAGAATATCCTAAACAGAATATAGAACATAAATTTTCAAAGTATGCGGAAGACTTACAAGTTACAAGATACAAGGAATTTTGGAAGAGATAATATAGTAAAGGAAATAAGGAATATAAGTAAAATGATCATAATCATTGTAAAAATTCCTAAAAAGTTTTCAAAAGATTTTATTTTATGTTTATCTAAAAACCTGTGAATTCACCAACATCAAGTTGACGTTTTCAAAACCGCATGTATTCCTAGCATGGAGTAAGGATCAACTCAAGGAAGGAAAATCAGCTTGAGGATAGATAGGTTTCATTTATTCAGTGTAATAGAAATCATTGGTTTATAAAAAGGTAGTTATGGTTTGTGCCCTCTGATCGGGTAATCTATGTAACCACCGTCACCACTCGACGTTTCCAGCGACGGTTGGGGGAGGTGTGACAGAATGGTATTAGAGCTACTTGCTATAGCGAATTTGTAATTCTTTAGGAACTATGCTATAGCTTAGGACGTATATGCCGATAAGGTTTTCCTAAAACATATAAATAAAAGTAATACTATTAATTACCATATTGATAGACTACTTACGGGAGAGGTGACTAGTTTGAACTATCACTTGGGTTGTTGGATTTCAGAACGACTATATGCTAAAATGATCATGCCCTACGACACTTCTCATCTGGCCAATCCTTACTTTATAGCCTAGAAGTACAAAACAATAATAATCACCAATCCTGAATAAGTATACAAATCTAGAACGCAATATATATATATATATATATATATATATATATATATATATATATATATATATATATATATCAATGTTGTAAAAATCGTTCGACGTTAGCTAGTTGGTGGACTGGGGTTAAGGGATTAATTGGCTAGGCGGAGATTAATCGGGGACCGATAATTGCTAATTTGTTATATTTTGAAAAATTAAATAAGACTAATATCATATAAAAGTTCATAAATACCACTAATATCATACCAAAATAGGTTAATATGATAAATACAACACTGATCATACCTCAAATAGTTTCTATTGAGATATAACTTTTTCAGAGTGTTCAAATTTCATCGGGTTCTACTGTTTCAGTCATTTTGTATGCATGGATTAATGGCTAGGCGCTCTCTAATCGGTCGAGTAGCGCCTAGGGATTAATCGGAGATTAATCGGGACCTAATCGGGATTTTTACAACACTGATATATATATATATATATATATATATATATATATATATATATATACATATATATATATATATATATATATATATATATATATATATATATATATATATATATATATAAGTTAATTATCTAGACTGATTCAGTATGTAAAGGTTGAGTCACAACTAAAAGTAGCTTGGTCACCTATGTTTAGTCTTGACTGAACCAATACATCCACTGAATTTGGGTTCAGTAAATGATAAAATAGAAACCATACATACATATACAATACAAATCAAAAGCATAAACATACATAAGTGTATCAAAAGATATCCTACAAATAAGTAAAACTAAGTATCAAAATACAAACTAAATGCATCTACCCTCCTACCTAGTCGTCACTGCTCTCATACTCGCCCTCCTCGTCCTCCGTGCTCTCCTCGCTATCATCATCGGCATCTCAAGGATGCGTGTCTGAAGTGCCAGCACCATCATGACCAGCACCCCTCGGCTGAGCATGAGGTGGAACAGCAGGACCTACCTAAGGAAAAGGTGGATGGTCCATCCAAAGATGCTGCCTCCCAACAATCGAGGCTATAATCCAGCAATGCCCCTCCCCCCTCCTCCCCCCCCCCCCCCCCGTATAGCATCCAAACACTGCATCAAATAATGTAGAGTCAGCTCCAGCTTATCAGGATTGACATGCCTAGGTCTCTGACGCCTCTCAAAGGCAAGCTCATAGCTACGCTCCGGCTCCACCTGTCTAATCAACTCCACGACATCATCATCAGGAACCCTCCACTATCGACCAACTCCTCGAACCAACACCCGCATCTTACCTAGAGAAGTAGTACCCATGTGTCTAATAAGAATAGGAACCATCCCGCTAGTATCAACCTCATAAGATAGGGCCAATCGAGTGACCCAATGACCACCACAAATCCTGCTCGAAGGCATGGAACCTAGAGCCATACCAGATAAATAGGGTGCAAGAGCAAAGGGAAGATTGAGGCAAAACTCAATCTGAGTAAGGCACCACATGTAGAAGAGGTCGCCAAAAGGAACATTGTCACACTCCTTGCGGTGACAGATAGTAGAAGCGACCAATTGGTGAAGCAACCGATATATAGGATATCTTAAGGCACTCTCATTGGCTATCCTAGAAACATATGTCCCCCTTAGACCTGGCAAACGTGTCGTGTCATGTCGGGTTCGTGTCGTGTCAAGACATTAAACGGGTTGAAAGGTCTTGACCCTAATCCGACCCATTTAATTATCATGTCGTGCTGTGTCAACCCGTTTATTTTAGTGTCAGGTTTCGGGTTAAGGTTTAGACCTTGTAAATATGTTGTGTCATGTCAAGTTGAAATATTTTAAAGGTTGGAAAGTAGGAGTTGTGGAGGCAAAAAGGAAAAAGTGAAACATTGGAGTTATGAGATGGAATGATAAAATTTATAGTAAGTGTAGAAGGAAAATGAAAAGAGTTAAAGTTGGGGACCAAAAGGGATAGGTGGTGAGGATGACTAAAATTAAGTAACTTTGAAAATTTGAATATTACTTCTAATTATTGAGTTTGGCCCACTACAAGTCTATAACATATAATATATTTATAAAAATATAAAATTTATAATAAATAATATATAATTAAATGGGTCATCTTCGAGTTGAAAGTCTTGACCCTAACCCTACCCGTTTAATTAGCGTGTCGTGTCGTGTCAACCCGTTCACATAAACGTGTCGAAATCTCTGACCCTAACCCGCTAATTTCGTGTCGGGTTCGTGTCGGGTTTTCGTGTCGTGTCATGATTTCCCAGGTCTAGTCCCCCTAATGACCCCAGACCTGCATGTAGTCGTACTCCTATGGTGGCTCAGTAATGCAGCTGTCAAGATAAGCATAGAAATGAGGACTAGTAGTCTCCTCCGCTGTATAAATCCCTAGACGTCTCCTCAGCTCAATCAGGTTGCAGGAGCATGATACGCCTCCTAAGCAAAAAGAGAAGACTAATCGATCATCCCACCTCGTCGACGCCTTGGTGAAGTGGAGTGTCGAAAAGAACTCCCAGTAGAGCTCTTTATAGATCACCTCCCGAATCCCATCAACCCGATGCCATCACTGGCAAGTAAATAGCTCAAGGTCGTTATCATCATGTAGGACCCAAGTGAGGAATAGATCCATACGTGCTGTCAACCCCGACTCATTCATAGCCAAACAGGAAAAAGCCTGAGTGTAACACCACGAGGATGATGTATCTTCAATTTTAACCCTATGCATGAAGGAACATTGCATGTTGACCCTTAGGCTTGAGAAAGATTGCAAAAATGGCCCATAGTGGCATTTTGGTACTTTTGGCCAAGAGATTAGTACGTTGAGCGTACGCGGCATATGCAGGGCGTATGTGGTAAATACTAAAACCCTAATTTTTAGGGTTTGGTCCATATATAAACATCATTATCGCCGCATTTCTCACTCCCTCATCAGCCTCCATCTGAGAAAACGACCCTCTAGCTAACCCTAAGTGAGAAGAGTGCATCTTGAGCTTATCTTTGTGTTTTGTGGTATTCTTGAAGACGAGGAAGGTGGTGAAAAGAACTTGGAGCTTGGAGGCAACTTGGATCTGAGATATCTCCATGCTAGCAACCTCCAGGAAGTAAAAAGCTCATAAATTGATCATCCTATCTTGTAGATCTAGCCATTTCTTCATTTAGGGCATTTTTAGTCCCAAATAATGGTGATTTTTGAGCATGGCATGCTCTTAACCAAATAAGTCGTCCTTTCAGACCTTATGAGGAGTCTTGAGTCATAAAAATGTGGTCTTGATACTAAGTTTTTCTCCATGCATACTCTAGAAGGTCTTAAAGTGTTGAGAAGTTGGGATTTTGTGTATTAAGCACTTAATGGACATGCAAAGTCATAAAGTTAGAAACTTTATGACTCTTAGTAGTATTTTAGCCTTGGATCTGAAATTTGTACGTGAGAGCTTAATACATTAAGATCTTATTCAGAAAAAAAGGTTCTAAGCACACGTCGTGGATACCCTAACATACGCCGCATGTACGTAGTCAAACTCCCGACTCCGGTCAAGCCAGGATTACGCCCAGTGTAGGAGCTGAGTACGCGGGTGACCAAGTGGACTCCTTGACCCATTGAATTTGACTTTGACTTTGACCAGGGTTGACCAAGTTTGACTTAAGGGTATTTTGGGTATTTTGAGCTATAGTTGAGACTTGGTCTCTATCTGTTGAATAGGCGACCTGTAGAGCCGATATTTAGAGCAGTGTATTGTTTAACTTTTCGTCGGAATGTGAGGTGAGTTTCCTCACTGTTCTTGTGGGTCGAAGGCACCAATGCCGACCCCTTTGGTTATGTATGATAGGCATATAGGATGTTGCTATACAGTAGTAATCTGTAGATCTGCCTGCTTGTCACACCCCCAAACCAGAACGGCGGAAACGTTCGGGGGTGGAGGACGTCATGTATAGTATCACAACAATTGTATAATAGTAATCAAAGCAACAACAAACATTGTATTAATAATATAAAGTTTACATTATGTTCAAAACATTTCATGACTTAAATTAAAACTATAGCAAAATATAAGACGTAATACTACTATGCTCCGTCTTCGCAACACCTGAGAGGGTACCTGCCTACTAACGTTCCTCAGAATACAAGTGGTTTGAAAAAGTGTCAACATTAAAGTTGGTGAGTTCATAAGTATTTTTGTTATAAAAAGTATATTCTTTGTTCTTTGGAAAAGTTTGTCTGTTCCTCCAGAAAATCCTATATTTTCTTAATGAGTAATATGACCATAACTGTTCCTTCTGCGATCATTTAGTGAATACAAATTATATATAATATAGATCAAATAGACAGTTGAATGTGTGGATCTGCCCTAAAACCACAACCAAACAAGGAACAGGAAGTAAGGCGGAAGTCACACATTCCACTGCCCATCGGATCTTCATTATATATAACTCTAACGTATTCACCAAGTAATCACAGAATTAACATTAATGATTCTTTTAGATATGATGAATGTGTTTCCTTCAGAAAATCCTATATTTTCTTAGTAAAATGGTAACCACAATAGTTCCTTCTACAATCACTTAGTTTATACTAGATATATATAAGCTAATATCGAACGGACAGTTGAATGTGTGAATCTGCCCTAAGCCCACAACCAAGCAAGGAACAGGAAGTAAGGCGGAAGTCACACATTCCACTGCCTATCGGATATTATTTATATATAACTCTGACGTATAAACTAATGAATTATAGAATTAACCATTAAAGGTCCTTTATGTTATACTAGTTTGTAAATAAGTGTTGAACCTTTTGTAAATATGTTCCTAGTTCCACTTACTCTATTGTAAAACATTGTTTTCAGTAATAATTGTTATTGTTTTCAGAAAGTTAAATCGAAAACTGTTTACCTTTAAAATAACGATGTTTATCATAGAAAATCCTATATTTTCTATAAAACCGGTTTGTAGTCTTAATCGTTCCAAGACCGAAAAGCACAAGTATAATTACCATATTTAGTTTAATGATACCTAGTTTTATTTATAAGAAAAACTAGTTGAAGATGTGTTTGCCCTGAAAAACTCGATGCGATGATACTACCCTCCTATGATCACTTAGTACATACGAGTTGTATATAACCGAAATCAAACATACAGTTGAATGGGTGAATCTGCCCTAAGCCCACAACCAAACAAGGAACAGGAAGTAAGGCGGAAGTCATACATTTCACTATCTACCGGACTTCAATTTTATCTAACCCTATTGTATATACTGAGTAATCACATAGTTAATATCCCTTGAGATTGTTTAAGAAAAAGTATATTACTACGTAAATATGTCGTTGTTTTCTCCTTGTGAGTTCTTATAACCATACTAATTGATACGACGTGAATCGGACGTCGATATCGTTTATGACGTTTGTCACCCGTAGACTTGTCGGTCCAACTGTAGCTAACCATCGAGGTGAGGGATTGTCGGTCCCATATAGATCTATACACAAACTTACGCTCTCCCTCCAGGAGACTCTGGTTCATAAACCGGGACTTCCACTGGTACTTATGTAAGTACGCGAATACGTGTCTCGCAAATTGGTTCAACGAATTTACGAGTAATAATGTGAAAACCTTTTTATAAATAACAAGTAATTTTGTAAAAAGATCCCTTTATTCCATAAAGTATACCTATTATAGTTTATAAGTTTATTTCCATGTTTTAACCTGGACTTTGTAAAATAGTTCATATGATCCATAAACTATACCTATTATAGTTTATAAGTTTATTTCCATGTTTTAACAAATTTCACGTTTAAATACATATTAATGGTAAGAAAAACATAATAAGTAAATTATATTTTTAAACACAAAATTTATTGTGTTTTACTTGTATCCCCCCTAATAACATTGAAAAAGCTTGGAAAAATATGGGGGTATGAACTCACCTTATGTGCGGTTTTGACTAAATATCGAGATGAAAGCGGTGACCTTCAGATTAAAATACGGGAGAGTTTTCGTGATCCTAATGATTTTAAACACACAATTGTGTGTGAATAATATGAGCTAATTATGAACATGATTGTATATCATTAGACTATAAAGACTTACTATGATTTCCAAATGGAAATGACTTGAAGAAAACTTCAGGAGATGTTTTACGGATGAAAGGAATATGGTTGATGTTTGAGAGGGAGAAAGGTGAGTGTTTTCGTTAACTGGATGCGTAGAATGAAAGAATTGATTTTATATGAGGCTTATATATGAAGTAACTTAAATATGAAGGAACTCATGAGGCGGTTGCATTGGTAATTGAATTCTATCACATTGGTATACTGAATATGAGATATTTAAGGGGTTTACACTCAAATAAATGAGCTTTGGTTTGTGTTCACGGTAATACTTTGTCCGTGAACAACATTTAAATCATTAATTCAAACCGTGAACTCCTTTTATTCATTAATTCAAACCGTGAACTACCTTTGGCATATTCCTAAAACCATGAATACCCTCTTGCTTTGATACTTTGGATCGTGAACCATTATTCTAGATGTTTTGGACCGTGAACTACCTTTCCTTTATTTACTTTGGACTGTGAACACATTTCTTCTAGAATTCCTTGGCCATAAACACAAAGGGGTGCATTATTTTATGGCTTAAACATTAGTCTTTCAACTTATATTAACTTATACTTGCTTAATCCAACATAGTTTTCAATCTATTCTCAGTTACTAGTTTATAAACATGTCCTAATGGCCATAGGGAATACAATGCACCAAGGATTGCAATGTAGTTTACACTAGTACTTGGTTAGGGTTTAGACCATACTAGGTCTAAAGTTTTGAGTTCTGACATTATCCCCCTCCCCCCCCCCCGGTTAGAGGGAATTTCGTCCCGAAATTCGAATCTCTGAGTGGTAACTCACGAACTGGGGGGAGAGGTGGGTACTTTTGTTCCATGTGATCTCCTGGTCTACAAATGAATTCTGATCCACGCTTGATGTTCCCGTGGATCTTCTCTATAGCATCTGCTGTTTTGATCGGTAGAGAATGTGCGGGTTTGACTTACTTGTCTATGTTCATCCGAATGGTAGCATGCTCACTCATAGTCTTGGGCAGCTTTGTCCTGAAGCTCATGGTAAGACTCACACTTGGTTCACCTACCATCACCTTATGTATACAAGTCGTATATAATTAAGATTGAAAAGACGGTCGGATGGGTGGCTCTACCCCAAGTCCACAACCAGACAAGGAACAGGAGATAGGGCGGAATCACACATCCTAAATCTGTAATATCTTAATTATATACCACCCTCGCGTATACACTTAGCATTGATAGGTTAACTGCATTGGTCCTTAGTCTGTTCTCGAACTTGACTTGTTGTACGAGTGGTATTCCTGGGAGATCTATTGGGGATACTTCGGGAGGTTACGGACTTCCACATCCTCGATGTGTTTCACTTTAAGTTTCTTGTCTATGGGGTGAGCTAGAAAGGCGTGGCACCCCTCGCATGGGTACTTCTGAGTTTTTAAGCGAGAGACAATACGAAGGTTTGTGTTAGGTTTATCGTTATAAGTTGAAAGGATTTCGTTAGACGGTCGTTTAAGGTGAAGGGTCTTTACGTAGCACATGAAATTGGTATGGTGAGGACCAAGTCAATACATTTCTAAAGATGACATCAGAACTTATTATCGTAACAGATGTTAAGTCGATTTGGAAGAAGTGATTGTTAGAACTATGAATTATTCTATGTAATTGTTTTCAGTGCTATCAGTTTTATCCTTGTTATTACTACTGCGAACATTTTGTACCGCATTAGTGAGTACTAGCAGTACGAGTGTTCTGATAATCGAAAATGATGAACTTTTGTAAAAATAATCCCTACCAGGTCTTTCTATAATCGCTTGGTGTATACAAGTCATGTATAATTAAGATTGAAAAGACAGTCGACTGAGTGACTCTGCCCTAAATCCACAACCAGACAAGGAACAGGAAATAAGGCGGAATCACTCACTCTGGCCAAAGTGTGACCTGTTAGCCCATAAGTAAGTACTGTGACGAAGCGGCTGTTGCTCACCCAACACGATTGTACGAGGCCACAATTCACCCAACACGATCATCCGGGGTGAACAAGCCTAGGTAAGCATTAATACAATGACACTAAAAGTCTCTGGAGGAAATTGAACATCGTGGTTGAACCCGGACAGTTATGTAGTCGTGTTGAGGATAAACATTAAATAATAAACATATATACCTAGGTAAGCATTAATACAATGACACTAAAAGTCTGTGGAGGAAATTTAACATCGTGGTTAAACCCGGACAGTTATGTAGTCGTATTGGGGATAAATAGAGCCTGATCAATTATATTTATTCAAAATACGACCAACATGTGTTTGGGAGTGATCATGGTGGGAAATGAATCTAGAAACTTACCAACCTAGTATCCAAAAAGTTTTTTTTTGAAATTCAAACATAAGCAAATACTATTAAAGTAATTGGAATATTAACTACATGCACTTTCCTTACGCACCCTTCTCACCCCTCAGTTTCTCGCGCAGTCGTCATGGAAGAATTCCAGCAAGGTATCCTCTACTATCAGGCCCTGGTGGCCAATGGGTTGATTGAAGGAGAACCTATTGTGGTTCAGGAGGCGGATCCAGGCTTAGGACCTGAGGAATATTTGGAGACCGACTATGGGTTCGGGGAACCTGATGAGGATATGGAGGACGTCGCGGACATTAATAAAGTCCCTAGCGAGCCTCCCACTTCAGAGGTGATGCAGGACCACCCCACAGCACCGAGGGATCCCATCGATCGGACTCGCTCCTTAGAGGAGGAGGTTGCCACCCTTCGGCAACAATTATTAGCAGCAGAAGCCCGAGCTATGCAAGCAGAGCATGAGAGGGATGAGGTCACTAGGGAGATGAGCGAGATGGCTGACCTCGTGGCGCGACATTTTGGCATGTGATTTCACCACCAGACCCTCCCCACCGTTACTAGGATCAGTTTCACTTACCATCACTACTGTTAGACTTCTATTATGTACTACTCTATGTATTATCGACTTCATGATTAAGTCATTACACTACTCATGGAGTCGTCACGCTGTCGGATTTTATCTCTTTCATGTATTGTATGCCTTATATAGGCAAATTTTCATGTACCAAAAGATTATTACTAAAGAAAGCAGTGATATATATGTTTTAGCGTGATGTTGTTATCTGTTATGTGTGCTATTATTTAATTTCATGTTAGTTGTATGCATTCATTTACACGCACAACCCTATCACCGAAACTATTCTATAATTGAAGAATTGCAAAACTAGAATACACTAAATACTCAACATCTTTTCGTTCCATGACAAAAGATGCCTCAGAGACCGAATCGCGGAAACAACATGGCACCAACACCACTGGAGATAAACTCAGTTGCGTTCCAAGCGGCAGTGTCAGCTGCGGTCACCGCAGCCCTGGCACAGATTAACAATGGAAATAACGGTGGAGGTAACGGGCAAGGAGCCGGAAGTTCAAATCAGGGGATGAACCAAGGACCCACAAGGACCTGTACCTACAAGGATTTCACGAATGCCAAGCCTCGAACCTTCAACGGGACAGGAGGCGTAATAACTCTAAAGAGGTGGATAGAAAAAGTTGAATCAGTATTCGAGATCTGCGGATACCCCGAGGAGTGCAAGGTGAAGTTTGCAGCTTTCACATTTGTCGATCAAGCGCTTTCTTGGTGGAATGGTCACGTGGAGGCCATGACACTCCGAGTGGCGAACGCTATGCCATGGGAGGAGCTGAAAGAAATGCTGATGGCAGAATACTGTCCCAGAGGGGAGATCCAGAAGATGGAGCAGGAACTGTGGAATCTCGCAGTTCAGAACTCCGACATCGATGCTTATATCTCGAGGTTTAGTGAGTTGTCACTCTTGTGTCCAAGCATGATCACGTCTGAAGGAAAGAATATTGAAAGATTCATTTGGGGATTGACCTCTCCAATTCAAGGAAATGTAATAGCAGCTAACCCGGAGACATATGACAGTGCTAAAAGATTAGCCAAGAAGCTCTATGACCATGGCAACAAGAAGGGTGCCAAAGCAGGAGAAACTGAATGCAAGAAAGAGGGAAAAGATAACAAGAACAACAAGGACAACAAACGAAAAGGGCGACAAAACCACGAGTCATCGAAAAAGCAACGAACTGTAGCAGTCCACGCTGCTACTGCTCAGGTTGCCTCAGCACCACATGCTCCAGACTCAACTACACAAACTACGACCAAGCAATACTCGGGAACCCTGCCCAAGTGTAACAAATGTAGCTACCACCACTATGGGGAATGCAGAGATATGCAGTGTACAAGTTGCAACTGTAAGGGCCATACCGCTCGATACTTCAGATCTCAACCCCAACCGAACCAACAGCCAAACAACAACAACAACAACAACAACAACAACAACAACAACAACAACAACAACAACAACAACAACAACCGCAACAACAATAACATCAACAATAATGATGGGGCTAGTCACACTTGTTATGGATGTGGAGGAACCGGTCATTTCAGACGTAATTGCCCCAAAGTCAACAACCAAGGGGCAGGAGGATCAGGAAGGGTCCTGACGTTGGGTCAAGGTGAAGCAGTTCAAGACCCGATGGTTGCTACTGGTACGTTCCCACTTAACAACACTTACGCATGCATTTTATTCGATAGCGGAGCCGAGTGAAGCTTCGTTAGTAACAAATTCAAACACTTACTAAAACAACAACCCCAGAAGCTAAACGAAGCCTTCAAGGTGGAGATGGCTAATGGGAAAACCGAAACAACCAAAGATGTTTACATAGGGTACACATTAACACTAAACAACCATTCATTTCAAATAGATTTGATGCCAGTAAATATTAGGAGTTTTGATGTGATAATCGGCATGGATTGGTTAAGCCCCCACCGTGCTGATATTATGTGTCACGAGAAGGCCGTTCACCTTCACCTCCCCAATCACGAAACCCTAATAATCTATGGCGATAAGCCTGGCGCCAATCTTCATCTTATCTCGTGCATCAAGGCACAAAAGTGCCTGTACAAGAATAACTATGCTTTCCTCGCTCATGTCGTGGACAAAGCTAAAGAAGAAGTAAACATTAAAGACATCCCAGTGGCATGCGACTTCCCGGATGTATTTCCTGAAGACCTTCCAAGAATACCCCCAGAAAGGCAGGTCGAATTCCGAATCAACCTAATACCAGGAGCCACATCAATTGCCAAATCACCCTACAGGTTAGCTCCCGCCGAAATACAGGAGTTATCCAGTCAATTAAGCAAACTTCTGAGCAGAGGATTCATCAGGCCAAGCTTCTCACCCTGGGGAGCCCCGGTCTTGTTTGTCAAGAAGAAGGACGGATCCTTCAGAATGTGCATCGATTATAGGGAATTGAACAAACTCACCGTCAAAAACCGATATCCACTCCCTCAGATTGACGATCTATTTGACCAGCTTCAAGGAGCTAATTATTTCTCCAAAATAGATCTAAGATCCGGTTATCATCAGCTCCGAGTCTGAGAAGAGGACATTCCAAAAACTGCTTTCCGAACTCGATACGGTCATTACAAATTTGTTGTGATGCCTTTCGGTCTGACAAATGCCCCCGCGACATTTATGGACCTCATGAATCGAGTCTGCCGCCTATTCCTCGATAATTTCGTGATCGTCTTCATCGATGATATTCTCGTATACTCCCGAAGCAAGGAGGAGCATGGTCAACATCTCCGTCAAATCTTGGAAACTCTAAGAGCTGAAAGGCTATATGCAAAACTCTCCAAATGTGAGTTCTAGATTCGTAGTGTAAACTTCTTGGGTCATGTAGTTAGTGAGGAAGGGATTCACGTAGATCCTTCCATGATCAAGGCCATTGAAGGCTGGGCGATTCCGAAAACACCAACAGAAATTCAACAATTTTTGGGTCTCGCAGGCTACTACCGAAGGTTTATTCAGAACTTTTCCAAGATAGCCAAGCCCCTCACCACCTTGACAGAAAAAGGTGTATCTTTCAACTGGACGAAAAAGCAAGAAGCTGCCTTCCAAACCTTGAAGCGAGCCCTCTGTAGTACACCAGTGCTATCCTTACCGGAGGGAACCGAAGACTTCGTAGTATATTGCGATGCTTCGAACTAAGGGTTAGGTTGCATCCTCATGCATCGTGGAAAGGTGATAGCTTACGCATCCAGACAATTGAAGACACATGAAGTAAATTACACCACCCATGATCTCGAGCTGGGAGTTGTGGTCTTCGCCTTAAAGATTTGGAGGCACTACCTCTACGGTACAAAGTGCACCATATTCACGGATCACAAAAGCCTCCAGCACATTCTAAACCAAAAGGAGCTGAACATGAGGCAGCGAAGGTGGGTTGAGCTGCTAAACGATTATGAATGGGAGATCAAGTACCACCCATGCAAGGCTAACGTGGTAGTCGATGCCCTGAGCAGGAAAGAATACTCCAGTCGTCGGGTGAAGACATTATCAATAACCATCCACTACCACCTGACCTCACAGATCAAGGGAGCCCAATCAGATGCATTGAAGCTGGAGAACGCCACAAATGAAACGCTGTGTGGGATGGATAAAAACCTTGAAGCCAAAGAGGACGGAGCTTACTACTTCATGAATAGAATCTAGGTCCCTAAATTTGGGGGATTCAGAGAGATAGTCATGAACGAGGCTCATAAAAACGCAATATTCCGTCCATCCAGGTTCGGATAAAATGTACCTGGACATTAAGCAACATTATTGGTGGCCAAATATGAAGGCATAGATCGCCACTTATGTGGGCAAGTGTCTCACTTGCGCCAAGGTGAAAATGGAGTATCAGATGCCCTCGGGGTTATTACAACAGCCAGTGATACCCGAATGGAAATGGGAAAGGATTACCATGGACTTCATAACCAAATTACGTAAGACATCGGATGGATTGGATGCTATCTGGGTGATTGTCGATAGGATAACCAAATCCGCCCATTTCCTGCCAGTAAAAGAATCGTACAAGATGGAAAGATTAACACGAATCTATATAAAAGAGATCGTGAGAGTTCATGGAGTGCCAGTATCTATTATCTCGGATCGGGATAGTAGATTTACTTCATCGTTTTGGCAGTCGCTCCAGAAGGCAATGGGAACACAACTAGACATGAACACTGCTTACCATTCGCAAACCGATGGCCAAAGTGAGAGAACCATTTAAACACTTGAAGACATGCTCCGAGCCTGTGTGATCAATTTTGGAAGATCATGGGATACCCACTTTCCTTTAATTGAGTTCTCATACAACAACAACTATCATATGAGAATAAAGGTTGCTCCTTTTGAGGCTTTGTACGGTCGCAAATGCAGATCGCCTCTCTGTTGGGCTGAGGTGGGTGACACCCAGCTGGAAAAAGGGCAATCATCGAGCAGCACTCCTACAGGGCCAGAGATCATTCGAGAAACGACAAAGAAGATAATCCAAATCAAAGCCCGATTTCAAACATCGCGTGACCGACAAAGGAGCTATGCTGATAAACGACGGAAATTTATGGAATTCCATGTCGGAGATCGGGTGCTATTGAAGGTTTCTCCCTGGAAAGGGATGATCCGTTTTGGGAAGCGGGGAAAACTAAACCCGCGATACATCGGGTCATTCGAGATTCTTGCCCGGATTGGTCCGGTAGCTTATAAGCTGCAACTACTTGCAGAGCTCAGCAACGTACACCCCGTATTCCATGTCTCAAATTTGAAAAAGTGCTTATCAGATGAAATCCTTATCATTCCTCTGGAAGAGATCGAAAATAAACCAGAATCTCCTATTCGTCGAAGAACCAGTTGAGATAATGGACAGGGAAGTGAAGCGTACAAAGCAAAGTCACATTCTGATTGTGAAGGTTCGATGGAACGCTAAGCGTGGACCGGAATTCACATGGGAACGCGAGGACCAGATGAAGTAGAAGTACCCTCACTTATTCTCTCGTTCATAGTTCAAAAGAATTTCGGGACGAAATTCCCTCTAACGGGGGGATGATGTCATAACTAGCATTTTTAGCTAAGAAATTATGTCGTCATGTAAAGATCAACTCTTATATAACTTGTAATCTAAGCTGATGTCAAGTGCTATGTTCATTCAAAATCAACCATTTGAACCAAAAATTCCTGAGTCAAGTTCAAAACCTAATTCAATACATCTCATATACTCAGCTATGGGTTTAAAACCCTAATAACCCGGTTCAAACTCAAAATGGACCAGGATCCTCTTGTTGGGCCTAATGGGCCAGTAAACTCTCAATTTGACTATTTTGGGGCAAGGAACCCTATTTGGACCTTAAATAGACCCATATTCATTAAATAATAACATTTTGGGCCATAAGACTTCTCATGGACCTTATTAGGCCTAAAATGTATCACCTTGTCATCATGGGCCTTAATACGCCGTAAATGGGTTCATAAACCCTATTGGGCCGTAAACCCCATTCCTTCCTCATTTTGGGCTGTAAACCCCATCCCTTCACCACATTTGGGCCGTAAACCCATAAGAAAGGCCCAATGGGTCGAGAACCTTCATATTGGGCCAAAAATTTCAAATATGTTCAATATAGTCCCAAACACTTCTTTCTCTCTTCATTCCTCCTCATTCACGGCCCACACCCATACAAAAAAAAGATGAGGATTAAACATGCATGTGACACCTCATGTTTATTTATTGGATATCTAGGCTAATTACACCACAAACATCCAAGTTAAGCATTAATCCTCCATGTAATGACCTCCTTACAAATCACTCTCCTCCTCTCTTCTTAAACTCGGCCTAAGGCCATTTTTCCTTACCAAATTCATTCAAGCTTTACTCATCTCTAAAACTTCAAGAATCCCCCCCCCCCACATTTACTTCAAGAAAGTCGTGAGGAGGTGTAGATTTTTCAACAATTTGTCATCAAAGATTCATCCTTTTGGTAAGCTACTTTCACCAAAAAGGTTTAACTTCATGTTATGTTAAACTTACTTCTCTTAACACTCCATTTCGTGAATTATGATCTTAGATCTTCTTAAGTTCAAAAAACTCCACATAAGAAGCTTCTAGGGCCGAGATCTCATCCACCCTTCATCAAAAACCGAAATCTCCAAAGCAAAGTGAGTTCATACCCCCTATTTTTGGTTTTTACTATGTTTTGGGGGAGAATACAAGTTGTTTTGTGTAGATCTATGTGTGTATGCATGATTTTGTGTGTTTTTCATGATATATGTGTGATTATGTGTTATAAACTCCATGAACTTGAAGACATGTTAAAATATGATGATAATTATAGAACATAACATCAATTGCAAACTTATTTTGTAAAGAAAGGTTTTAAAATACTTCAAAGTTGCTTAAAACTAAGAAAATTGCATAAGAGGGCCAAAAATGACAAAATAACCAAAAATGAGGTATTTTTATGTGACTCACGGTTTTAAGGGACCAAAAAGGATTTATTTTGATAAATATGAATCTTTATGGTATTTGTGATCTTAAAAGGGCTAGAAGTGTAAATGTTCATAAATGGGCTTCATTTGGGCTTTTACGAGTTTTGGGCCAAGATTGTAAATTTTTGGACTTTTGTGGGCTTAAGTGTCATTTTCAACAAAGTTGTGCCAAAAATGTAAATTTTTGATAAGAAGAACTGAAAATGTGAATTTATTAAAACTTGGGTCAAAAAGATGAATTTATTTATAAATGGGCCGAAAATGCACATTTTTATAAAACTAAGCCAAAAATGATATTTTTGACAAAAGTGAGTTAAAAATGTTATTTTTACTTAAAACTAGCCTTAAATGCAAACTTTGGTCTTAAAAGGACCTAAGATGTCATTTTTACCAAAAATGTGCCATAATTGTAAATTTTCGCTTTTTAGGACCAAAAATGACCTTTTACAAAAAGGTGGGATTTTTATGTCATTTTGGTAAACCACGAAGCTTAAACAACCAACGTAACAAACCACGGATCAATTTCGGCATTCACATCCTTATTGGGCCTGGAAATAATATACCTGTTTAATAGGCCTTAGTTGTCCTTTTACATGTATATGGGGCCCGAGATATACATTCGCATTCCTGTTGAGCCTAGAAATAATATACATGATTAGTGGGCCTTATTTGTCCACTTACATGTTTATTGGGCCTGGAATATACCATATATGTTTATTCGCGTAAATTCGATTAAGGATCTAGTGAGACGTTTCGTTTGACACCAAATGAGTGTACAAACGTAGCTTGTAGTTATAACTAGAGTCTCCCGGAGAGAGAGCGTGAGTTTGTGTATAGATCTATACGCGGGTGACGCCCCACACGTGAGCTGTTCGCTACAGTTAGACTAGGCGAGTCTAGGGTGACAAACCGTACCTTAAACAAGTCGGCATCTAGTAGACGTCATGACAGGCGAAATTGTCATTATCAAGTATGGTTATAACGGCTCACTTTGAGGAATTAACATTATAAAATTTACGGGAAACCATCTTTTATTGGAAAAAACGGTAACCTACACGCGCTGGTACTCAACCTCGGGTGTTGAGATTCCAACATTCTCATAAGCAGACAACATCGGTTTGTCTGGGGTCATTCTCTTTATACTATCACGAACATTAACACACATGCATTAATACAAGATCGGGCACAAACATTTCAAACTGTTTTTCAGAAAATATCGGATTTTCTGGTGTTTACAAAGTAATACAAAACATTTTCTCAAACATGCTTATGAACTCACCAACATTATATATGTTGACCTTTTAAATTAACTTGTATTCTCAGGAAATCGTTGAGCAGGTCGGTCAGCAAGAATACTTGGACATTTTGTTATGTTTTGTTTTCATCATCCCTTGGACATTCACGGCCCACACCCATTTTGTTATGTTTTGTTTACATGTGTGATGATGATGATGTTAAGTTTCAATTATATACTCTGTGATGATACTACAAGAATGAAGTCACCCAAGCCCCCGGACGTTTCCGCCGTCTGGTTCGGGGGTGTGACATGGACCTTGTTGGGCCATCAGAATTTTTTGTTGGGATGTTGATATTTGATTGGACTCTTTTGGTTAAAGGCCCATGAAAGGGATTTGGGCCCAATTTGGAAAATTGGGCCATATTTGGGCTTCAGGTGATTATTTTGGAATTTGGGCTTTTGGACATTTGGATTGGGCCTTGGCCGTGGGCCAAGTTGGGTAAAGGGTAAAAAGTTCTTTTACCCTATTTTGGACTCTTAGTGTGAGTCGGGATCTAATTATTAATTGGATGTTATTTTGTGATTGATAGCGCGGGGATTTTAGCGGGCCAACAGCCAGAGATTTATCTGTGAGATTCAGCAGTGTGAGGTGAGTTTCCTCACTGTATTTAGCGGGTCGAAGGCACCAATGCCGGCCCATGATTATTATGATAGGATGCTAGATGTATGTGTGACTCTTGCATGTGTCATGTGCTGGTATGTATACCGAGCGAGGCTCGATGCCAGGCGAGACCCGATGACTGTATTGTATACTATTGGTTTGTGATTATTGCATGCGTTAACATGGTTATATGTTTATATGTTTATTATGTGTACCGGGCGGGGCCCAATGTCAGGCGAAACCTAATGAATGACAGATCTATAATCTGAGCGGGGCTCGATGTCGGGCAGGGCCCGAGGCCAAGTGGGACTTGATATCGGGCGAGGCCCGATGTAGTGCGGGGGCCCAGTATGTGTTTATTTATGTATGGTATGTGGTATTCTGGGGAACTCACTAAGCTTTGTGCTTACGATTTTCAGTTTATGTTTCAGGTGTTTCTGGTTCCAAAGGGAAGAGCCCGAGATGATTGCAGAGCACACACCACTCGATTCCGCATTTTGTGATTTACTCTGATAATGATGATGTATTGATAAAATTTGATTACCTTGGTTTTATGAAAATGATATGGTTTACTGTTATATTAATTTAAAAATGAAAATTTTCCGGGTCTTATTTTTGGGATGTTACAAATCTGGTAATATGTGGACCAATTGTTTAAGTACATTTTTGTTGAAAAAGAGCTACAAAAATGATCCAATAAGCCTATGTGTATTCATAAAAAGACCCGGATCAAAATTTGTCATAATTGTTGTTATTGTAGATGATTTGAACATAGTTGGAACTCCTAAAAAATTGGAAAATGCCACTTATTATTTGAGAGAAAAAATTTGAAATGAAAGATCTTGGTAAGACGAAATTTTGTTTGGGTCTTCAAATTGAGCACGCCAAAAGGGAGTTTTTGTATGAATAACTCACATCCATGAGTAACCCGATGGTGGTACGGCACTTAGATGCCGAAAAGGACCAATTTCGACCTTGTAAAAAATATGAAAAACTTCTTGGTCCCGAAGTACCATATCTTAGCGTTATTGATGCACTAATATATCTTACTATTAATACAAGACATGATATATATTTTGGTGTAAAATTATTAGCAAGATATAGTTCTTGTCCAACATATTATTTGGTATCTTCGAGGTACAATAGATATGGGCTTATACTAATCAAAATCATCAAATACAGAGTTAATTGGTTATGCAGATACTGGATATTTATCTGATCCACACAAAGCTCGATCCCGAACAGGTTATTTATTCACTTGTGGTGGTACCGCAATTTCTTGGCGTTCTGTTAAACAAACTGTAGTTGCCGCTTCTTTTAACCATGCAGAGATTATAGCAATTCATGAGCCAAGCCGTGAATGTATTTGGTTAAGAAATATAATTCATCGCATTCATGAGAATTGTGGTATCACTTCTAACAGGGACATTTCAACCATACTATATGAAGATAATGCGGCTTGTATAGCCCAATTCAAGGAAGGGTTTATCAAAGGAGACAAAACCAAACATATATCACAAAACTTTTGTTTTTTTCACTCATGATCTTCAAAAATGCCACTTGCATCAACATCTAGAAAATCCAATCAAGTAACAACTTGACCGATTTGTTCACTAAAGCGCTTCCTATATCCAAATTTGAAAAGATGATACGAAACATTGACATGCGGCGCTTTAAGGAAATCAAGTGATGTAATGATCATGAGGATTTGGAAACATATTGTACTCTTTTCCTTAACTATGTTTTTCCCTCTGAGTTTTCTTAGCAAAGTTTTTAACGAGACAACTGTTCCAAATATCTATTATTAATCATGTACTCTTTTTTCTTAATAAAGGGTTTTTTCCCATGAGGTTTTACCTGTTAAGGTTTTAACGAGGCATAATATAATCGTCATTCAAGGGAGAGTGTTATGAATTATTATTTAGTGAATGACTATTGGATTCCCTATATTCCTCCATCACTCTCCATAAGTAGTAAGCATTATAAGAAACATTATTATGAGTTTTACGAGTGTAGTTATGCACCACTATAACAAGCATTCATAACTTACATCACCTTTCATCTTCTTTATCTAATATAAATAATGAGTAGTATGCATTGTAAAGTTTGGCTGTTTTTACCATAAATAATGAAATAAAGTTCTTTACAATTTCATTTCCTACTTTGTTCTTCATTTTATAACATGTGAGAATTTTTTTTTATCTAAACACCTTTCAGCCAATATTGCATTGGGCTCGTAATTTTGCAGTTGGGGCTATTTTACAATGAGGCGGAGCAGGACTCTTTTTGCATTGGGGCCCATTTCACAAATAATAATGCAAAATATACAAAAAGTCAAAACGACAACATGTAATGTAAAAAATATATTTCGCAGTGGCCACATCTTTTGCAAGGTTCGACCACTACAAAACATGTGGCTAGTTTGAGAAGCATGTGAAATTTAGGACTTTCTTTTGAGAACTGTTAAGGAGACTACCTATGGTTTTCTTTCTCTCAAATTACAATCCTACACTCGTACAACATACAAAATATTCACAACATGAAGAGTGTTAACATACACCAATCAAAACACAAAGTACAACCCCACAAAGCATACCCTCACATACCAAAATACCTCTTATCTAGGCTTAATTTGAAAAACCCTATTGTACCAAATTGAATGCAATATCATATGAAATAAATCATACTTAACAGGCTTCACATGCCATAAAAAATGCCTCTGAACTTTCCTAACTCCAAACTGTAATTCCCGATACCTATCGTCAGAAATCTCCATGAGTATATTCTTCAAATCGGGAATATTCTTTTCAGCAATAATAACCGAAAACCCGTCCCAATTTAACACCTCAAAAAACGGGGGGACAAAATTGTCCGAAATAATCACGGGGACACATTCGTAAAATATCGCCTCAACTACCCGTGGGCTGTTCACCTCGTACCCTTTCGGGCAGATGCAATACTTGCTTCCTTTCATATATTCAATGTAGGTCATCTTGCTAGCTACCCCGGGCGGCATGGGGCCCAAGATTTTCATATCGGGGTCTTTGTTGTTCCAATACTCGAGGAGGATTTTACGTAAATACCCATGGATGTTTCCCGCGTAGAATGCGAGGATATGGCGATCCGAAGGTGGCTTCCCGCCAAGATCCCGGAGTGGGTTTCGGGCAGACCGGACGTAGCATTCGGGCAGGGAGACGTCACGGCCGATTTTGAATCCGGTGGTCACGTCGGCGTTGCAGAGTGCTTTCATGCAGTGTTCCATGTGGTGTCTTGTTTCGTATGGAGCCTACAATGTCATGCATATCAAACAAGACAGTCTTGTACTGCGTTTGACATGAACTAGATCGGTACTAATGTCGACGAGACAAAAATTGCACTTTTTGTCTTACCAAAATAGGTGGAACAAGATGCGAGAGGACCATGCTCTAGATCTTTTGTCAGTGAAAAAGACATAAAAGCCCTTATTTTTTAAAATAACCATAAAAAGTTGCAATGTCCTACTTGAAAAGATGGAACATGATGGGAAATGACTATGATGTGATCTAATTGCATTGTTTTGTCTACTAGAAAAGATGGAACATGATGGGAAAAGACTATGATGTGATCTCTTGTCTGTGCAAAAGACGATAATATCCTTCTCATGATCATCATTGAATAATTCTAGAATGAGGTAATAAACAAGATTTATACTATGTCAAGGGACAAAAGCTGCAAATTTTCATTCTACCAAAAAGGTGGAGCAGGACTATATATAAAAGACGAGAATGCCCTTCTCATACTCATCATTGAAAATAACTTTAGAAAATTTGTCATGATCCAGTCAGGCTAACAAACATAGCTTAAGAGATTTACCCAATCATGGCAAGCAACAAGAAAATGATCGGCTCCACCAGTTCGATTCCAAAAAGGGTATTTAGCAGCGATTTTTTCCGCATAATTCTTCAAAAATTGTCGTAAATTTGTCCGATTATGGGAGTTACGGACATATAACGTATGTTCTAGCATTCGTGCGCTAAATGGCATATAAAACAAGTGAGCTTTTCGAGGGTCTTTGACAACAAATCGCTTATTACCCTCCATAAGTTTCATAAACCACCCCTCGGAGGCATATAACCCTTTAAGAATCGGTTGATGAAAGATTGGTTTTTCTCCATCTTTGTATACGTATACTTTAAGTGTACGTTCCATGAGTTCATAGCTCCTGTTAATGTAACAAATCAAATAATGCAAAGGCAAAGGGACTCGAGTCTTTTCAATCACAAATTGAGATTAGGGTTTTAATTTTTAACCTCTTGAACATGGATACATTACGAAAAACAGGAGCATAAAGTTCTTGATCCCCTGTTTGGGAGGGTGCTTTGGTAATTTGTATCTTTGAAGCAAGAATTTCCCGATCACGTGGTGAAGACCATCGTGGCCTCTGCAAAAACAATTTGGTTTGAAAAGACGATTACACCATGAAATTGAGATGAATTTGCAAAAGATAGATTCAAGAAACTTGACTTCATACCATGGCTCGAGAGGAAGTGCGATGACGAAGTAACAAACGGTTCATTTGATCGTTGTACATGACTGATTTTGGTGGCATCAAACACTTCATTTGCTTTCTATCATCACTTTGGAACAAAGCGTACTTCTCATTGATTGGAAGAATTTGAGCTTTTAATCCAGGTACAGATTTAACCTCCATGATCTTCATTTTTACTTCTTCTTTAGAAATACTACTATTTACAGAAACTGTATCTGGAAGATATGTACTTAGGTCTACTGACAATAGTTCATGCCTTGATTCACCAAGATCTCCAAGCACAACTCGATCATTTTCCAGCTGATTTTGAGCACTGGCGTCACTACTTTCCTCCATAAAAACTTCGCCTAATTCTATGTCTTCTTCGAATTCAAGGTTGTCTTCTTGTAATTCGTGCTTAAGAGTACTAAACTGTGATATGAAATACGAAGTGTTGTTGTGACCAGGTAGGAGAGATAGAAGAGCAGTTCCATAAGGAAGCATTAGGGTTTGACAAAACAAATGGATTGCAGCTACTAAAACCAGTACTAAAAGCCATCGTCTCTTCTCTATTTGATGAACAAAGTGAAATGGCATTCGGTATTTCTTCATACCTGAATGTCTTGCCCAGAGATTATACAAAGAAGTAGTGAAATAAGTGAGAAAAATCACTTATTACAGCCTCAGACAGTTGAAATCGATCCTTATTAGATACCTATATCAAAAACCTTCACTGGAATTGGTCGAACTACCCATCAGCATACACACAGATTCTCACATTACATTCATCCGACTGTAAATCCGACTGGATTAGAAATGGGATATTGAAGAAATAGTTCACTTTGATCCATGGAGACTCAATTTCCAAGAGAAAATATCAATTTTGGGTCCTCAACTCCTCGAAATTCCCCAAATTAAGCCATTTTTGGTCGTTATTTTTCAACAGGTTAAATTGTCGGTCCAAATATTTCAACATTCATTTTTTTTTTTGAGTAAAAATGGTCTTGTCCGTTTCCAATCATATTCATATAAAAAATGATTAAAATATTCAATTGTCGATAACAAACAAAAAACCTTGATTTCAATGCAATTATTTGTGGTAATTCTACACCATAGTTATATACAATGACGTTTTCAACCATTTTGTCTAATAAAAAATATACAAACATTACATACAACACTAGAAAAGACAGGATTGAATTGTACTAGACAAGCTTGGTTGGAGCAACATTTACATCTTTTACATGATGACCGATCAAAATTTAACTTTCTGAGATTGAGACAAAATTACTAACATCGTTCTTGGTCTCAGTCAATTATATGTCAAACATAATACAATTGACATCGTTCTAGGTCTCAGTCAATTATATGTCAAACATAATACAATCTGTCATGTCCTGTAAACTCTATTAGTCCAAATCGAGTGAAGAATCATATGAAACAAATCAAATTTCACAGGCGTCTTATGCCAAATAAAATGCCGTTGCACCATCTTCACTCTCTCCCACATCTCCCGATACTTTTCATCCGAAATCGCCCTTAAAATTCCACTCAAATTCCCCACATCTTTCTCCAAAACAAACACAGAAAACCCCTCCCAATCCAAAAACTCAAAAAAAGGCGGGACATAATCATCCGATATAATCACGGGAACACACTCATAGTAAACCGATTCCACAATCCGTGGTGTAAACACTTCATACCCACGAGCACAAATACAGTATTTGCTACTCTTCATATACATTCGGTATTTAGCTTTACTTTCAACATCCCGAGCCATTGACCCAAAGATTTTCATGTCGGGTTCTTTATCGTGCCATTGCCGGAGCAAAATTGGCCGGAGGTTTCCGTGCATTCCTCCAGCGAAAAATGCAAGAATTGGTCTTTCGGATGGCTGCTTTCCACCAAGATCTTTCACCGGATCTTCTGATGTACGGATGTAAGTCGCCGGAAGTGTCGTGTCTTTTCCAATCTTAAACCCTCCGGCGAGATTCGAGTTGCAAAGTGATCTTATGCAGTTTCCCATATCATCTTTTGTTAGCTTCATCGCCTATAGCATTATAAATTTTTTATCAAACAAAAAGATTCATCAATCTTAGTAATTAGGAAATTCACGCTACATGACATAAATTTAGGGTTAATGGGGAAAGCCTCGCTTCTCTGACTTTCTGTATTAAGTCGTTTTTTCTATGTTAAGTGACATAGTTTATCAGATTAAGTCCATTAAGTAAAAAAGAAACAATAGCAAAGATACAAAAATAAAACATACCCAATCGTGACAAGCAACAAGAAAGTGGTCGGCTCCATTAGTTCTGTTCCAGAAAGGGTATTTTCGGGAGATTAAAGTGGTGTAATTTTTTAAATGGAGTTCTAAATTTTTACGGCTTTGAGGAGTATGCTCTTGAGACGTAAGTCTTAGCTTTAGTGAACTAAATGGTAGATAAAATAAGTGTGCTTTTTTGGGATCTTTCACAACAAAGTGTCTATTTTTCTCCATTAGTTTCATAAACCATCCTTCTGAAGCATAGATTCCTCTTAATTTTGGATCATGATATATTGGTTTCTTTCCTTCCTTGTAGATGTAAACTTTCAAAGTGTCTTCCATCAATTTGTAACTCCTGTAATCAAGAAAACAAGATTATTTGCTAATTGAAGTTGTAATAATCCCTTTTGATAGTAGAGTGTTTGACAAATTTTGATCGCATAAGTAATAGATAAAAATAAAGGCAAATTGTAGGAAACAACAATGTAAATTACTAAATTTACTCTTTTTATCAATATACAAGCATAAATTTTCACCTTAAAAACCGTGAAACATTGCGATAAAGAGACGCATGAAGTCCACCAGTGCTTGCTAATGTGGGCCCCTTCTCAATCTGCATTCGTGCATGTTGAAGTTGTCGCTCACAAACAGAGGACAACTTAAACCCTGCTTCCTTATTTTTCCCATTAAGTGTTGTCTGGATAAATGATGTTTAAAAATAAATGAGAAAGTTAGGACTTATATAGCACCTTGGCTTTCTATCATAAGAAAAAAAATATATTTTAAGTCAAAAACACAAAAAATTGGAAAACAAAAACATAATAACGAGTGAGTCCCTACATTGAAACGAACCGATTCAAGAACCGAAATCATGTAAGAAAGTCGTGTTGGTTGTGAAGCAATGGTAACATTTTGACCGGAATCATTTACTTTGGCTACAATTTTTGAGACTAAGGATTCGGAATTACGATCATACCCTTTGCACCCTTCTTCTATTATCGACTCATTTTGAACTACTCCCTCGTGTGTAATAGAGGCGTTATTGTAAATAGACACTTTGTGGACCAAAATACCCTTGGTGATGGGGGATAGAATGGATGTGTCGTTCTTATATGGGAACGCGAGTAATTGAGCTAGAACTATGAGAACAACCACAAGGCTTATGACCAAAATAAGAAGTCTTTGGATTTGAATTTGACATAATCTTTGTAATGGGCGTCCGGTTTCCATGGGCGTTTACGTAATTAACTGCATCAAGTACACTTCTGTGGAGCTTGTTATGTATGCCATGTTGCTGATTAATAGTTTGACCTGTGATAAATAATATTTGACAATAAGAGGTATTACTAGAAATGGATTAATGTGAAATTGCATAATTAGATTCAGATAATATGTTGGAACAAAAAAGGTAGTGTTAAATTCTGACTATCAACGGAAATGACAGATACATAAGGTTATATAAGTAATTTCACTCTACCATTGGATAAACTGATGATTGCAACTTCAAATGATAATGCAGAAAATATAAAAATCTATGAACCTGGTCAAGAACCCCAATCTCATATTTATGGGTCAAAATTCAAAAGTCAACATATTCATACTGTTTTTTCAACGCGAATTTACAACAAATCACATACGAATCTTGAAAAATTGGAAGTTCCGATTCTCGGATTCTCATCAAATCATATTTCGGATTCGGACTTATAGATTCACAGCTTATGTTTAAAAAATTACCCCAAGTGTAAAACTGACTATTGAACTCAAATTTATTCCTGAAACGATTGATTAATTTCTGATTGACATTAAACAAGCATAATAACACGATCAAACAATGCATATTCAGAGAATACCCAAATAGATTGACAACATAAATTCGAAAAAGAAAATCCTATGAGGTATGAGTAAGTAGCTGAAGTTACCCGATGAATCGATGATGAGTGCGAGTAAAGAACAGTTTTTTCCAGAATAATTAAAGAAATACCCACTAAGGATTTATACAGAAAATCATAAAAACTGGTTTTCTGAGTTCTAATTTGAAGTTCCCAGCAATGTGTAATAGTGTGTGTTTCTGGGGGAAAAGAGTACAACGGAGGGTAATTTCTAGTTTCTGTATGAGTTACAATTTGAGTCCATCAAGTATTGTTTATGTAACTTTATACACCTGTGTGACTGTGTCAAGTTTACATAAACTCTCCCTGCTTTCATACGGAAATTACAAAGTTGGTCCTTATATTTTATAGATTATAAAAATGGTCTCTGTTTAATAGTAAACTTACAGAAAAGGTCCATGTATTTACAAAAGTACAGAAATAGTTCCTAAAATTACAAATACGGTCTTTATGTTTTAAAAAATTAAAAACATGGTCTCTGTCTAATAAGAAAACTACATAATTGGTCCCTATGTTCCATAATATTACAGAAATAATCCCTATTTAAAAGTTCCGCCTTATATGATGAAACTTAGATTTTTCATAAAAATGTCAGAAATTAAAATTATGTAAAATTATGTAAAAGACAATTACATAAATGATTTTCAAAATGTAAGATTAACTCGTCGCAACGACGTGAACCATCACACTAGTTTCAAAATTATAATCAAATAACTAGTAGCAATCGTTGAAATTTACGTTTCATATTATGTAAAAAGAATCTTTGGATAACATCTTATGAAATGACCATAAAAGATTTTCAAGTTATATAATAATTTTTTATGTTTCAATCATAACAGGTATTAAAATAATTATTTTACCATAAATAACCACATAATCAAAAGCAACGACATGTTATTCAAACATTAAAAACTTATAATATAATATCTTTAAACTTACACAATCAGATCATCACTTCCAAAACATAGATCAAAGCATCTTTACAATTATTTAATACATATAACCAAAAAGGAAAACAAATCGAACATCTGTAAAACTAATTACAAATTCTACACAACTTGCACAGGTTTCATTCCTGTTTTTTCTTCTTCTGGTTCACAATAAGATTTCCACAACCAATGTTTCTGCCAAAGCAAATGTATCTCTTCAATGGGAACTTGTTTTGTTTCAGGCAACAAGAAGAAGATGAAGCAACTCATAACAACAATCAATCCAGCAAACAACAAAAATATGCCATATCTGAGATGACATAGTGACACAAGAAAACATTGTGCAACTAATGCTGTGAAGAACATGTTGACACAAACCACGATGCTTTGACCTGCCGACCTTGTTTCTAATGGGAATAATTCACTAGGCACTAGCCATCCCAATGGACCCCATGAACGCCCATAAGCCAAAACAAATATACAAATCATCACCACTAGAAAAATCCCAATTCCTTTTGATAGTTCCACTCCTTGTCCGAATTTGATAGCTAGGGTTACGGCCACACATACCTGAAAGTCAAGAAGTACACTTCAGAACAAACAGAACATGTTGCATTGTGTTTGACTTACATTAGACTAAGACTGATGATAATGTGACAAAGATTGTAATCTTTCAACCCGTTTAATGTTTCAATTAGAAACAAACCCGTTGTAGGACACAATCATTTAATGGTTGTAACTAAAAATGGTCCTATCCCCTTTTATTATTTTGAAAAATAAGAAGATGGCATGTTCACAAAATATACCACTTTTTGACGTGTCATTTATTTCACAAATCACAAAAATATCATTAATTTCACAATTGTTAGTTGGATACTAATAAATTTGTAAATTGTTCCCCACTACAAAAGATAACATAAAATTAGAAAAGAAAAACTTGAAAAAAAATCTATTTCAAAATTAAGAAATTGTTCTTACAATTTAGAATTTATTTATTTATTTATTTATTTTTGTGACGAACACTTTCACAATTAGCAACTTTATCCATTTTGGAATTGATGGTCATTTTGTGATCAGAAAAACATATGCTCAATTGTTAAATATCAAAACAAAATATTGGTTATCATAAAAATAATGGTAAGTCGCATTGCACATAGTACTAATAATATTTTGAAAGTGGAATATTTCAACCTTCAACCTAACCTATTTATTAATAATATTTTGGAGGTGTAGTATTTCAACCTTCAACCTATTTACTAATAATATTTTGGAGGTGTAATATTTCAATCTTCAACCTATTTACTAATAATATTTTGGGGGTGTAGTATTTCAACCTTCAACCTATTTTATAAAATTCTATATCTCAACCGGGCATTTTGGGGGAATATTAGTCATTTTTGTGAATATCTAATAAGCATATATCAAAACTGAGACAAAAAGGTCAAAATTTCAATTTTCATCTTTTCTTTTATGAAAAAAAAAATCTCAATCCCATTAATAATTTCTCTTAAAAATAAAATTTTCATTTGTTTTTAAATTTTCTTTTGGTGTTATTTGTGAATATCTAATAAGATATAAATCAAAATTAAAACAAAAGGTCAAATTTCCAATTTTTTTAAGAACTTTTTTCTTTTGGTGTTATTTGGATTTAGAGCGGGATGGTTTACCATAGCGATGATCATTTCAATGCCGGCTTCCAAGAAGAATGCTCTCCGGCCAAATCTATCAACAAACGCCATTGAAATGAAGGTAGCAACAACAAGAGTGCCACTAGTGATGGTGGATGACCATAACGACGCACCAGAACCAAACCCTAAGCTCTGAAAAATCACAGGCGCATAAAACAACACAGAATTCATCCCTGTAAGCTGTTGAAACGCAGGTATACCCAAAGCTCCGATGATCAATTGTGGTCGATTTTTTCTCTTCAGAAGGTTCCTGAAAGGATGTTTAATGGCTTTTGCAGCTTCACTTGCTTCAACCAGATCTTGAAATTCTGCTTCGATGTTTTTGGTACCTCTAACTCTTTCCAAAACCCTTCTTCCTTCTTCTAATTTCCCTTGTTCGACTAAACTGTTCGGCGTTTCCGGCAAGAAAAGCCCTCCGACGAACATCAAGAACGCCGGAACTGTAGCCAACCCTAATGATAATCGCCATCCCCACTTGTGTTTCTCCGTTGCATTGTTGATAAAATTGGCTATGAATATGCCTAAACAAGTTGTCAATTGAAACAACTGGTTCACCGCCCCTCTGATTTTCGCCGGTGCCATTTCCGACAAGTAAAGAGGAACAGCCTGCATAATCAAGAAATTAGGGTTGGAGACTTGCCGGCTACTGCTGACATTAAAAATGGAAGTGTAAATTGGAGAAATGCACTTACTTGGTTACCAAATCCGATTCCGACACCAAGAAGGCATCGGCCGATGATGAGCATGGCGATGTTTTGAGCTCCGGCGTTGATTGAGGCTCCGGCAAAGAAGCTGACGGCACCGCAGAGAATGCTGGCTCTCCGGCCTTTGTTCCGGGTGACATGGGAGGCGAAGAAGGTGGAGAATAGGGCGGCGAAATAAAGCGACGACGTGAAAAGGGTGAGGATTTGGTTGTCGTATTTGCAGTAATCGGTTTCTTTGAGATGTTCTTGTTTTCTTCTGTAAACTTTTGGGAAGAATTCTTTTAAGAAATGGTCCATGGATGTTACTCCACCTGAAGATCATCAATGGAGTTAATTTTGACTATTTTAGTGTTAATTTTGACTTATACTTAGCAATATAAAAGTTTAAACCTTGTATATACTTTTTTTTTTCTTTTTTTTTTTTCTGAATAAAACACTTTTTTTTTTCTGATATGGCTCTTTTTGGAAAAAAAAAAATAGTGGTTTATTTCGAAAAAAAATTGAAAAATATAAGGTGAACATATGTTTTTAATCTGGACCATATTGACCCAAAAATAGATATACTTATATAAAATCTCACATGTAATCCATCGTTTTAGACAAATATTATTAAGCATTTTTAAATACATGAATCTTAGTCATAAAATAAAAAAATAAACAATAAAACTGTTATGTTATTATAATGTTTAACTAAAATTGGATATTTGTATGATTTTGATTCTCTTGCTTAATATATTATTCTATAAAATTTGTTTATTTTTGTTTTTTATGTTCATTGACTTAAAAAAGAAATAATAAATATGTGGTTTATAAATATGAGATTTTCTAATATCTGTACTACACATATAATAAGTATTAATTATAAGAAATATTATGATAATATTAATTATATATAATATTTTTTATAATTAATATATTTTATATTTAATTATGGTAATATTATGCATAATTAATATTTATCAGATTTAATTATGATAATATTATGCATAATTAATATTTATGAGATTTAATTATGATAATATTTTTTATAGTTAATATTTAAATTAATGTTTTTTATATGTGCGGACATAAATATAATTAAGATATAAATAATAATAAACGTAGGCAGCAAAATAATTAGATGATTGGTCAGACCAAGTTGGTCTATAAATGTGAAATTACCAAACTAACCACAAGCAACAACCAAAGGTGCAAATTCTTATCATATTTTCTACGACTACAAGACCATTGTTTTAAAAATTCCCTATTTACTAAACTACCCATAAGCTGTTTTTGGTCAAACCAAGTAAACAGATAATATCAAACTATCAAAGCCACTTGGCTAGTTTGACCAATTTGAAAATAATCCAAATTGGCAACTATTTAAAAATTATAAAACTGACTACATTACACCTACTTTAGGATTTATAAAAGGGATCCAGTTTGAAATGAGAAACTATCGTATTATAAAATTACTAATTATTAATAGTTGATATGCTAAATGGTTGGTTTTAACTTTTAAGTGCCTATTTTTTAAAGTCCATTTTTGTTATCAAAATTGTCAAATAAATTTACAATTTTACGATCTAATGGACCATATCGACCCATGCAAAACAATCTCTTTTTTTTTCATGCTTGATGATCAAGATTCTATATCTGTAAATACCAAAATTACTAAACTACCCATCACCCTTTAAAAATCAAATTTACTGAACTAACCCCAAACCCATGCGAGAACCAGTCAGACCATCATAACCCTTTAACAATTTCTAATTTGAATACGTGTTAATGGCGATTTTCCGGCGACTGTGTGTTTTTCCGATCAGAAAATTAAGTAAAAAAATGAGTAGTAGAGACTAGAGAGACTGACCGGAGACACCAAGATCATATCCAAACAAAGATCCGCCAAGAGCAGCAACGATGCAAGCAAAAATGAAGTAGGGGGTGATCTTATGCTCGTACAACTCCGCCCTAGCACCGCCCTTGCCGTTCACCATTCCTCCGCCGGCCATTATAATCTCCGTCAAAAGTCAACAGTCACTGTAACGAAAAGCCTAAAACATCGTTCTCCGGTGGGTGTTTTGTTTATAGAGAGTATCGTCGTCGGTACGATATAGTTTAAATTGAAGTAGGATTTGGCCTGCAAGTCAATTGGGCCATTTGAATCGCTATTTATGGATTCTAAGATATCCACATATGAATTTACACAAGTGGTGTCTTAATTATTATCAAGTAACAATTAGTGTCGGTTGGTTTTAGATATTAACATTTTGGTCCCTCCGATATAAACTTAGTACATTTCTTGAGATATTTTAAAAAAAAATCCAAAAGTTTGGAATGGTTATAATATTAGGGTTATAAACTTATTTTATAATACTTTATAATACTTATATTAGGTTAATACTCATAAAAATCACGGTTGAGAAAAAAACTATTGATAATTTAAAATCGTAATGACTAATCCAAGATTTGTAAAAATTTATTAATTTACAAAAAAGAAGTGTTTTGGTCAAAAATCGATCAAATGAAGATCAACCAAGTTGTATGAAAGGTTGTGGTGTTGTAGTTAATACAAGACTCGAATTGAAGTTTAAATGACAAGAGTGGTTTGTTTATAAGGAAAGTCATTGATCATTGTTAGGATCTCCGGCATAAAACCTTAGGAGGTGATAATCATCACCTGCCTTGTTTGATTTTATTGATTGAAGAATGAATTATAGAGATAAACTTAATAATACGATTACAAATGATAAAGTGAGTCTAAATGGGTAAGGTGTCAGAGAATCGTCTCATTGTGTGCATGTTACATGTGTATATATAGTCTAGGTCATGTAACTTAAAGTCCAATATTTCAAGGATCCTATTGAATTGGTATTTGCAACGTGCTTTGACTTGGTATTCCCGGGTTTTAAGCCTGGTTGAAGTGATTCTTCGTTGTGAATGAGTCTTACGTTGACCATTTCTGCACATGTGAGAAATAAACAAGAAATATAGTCATTAAACTTGTTAGGAAATAATAATGGCGATGCTCAGGATGCTGATGTATGTTCGGGATCCTAATACTCCTTTAAAATCCAAGATCCTGGATAGGTTTAAGGATCCTTAGATATCTTTGAGATTCGGGATCCTGAATAGGATTAAGGATCTTGGCCTTAAAATTGCCCCCAAATTATACCTGTAAAATATTTGAATTAATTTCAAGTATTTAAAGTGTATAATTTAATTAATTGGAAATAAGGATTTGAAATTCAAACTCTACTGGATAGAATTGTATCCGTTTAAAAGATATGATTATGTTGTCAAATCTCTTCTTTATCCTCTACGATCCGCATAAGTATGGGTTAATGGTTATCGATATTCTATTACTTATTTTAGCTCTCTTTCAAGCATTATCGGTTATCTTGAAGGTAAATTTCCTTTTCCTTTCTTCTCATTTTTCTTGTTTGATGATCATGGGCAAAAAGGCACTCCGTTCTCGCTCGAGCATCTTTACTCTTCCCGACGAGGACTTCGTAGATCAAAAGATCCTGTCTTACAAAGAGATTGCTATTTTTGTTGATAACGACACTGAGTCCTTGAAATCGATCAGAGCTTTTCCTGCCGGTGTCATTTTCAATCCTTTTGATGCTAAGGCTAAACCTGGATTCGTCTTTCCTACTTGGGTTTGTTTTCCTAAATATGCTTTCTCCTTGGGCTTGAAATACCCTTTTTCTGGCATCATCTCTGAGTTCTTTGAAGTTACAAAAAATTCTTATTTTTAAACTATGCCTGTGATCTGGAGGATCCTTTTTTGGATCGATCGGATGAATCAGTCTAAAAACATTGGCATGGGGTTAGCTGAATTGGCCAATGTTTATGATCTTCAAACTTTTAGATCTTCTTATTTCCTGCTAAAAGTCAAAACCAACAAATTGCATTTAATTTTGAAATCAAAACAAAAAGATGGGCCTGGAAAGAAAGGTTTTTCTTTGTGAAACACAACTCTATCTCCAACGATGATCTCCTGCCAATAAACTGGGTTAAAAATGGTAGGATTTTATTTAATTAGGATAAGGATCCCAAAATTCATGCTTCCTTATTTTGTTTGTTTTGACGCCAAGTTCAAGGAAGTTGTTCCGGCTGCTGAAGATACTGAGGAGAAGATTGAAAGCTTTCTCGCTTTGCCTGAGGCTGAAAGATCCTTCAAGTTTAACCATTCCAGCTTCCAAGAAGGTTCTTCCACCACTACTTGATGTCTGCTGGTAAGGATCCTTCTTTTTACTTGTTTCATTTTGGGGATCTCGAACCGATGAGGGTTCTTTGCAATTTTCAGGATCCAAGGCTACACATTCTATTGCTTGCTTCTCCCTCCCGAAACTTAACGAGGCCATGTATAGCGGTCAGCTCATGGCCAAGAAGGAGAAGACATCCTCCTGGAGCACGCCTCGGAGATCAAGGAGGTGATTGCAGAGGCTAAGAGCAGTGTCGTCGAAGCCATCTGGGAGACGGAGATTAAGTTAGCGAAGGATGTGGCGAATGCAAGATCTTGGAATATGGCTGGTTGGCATGAAGCTCTGGCTAAGTTGACTGGTAGGCATGTTAATGCCATTCAGGATCCTGCAGAGAAAAAAAAGAGAAGGGAAGAAGAGAAGAAGGAGACAGAGGATACCCCGGATGGGGGTGATCAAACCTTGAATTAGGTTTCATTAATTTTTAAAACAATTTTAATTTTTCGGTATGTAAAACAATATTTTCTTTTGTTGGGTTGGAGGGCAGCCCCTTTTAAATTTTATGCTTTGGTTGTAGAAATAGGGTAATGAATTTTTCAAAATCTTTCCGGATAATTAAGATCCGAAGAATTTTAGAGTTTATACAAACTATTAGGATCTTAATAATCTGAAATAAATAACCATCTGATTGGGATCCTGTGATATCCGGGATCCTTAAATTTTATTTTAAAAAAATCTTGAAAGTTGTTGCAAAATTTTTTCAAAGAAAAAGAAATGTAAATGAAAAACTTAGGTCTAAGGATAGATAGAACCTGATGTCAACTTAAACTCCAATTGATCTTTCGGTGATCTCTCTGAACATTTCTTTGGGTAGGTTTTATCATCTTGAAGAGAGTTCCTCTGAATATGTTTTTGGGAGTTGATCCCAACTTTAGAATTTACTGGGAAAAGTCCCAACTCATGTAATATTGGAAAAGATCCCACATAGTAATTCACTGGGGAAGATCCTAACTTAGAGTTTTACTGGGGAAAATCCTAACTTAAGAAATACTAGGGAAGATCCCAACTTAGATTATACTGGGGAAGATCCCAACTCAGATCATATTGGGGAAGATCCCAACTTAGATTATAACTGCGGAAAATCCCAACTTCAGATAATAATTAGGAAAAAATCCCAACTTCAGATAATAATTGGGGAAAATCCCAACTTTAGATAATAACTAGGGAAAATCCCATTTCGTAAGATAACATGATAATGTTATAAACCTTAGAAATTTACCGGGGAGGATCCCAACTTAGGATAACATGATAATGTTATAAACCTTAGAAATTTACTTTAAGATCTTAACATATGTTCAGAAATAAGAGGGTTACCAAGTCACTAAAGCGTGAAATAATCCCCTTATTCACATCCCATAGTTAGATATCGTGTATCCAAGCAAGGTGTAGAAACCTAAAATCGTGAGAAAGAGGTCATTAACTCTTTAAACCTTAGGATCTTAACATATGTTCAGAAATAAGAGGGTTGCCAAGTCATTAAAGCATGAAATGATCCCCTTACTTACATCCCATAGTAAGATATCGTGCGTCCAAGCAGGGTGTGGAAACCCAAACACGGATGAAAGAGGTTATTAACTCTTTAAATCTTAGAGGGGATTAAGTACCCTTAATCGGAGGAGAGATGATCAGTCTCTATTCGTAGTGGCTAGGATCCTTGAGTTTCTGCATGTTGCAAACGTTAGCTTGGGGTAGGCTTCAGCTTGGCTAACGTCCCCCTGATGCTTAAGTCAGTAGTGTTCTTAGAATAAAAATAAACAAAGAAAATAAATGAGGGTAAGGAGTAGGTATGTACCTCGACTCGGTTGTGATGAATTTTGACTAAATTGACTTACATAAAGTGCGCTTCAAGTTGTATAGCATTTTAGGATCTTGGCAAGATGCTTCCTTCTAGGGTAGCTAGCCAATATGTCTCTATTCCTGCTTCTGAATCAATAAGATAGGCATCACACTTCTGAGCATATAGGAAGGCATCTTTCTTCATGGTTGGCCAATAGTATCCTTTTCTTAAAACTTTAGAACACAAGTGTGGTTGCCACAATCCCCTTCATGTTTGTCTTTTAGAACTTCCATGACTTCTTGATCTTAGATATGGACATGTTACGGATTTCTTGTATAATACTCCATTGCTCATCACAAAGCATGAGATCCTCATCTTGAACGCTTTATCGTTTTTTTCTTATTTTAGGATTGTACCATTCTGGAGATTCTCTATGATGGGTTGTGTCTAGGATCGCAAATGTCTCTGAGGATCCTGACTGTTTGGATAGGGATCCAAAACATCGGTATCCTGGTCAGAGGATCGAGGAATGGTGCCTCCGATTTCTAATATGTTGGTCGTCTGATCATGGTCGTCGGGGTCGTCTGGTCTCTTGGAGGGATCTTCTATCGCCAGGATCATTATGTGGGTTATTGGGATCCTGAGGGAAGACTCTAAGTTGGCTAATGTGTCTGCCTCGGTGTTATCTTCTCTAGGAACTTGATTCAGACTAAAAGCTTCAAATTCGGAGGCTGGTTTCAAAGAATTTGAAGGTATAGTGTTAGTCTTTCGCCTTTAACTTCATAGAATCCATTAAAGTTGTTAGTTATTAATAACGAATCGACATATACCTGATGATACTTAATATGAAGATCCTTGGCCAGTTGTAGCCCCATGATCAGTGCTTCATACTCTGCTTCATTGTTAGTTGCATTGAATTCACAACTAACTGCCTGGGGTAGGATGTCACCCTGTGGTGATTTTAGTATGATCTCAAGGCCTACTCCTCTAAAGATGGATGCTCTATCTGTAAAGAGTATCCACTTCCCCATGTTTTCTTCTTTTGAAATCATTGGATTTCTAACTCTACCTTTGGTTGTAGATTATCACTAAAATCAGCCACAAAATCTGCCAATGCCTGTGATTTTATTGGGGATATTGGATCATATTTGATGTCATATGTAATGAGCTTCACTAACCACTTAGTCATTATGTCTGAAATTTTTGGTTTTCTCATGACATTCTTAACAAGATAGTTACTTTTGACATGTATGAGTCTCAAAATAATGTCTTAGTTTGGTGGAAGCTATAACTAGTGCAAGTATTAGTTTTTCAAGGTGAGAGTACCTGGTTTCAGGAGCCAAGAGACTTTTACTTACATAGTAAATAGGATGTTGTTCACTGTCAAGATCTTTGGTCAGAATAACACTTACATCATTCAAAGACACTAAAAGATATAGGAGGAGTGTTTCCCGTTCGAATATCCTTGGCCAAGACTCGCTTCTAATCCCCTTTTGGTCACCATGTAACTAAGGAACTCACCTGCCTTCATTCTAAAGTGACATTTGGATGGGTTCAACTTCATGTTGTATTCAGCTAGTATATTCAAGGCTTCTTCAAGATCCCTAAGGTAATCTTAAACTTTTTTTTGGACGTGAACACCCTGTCATCTATGTAGACTTCCATGGTGTCCCCCAGTTTGTCCTTGAACATCCAATTCACCAGTCTATGATATGTTGCACCTGTATTTTTTAGACCAAATAGCATATCAGTATAACAATATATACATGTGAGAGTTATGAAGGTGGCATCCTCTTGATCAGATGGTTCCATTCAAATTTGTTGGAACCCTGCTAAGGCATTCATGAATGTTAATAGTTCATGGCATGCCGTGGCATCTATCATAGAGTCTATATGTGGAAAATGGAAAGAATCCTTAGGACATGCCTTGTTAAGATCCGTGTAATCCACACACACACACTTGCCATTTATCATTCTTCTTCTGCACTACGGCCGTATTGGCCAACCACCTTGGGAACTTGACTTCCTTAATTATCCCTGTCATATCTTCATGTTTCCATGTGATGGTCTTTTTTCTATTTTGTAGGAACTTTATTTGGTCCTGCTCGATTTCCTTTGGTATTGAGGATCCTATGAGTACTTTAGCGTCAGGATCCTCAAGGTTTAGGGGCACTTCCTTTACATCTTGCCCTCTTTCTTCTAGAATGCCTCAAGACCCATGTTTTAATTGTTATGCTTGTTGTGGTACTGTTGCAGATTTCATTGATGTCTTATAGCATTCTTTGGACTCTTGTTGATCACCGATGATCTTCACTGTCCCCCACGGGGTAAGCATCATGACACAGTGGTGGTATGTTGATGGGACTGCTTTCATGCCATGGATCTAGGGTCTACCTACTATAACATTATAGAAAGCATCAATAACACAAAAGTATTGCATAGATTTTACCCATTCGATGTAGATAGGCCATTTAATCTCTCCCACCATATGCTTCGTTTCATTGTTGAATCCTATCAACACTGAGGATTTTTGATTGTCTCGGATTGTGGGATGTTCATCCTAGTTGGAGCATCTAAGAGTATGATGTTCATTGAGAATCCTCCATCTACCAAGATCCTTCTGAAGAAGTGATTGGTGATGTAGAAAGTTATTGCCGATCCATCATGGTGAGGATCTCGAATGTTCTTTTTGTCATATTCATCGAAGGTGATTTCTTTCTTGCTTGTAATCGATGTGTTCTTCTGGGGTCTTTCTTCTTTCTTCGCCTTGGATATCTTAGCGTGTCTTTTTGCTGCAGAGTAAGAAGTTCCACAAATGTCAGAACCCCCATAGATAAAATTGATTACCTTAGAATCATGAGGAGGGGATCCTGGTTTTTCCAAGATCTTGGTAGGATTCTGATCCTTCTCCTTCGATCTTTCTTTTCGTCTTCCTAGGATTTCTTTGAAATGTCATTTGCTCAGGAGATAACTAATCTCCTTACTGAGGGCTATTTAATCCTCTGTGATGTGGCTGAAATTTTTATGATATGCACACCATTTAGATTTGTCTTTTCAGCCACTCGATTTCTTTCCTTTCCTTGGCCACCTTTCTTTCTCGCCAAGATCCTGCATGGCAAAGATTAGACCTAAAACGTCAACAAAAAACCAATAGTCAGTGATCTTGGGGAATTTATCTTCTTCCCCTTTATCGTCAAGGGCATTAACCCTATGATGATCAGGCTTGGGATACGGTTTGGATTTATAGGATCTTTGGGCTGAGGAATCAGTCTTCCTATTAGGATTGTCATATGAATTTGGGGAGTTGGTCCTCTCATGGATCTCCTTATCCTCTTCCATTCTGATGAACCTCAAGGCTATACTTCTGACTTTGTCCATTTTCCTACGTGGGCTCATTACGAGATCTTCATAGAAGGGAAAGTCTTTATTTAGGCCCATCTTGAAGGTTTCTATGGTAGTGGCCATGTCGATATTAGGAATATTTAATGCTTCTTTGTCAAACCTGTTTACAAAATCCCTAAGGGATTCCTTAGGATCCTGGACTATTCGATAGAGATCACTAGTGATCCGTTTGAATGTCCTGCTACAAGAAAATTGGGTTTTAAAAAGTTTAACTAAATGAGCAAAGGAAGTAATGGAATAGGGAGGAACATTAAGAAGCCATTTCAAGGCAGATCCTGTGAGAGTTGGACCAAAACCCTTGCACAAACAAGCTTATTTTAAGTGTAATGGGATGGGAATGATTTCCATTTTTTCCCTGTATTGTGCTACGTGTTCCACAGGACCCATAGTTCCGTCATAAGGCTTCGTGCTGGGAGTCTAGAAGCATTTTGGAACTTCAGCATCGACTATTGTGCGAGAAAATTTGGGGATCCTGTGGCTTGCGGGGGATGCTTCTGGTATAGGTTCGACTATTCCTAGTACACTTGAGATCATCTGTCTCATTTGTTGAAGTTCCCTAGCCATGATAGGACTTATGCCTACGTCAAGATCCACAGAGTTAGTATTAAATGCATTTTTATTTAGGAAGATACCAGTGTATTGGTTTTTACGGGTAGTGAAGTTTTCATTAGGATACTGCATCACAGGGGTTTGATTATTTGGGGTTGCTCCCCAAGTTGAAGCAGCAGCAGGTTCCGAGGTTGTAGTATCTTGACGATTCCCTAAGGATCATGCGTTGTCGAAATCGAGGATACTGGGTTGCAAAATCGAAGGTGTTGTTTCATGCAATTTATGTATCTCTACTCTTTTTCTTTCCATTTCTTTAAGAAATGTTTTGTTGTCCTACTGTTGTTGATTCAGTTGTTGTGTTACCATCTTCACCATGGATAAGAATTCACTGTTAAAGATCGGAACAGGAGGATCCTGGAATCTATCCCTGGATTCCCATGGCAGATGGAGCGGTGTTCTTTTTAGAGGTATCCAGAGTTTTCCTCTGACTGGGAGGTCCACTTGGAGGTGGTGGAAGATTTTTAGAAGAAATAAGAGGAATAGAGGAAGAAGATAAGGTTGATTATGTGGACATGATATTTCAAGAATTATGAACACCACAGCCCCAAGGTAGGCGCCAAATTGTTTTTGCCAAAAATCGATCAAACAAAGATCAACCAAGTTGTATGAGAGGCTATGGTGTCGTAGCTAATATAAGAATTGGATTGAAGTTAAAATGACAAGATTGGTTTACAAGGAAAGCCCTTGATCTTTGTTAGGATCTCCGACATAAAACCTTGGGAGGTGATAATCATCACCTGCCTTGTTTGATTTTATTGATTGAAGAATGAATTACAAAGATAAACTTGATAATACGATTACAAATGATAAAGTGAGTCTAAATGGGTATTGTGTCAGAAAATTGTCTCATTGTGTAAATGTTACAAGTGTATATATACTCTAGTTTATGTAACTAAAATTATGATATTTCCGGGATCCTGTTGAACTGGTATTTGCAACGTGCTTTGACTTGGTATCCCGAGTTTTAAGCCTGGTTGAAGTGATTCTTCGTTGTGAATGAGTCTTATGTTGACCATTTCTGCACATGTTAAAAATAAACAAGAATATAGCCGTTAAAATTGTTAGGGAATAATAATGGCGATGCTCAGGATCCTGATGTATGTTCGGGATCCTAAGACTCCTTTAAGATTCGGGATTCTGAATAGGTTTAAGGATACTTAGATATCTTTGAGATCCGGGATCCTAGATAGGATTTGTAACGTTCCAAAATCACGATAAAATATTTCATTTTTAATTTAAAAGAAACCATTGTTTACAACCCAAAACCATATCAAATCAAGTGTCAAATAAAAATACTCCCAAGATCAATGCATCATAAAAATATCCCAAAACATATCATCGAAGGATGTGTACGATAACGCCTTCACCTTGCACCGGTAATCCGAAGTACCTGAAATATAAAACTGAAACTGTAAGCCAAAGCTTAGTGAGTTCCCCAAAAGTACCACCACACAACATATAATAACATGCATATTGGGTCCACAACTAATAGAATGGATTACCCCTGAGTCCACAACATGAGTCTGGATTGCCTTCAGGCCCACTGCTCATGTGTGGCTTACTCTCAGGCCCACTGCTCATGTGTGGCTTACTCTCAAGCCCACAATATAAGGCCCACAACTTATGTCTGGCTTGCTCCCAAGTTTATTGGCTTCCGCACAAAGCAGTAACGCCTCAACCTAACCATACTATGTCGACATATACATAACATATAACATATAATAGTAACATATAATCATATAACCAGTCAACATACTAACAGGTAGATCTATAGTTCACTATTACGTAACATCCTATATACCGGGGATCAATACTAACATATCAATTCATCATAACAAGATCCTCCAACTGGATACATAACTTAGTGGGCCGGCATTGGTGCCTTCAACCCATAAGTACAGTGAGAAAAACTCACCTCTCAGTCTGAAAAAGATCTCTGAACAGGACAAAGCTCCGAATGACAGCTCAACCAGTAACCTATTCATCAGATAATGACCAAATCTTAAATACCACTCTAAATACCCAAAATACCCTTAGGTCAAACTTGGTCAAACCATGGTCAAAGGTCAAAGTCAACTACAGCAGGTCACCATGCAGTGGCCACTAAATGATAAAACATGTGAGTCTCAGCCCATGCACCATGCAGTGGAGACCTAGGCCACACTGTGGGCACTGTGCTCCCAACAACTTAATGGATTAAGTCATTTTTTATTGGTCTTAACGGATCTAAGGCCCAAATATGGTCCATTATAAGGTCAAAGTGGATAAATTTTCCAACTTTATCCCTTTAGACTCTCTAAGGGATAGTGATCCAATTTCTAGATCTAAATATAGCAAAAAGAACTTAACTTGGTTTAGCCCGTTAAGCACTTTCTCTTGAAGACTACTAGATCCTATCACACCCCCGAACCAGGATGGCGGAAACATCCGGGGGTGGATGACGTCATTGTATAGTATCATAACAATTGAATATAAATGAAACATAGCAACCCAAGCGGCATACACTGAGAATACAATCTTACATAGTTTACATATTGTACTTGTTCATAAGTTACGCAAAGGTGATAAAAGTAAAATTCCATCATGCTGCATCACTCGATCTCAAAACAGAGTTGATTACATGTTACTGGTTCCCTGAGAATACAAGTCATTTTGAAAAGCGTCGACTAAAAAGTTGGTGAGTTCATAAGCATTTTTGTATAAAAATGGATTTGTAACTGTTTAAAATGGTTTTTGTAAACTTTCAGAAAATCCAATATTTTCTATAAATTGTATTGTTAGTCTTATATCCAAAACTAATGAAAATGTATGTATGACTCTTGTATCTTTCCTTGTAAAATGATAGTGTATGTATGTATGTTCCAAGAAAATCCAATATTTTCTTATAAGTAAACTATAGTCTTAAACCCTAAGACCAGAAATGTAGGTGATTGTGTACTGAAAAACGATATGTAGTTTTATATTTTAATAAAACCGGTGATGTATAAGCTTCTCGTAAATCAAGATAGTATTGTTAATCCCTAAATGAGTTATTATAACCATGCTAAATGTGACTGTTACGCCTGTACGACGTTCTTCAGGCGTCGAAATTGGTAAGATATTTGTCACCCTAGACTGGCCCGTCTAGCTGTAGCAAAAAGCTCAGGTGTCGGGTTGTCAATCCCCGTATAGATCTATACACAACTATCTCGCTCTCCCTCCAGGAGACTCTGGTTATAATGCAGGACTTGGAGTGTACGCTAAGTAGGTACGGTGAAGTAAATGTCTCACTAGAGCATTAACGGATTTACACGAACTACGACTCACTTTTATTGTATAACGAAATGATTTTCACTGTTTGAAAATTTATGACAGTTGTTTTGCGACACGCATTTTAAGAGTTTCATGACATACGTTTTATGACTTGTGTCTTATGACACGCGAACTATACTGTCATCAATTTGTTTTGTATACCATTTTGTGTAAACTATTTATAACACTTTATATAAATGGTCAATAGTGAATATGTCTAGTAGTGATATATGTTGGTAAAATAACATAATATTCTTATGTTTAACCCCCACCAAATAGTGATGACAATATTTACGACCATTTTTACTAGAAAGTTATTTTTAGTAAAAATTTCCAAGAACTTGTAGTTGTAATTTTCATATTTTACCGGTTAAAAATTTGTAACACCAAAATAGTTTAATTTGGTCAACTATGTTGGGTCATGATTTTTGTAAAAATCATACTATGACCTCAACACTTTGATATTTATAAAATTTTAACTTGTAAAAGTAGGACATGTAATTACCCAAAGTTCAAAACATATTTGGAACTTCCATAAATATATGTTTTTGTTATGTTCGAGTATATCTATTTTTAGACCCGATTTTGTGTAACTAAAGTATAGACAATCACCTATATCACGATTTTTAGGTAGTTAACAAATGATATCAACCACTTTATACAAGAAATGGTTCATATTTGGCATATAATCATAATGCATGTAAATGTACGATGGACAAACTCATTTAAACTTATAACAAGCTTGTAAATCACGATTTTCATGTGTGTATGTATGAGATTTTCGACATCATATGCTCAAAACATTCCATAAACAAGTTGGTGCATGCAAAAATCCATTAGGTAAACAAAACTTGACTTCTATCCCCCCCCCCCCCCGAAAAGCATGAAAAACACGAAAAACTTGGGGGTATGAAGCTCACCGTGGTTATTTCGTGTGGTAGTAGGAAGGAAAGAGGAGTGGTGTCGAGCCTAGTTTTGTGCACAAGTTTGGAAGAGCTTCTCCAAAATGTAAGTGTTCTAACACACAAAAATTTGTGTGTAAACAATATGAATTTGACAACAAATGTATGAAAATACTTGAGATTCATGAAGAAACTTACCAACAAAACCTAGGACCGATCTTGAGATAGTGTTCTTGGAAGACGGTGATTTTGTTCTAGAGAGAAAGAGAAGTTTGGAGTAGAAACGAAGTGGCAAGAGTGGGATATCCCACTCTTCGGCCGCAAGTTTAATAGGAAGAGGGGAGAAGAGTGCATTGTTGCATAGTGGATAATCTAGTGCATTGCGTGGAGGCATGGAAGGTTGTTACATGTTTTTCATAGTTGTTTGATGGTCTAAATGGAGTAAAGTGGTGAGGTGTCACCAACAAGATCATCCATCTTTTGTCTTATGCAAAAAATCGAACCATCTAGCTCAAAGGGTGGGGTTCTCGGTTCTAGGGTGGCCGAAAACACTCAACACCTACTCAAGGTTTTCGGTTTTGATGATGTGGGATCTCGGGTTTACTATGGCCCATTAGGGAGGGTTTTCGGCCTCAATATGGTCCAAAGAAAATGGGTTTTCGGCCTAGGGTTAGTTGGGCCGAGAACTCCTAAGCACAAGCCTAAAAACTTGATTTGTTTTTAGCTATTAGATCTTATAAGAGGTTATTACAACTTGATTCTTAGTGTATGCATCTATGTACTCATATAACATTAGCATTTTTAATTTTCAATAATCTAATACAACAAGATTACATAGAGGAAGTTTTTGTACACGAATACAATCTTGACCCTAATTTTACTAGTTGTGACATCATCCCCCCGTTAGAGGGAATTTCGTCCCGAAATTAGTTCTAGAGAGGCCTATAAGAACTAGGGAAAAGATGTGGATACTTCTGTTTCATATCGTCTTCGTGTTCCCAGGTGAACTCAGGCCCTCGTTTGGCACTCCATCGGACCTTTAAAATGGGAATGAGGCTTTGCTTTGTTCATTTCACCTCCCTATCCATTATTTCCATAGGTTCCTCGATGAAATGGAGGTTTTCATTCACCTCAATCTCATCAAGCAGGACAACGAGAGTTTCGTCAGATAGGCATTTCTTCAGGTTTGACACATGAAAGAAAGGGTGTACATTATTGAGCTCTGGTGGTAACTGCAGCTTGTAAGCCACCGGACCGATCCTGGCAAGGATCTAGAACGGTCCGATGTATTTTGGATTCAATTTTCCCCGCCTTCCAAAGCGTATCATCCCTTTCCAGGGAGAGACCTTTAGCAGTACGCGATCACCGATTTGAAATTCGAGGGGCTTCCGTCGTCTGTATGCGTAGCTCTTTTGTCGGTCTCTGGACGCATATATTCGTTCCCTAATCTGAACAATATTCTCAGTTGTTTCCCTGATAATCTCGGTCCCGGTGAGTGTGCTGTTTGGTACTCGCTCTTTTTCCAGTTGTGTATCCCCCACCTCAGCCCAACAGAGAGGTGATCTGCATTTACGTCCGTATAGAGCCTCAAAGGGAGCGACCTTGATGCTTGTGTGATAGCTATTGTTATACGAGAATTCGACCAGTGGCAAGTGGGTATCCCATGCCTTGCCAAGGTCTATCACACAGGCCCTTAGCATATCTTCCAATGTTTGGATGGTCCTCTCGCTCTGTCCATCTGTTTGGGGATGGTAAGCAGTACTCATATCGAGCTGAGTTCCTAAGGACCTCTGAAGTGACTGCCAAAACCGAGAGGTAAATCTATTATCCCTGTCAGAGATAATAGATACTGGAACGCCGTGCAACCTCACGATCTCTTTTGTATAAGTCCTGGTTAACTTCTCCATTTTATTAGTTTCCTTTATTGGCAGGAAGTGGGCGGATTTGGTTAATCGGTCGACGATTACCCAAATAGTGTCAAGTCCGCCTGCTGACTTGGGCAACTTGGTTATGAAATCCATTGTTATCCGTTCCCACTTCCACTCGGGTATTTCTGGTTGCTGTAATAGACCCGAGGTCTTCTGATACTCTACCTTAACTTTGGCGCAAGTCAGGCACTTGCTTACGTAGGTAGCAATTTCGGCTTTCATATTCGGCCACCAGTAATGTTGTTTGAGATACAACTACATTTTATCCGAACCAGGATGAACGGAGTACTTTGTTTTGTAGGCTTCATTCATGACCATGTCTCTGAAGCCACCGAACTTTGGTGTCCAGATTCGGTCCATGAGGTAGTAGGCTCCATCCTCTTTGATTGTAAGATTCTTGTCCATCCCCCGCAAGGCTTCATTTGCGATGTTTTACGGTTTCAAGGCTTTCAGTTGAGCCTCTTTGATTTGAGATGACAAGTGGGAATGGATGGTCATCGTTAGCGTTCTTACTCGGCGACCTGACTACTCTTTCCGGCTTAGGGCATCAGCCACCACATTGGCTTTGCCCGGGTGATACCGGATCTCGCACTCGTAATCGTTCAGCAACTTAACCCATCGTTTTTGCCTCATATTTAACTCTTTCTGGTTTAGGATATGTTGGAGGCTTTTGTGATCTGTGAAAATAGTGCACTTTGTACCGTAGAGGTAGTGCCTCCAAATCTTTAGCGCAAACACGACTGCTCCCAACTCCAAGTCATGTGTTGTGTAGTTCATCACATGGTTCTTTAGTTGCCTTGACACGTAGGTTATGACCTTTCCTCGCTGCATGAGTACACAACCTAATCCTTGATTGGATGCGTCGCAATAAACCACGAAGTCTTTTGTCCCTTCTGAAAGAGACAATACAGGGGCGCTGCATATAGCTTGTTTCAAGGTTTGGAAAGCAGTCTCTTGTTTCTTTTCCCAGATAAAGGGTATACCCTTTTGAGTTAAGGAGGTGAGCGGCTTGGCGATCTTAGAGAAATTCTGTATGAACCTCCTGTAGTAACCAGCGAGGCCTAAGAATTGCCTGATCTCCGTTGGGGTTCTTGGGGTTGCCCAACCTTCAATTGCTTTGACCTTGGAAGGGTCCACATGTATTCCCTCCTCACTAACCACATGGCCCAGAAAATCCACCATTCGAATCCAAAACTCGCATTTGGAGAACTTTGCATACAACTTCTCCGCCCTTAATGTTTCCAGAACCTGCCACAGATGTTGACTAATATTCTTCTTTACTTCGTGAATAGACGAGTATACCATCGATAAAAACAATCATGAAGTTGTCGAGGTAGGGTCGACAGACTCGGTTCATCAGGTCCATAAATTCCGTAGGCGCATTTGTCAGACCGAAGGGCATCACTACGAATTCGTAATGACCGTAGCGGGTTCGGAATGCAGCCTTGGGGATGTCTTCTTCTCGGACCCGTAGTTGGTGGTATCCGGACCTTAAATCTATCTTTGAAAAGTAACTTGCTCCTTGAAGCTGGTCAAATAGATCGTCGATCTGGGGAAGAGGGTATCGATTCTTGACGGTGAGCTTGTTGAGTTAACGGTAATCAATGCACATACGAAACGACTCATCTTTCTTCTTTACGAATAAGACTGGAGCTCCCAGGGTGAGAAGCTTGGCCTTATAAACCCTTTGAATTTATAAGAAAATAAGAAAAATTAAATATAAACAAATAATTAAGAGCTTTGAATTTATAAGAGTCAAAATATTTAAGAGATTTGAATTTATAAGAAAATATTTAATTGAAGTCTTTTTTATCTTTTAAATTTAAAAAAAAAGTCAAAATAGAAAATATTTAATTGAAGTGAATTTATAACAAATAATTTTTAAAAAAAAAGTTAAATATAAAAGTCAAAATATTTAAGAGCTTTGAATTTATAAGAAAATAAGAAAAATAATGAATTATTATAATTGAAGTGTTTTTTATCTTTTAAATTTAAACAAATAATTTAAATAAATAAATAAAAGAAAACAATGAGCTTTAATTTGGGAATTTTGAAATTAAAAGGTAAGTTCATTAATGAAATTGATATCCATTTATTACTACATTTATTGCAATTATTATTATGTGGAATTTAATAAAATAGAAAAAACTCATAAAATGACATGTGGAAAAAAATAATTCAAAATAACCATAAAACGACATTTAACAAATTGAATGAGAGTGTGACATATGACAAAAAAACATTCATTTATTATAGTAGATTTGTATATTTTGAAGCTGCTTTTTGGGAGCATATCCACTTGATAATATTAGCACTATTGTTGATTGTGCCATTGAATTTGAACATAGAAATGGAGGCTATGATGTAACATACCTTTTGTTGGAATATGAGTATTATATATGAATCTTTATGTAAGTTTTTTATAAAAGGTTAATTTATGTTTATACTTTATGAATGATAAAAGCTTTTTTGTATAGAAGAAGCTCATCACCCTGTGGACTATGAAACTATGTCCAAGTGGATAACGAAAAAGAATGCTATGAAATAGTAAAATAAGGCTTCTCCTTCCTCTTATTATTACTATTATAAATCACAAAAAACTGAAAATGTATCTTACTTTATATATTTTTATTTTTATCTTTGAAGAACTCATGCTATTACCCGATATTTATTTGTGGGAGTATCCCCACAATACGGGGGATAGAACTAAAAGAAAATCCTCATTTTGGATATTTACAAGGAAAACACAAATTCACGACCACCTTTTTTGATATATTTTGAATGCTTATGTTATGATCTTTTTTTTTTTTTTTTTTTGATAAAGTTGACCACCCTTATGAACAACAAATTCATAACAAAGACTAAAAGATCCAAATACCTAATTTAAGGTGACTGTCTTTTGATTGATAAAGTTGGCAATCGTATTGGTTTCAAAAAATAATGACACTCCCACAAACAAACAAATAACTTCATGTCAGGGCCGGCTCAATACATGAGCGACTTGGGTTCAGGCCCATGGCATCAAGGGGCATCAAAAAAGTCCAGTTTATAGTATATATTAAAATTGCCCAAGAATGTCGTCCAAATCTGTTATCTATTTACGACGTGAGAAAGAAAGATGGGTGAAAGCAAGCGACAAACAATCATCAATCGCGCATAGAAAAACCAAACGTCCGCTGCTCCTGCCTCCTAGAGACCCGTTGGCGTTGGTGTCGATGGGAGAAATCAATTCCTACCTAGAATACGTCACCCTTAAATAAAAAGTAAGAACAAATTTCTCTATTTTTCACCTCCAGTCCATAAATCGATAATACATAGCTCTCAATGCTCAAATCTCAATTTCTTACCGGTGATGATATAGCAGCGATTTCTTTTATCTGGTCTGGTTTGAAGGTTTGATTTTTTTATAATCTGATACAGCAAAGCTGATTCTGAATTTCTGATTTATTGATTAGGGTGCGATTTGTTTTTGGCTGTTTTAGAAATCGGATTTGGATTAGTTCATGAGCTCAATTTCGAAATCTGTTTATTAAGGTTTGTTGGAAATTTGATTTCTTCTCTAGTTCTTCTTTACCGATTCACTAATTTAGGTGTGATTTGTTTTTGTTGTCTGATTCATAAATCATATTAGGATCGTTTCATGAGTTCAAATTCGAAATCTATTTATTAAGGTTTGTTGGAAATTTGAATTCCTCTCTATTTCTTCTTTAGTGATTCACTGATTTGGGTGTGATTCTTTTTTGTTGGCAGTTTCAGAAATCCGATTTCTCCTCTATTTATGCTCGATACCTACTTCAGAAACCAGGAGTGGATGAGTTCAATTTCGAAATCTATTCATTAGGTTTGTTTCAAAAATTAGCTTTATTTCTTATCTATTTGGTTACAGTAAAAAAGAATCAAAAGTCAAGGTATCTAATTTTTGTATCTGATTAGTGCTCGTTATCTGCTGTGAAGTAAGAGCCAAACTTTTGACTTTATTTTATTTTGAATATCTCAAATATGAACTTGAATTTCCTAAAAACCATATTTATAATAGAAAAACAATTTGATGAAATGCAATATTTTGAAATTATTTTTGGTTTTTTGTTTGATGGTTCCAAATAAATTTGTTTAGTTGATATTGAATTAAAAATGTTGTTTAAATATTGAGTCCAATTTTACATACGGTGAAAAATATGATGTTGATGTAATTAGTTTATTTATTGAGTTGCCAATTTTGCAGTTGTCGGATGAAAGCATATAAAGGTGAAAGTCCTTGGACATCTAATCAAATAATGGAGTATGCAAGAAGAATTGATATGTTCCCTAATGTGTTGATTGCATATAGGATATTGTTGAGGGGTCTTGGTTACCGTTGATTCCGTAGAATTTTTTTTTTCAAAATTGAAGCTCTTGAAATCCTATCTCTTATCTCCGAAGAATAATGTCTCAAGAAAAATTGAATGGATTAGTAATTTTAAGTATCGAAAGTGATTTTTTATAAAATATTGAATATTGTAAAATAAGAGATGTTTTCTCATAAAAAAAATGCACAAAGACATCATTTTAGGGGATTTTTTAGGTTTTTTATTGTATTAATTGTTTGATTCTGACATTTATTGCACTTTTGTTTTATAAATCTTTTATGCATTTGTCTCCTGTATCGTATTGTACATATATAAGGGCATAAATTTTTTATCTCGCCCCAGATACCTGCTTCATGTCATAAATTAAGAATTATTTGACAACTATAAAATAAATTATTTTCGCATTTTGCTACACATATGGTCTAAATAAATGTTTTTTTTGCCCGTAAATAAATGTTATTTAGCACATTAATGAATTTTATTATTATTATGTTTTTTTAATAATATTTGTACCTAAGGTGACTGTCCATAATTTCGTATTCAATTAGTTATTATTTTTTATATGTACTTATGCCTTTTTCGATTAATAATCATATCTTTGTGTATGAGAAACAATATCAGTCACTATGTATACGACATATTGAGAATATACATGCATTGATTATCAACATTATATATATTTACATTCCACCAGTCATGATTTATAGAATTTTCAAAAGGGCAAATGACAAAAAAGCCCTTAAGTTTTCATAAAAATGTCGGTTTTACCCTTCGACGTGTTTTCGGTCTGGTAACGCTGGTTGTTTTGTTTAATTTGTTCATTTATACCCTTTTAGCCGGTTTCCAGGTAACCTACCGGTTACCTGATACCAGTAAAGCCCTTGAGTTTTCAAAATTGTTCGTATTTACCTTTAAATTTTCAAAAATGTTCGGATCTACCCTTACTTTGATTGTTATTTTGATTATTTTGATTATTATTATTATTATTATTATTATTATTATTATTATATATGTTTAATACGCTTTTAAATGTATAAAAATATTTTTATAGATTTAAAAATATATTTACTTGTATTTAGTATTTAAAAATATATTTACTTTTATTTAGTTTTTATATACATTTGAAAACCAATGTACACCTTTAAAAACATATTTATATATTAAAAATATATTAACTTGTATTTAGTAGGTATAAATATATATGTATTTCGTATAAAAAAATATTTTATACATATAAATATAAAACTATCTATTTATAATGTTTATATTGTATAAAAGATATAATTATGTGTATTTGTACATATTACTAAGTATAAATATGTAATTATTTCATATATATATATATATATATATATATATATATATATATATATATATATGATATGTATTTATACATATTTATATTGTAAAACACATATAAACGAAATATTTTTTAATTATTTGGATGATTCATCAACCAAAACAAAAAAAAGCTTTTGGTGTTTGCTTACTAAGTATAAATATGTATTTATTTCATATTTATATGCATACGATAGTTTTTATACAAAATAAATACATATTTATATCTATTTTTATACAAAATAAATACATACTTATCTATTAAATACAATCAAATAAATATATCTATTAAATACAAATAAAAACATATTTATACATTTAAAAATATTTTTATTTGTATTTGATAGATATAAATATATATTTATTTTGTATAAAAACTATCATAGGCGTATAAATATAAACTAAATACATATTTATACATAGTAATATGTACAAATACATATAATTATATATTTTATACAATATAAACCTTATAAATATGTATTTCTATATTTATATGTATACAATATATTTTTATATAAAATAAATATATATTTATACCTACAAAATACAAATAAATACATTTTTTATGTATAAATATATTTTTAATGGAATAAATAGGCTTTGAAATGTACATAAATACTAAATACAAATATATATTTTTTTAAAATATATTTATATTAATAAAAATATTTTTATACATTTAAAAAAGTGTGTATAAAATATTTTTATATGTTTAAAAATGTATTAAAAATATATAATAATAATAATAATAATAATAATAATAATAATAATAATAATAATAATCAAAATAACAATCAAAGTAAGGGTAAATCTGAACATTTTTGAAAACCTAAGGATAAACCCGAACAATGTTGAAAACTCAAGGGCTTTACTGGCATAGGTAACCGGTAGGTAGGTTACCTGGAAACCGGCTAAAATTGTATAAATAACAAATTAAACAAAACATCCGACTCTACTAGACCTAAAAGACGTCTAAGGGTAAGACCGATATTTTTGTGAAAACTTAAGGGCTTTTATTTCATTTGCCCTTTTCAAAAATAATTTGGACATAAAATGATTATTAAGCAACTTATGAAAACCAAAGTGAATTTATAATAAAAAAAGTTGTCTATAAATTTCATGGAACATGCAAATTGATCACCACATGAAGTTTGAGGTGATTTAATAGTTGAATTTTACATGGCAAAGCTATTTAGCAAGGTTTTTATTATTATAATACTATATATTATGATCTAGTTTTAGTGAGTATATATGGAGGATTTCTTTTGAAAGAAGCATTTTCCAAATAATCACCAATATTGAACTTATAAAGTCAAGGGTCTCCCACCCTCTTGTTTTGTACATATGTGCATACTGCATAGAGCCACAAAAAAAAAAGCCTAGATAGGTTGCAAGCCACAAATAGAGGGTGTTGACTTTGTAACTTACAAATGTCAAATAGTTTGCATAATGATGTTGACAACAAGAAATTGATTGTATTGATATCCGTGTATTAAAAAAGAAGATTTTATAACCTCCAAATAATGACTGCAATTAATACTTATTCATCACCTATAAGTAGGCATGTTACACTAAACTTTAGTATCAACGACCATCCATTTTAATCAAGTTTCTAGTTGAAGATCTTAAGATATGGCGCCTAAGAGAAGTTTGGGTCGCCAAACGATTAAAATGGCGCAAATTCAGAAAAAATCCCATCTGCAAGTGACTTTCTCAAAGAGACGAGTAGGGCTGTTTAAGAAGGCTAGTGAGCTTTGCACATTGTGTGGGGTTGACATTGCTATCGTGGTCTTTTCTCCGGCTCAGAAAGTCTATTCATTTGGCCACCCAAAAGTTGACTCAGTTGTTGATAGATTTCTGACCCGGAAACAAAATCATGTGTCTACAAATTTACATCTTGTAGAGGCGCATAGGATAGCTTCCATTCCCGATCTAAATTTGCAACAAACATACATGCGGGATGAGTTAGAAGTTGAGAAGAAAAGAAGAGAGACGCTTGATGAAATGAGAAAGGCTAGCCAGAGCCAATTCTGGTGGGAAGCACCAATTCAGGACTTGAATCTCCATGAGCTTGAACAACTAAAGGATTCAATGGGGGAACTCAAGAAGACTATCTCTATACAAGTCAATAAGCTTTTCCTTGAGAATTCTAACTATGTGCCAATTTTTAGTACTAATAATATTACTAGAGGTGATGGTGATTATTATGAGATGAAGCCTAAACCCAACATATCAGCATCTTGTACTTCTTCTCACGTTCATAGCTATGGCCATAATCGTTTGTTTTAAGCAATTGTTGATGATTTTGGGGGATTTGCCAGTTAGCACCTTACTACCTAGTAGCTACTATCTTTTTTAAATTAATTTACATGTATATACACCGGCCATTGAACGATGATCTATGATTCTTGCTTGTCATCGTGTTTGGAATAATTTGAAACCTTAACACGATTAATAGGCCTGTTGAAAATACCCGATACCCGATTACTTGACCCAACCCATTTTGAATTCGGGTAAATCGGGTATATATTTTCGGGTATTCGGGTTACCCGATTTTTTTAGACCGGGTATTGATTATATGTATAAGGTATCGGGTATACCCGAAATACCTGATTTATTTAAAAAATAAATGGCCCTTTGGGTAATATCCACACTTATCTATATGTTGTTTACGACTCTACCCTCATTCGCGATCATTGATTTAAAAAAAAAAAAAAAAAAAAAAAAAAAAAAAAAAAAAACCTTGTCTGTTTCTTGAGTCTTCCATTGAAGTATCGAACCCTACGAAAACAAAGAGACATCTCCAGTAGACTTCAAACTTAACTTAACTCGTCGTCACCGGTCATCAAGTCATCACAAACTCTCACTGGTTTAGACTTCAAACTTCAAAGTAAGTGATTTTCTTGTAAATGATTTCGAAAATAGGTTATTGGCTTTTTGCATTTTGGTTTCTTGTAAATGGTATTATTTTTGTGAAAGATTACTTGATATTTCAAGTATTATTGACTAAAAAATCTCAATGTTCAAAGTTTGAGTAATTTCGTTTATGCCTCGTTTGTTTATATAAATAAGACTAATAGAGCACAACATATCTACTTCATTACATTTATTTTCGGGTACTACCCGAATTACTCAAACCCGACCTACTACCCAAATTACCCAGACCTGAATTATCCGAATTCAATTAGGGTCGGGTAACATGTATTTTTTTTAACATGAAAAACCCGAATTACCCAAAAACTCGAAAATTTTACCCGATCAACACCCCTAACGATTAGTAAATAAAATTTATATTTGAATCTCATGATTTAAGTTATTTTAAATTAATAACTAAATGTATATAAATAAACTTCAATATTAAACTAGTAAAAAACCCAGCACGCGGGTTTGTTCGTGTTAGCTAAATCATAAAGATATTTCACAAAGTTTAAACTGAATTATGAAAGTAAGTATGTATGATAAACTTTTTTTTTCAGATATTAATATCTTACATTTTAAACGATGAAAGGTTAATATCTCACATTTTAATTGATGAAATCATCAAAAAAGTAACCACATTATGTGCTTATACACTTGAGTAAATTACACGAATGGTCCCTATGGTTTGTGTTAATTTTCACGTTTGGTCCCTAACTTATTTTTTTAACTCGGAAGGTCCCTACTGTTTGTTTTTGTTACACGTTTGGTCCCTATAGTTTGTTTTTGTTACGCGTTTGGTCCCTATCTTACATAAAAAGACTATTATTTAAATAGAGAAAAATGGTGAAGTAGGTAAGGTAAGGTAAGGGGTAGGGTTGTGAGTGTGTTTATTTAAATAAATTAAAAAATCAAGGGCAAAATAGTCTTTTTAGGTAAGACAGAGACCAAGCGCGTAACAAAAACAAATAGTAGGGACCTTCCGAGTTAAAAAATTAAGTTAGGGACCAAACGTGCAAATTACCCTAAACCATAGGGACCATTCATGAAATTTATCCTATACACTTATAATGGGGTACACAATATGAATCTGTTTAAGAATCCTTAAACCTCATTTCAGTTTTTGAATGCGGCCTTTTTGTTATTTTGAACACTTGATTTTGGTAAGTTTCATGTTTAACCCTTCATATTAAAAAGCTTGCAAAATTGGTCCTTAGACTAGTACGCGGGGCGTACTGGGAGGTACGCTTAGCGTACTAGCCTGTTATGGTCGCGAAGCTCATCCACGTACGTTGGGCGTACGTGAGCAAGTATGAAACCCTAATTTTTAGGGTATTACACCCTATTTAAACCTTGTGATAGCCTCACTAGGTCATGTTTAGACAGCCTCCATCCCCTCTTGTCCAGAAGTCGAAACCCTAGTGAGTTTTTGAGAGATTTGAGTCATAAAGTGTGGTTGTTGGTGCTTTGTGAAGGAGAAGAAGAAATGAACCATTTGGAGTTGTGCTTGGAGCTTGAGGATCTGGGATTTGTTCATCATTTGCTTTCGTTGTGAGGTAAAAAGCTCCCATCTTGCTAATCTATGATGCTAGATCTAGTTTTGGTGCCATTTTGTGCTTTTTGAGTCATTGGAATGATTGTTGAGCCTCTTGATTCACTCCAGAAGTGATTGATTGTAGATCTAGGGTTCTTTTGGTCCATTTGTCCATAAAAATGCAAGCTTTGAGGTGTTTATGGACTCATGCATGTGTTATGGCTCTTTATTAAGTTCTTTTGAGCTATAGAACCCCATTAAACCATGCATGCACGTACAGTTGCCAACTTTACGTGATAAACCACCTTAAGGAAGTCAGATCTGAGTGTTGGGTTGAACTCTTAACCAAATAAGAGCTTAATGTGGGAAGTTGGCCAAACTGGGGGTAGACTGGGTGTACAAGATGGTACACTGCATGTACAAGCCCCATAGCGAGTACGCTAAGCGTACAAGCTGAGTACGTCATGCGTACTCAGCAGTGGGCTTTGGATTTGTGGGCTTCTCGATATTAGGCCATGTTGGACCTTAGTTGTCTTGGGCCTTGTTGGGCCATCAGAATTCTATTTTTAGGCTAATGCTATTTTATTGGACTCTTTTGGTTGAAGGTCCATGAAAAGGATTTGGCCCAATTTGGAAAATTGGTCAATATTTGTGCTTTGGGTGATTATTTTGGAATTTGGGCTTTTTGGACAATTAGATTGGGCCTTGGTCTTGAGCCATGTTGGGTAAAGGGTAAAAAGGTATTTTACTCTACTTTGGACTCTTAGTGTGAGTCGGGATCCAATTATTAATTGGACGTTATTTTGTGATTGATAGCGTGGGGATTTTAGCGGGCCAACAGCCAGAGTTTTATCTGTGAGATTCAACAGTTTGAGGTGAGTTTCCTCACTATGGCTTGGCGGATTCAAGGCAATCCTTGAGGAAAGTACGGATAGATGTGGAAGGTAGTATGAGCCCGTTCTACTGGAAGCAGAAGATCCGTACTCGAATCAAGGAGAGTTGTGATGAAACCAGAAAGCTTGTAGAGTTTGTGATCCCTCGATATATTTTGATGCGTATTCTGATGGTTTATAAGGTCTATTTTCAGTACGGTGACTCTGGGAGGCAGACCGGTTGGCAGTTATGGTGTTGGGGAGCGCTCAGGCTCAGGTTCTGGAGTCGGGTAGTTGGATGACCAGACGAGGGAGTTCATTTCATCTGAGATTACGCGTTGCATTCTTGAGCAGACTCCTGTGATCTTTGGTACGGTCAAGGAGGGCATTCTTGAGATTTTGGATGAGCGGTTGAGCTCATTACGTTCTGAGATGGTGGCCTTGGTAAGGGCGCGTTCATTGACCTTCAGGGAGTTCTGGGCGTGTGGGGATCCAAACTACTTTGGGGAGAAGGACCCGATAGCGAGTAGGCGGTGGTTAGCAGATGTTGCTAACGCTTTCCGCACCAACAGTTTTCCCGAGGGGGCAAATGTTAGACTTGTATCCTGTCTTCTGAAGGACAGGGCACGAGATTGGTGGGAGGAGGTTGGGCGCTCCGTTGGTGATGAGGCTATTGATTCCATGAAATGGGATGATTTTGTGATTAGGTTTAGGGCTGAGTTTGCACTAGTGATCGAGGTACAACAGTTGGCGCGAGAGTTTCAGGATCTCCGCTAGACTACTGAGACGGTGGCTGAGATCACCACGATGTTTTGGGAGAGGTCACTTTTGGTTCTGCAGTATGTGGCGGACGAGGAGATGAAGAAGGCGAGGTATCACGAGATGTTGAGGAGCGATATTCGACAGCTTGTGAGTCGATCCAGTTGCAAGACAGTGGAGAATATGATAGCGAGAGCCCGAGAGAGGGATATTGATATTGAGATGGAGAGGAAGAGGATGTCGGGTCAGGCTTAAGTTTCAGGGGGATCGGGCAAGAGGCCCAAGGTTCAGGATTCGAGATCGAGAGGGCAGCAGGGCCAGAGCCGTTGTGGGAAGTGCGGCAGGACGCACGAGGGACCATGCAGGGTGGGTGGTTTGGGCTGCTTCAAGTGCGGTCGTACAGGTAACTATAGCAGGGATTGTACTGCTATCACCACCACCCAAGGATCTGATCTGATTTGCTTTCATTGCAATCAAAGGGGCCAGAAGAAGGCCCAATGTTCGAGTTTGGTTGCAGCAGGGACGATGTCAGCACCCGGTCCTATGACTCTTCAGATCATTGACGGCTGCCAGGGCAAGGCGGATACACTTGTGGTGAGGAGAATGGCTTTCCAGTTGACGGTCAAGGAGGTTCGCGCGACACCTGATGTGGTGACGAGTATGTATCTTCTCCTTATCTCTTTATTTATATTAAATTGCTCGCTTATATTATGTGTTTCATTTTAGGATCGTTCCTCGTGAACGGTATTTCTTCTTTGGTATTGTTTTATTCGGGGGCTACCCGATCCTTTATATCGCTTGCGCTTAGCAAGAGGTTTGCTGGAGCTCCGGGGGAGCTGGATTGTCCTTTAGATGTCGAGATTGCAGATGATCGATCTGTCTGGGTGACGAGGGTTCATCGGGGATGTACTCTTCAGATGTTCAGCGAGCAGTATCTGATTGATTTGGTTCCCATTCCTTTGCGGGGGGAACAAGGTTATCGTTGGTATGGATTGGTTGAGCCCTAATAGGGCGGTGATCGATTGTGAGCAACAGTTACTTCGTATTCGAACCCTAAGTGGGGGAGAGTTAGTGGTTAAGGGATAGAGAGTTCAGCATGGGCCGATATTGTGTTCAGCAGCGAAGGCCAGACGCTATATTCACCAGGGTTGTTCTGGATTTTTCGTCTGTGTTATAGATACCCTAGATAAGGGTAAGGAGACTGTGGATGATGTACCGATCGTGCGGGAGTACCTGGATGTGTTTCCAGATGATTTGCATGGGGTGTCTCCGGAGAGGCAGGTTGAGTTCAGGATTGATCTGGTTCCAGGTGCGGCTCCGATAGCCAAAGCACCGTATAGGTTGTCTCCTCTTCAAATGCAGGAGGTGTCTACACAGCTGCAGGAGCTGTTAGACAAGTGATTCATTCGACCAAATAGTTCACCTTGGGGATGACCGATCTTGTTTGTGTAGAAGAAGGATGGGTCTCATTGTATGTGCATTGACTACCGGGAGCTGAATAAGGAAACGATGAAGAACCGTTATCCACTCCCGAAGATTGATGATCTGTTTGACCAGCTTCAGGGTGCATATTCGTTCTCCAAGATTGATTTTCGATCGGTTTATCATCAAATGAGGGTTAGAGATGAGGATGTGCAGAAGACAACTTTCCAGACTCGTTATGGTCATTACGAGTTCATGGTGATGCCTTTTGGGCTCACCAATGCTCCATCCGCGTTCATGGATCTCATGAATCACGTGTGCAGGCCAATACTGGATGGGTCTGTGATTGTATTTATCGATGATATCTTGGTCTATTCCATGATCCAGGAGCAGCACGAGGAACACTTGAGGGAAGTGCTGGAGACTTTGAGGAGGGAGACACTTTTCACAAAGTTCTCCAAGTGTGAGTTCTGGTTGCGCGAGGTGCAGTTCTGGGGAACCTTGTCAACCAGAATGGTATTAGGGTCGATCCGGCCAAGGTCGAGCCGTGATGCGGTGGGAGGTTCCGAGGTCTCCATCTGAGATTCGGAGTTTCCTTGGTCTAGCAGGTAATTATCGGAGGTTTATCCAGGATTTCTACAAGATAGTTGTTCCTTTGACTTGGCTGACAAAGAAGACAGTTACTTTTCGCTGGGGGCATGAGCAGCTGGTAGCTTTTGAGACCTTGAGACAACGGTTGTATGAGGCACCAATTTTGAACCTGCCGGAGGGTGTTGAAGATTTTGTGGTTTATTGTGATGCGTCGATCACGGGCTTGGGGGCAGTGTTGATGCAAAGGGGTCGCATGATCGCTTACGCTTCGAGATAGCTGAAGCCTCATGAGGCGAATTATCCGACTCATGAGGCGAATTATCTGACTCATGATTTGGAGCTGGGGGTGTGGTTTTCGCCCTCAAGATTTAGCGGCATTACCTTTATAGGGTCCATTGTACTATTTACACTGATCACAAGAGCCTAAGGTATCTGATGGATCAGCCAAATCTGAACATGAGGCAGCGCCGGTGGTTGGATGTGGTGAAAGATTATGATTGTGAGATTCTTTATCACCCGGGGAAGGCCAATGTGGTGGCCGATGCTCTCAGCCGCAAGGCGGTCGCCGCTTCGATCAGAGATATATGTTTGAGGATGACAGTGATTACTCCGGTATTGGAGCGGATTCGAGAGGCAGATCGAGGCTATGAAGGAAGAGCACCAGAAGAGTGAGTGTATTGTGGGTCAGGTGGCTTCCTTCGAATATGATACCCTGGGATTGTTGACTATTGATCGGCGAGTTTGGGTTCCGTATTGGGGCGGTGTTCGTCGGGTTTTGATGGAGGAGGCGCACAAGTATAGGTTCTCCATTCATCCCGAGGCGACGAAGATGTATATGGATCTTCGTCCCGATTATTGGTGGACCTGCATGAAGCAGGATGTGGCTTGGTATGTGGAGCGGTGATTGACTTGCAGGAAAGTCAAGGCCGAACACTAATGACCTCACGGTAAGATGTAGCCGTTGGAGATTCCCGTATGGAAATGGGAGGATAATACCATGGATTTCATCATGAAGTTACCTCGGACGGCATGCAGAGTGGATTCGATTTGGGTCATCGTGGATCGATTAACCAAGAGCGCGCATTTCATCCCGATTCAGGAGAGTATCTCTGTGAAGTTAGCTGAGGTTTACATCAGGGAGGTTATGACACAACAAGGGGTGCCGGTTTCCGTGGTTTCCGACAGGGATGTCAAGTTTACTTCCAGATTTTGGAAGAGGTTCCATGACGAGTTGGGTACTCGTCTCCATTTCAACACAACATTTCATCCGCAGACCGATGGTCAGAGCGAACAGAATATTCAGACCCTAGAAGATATGCTGCAGGCGTGTGTTTTGAACTTTGGTGGGAGTTGGGATACGTATCTTCCGTTAGCGGAATTTTCGTATAACAATAGTTATCACGCCAACTTTCATCAACCTCCTTTCGAGATGCTCTATGGGAGGAAGTGCAGGACCTCGATTTGTTGAGGCGAGGTCAGTCAGCGGGTTATGGGGAGTACAGAGGTGGTACTCAAGACCACTGAGTTGATTCACCAGGTTCGGAGTAGGCTCCAGACAGCTCAAAGTAGGCATAAGAGTTATGCCGACAGACACTGATCAGACTTAGAGTTCCAGGTGGGGGACATGGTTCTCCTGAAGGTGTCACATTGGAAATGTGTCATAGATTCAGGAAGAGGGGAAGGCTGGGCCCCATGTATATTGGTCCTTTCAGGGTTTTGGCTCAGGTGGGCCGGGTTGCATATCGTTTGGATCTTCCAGATAAGCTCAGTCAGATTCATAGCACGTTCCATGTCTCTCAGCTACGGAAGTGCTTAGTGGATGATTCCGTAGTGGTACTGTTGGAGGATATTCAGGTGGATGGCCGCCTGAATTATATTGAGAGACCGGTGGCGATTCTTGACTGGAAGACGAAAACCATGAGGAACAAGGTTGTTGAGTTGGTGAAAGTTCAGTGGCAGCATCGCAAGGGTTCTGAATGGACGTAGGAGCCAGAAGATGAGATGAGGGAGCACTACCCAGAGTTATTTGGAGCAGCGGACTTCGAGGACGAAGTCTGATTCAAGTGGGGGAGAATTGTAACACTTGATTTTGGTAAGTTTCATGTTTAACCCTCCATATTAAAAAGTTTGCCAAATTGGTCCTTAAGCTAGTACGCAGGGCGTACTGGGAGGAACGCTTAGCGTACTAGCCTGTTATGGTCGCGGAGCTCATCCACGTATGCTGGGCGTACGTGAGCAAGTATGAAACCCTAATTTTTAGGGTATTTCACCCCATTTAAACTTTGTGATAGCCTCACTAGGTCATGTCTAGATGACCTCCATCCCCTCTTGTCAAGAAATCGAAACCCTAGTGAGTTTTTGAGAGATTTGAGACATAAAATGTGGTTGTTGGTGCTTTGTGAAGGAGAAGAAGAAGTGAACCATTCAAAGTTGTGCTTGGAGCTTGAGGATCTGGGATTCGTTCATCATTTGCTTTCCTTGTGAGGTAAAAGGCTCCAATCTTGCTAATCTATGGTGCTAGATCTAGTTTTGGTGCCATTTTGTGATTTTTGAGTCCTTGGAATGATTGTTGAGCCTCTTGATTCACTCTAGAGGTGATTGATGGTAGATCTAGGGTTCTTTTGGTCCCTTTGTCCATAAAAATGCAAGTTTTGAGGTGTTTATGGACTCATGCATGTGTTAAGACCCTTTATTAAGTTCTTTTGAGCTATAGAACCCCATTAAGCCATGCGTGCACGTAAAGTTGCCAACTTTATGTGATAAACCACCTTAAGGAAGTTAGATCTGGGTGTTGGTGTTGGGGGTCAGAAATGGCATTGACCAAGTCCTCGCACGATGGCCGTTGTGCCGCAATCGAATGTCTGGTCTTGTTGGACATCAGCGTTACCGGTTGATCTAAAACCAATTGGTGTTAGAAAGGGCGCAACCTAAACCATATAGTGCATTCAACCCTCCAGGACCAGGCATTCGATTGCGGCACAACGGCCATCGTGCGAGGACTTGGTCGATGCCATTTCTGACCCAGAAATGGCATCGACCAAGTCCTCGTACGATGGCCGTTGTGCCATTTCTGACCCCCAACAGTTGGGTTAAACTCTTAACCAAATAAGAGCTTAACGTGGTAAGTTGGCCAAACTGGGGGTACGCTGGGCGTACAAGCTGGTACGCTGCGCGTACAAGCCCCAGAGCGAGTACGCTAAGCGTACAAGCTAAGTACACCCTGTGTACTCAGCAGTGGGCTTCGGATTTGTGGGCTTCTCGGTATTAGGCCATGTTGGACCTTAGTTGTCTTGGGCCTTGTTGGGCCATCAAAAATCTATTTTTGGGCTAATGCTATTTTATTAGACTCTTTTGGTTGAAGGCCCATGAAAAGGATTTGGGCCAAATTTGGAAAATTAGGCCATATTTGGGCTTTGGGTGATTATTTTGGAATTCGGGCTTTTTGGACGATTGGATTGGGCCTTGGCCTTGGGCCAAGTTGGGTAAAGGGTAAAAAGGTCTTTTACCCTAGTTTGGACTCTTAGTGTGAGTCGGGATCCAATTATTAATTGGATGTTATTTTGTGAGATTCAACAGTTTGAGGTGAGTTTCCTCACTGTGTTTAGCGGGTCGAAGGCACCAATGCCGGCCCATGATTATTATGATAGGATGCTAGATGTCGGCGTGACTTTTGCATGTGTTATGTGTTGGTATACCGAGCAAGGCTCGATGTCGGGCGAGGCCCGATGACTGTATTCTATGCTATTGGTTTGTGATTATTGCATGTGTTAGCATGATTATATGTTTATACGTTTATTATGTGTACGGGGCGGGCCCGATGTTAGGCGGGGCCTAATGAACAACAGATCTGTAATCCGAGTTGGGCTCGATGTCGGGCGAGGCCCAAGGCCGAGTGAGACTGATGCCAGGCGGGGCCCAATATGTGTTTATTTATGTATGATATGTGGTATTTTGGGGAACTCATTAAGCTTTGGGTTTACAGTTTTCAGTTTATGGTTCAGGTACTTCAAGATCGAAAGGGAAGAGCCCGAGATGATTGCAGAGCACACACCACCTTTTTCCGCATTTTGAGATTTACTCTGATATGATATGATGTAGTGACATACTTTGGTCTTTTTGGGTTGTATGACAATGTTTGGATTACTGTTTTTATAAAATTAAAAATGAATTTTTTGGGTCTTATTTTTGGGACATTACATTTGTTTTTTGTTTTTTGTTTTTTTTTTATTGCTAAGTTGTGGCAATGTATATCATCGACCGGGGTTGCATTCATTCATCACTTTTAGGGCTGTAACCACTACATGTTAATTAAAGATCATGATCATACCTTGCATTCCCCTTCTCCAATGGTCATGACCTTGAACTGATATCAAGGAATGAAAATTAACAGCTTTTCTTTATTCTATTCCACATTCCATCAGAGATTTTTTTTTGAAGATCAAGCCCCTTTAGATTTTATATATATATATATATATATATATATATATATATATATATATATATATATAGGGTTAGGTTATTTTGTTTCTTACATTTATTGAGTGCTAGAATGCACCAATAGGAATTTAGTAAATTAAATAATTATTTAATTAAATAATTATTTAATTAAATAAATATAGATATTAAATGATTTCCATAATTATATGTATATTAAATGATATCCATAATTATAATTCTCTTTTTATGGAAACTAATTAAATCCGTCATTAATGTCAGCAATAACATTCTTTCAGAATGAATTCGCATCCAGGTTTTTATATATGAATTCATATTTTGTTTCAGGACTCAGTCGCTTAAAATACAATAAAGTTGCATGGAATATGAAGAACGAGAGTGTATTCTACTAGAATACACTCTAAATCTGCTGGAATACACTCTCATTCTTCTAGATATGAATTCATTCTCAAAGAATATTATTGTTGACATTAATGACGAATTTAATTAGTTTCCATAAAAATGAATTATAAGTATGGATAGCATTTAATATACATATAATTAATACTAAATTCCTATTGGTGCATTCTAACACACAATAGATGTGAGAAACATTTGAACCTACCTCTCTCTCTCTCTCTATATATATATATATATATATATATATATATATATATATATATATATAGATAGATAGATATATTGTGTGTATTAAAACAATAAATAAATGAAACAAAGGTATAAAAGATTAAAAGGATAAAAGAGCACATAGACACCTTTCTGGCAACGCGCTTCCGCTTTTTCCTATTTTTTAGTTCATCCTTAAATGGAGAAAGTGAACTCGAGGGCAAAATTCTAGTAAGATCAATTTCACAAAGCTGAAAATATTTGCACCATCAATAAGACAAAATACAAATATTTTGCGAAAATACGAAAATGAAGATAACCAATGAGGTTGTGCCACCTCAGCCTTATATTTTAATTAAAATTCAAATTTAATTTCAGACATGAAGGATAAATACGTAATTTATTAAACTAATTACATTAAAAAAAACCGCATTGTAACTTCTGGAATCGGTTTTCCTACATGTTATTGCACTATTTCACTAATATGTCGATTTCTAATTAATATGTAGAGCATCAGATTTAAATTTAAATCTAATGCTAAATCAACCAACCGTTCAATAACCTCCTGTCAGTCTCTTAAACATATAAAATGCATTGTATTTGAATAAACAAACAAAGAGTATAGAGGTTTCAAAGCATATGATCAAACAACTTTACTCAAAATTTACATAATTTCAATGGTTAAGATATCTATATCTCTTCCACACATATTGAAATTTTAGAGAAACAGGATAAATAACCATTTATGGAATCAACAATTTTATACAGATCTTGAAAACCCATTTAATTTAGACATTATGCCACCTAAATTTTAATCTAAACACAAATTCTACAAGAAAAATCATGATACATCTAAAACCAAGTTCACAAGAAAATTTAAAACTAAGTAATAATTTTTAGCTGAAGCTAATTTCATTGAATTTGTAAATTTTTTACTTGCATGTTTCATCACTTCTATTCATATATTGCTTATACGTACATCCAAAATAATTTTAAATGATCCAGTCACATCTTTGGCGCCAATATCGTCCGTTATGCCGCTTCATTAGCCTTCGTGGAACCACCATTATCCACTGCCACCCTTGTCGAAACACTCCTACTAACCTCTTTCAGCGGTACTTCCTAGATGTATATGAGAAGGTGGCCGGTTCATCGATGTAAAATCACCAAAACCAATTGCTTCATTGATGCAGAGCTTACATGAACTGAAAGTGTTCCATCTTTCAAGGAACCACATCACATTGGTATTGGGGACCCTATCATGATTATTGCTCAAATACAAATATACAATATTGGTCAAAGTAAGAATCATCATCATAGCAAATAAACATACTGAAAGTCTCATACTTTACCTGATTACAGAGCTTAGCTGGATTGGAAGTGTTCCATCTTTCCAAGAATGCAATAGATCAACAGGATTTGTATTTCACTTGAACCTGAAATGACTAAATCCATTACATAACATGTAGTTAGCCTTATTGATGGACTAATAATAGGTCCACATTAAAAAGGAACTTTGCACCACAAAGAAAGCATAATTTGTTTACTAAAGAATTAATATTGTGTCTGTTTGGGGGAATTTCATCAAACGCATGTAGGACCATCTTAAAGGAATTGAAGATGTAAGAAATCAATACCTCTACAGACTAAACTGTGTCTTAGGTTTTGAACTGATTAAGAGTCGCAGGGATGCCATAACTTCAGGAGAGATTATAAATGTATAGGAATAGAAACCTACAATGAAGATGGTTTAGTCTAGCTGACTTTTCCATCAGAACATTCAACCCTGAACCAAGAACAAGGACCCAAATCTGCCACTTCACCCTTCTTATTCCATTTATTGGAACCATCACGTGTACTCGACTCATGTGGTAGTCTTCATCAAGTAAGTCTAGCTTACAACCAACCAAAATTAGCGATACCTTCACGTGTAGATAAACACAAAATCACAAAACCTAAAAAACCAAAATTGACAACTCCACCAACAAGTAAAAGAAGTTCATCACTCTACAACATCAAAATTCTATATAGAACAAATGCATACGAAAGGACGACTAGGCAATGGACGAGTTGGGGGAAGATTGTGGTATGAGTGGTGGGGCAGCAACTACTGAGTCAAGCTATGGTCGATGAAGTCCGAAAGGTTTATTCTAAACGTACAATCGCCCATCTTCATGGAAAATCGAACTTGTTATCATTAAATTCAGTCGAATGTAACAATTTTAGTGCTTAGATCGGCCCTGGTGAAGGTGGAGGCCGTTTCAGACCGCCGGTCAGGTAGCTATTAACCGGTGATGAAAAAGGAAATGAGGAAACCGATTTCTTGATGAATTGCGAGTAGGAAAAGATGAAAAAGGGGGTAGAAGTGGTTGTTCGGAGCGACGGATTCATTGGGGCTACAAATTATGCCCTCTGCTTCATGATGCCCAAATATAAAGAGCGATGATGGCTATAAAGGCCCATCTAGAAGATAGAAGTGGTTAACGACGATTATAGTGGTTAACGACGGTTATGCTCATCCATAAAAACAATATCATATGCATAATTCCAAATTTACCCTTACGTGTCATCTTTAATATTAACATAATTTAGCAATTATTTTTACTTTAAAATTACATGTGTCTTGTTCTGGTTGGTTCTTTTCATTTTCGCAACTTATTTATATTTTTGCATGAACCTACTTTCCTTGAGTACAACTTTTTTTCACTATCTATTCTTTAAATAAGCTTTGAATTTGAATGTTTTGCAAAATATAAAAAAAAAAAAAAACATACCATGAAAAAATTTGAATTTGAAATTGTAGAAATAGAAATAAGATACGCTTCAACACATTTTAACAACATATCGTTAATTTTTTTTCTCATCAATATTATCATTTATTTCCTTTAATCTCATCATCAAATCTTAAACATCCGCATCATACACAACAAAGATCATAGACGCACGCATTGAGAGTTATATTGCAACACCAAATTGACAACGATCCTGCAATTGTTGCTTGTCTCTTTCGTCCTCCTGTATTGTCGTTCTCCAATCCTGATCGAATGAAACTAAAAGAAAGAATAAAAAAAAATTATAATATGAAACTTCATATGTAAAAGTTAGCAAAAATGTCAGGTATATGAAGAAAAATACCTGATGTTTAATTCTCCTTTCTTGTTCACTATAATAAAAAGTGTCAAACAAAAGGCAAATATCATGATTATTTGTGGCAGCTTGAATATCCAAAATTAGGGTATTTTGATAGTTCCATTACGTACAGCATGTATCAGTCACTCTATATTGTAAATCCACTTCCATCAGCCTTTCTAAATCCCTAAAAAAAGAGAATCAAACGAATCAGCAGTAGATATAGAAGCAGGTGAACTGAAATTCAGAATTTTATGGAAATAGGGCAGGATTTGTGTGCCTAATTGAACACGGTAAGCAAGCATAAGAAAATTAGAACCCAAAATTACAAAAGACACACATTTTGACAAATTAAAACACAGTGTATGAGAATGAAAAGAAGTATGTACCTTTGTATCAATTGGCGTGTATACTTTGTTCAAGTAGTTATGGGTTGCAGTTTTTTAACCGCAATCAAAACAGAGACTGAAAGTCAGAGCGGTGTGATGGTTGTGAGATTGGTGGTTCGATGGCCTGGCGGTTGGATGAAGGAGGAGCGGTGTACACAACTGATCACCGACATCAATTTCCCTCATCCTTCTTCCGTCTAAGATGCGATTCTCCGGGTTCTTTATGAAAAAACCATAAAAAAGAAAGAGAATAAGATAGTAGTAGGGCGTGCAAAGGTTCAAAAAATACGATGGCGGTGGCCTATGTCGGCGTTTCGATGTTGCGACGATTTTCCCGGGTTGCTTCTCCGCCTTTGTCGAGTCCTTCCGTCATCGGAATATTGCAATGAACTCGTAGTGATGAAGAAGATGTAGAAAGAAGATAATGGTGATGGGAAGCATCGAGAAAGAAAGATATAGAAAGGTTGAGCAGGATAAAGAACGATTGGTTATAAACGTAATCAAGGGACGAAAGTTGACAAAGCGTCGAAAATATTGTGGCCAATCTCTAATGCATAGAAAAGTTAGTGTTTCATAAGACAATGAGAATTAATATATACTAGGTGGTGATTCCGTGGTGAACCACACGACGGTATTTCTATAAATTTGTACCACATATAGGGACCGTTTCTGTAACTTTGTTATACATGGATCATGTAGGTAACTTTCCTACACGGTCATCATTTCTTTCTTTATTGTACGTTAATCGATTTATTTATTATAACATCATATTTTTATTTTTTCCCTATTATAGCATCGCGTTTTTCGAAATATACCAAATTATAGCAATATCATTCTTATACAAAACAATTTTCACAAAATGTTCTAAGAAGAAAAAAAAGTTCAAGATGATTTGTGGTAAAAAAGAGTTATCATATAATAATAATAATAATAATAATAATAATAATAATAACAATAACAACAACAACAATTTAAAACTTATTAGATTCTACAAAATTATTTACCGTCTCATTATTATTAGAAATCGAACCTCTTGGACAAATGCTAATCGTAAAGAGGATGATTTGTCGATGTATGCATAACATTCATTCCTTTCCCATGTAAAATGATCCAATTTGTGGAAGACAATTTTGTAAAAATGAAAACAAACAAAGAAAAAATTGAGATTAGATGTTACCGAGTGTAAGGGCTAAACATCTGAATATTTAGTAGTCACTTGATCCAGTATAACAACCTGCTCAAACTAAACAAACACACTCATTTTTTTTTAAGTTTCAAATTTAACATTTTATGGTTGGATACAACATCAATTGAAACGATATAACAGGGTTGACAGTGTTCGTTCCTTCAAACATTCATCTTCAATGTAGATCTTCTGAAACTTACAAAATGGAACCACACTTTCATTTAAGTCTATTATCAAGGTATCATTTACATTGGAAGAGGCTACACCCTCAAATCTCTACCAACTATTTTACTTCTTTTGTTCATTTTGGAATTATTTTGGCATCATACCACATTAATTAGGTATGTCTGGATTTACTTAAAAGTAACATGTTCATAAATAACCTTTTCATTATTTTGGATAAACCAAAAATACATAACAAAAGCCCAAAGTTAAATAAAGTATGTCCGGATTTACTTAAAAGTAACGATGGTGAAAGTTATTGGGTACAAACAAACCCTATAGGTGTCGTATTTGCCATATCTTTCAGTGTGGGGGCAGTCTGCTTCAGTGTCAATTCACTATTTTTGATAATGAATTCGAATGCATAGTCCATGAGACCACCATTGCATCCTTCATTATAAGATGTATCACAATCCACAAGCTTCGATATTCTCTACTGCTAGCCACAAAGGTTTCAAGAGTTTGTCACTTTTGGTCCTCGTATTTACCAAATATAACACCTCAAGTTTTTGCCACATTAGTTTGTGGAGTTGGCACTTTTGGCCCCCTCACCTTCCATGTTCTAAATATTGTGTACTTGCTCAATAGAAGAACCCTAGATGGTGAAAAATACTAAAATCATACACAAACCTCAAATAGAAGTTCGTAGCACCAACTATCACAATCAGAAAGCAAACAAAAAAATGTGCAACAAATTACTCTATTTTTAAAATAGTTAGGGTCTATTTATCTCTTCTACCTTACCATTTCTCCTCAACATCACTTTGTTTTCCCGTAACCTGTAATCCAAAAACAAACAGAAAATGAGCAAGATAAAATCCACCTACCTTTTTTTTATAGCCTGAGGGTTTGTTGGCTCCTCATCAGAAGACCAATTCATCATCAGAACTGCCAAATTATGATGCACAGTGCTACATAAATATTGAAATGAGAAATGGTAAGTGGTTTTCAAGAGTGGAATGAAACACAAGTCAAAAACGTAGAAGCGGAAAAGGAAACTACCTGTTCGCTTGGCCATTGATGCTATAGCAAATTTGGACTATATGCTGCTCATCCTACCAAAATCAAAAGTAACAAAAAAAACATACCAAAAGTAGAAGAAGAATCAGAAACTATTTATTCGCTTGGTCATTGATGCTATGGTGAATTTGGACACTATGCTAGTCATTTAATTGGAAACAACACTTTGAGAACAAACCTGAAGAGCAACAAATACGACGACTATCCAAGTAACGCATAAATCAGAGCCGAGTCGAAAGGGAAAATCGGAATGACTCTCGTTCCCAATCAAAATGCAAGAATTTAAACAAATTGATTTGCACTAAAAAGGAGTATGAAGAAAGAGCATCTTAAATCAAAATTTACTATAGGAAATTAGGGCACGATTCTTTGTCGTGGTATTTTTCCGCTTTCCAAATTTCAACGTACCGATGGTTTTTCCGGTTCTTTTTCTCCACCGGTGTTCGATGTTGTTGTTTTTTCCCCAACAGGTTTGAACGAAATTTGGAGCAAATAGAAGAAAAAACAGCAAATGGAGTATTTGATTGGAGGGGAAGACATACACAAAGCTACGAACAAAGCAGTGTCGGAAATCAATTGGAGAAAGACGGGTGGTGCTCTAATGACGGAATTGTGGTTGTTAAGATGCACGTCTGTTTATTAACAGAGGGAGACTGATTGACTAAGTCTAAAAACTGTGGTGGCCAAATTCTGAAGTAGCAAAGTTCACTATTCATAAAGGCTAGGGATATATATATATATATATATATATATATATATATATATATATATATATATATATATATAGAGAGAGAGAGAGAGAGAGAGAGAGAGAGAGAGGAGGGTTCAATTGAGGAAAAAAAAAGTTGAGAATGAGGGAATCATTCTTAGCCACACATTTATTTTGCTGCAAAACACTTAAGCGTACCGGCGGAAATAGATACATGTGTTTTCTAACCAAACACGTTTCCTTAAACTATGCTAATCATTACCTTAATATACAAAAAACATACTTTGTTTTTGTTTTTTTTATTTTTAGAAAGCCATTTTTATCGAAAATTTATTTTAAATATATCAAAATTCATAATTTTTTTATTCTCTATAAATAGACATCCATATTAATATAGTTTTAAAATAAAATAAATTTTTTTTAGAGTTTCAGCTCTCGTTATTAATGTGAATAAAAACCTATCAGATTTTTATTACAGTACATTCGTTATTCACTTATGAATAAAACGTATGCTTAATTTTTTTTTTATAGTTTAAGTATCGTTCATATATGAATATGACACGTAATAAAGTTTTCTTACTTGAAATATATTTTTTACATCATCTTTCGTCATATATTCTATTTATATATGAATAAAACGTGTATTAGTTATCGTCATATTTTATATTCATATATGAATAAAACATTTATCAGATTTTTGTTACAGTTAATTTGTTATTCATATATGAATAAGTAGTATAAATGATACTTAAACTGTAAAAAAAAATAATTATATATTTTTATTCATAAGTGAATAACGAATGTACTGTAGCAAAAATTTGATGAATTTTTATTCACTTATGAATAACGATAGCTGAAAATATAAAAAAATAAATTTTTTATTTTATCCTAAAACTATATCAATATTGATGTCTATTTGTAGAGAATAAAAAATCATGAACTTTGGTATATTTAAAATTATTTTTCGATAAAAATAGTTTTTTAAAAATTAAAAAAACGAAAAAAAACTATGTTTTTTGTATATATTAAGGTAATGATTAACATAGTTGAAGGAAACATGTTTTGTTAGAAAACAGATGTGCATTCCTTTCCAATTTCCGCTGGTACGATGGAGGTTTTTGCGGCAAAAATAAATGAGTGACTGAGGATGATTTTTTCCCCATTCTCAACTTTTTTTATTTTCTCAATTGAACTTACTTCACTCTCTCTCTCTCTCTCTATATATATATATATATATATATATATATATATATATATATATATATATATATATATATATATATATCCTATACTACTGTATAATTAGTAAAATAAAAGAATTTTTTAAACGGTATTGTTTTACCACAAAACATTTATATTTGAAAGTTAGGTGTGATTCTTTTTTTTTTTATTAAAATTTAAATAATGAAAATACAATTAAGATAATAAATAGACAACATTGTATCATTACTTGTAATAAAAGTTAACTTGTCTAACAACAATATAATCAATATTTAAAATACAAATATGACACCTTATTTTCACTTTTGCAATATACGAACCCGTGAGGTAATATCGTATTTTTCATAGAAATCTATTTATGATTTTTTGAAGTTACGCGTTACGATGTATTATGTCAGTATTTATTAAAAAATACGAAACAAAAATATATTATGTGTTAGCTAAAGTAATGTTAATAACTATTGATGTCCACGTGAATACGAATTCGTGGATATAAAGAACGTCGACAACGAAACTCGCTTGAAGAAGTTATGAATTTTGTAAGAACATTCATTATGTATTCCTTATAATATATAAAGTGGAAACAGATTGCGAATTCGCTATTAATATTTAAAGGGAAGTCATAGTACTCGAAATTAAAAAACCGTAGATATAAAGAACGTCGAAAACGAAGTTCGTATGCAAAAGTTACGCCTCTCCGAAGATATCGAGAAAATAGCAGATTCCGAGCCATCACCATGCTCACCCAATGTCGACGGATGAATAGTGAATAGTACCACAAATCACCCCTATAAATACAAACCCACCCCTCCTTCATTTCTTGCACCATTCTCTTGATTCAAGAGTCTTTCTCTCTCACCCTCGAGCATTTCGGTCCGTCGTGATTCGACTTCTCGTTTTGTAGTTTTAGTAGTTCAGTAGAGAAGCTTTGGAAGTTTCAGAAAAGTATAAGAAAGTAGGCATCGAAGTCCTGCTCGCGAATATTCGGATTTTAGAAAAGCTATATGTCGAAATGGTCTACGTACGGGAGATGTGTCTAGGATAGACACGTTGTCGAGGTTGTTGGATTTCAGAAAAACTATATGTTGAAATGGTCCTGCCTACCCAACTATTATTTGATAGCCATGAAAGTATATTTTTATATTAGTGAAGGATCTAATTATATAGTTGTTATGTTCAAATGGTCAGTAACAAGTATAGTATATTATAGGTTATGTTCGTGATGAACTGTCTGCAAAACTACCTACTTAGTTGTTTTGAGATTGTTTAGGTGAGTTTGCTCACTATACGATATATTACAATATGTATCATCTATACGTTAGGAGGTAGTTATATTGTAGTGTGCTTTTAGGCAAGTACACTACCTTAGTTGCCTGTTGGGTTGGGCCGTTTATCTGTTTGTCTGTTATATATATGTTGATATATCTATATGAAAAGTTGACGGTGGAACGACGAAAGGTCGTGAGCCTATAGACTCGTTTTGATGACAGAGCAGTGATAGGCTGTGAGTCCAGGTACACATGTTATTGGTGGAAAGATGAAAGGTCGTGAACCATTGTTTGTATGCATTGTATATGTATTTGTGATACATGGTATTTTGGGAAACTCTCTTGACTTATAGTTACGAATTAACTATTTTCAGGATGTTCCTCTTGGGAAGGCTCGAAAATGTACTCACATCGAAAAAATAATATGTTTTAGACTTCCGCTTTTATGTTTAATAAATGTAATGACTTTGATCTTTTAATGAAAATGGGCTTTTGGAGTTATTATATGTATGTTTTAAAAATGAAAAGTTTATGGTGAAAATCGAAACGTTACAACAATTGTCTTCAAAAGCTTTAAAAGTTAATTTGACGATGTTGAAGTGAGCGTTCAGTACATTTTGTTTAAGAGGCAACGTTGTTGAACATTTTGCGACTGATTTGTTGGAAATAACCATAAAATCTACCGACTCCGGTTTCCAAACCTGGTTCTTGATCACTTTGGAAGCTAACATGTAAATAAAAGCAAAAGGAAATGTTAGCACCATGAAGTAGTTTACAAATAAACATATGCACAAAATACATGTTCATATTTCAATACAAGGCATAAAGTACATTGGCCACATGGTAATTTACAAATAAACATATACACAAAATTTATGTTCATATTTTAATACTAGGCGTAAAGTGTATTTGCCACAATTATTCCTCATCAAGTAATTCTATTATTAAAGGCTTTCAATTTATCAATCTCAAGATAAAGATAGCAACTTTAAATGATGAAATTTAGACCTGAATTACCATGTGAGAACAAACATTCATTGACATATTCAGCGGCGGAGGGAGTCCAGGGCCAACAGGTGTTCAGCCCCCTTATCCTTTTTAATTAGACTATAAGATTCTCATAGTTTCATATATTCATTTTACCCATTGCCACCCCCAATTAGAGTAGGCCCATAAATAGATTTCTATGAAAAATACGATATTACCTCCTGTCTATGTAACACCCCGATTCTCAGGTATTGATTTATATAAGAATTTCTTTGATTTCAAGGTCTACTCGACGAGTTGGTTGCCCTACTCGTCGAGTAGCAGCGGGTTGGTCCACGTATTTTAGTGACCTACTCGCCGAGTCCAAGAAGGGACTCGACGAGTAGGAGCTGGCAGATGAAACCCTAAATCTCGGGGTGTTGCACCCTATTTAAAGGATCATTGGCCTTCCTCAGCCTCCCCTTACAGCCTCTTGATAATCCAGAAACCCTAATTCGTGTGAGTGTGCTCCCATTTGTGTATTCTTAAGCTTTGGAAGAGGATTTTGGAGAAAAGAGCTTGGAGAGCAAGTATCCAGAATCAAGGAACATGTGGGATCTGAAATCTCTCTTAGTTGGCATCTTCTGGAAGGTATCAAATCGCTATCTTGACCTCATTTCATTTATAGATCCCTTTTGGGTAAATTTTAGGGCTTTTCTAGCATATTAGGAAGCCTTTCTTGTGTTTGAGCTAAGATCTGAGGTTGCAACCTCAGATCTGAACTCTCTTGGGTCTCTAAGTCCATAAAGTTTCCATCTTTTGCAAGAATGAGACTCTCCTAAGGTGTAAAGCTCCATTAGAAGCTTAGATTGGTCATTTAGAGTCTCTAGGACCTTGCATGCACGTAAAGTTTGCAACTTTACGTGATAAACATGCCTTAGAAGCTTGGATCTGCAATATGGAGTCGTTGCATGGCTTAAAAAGTACCTGTATGGATGAAGGTCTGAAGGGACTCGGCGAGTTGCATAGTCAACTCGGCGAGCCACATGAAGATGGTCCTATACTCGACGAGTTGGATGAACAACTCGGCGAGTCCGTTGAAGATTGTCGTAGACCCGACGAGTCAGTAGAAGGACTCGGCGAGTCGGTTAGGGTTTTCCCAACCTTCGGACACGTATGAACTCGGCGAGTTGTAAAGGGAAAACTCGGCGGGTTGGCCAAGGGGTTTCGGCCACTGACACTAGGAACTCGACGAGCCACTCGAGTGACTCGGCGAGTTGGCGAGTCATGCCAGAAACTCGGCGAGTAGCTAAGGGTACTCGACGAGTTGAGGTCAACATGGACTGTTGACCTTGAAAGTTGGCTTGGACTTTGGGCAAGGGTTGACTATTGGACTTCTGGAAGTATCTTGGGAAACCTATGAACTTTGTGATGTGTCGGATATAGGTGGTGGAGTCTGTGGTGGTGATCCAGGAGTTAAGCTTTCTAGTTTCAGACGACAGTTGCGAGGTGAGTTATCCTCACTATACTAAGGGGTCTAAGGCACCAAGGCTGACCCATTGGATATGTTATCCTAGCAGTGTTAGATATTGAGTATGAGTTAGTATTGCATGCTAGTGGTTATGCCAGTTAGGTAGATCTGTAGGACTACCTGTGTTGTTATATGATTATTTGCATGCACAATGGTTATGTTTATATGTGGACATATTATGTGGGATGGATTGAGGTGATACTGCTCCGTGCGGTAACCAACAAACCCGGGAGTATTCCAGATGCGAGCTAAGGGAGACTCGTACTGTGGGCTCGAGAGCATTCCAGTTACGAGCTGAGGGAGACTCGTACTGTGGGCTCGATGGCAAGCCAGATGTGAGCTCCGAGCCCGTAAGGCAATCCAGACTAACACTGTGGACCCAGGGGGTATATCGTCTGTAAAGCTGTGGACCCAGTACATGCTGTTGTTTATATATGTGTTATGTGCAGTGTATCGGTATTTTGGGGGAACTCACTAAGCTCTCGGGCTTACAGTTTCAGTTTATTGTTTCAGGTACATCAGGGGATCGCGACAAGGCGAAGGCGTGATCGTACAGCTCCTCATGTTTTGTTTATGTTTCTGGGAAAACTCTGATATTATACATTTTGAAAACCAGTGTGTAATGTTTTGATGAATTTGGAATGAGTTTTAAAGTTAAATTTGGAAAAAAAAATTTATGGGTATTACAAGTTGGTATCAGAGCCTTGGTTTGAGTGAATTGGAGGAACATGCGTGTGAATCCAGTCTCAAATCAAGGAAAGGTTTTCAAATGATTTCTAAAAATGGTTTTTTTCAAAATAAGTAAAGGAGGATACAGGGTGTACGATCAGTCGGAGCCAGTAAGTAGACCCCAAATTGCCATACAGTTATTTGATTATGTGATATGTTAGAACATCATGCTAGAGATAGGTTAGGGATCTTCAGGAATTGCATGATAGAATTCCCTGATTATATGATGCCTGCTAGCCTGGGATTTTCCTTATATGAAATTGACATCATTACTGTAGTTGCATAGTGTATGCATTACGGTTATTGCATCATTACTCTATTTGACAGGTTTTTCATTTATATCGGGACTGATGTTGTTTGGTTGCCTTATTGCATCAACAAATTGTTTACCACCGCTTACGGTATAAATGGTTGCCTTATTCGCCTGTAATGGATTCTACTGATTGGACTGATTCTTCAAGCTACGCCCAACCTTCTGTCTTCGCCTTTTGTTCTTTGTTCTGAGGACACTTGCAGTCCATTAAAGGTATGATTTTGTATACTACCTATTTAATCATTTGGAGAATATTGGGGGTTCTGTTTAAATAATTTCTTATTAGTGACAACAACAAAGTAGGAAATGTTTAAAAAGCATAAATCAATCGCATGAGAGTATCCAACAACTTATTTTATGAGAGGGGTATATGTGGAAAGTTTAATCTGTAGGAAATGATAAAAAAATTACGAAAAAAGAAATCAGTAGGACAGTTGAAATAGCAATAACAGGATGGCCAATCCTTCAAATAGTAAACTTTTTCATAGAGAACTACAACAGGAAAATTCAATATAAAAAAAGGAATAAATTATGACGTGGTGAATCAAATGGAAGCAGTAGGATACAAAACACAGGGGTAAATTAGGAAAGGAAAAAAAATTAGCATATTAAGTGGATGTTATTTTTCTGTAATGGAAACAGTATAATACAAAACACAGGGGTAAATTAGGAAAGATCCAAAATTTCAATCAAACCGGGGTCCGCTAGTAAATGACGCATGTAAGAATGGAGATGATTACTTTCAAAAGGCACATCAAATACCTGCTTGAAAGTGGTTGTCATAGGGTCTAATTTTGTATGAATTCACCCCTTTGAGAATGTGGCATAAAAAGGATATTTGTTTTATCATACCTACACTTTGTTATAAACTTAATAAATTTAGTTATTGCAGCCTTTTGCGGGAACCCTTTAAATCTTTACCTCTTATTTGGACCACCCATGAAAAAACACCAGGGAACTTGACTCCACTGCTGATGCATCAGAAGTCTAGATGGCATACCGGAAAACAACACTAAAACATTATTCTGATAAGGTCTGATTTTTATAAAAAAATTATACATAACATTTTATTTTCATCTTTTATTTTCTTTATTTACTTTTTTTTTTTGAAAATATGCCTAAATATAACGTTTTAATAATCAACTTTACCAGTGTACTTTCTTTCTTTTAGAGCAGGCAAACATCAAAGATTGTATTTTGATTTTAGTCGTTGAAAAAAATAGCACTATCTTAGATCATTGTTCCCTCCTTTGCTTAATCACTACCCACCTATAATTTTGGTTATAGGTTCTCTTTATATGTTTATTTCTGAAGTATTGTGGCTTCTTTTTAATAACAATTGTTGGTTTTTTATGGTTATTTTTGAAGGATTTCAAGAACAAACAGAGAAGCTGCAAGCTAGGGAAGCCAATTTCAGGAAGAGGGAAGAGGTACTCAAGAAATGTTGTCTACATATATGTTTATCATAATGTAAATATATTTTTAAATACTTAATCACTCATAATAGTAATTACATAAGTAGTGAGCAAACCAATGACTGAAAAACTACATTTTTTAACAGATACACAAAAATCTCCAAATAGACAAATAATTCACTGCAATTATTAGATTCATAATATAACAGTTTAGCACATACTAATCCCCATTTTTCTTGACGTTTATTTGTTTTGGTTAAGATATTTAAGGCCCAATTTTTTTTTTTGAATTTTTATTTTTAATCTCTTGAAATGTGTTCGATCTTGCTAGACTTGATAGCCGATGTGTTGTCTGTTAAGTGCATTTTCATAAACCGGGGTCCGCCAGTAAACGACGCAGGTAAACAGTACTGTGGATTGCCATAGACCCTGCATATTGAAAGCGCGTCTTGATAATGACTGTACATAAACCGGGGTCCGCCAGCAAACGACGCAGGTAAGAAGACACGTTGGTTGCTATTTCTTGCTATTAGCAAGATGATATACTGATTTTTAATTTTTAATCATTTTTAGGAAGAGCATATTGTATTGTGTTAGCCGAGAGAGTTGTGCAAAATCTTATGCAAAGAATGAGTTGCATTGCCACACTCACAAAGGTAACAATAACATCTCCATAACTTTATAAAAATTAATAATACTACATAATAATTTATAACCATTAAAAAAAAATATTAGTTTTTTTTTAACTGTTATAGGCGATGGTAGAAGCTGCAAACCCTGCATGCATATTGGAAACAACAAAAACTGTACTAGCATTATGTTTGGAGGATAACCGGGCGGTGTTCTTTTACTTTTTTACCCTTTGATCTTATTTACATAAACCCTAATTTTTTATATGATCTTTTTACTAACACGCCAACACGTATTGATAGGTCGAGGGAAGAATCACATAATGGGTTTATTTGATATGGTGATGATAAAGGACAATCATATCTCCATATCCGAAGGTGTCTCAAATTCCCTTAAATTTGTTGACCTTTATTTGACCAACAACAATCTTCAAATGGGAGTTTAGGTAATTTCAATTTCAATTTCGGTGAGTTTCTTTGTTTCTTTCCCTTTTAATTTCAAAGCCAATTTTTTTTATTGAACAGGGGGAGACAAGGACATTTGAGGAAATAACCAATCAAGCATTTTTCTCTCTTTAGTGTCGCACCGATTCTGATTTATTTTTCGCACCGATTCTGATTTATTTTTAGCTAGATGAGATTGAAATTCTGCCCCCCGCGGAGCGGGGGTAACCCTCTAGTTATATATATATTAAAGTTGTGGAAGAAAGGAATAGTAAAGTTGGCATACTTTGTCCAGCTTTGGCCCCTTGATTTACATATCCGGTCCCTGTACTTCTTTAATTAATTTATTCATGTCCTTTTGTTTGTGTTCCATTCAACTTCCCATTTTTTTGACAGAATTGGTCCCTGTATTATTGTTGGAAGTTAGGAATACTAAATTTGGATGTTTTTTGACAACTTTGCTCATTATTCTTTACCCATTTTGACATTTTTGGTCCTTACAATCAATATTTTTACACTTTTTTGGAACCTTTTAATATTTAAAGTTTGGCCACAAAACTTTAACGGTTTGACAACTTTGATCCATTTTCTAAAAAGTTGCTAATTCCTACCCCTTTAATTCTTTAGCCATTTTCACACTTTTGGTCCTTGCAGTTAAAACTTTTACATTTTTTTGTTCGGGACAAAGCCCGGACTTTTCATCCTTGCACTTTCTATGTCTGTCATATTTATCAATTCGGAAACAACATTGAAACCTTCTGGCCCCCGCGTAGCGGGGGTAACCTTTCTAGTTAGTTATTAACAATGTAGTTAGTATTTCCATCTTCTAAATTGTTCATATAAATTATGTTAATTATTAATTAAGACATAATAATATTGAAGAGTCAAGAGTCGGTTAATATTTAACTTGAAATGAAAATTTTAAAATAAATAAATTTAGATTTTTTTATTTTTTATTTATTTATTTATTTTATTCATAATACATGAAAACGACTTATGATCTTAAGCTATACTAGCCACAAACGTGGTTTAGATATAAATTATATTTCATATTATATTATGATATAAGCCCTCATTCTGAAATCATGGTTCCGCCCCTGGACATATTAAAGAAGTCGTCTGTCCATACCAGTAAAAAGTGCACCACATGATGATGCTATGTATAGTAGCATCAATATTTGAAATCAAGGCAACTAACCTTAAGATTCAGATTTTTTTAGTATTCCCTTTTGGAATTGCATTCTTTTCCCTGAAGAAAAAGTTGTAATAATATGAAAAAAGATTATGAAACAAATAACGATATTGATCATAGGATTGTACGATCTTACAATCCTAAGTATACAAATGAGTCATATCGTATATGGATCAATTTGGGTAGGATCACAGGTAAGATTGTAGGATCGTAGGTAGGATAATAGAATCGGGATCCGATCCAATCCTACCTTCCCTTCATTTTGTTTTTGAAAATGAAAATAAAATGAATTTACCATTTTATGTCTTTTACCTTTACCAGTTTACCGTTTGTCATTTTGTATTGTGAGTTGTGACTAATATTTTGAAGTTTTTTTAGTTTTTAAACGAAAAACTAAATGTTTGAGATATTTTTCATGTTTTAAAATTATAAGTCAAAATTGTGTTTTATTTTGTAGAATCTTAAGATCCCAATCCCGATCTTGTAAACCCAAAAACAATTTTACGTAAGGTCCCGATTTTGACAACCTTAATACATACAACAATATTATCCTACCTAGATTTCTCAAATCTCCGATTTGTTTTATATTAGGTATGAACATAAATAATGCTCAAAATGATTTGTTGGATGGAATACAAGTTGAACATATGGCATAATTAAAAACCTACTTAATTGCTGAGAATTTTATCGTTCTCCACCTTTAGCAAAGAATTACCCACCATTTCGATTTTTTCATGCACTGTCCCATGAATTTCACATGAATTAAAACATAATATGATCTTTTTTTGATAAATTCAGGGTTAAATTATATATTTTATTACTGATTGGCTGATTTGAATAGTCAAGTCAGCCAGAGCTTCCATTATATATATATATATATATATATATATATATATATATATATATATATATTAATTGTAAGCATATGTCACAACAACACTTTGTAGTGCTCTGTAGAAATTATTTGGGAAAAAATAAACCTTCATTTGATTTCTTCAATTTTGAAACAAAACCATTATCTGTATAGGCGACAAACCCAACTCCTGACTCAATTGCAATCTTTTTTTTTCTCATTTGGGGGAGGACATTTACAACTACCCACCAGAAAAACGATATCAAAAATTAAAATAATGAATTCACATCCAAATGCTAAATAATAAATGGAATACTAGTGGAAGTCTCACACACCACAAGAAGCTGATTATTATTCTCACAGTATGTCGATGGCATCATTTCTTGCCATGGGTACGACTGGAGTCTCAATGGTGGTCATCACATCCTCCTCTACTAGCACCCTCCAATGACATTACTCTTTGGCAACGTCAACAACACAATTTCCAGCAAACCCTTGAAGTAACAAAACAAACCTCATGAAAATGGAAACTAAATCAACTTTGTTTCATGTTCTGTTTCTTGTTCCAGATTCGTTAATCGGTACCACCAAAGATCGATCGACCACAAGATGAACCTCTCTCGTGTGTTTTATATTGACTCCCCTTACAATCTCACCGTCTTCCCTCTTTCTCGGCCCTAATTGCTGCCGAAATCCCATCTTCCCTATCGATCTCTCTTGCTCAATGTAATATTCGATCTAAAAACAAAATTAGGGCAAGGAAAGTTGAGTGTGGGCGTATAAAAACTAAAACTTAGGGGGTGTCGCGAAACTTTTAGTTTTGGGGAATTAGAAGCGGGAAATGAAAACTTTTGGGGAAATTGAAGCCGCAACCTAGAAATTGAAAACTTTCAGGGCAAATCGAAGCCGCAACGTGGAAACAAATCGTGCCACTGCAAACATAATATAGTGCGACACAATAGAAATATGCTATTAAATGTAATTTTGTTTGTAGTGTGTGGAATAAAAAACATACGTGATTCTTCTACTATCCTATTAGACCGGAGGGTATGGGAGGGAAATTTTCCTTACTTTTTGTGGGTCATATCCTCCTCCCTCTCACCTAAAACCCAAGGAATGGGTGGGAAGCCATTCCCTCATTTTTTTTATTAAATAAAATTAATTTTTTTTATGATTTATAATTTTTAAATTAATACTAAACATAAAATTTAATTAAAAATAAAAAGCATTTCATTAATTAAAATAAAAATTACATTAAACCTAATATTGAATAAGTAGAAAATAATTAATATCCTAATTTTATATAAACCAAAATACGTCACTCAGAATCATCGTGTTCGTCATCGCCCTCATCGTCCTCGTCATCGCCTTGATCGTCTTCATCATTCTCCCCAGCGTCACTCTCGTCGTCGGAATCTTCACTCTCGACGAACATATCAGAATCCTCGTCTGATTCGTCAAACAAATCATCGTGAGGAAACTCTTACGCGAGCTGAATATGAGCCCTATAAATGTGCTCCACCAAATCAGCACGGAGGGCGTGATGAATGTCGCGATTGTGTACCTCTCTTCTATTCACCCTATACTCTTGTGTACCAACGGCTACTCCTTCGACATTTGGTAAAACTTCATTTTCGTTGTACCGGCATATCGTTCTTCCTTCGTCTTCAAGAATCATATTTTGCAATATGATACATGCATACATTACGTGCTGTAACCTTTTCACCTCATATGACCTTGCCCCGACCGTTAGTACTTGCCAACGTCTCTTAAGTACACCAAATGTTCGCTCCACATCCTTCTTAGCTGACTCTTGCGCCTCTTTAAACTTTTTCCTTTTCTGGTCGTTAGGACATGTAAACGATTTCACAAAAACAGACAAGGGAGGATATATACCGTCAGTAAGATAGTATCCACGCTTATATGCTACCCCATTTGCTTGAAAAGGTATACCGTGCGACTTTCCAAGGTAGATATCGTTGAATACTGGCGACTGGTCTAGCACATTGATGTCATTGTTTGCACCAGCTGGACCAAAGAATGCATGCCATATCCAAAGATCATGTGATGTGATAGCCTCTAGAATGATCGTCGGCTCTTTGTGGTCGCCTCTCATGTACTGACCACGCCATGCGTTGGGGCATAATGACCAACTCCAATATGCAATCAATACTACCTAGCATTCCAGGGATCCATGCTTGCCTTCATGTACCATGTACAATTGGTGGATATCGTTGATAGTTGGTTTGCGCAAATATCGTTGCCCATAAACCAAACAGATCGCTTTGCAGAACTTGTACACACACTACCGCACGGTACGTTCTGACATCCTAAAATACTCGTCCCATTTATCTGCGCCCATGCCGTATGCTAGCTGACGAATTGCAGTCGTGCATTTTTGAACGGGAGAGAAACCTTTTACCCGCCTTGGATCCATTTTCCATTGGAAATATGGAAAGCGGCCTTCCAAATCGCCAACAATACGTAAGAATAGTTCCTTCCTCATCCAGAACCGACGTCGAAACTTTACAGCGTAGATGGCGTCATCTGCAAAATAATCTTCTATAAGGCGATCGTGACCGGCTTCGTGATTTCTACGCAACCGCGGCTTTCTTAGCTTAGATCGTGCACGTGATGTTTCGCCTAGTCGGTTTTGATAGTATGCAACCGTTTTCGCCATGACGGAACCAATAAACTTAGTCTCCTCTACAGCCGTCGAATCGGATGATGAAGATGATGACATTTTGAATAATATTTTTTGGAGAGAAGTATAAGGTATGGTTTAAAAAAATGATTGGATGTTGTGGTATTTATAGTTTAAGAAAAGGAAAAAAAATAAAAAAAACAATTTATATATATTAACGGCTATATAGCCGTTGGAATCAACCGTTGCAATAAAAAAAATAAAATAAACGGACCAATCATGTGAGGAGTGAGAACACGGGATCCCCACCCCCACCCTCTTCCCGCGCCAACCTTCCCGCACCCACGGTGCGGTGTTCCCCTGTGCGGGAAAAGTCCCGCACCTCTCCCCGCACTCCATTCCGTCCGGCGTTACAATGAAAAGTAGCACTTGAAAAATTCAAAAGCAAGTTTATGCCCTAAGGATTATTTTTTATTTACGGTTTTGTGTGTTTCCATGATCACCAACAACACTTTCACTTGTTAGTTGTGCCTTATATAGAGTGAGTAAAGCACATGATAGAGAGAGGCGATACTGTAGAGACGCTAACCCCGTCTAATATTATAATTACGTATGGTGATTACAACCATGATAGAGAGAGGCGATACTGTAGAATCGATCGACAGAGGAGTGAAAACGAGAAATAATGTAATATATGGTAATTGATGACGGGAACACCGATGATGGCTTTTACCAACATCATCGTTTTCGATCTCCACCACCTGCATTCTAATGCTTCAGGATCTGATGTCTAAATCATTGATGCATATAATGCCACTCTTCTTATCTTTGTCGACACTGAACCAGACCCACATATCATCACTGTTCTCCATCTCGTTCAAAATACCCTCACTAGCAAGCTTCTTATAATGTCTGAGATCTCTCCCTCACCAAAATCCTGTTGGGTAATCTTGATGGGTTAAGTTGTTCATGGGTACGAATTCGAATGGGTCGATCCAGTTTCTTTATCCACAAGTTGGATAATCAGGACTTGGTCTAATGAAAGACCTGGTTTGGTGGGATTTCATCAACGTGGACTTAGTAGTCCTATCTTTAAGGTTTCTTAGTTGTTAGTTTTCCTTCTTCTTAGGATGTTAATTAGTATAAATAGAGTAGGTTTTATCTCCTAGTTGTAGTTGGACGTGTATGTATAATTTTTCTGTTTTCTAATGAACGAGTGATACACAGAAAATTGTCCCACCTTGAGATTGCATGTGTTTCTTTTGCTGTGAATATTATTGCATGTTTGATCTTGTGAAGAGCATGTTCCTTCAATTGGTATCAGAGCCCTAGGCTCATAGCGTGGGTTAGTCAAAGAAGGGTTGATCATAATCTGATTAACAGAAAGAAGCAAGTTCGTGACAAGTAGAAAGCATGAAGAAAGGCTGCACAACAGCATATTAGAAAGAAGAAAGAAAGCAAGAAAGAAAGAAAGGAAGAATGAATGAAAGAAAGAATAAAGAAGAAAGAATGAAAGCAAGAAAGAAAGAATAAAGAATGAAAGAATGAAAGCAAGAAGAAAGAAGCAGCATAATTTTTCTGTATGAACAATTGCAAGAGTAACAAGCAAGAAGGGTTGTTGCATAGTCTATAGCAAGTAGCAGGAAAGACAATCATAGCAAGAAGAGAGTTTCGGGTTTGTAGCAGGTAGCAAACAAGAAACAAAATGCATGAGATAGCAAGAAGCAAGAAGTCTGAGCAAGATAGAAGAACTGTGTGTTCTTAATGCAAGAAGCAAGAACTAGATAGCAAGAAAGAGGGTAGCAAGAAGCAAGAATATCGAAAGAGGCAAGAACGAGATCAAGCAACTGACTTTTTTTTTAACTTGAAATTCTAGCAAGAAATACCAGAAAATGCATGAATTAGGACAAGAGCAAGAACCGACTTTGTTGTGGTGAAGAAACGGGTCAAGAAGCATCAAGATTACGGGGGTAAATGTTGGGTAATCTTGATGGGTTAAGTTGTTCATGGTACGGATTCGAATGGGTCGCTCCAGTTTCTTTATCCACAAGTTGGATAATCAGGACTTGGTCTAATGAAAGACCTGGTTTGGTGGGATTTCATCAACGTGGACTTAGTAGTCCTATCTTTAAGGTTTCTTAGCTGTTAGTTTTCCTTCTTCTTAGGATGTTAATTAGTATAAATAGAGTAGGGTTTATCTCCTAGTTGTAGTTGGACGTGTATGTATAATTTTTCTGTTTTCTAATGAATGAGTGATACACATAAAATTATCCCACCTTGAGATTGCATGTGTTTCTTTTGCTGTGAATATTATTGCATGTTTGATCTTGTGCAGAGCATGTTCCTTCAAATCCTAGATCCATCTATGTTTCTGTTTTTGACACTTCAAATCCATCGAGGACCATCTGTAAGCATCTGAAAAGACGAGCTTGCCCGGATTTTGACTTTTATTCTAACCCAAAACTATTTAATTCGTTGAGGCATACAAGATCATCGAGATGAAGGAAACGGAAACAATTGAGGCATAACATATCATCGGGAAGGGTTGTGGGTCTAACTATTCGTCTTTCCGGTTCTCTTTTTTTTTTGGAACGACAATCTAACCTACTCCTAAACTACACCTTAAATCCACCTATGTCCACGACGGGACTTGAACCCTCAACCTCAAGGAGGGAGGGCAACACCGGATACCGCTGGGCTAGAAGCTCTTTGGTTCCGGTTCTCTCTCTCACTCTAAAAATGACAACAATTAAGGCATAACATATTGTCGATAGGAAGGAAACGACAACAATAGAGGAGACATGTGACAATGGTTGGCAGCAGAAAGAATGGTTGATTATTTTCCTCTTGACAAAACATGAGAGCGATGGCATATTTTATTGAAGTATATTGCTGAATATGATTTTGATATGGAAACATCAATCATTTTCCCCATTTTTCTCTTTTGTTCCAAAACAACAAAACTACCTTTTTTTCACAAATTAGAGACTGTAATATACTACAATTGCTTACACATTGTTTGATCCAGTTATTTCTGATCAACAAAGAACTTAATCTTCATTTTATCATAAAAATCGGCGACCTACAAACCCAAAATCACATGTGCATGTGTAGGTGTGTGAATAGGGTGGGGGTAACGTGGAGTCAAGGTGGGGTAGGGTAGGGTAAAGGTATGGGTTAGGGAATGGGAAGAGTATTAAGGTAGGTGTTTGTTATTATTATTTTTTAAGTAAAATTATATAAAAGAAAAGCGGAATTGAAATTTAAAAGGGTATAATTGTAATTTCATATCAAATATGTAAGTAAATGATATCAAGAGGATCGACCATGCAAGATTTAGAAACCATAGAGACCATGTTCATAAAAAATTAGCAGAGACTGAGTTTGTGACCTTTGGTAAACGACAGGGACTATTTATGTGACTTTGTCTTACCTTAATTATGTAATGAAACAAGAGACACTCAAAACCTTAATTCATTATCTCCTCCAACTTTATCTTTTCTGGTATCTATAAGCCAAGAATATCGATAAGGCCTCGTGGGTTTATCGATGTTCTTGAGATGCTGCTTTTTTCTTGGTCATTTGTTTTGGTGGTTGAAGATCTAACAGTCATATGGATTGACTTGTATGGTTATGCATAAATACAACTTAATTTAGTCTTTATCTCTTAAATTAAAGTTCTTGCACTTCCAGGGTATGCATTCTAACATCCTATGGTTGTATTTTAAGTTGATAATGTTATATATAATAGGATATATGGCTTTAAAGTTCAAAATTTAAATTTTTTGGTTCTGCTGCAAAAACTATTTTCTATGTTTTTTAGGTTAATTCAAATCCCAACAACTATTTGACTGTTATATTCTTTCATAATTATATATGTTTGTTTTAACATTTTTTTAATATACGAGACTTAAAGAGTAGGCTTGAAATAGATAAGAAGCTACCTGGGATATGGAAGCTCTTTTCAAAGGGAACTAACACTTCATGAAGAAATGGAAGCCCATCAACAACAAAAAATATAAATGGAAACCCATCTTCAACAAAAAAAAATATGAAATGAAATCCCATTTTCAACAACAAATAAGAAATGGAAGCCCATCTTCAACAACAAATGAATGAAGCTTTGAACAAGCCATGAGGAACTAGGGATAGGCGATTGCAAGGATTAACATCATTTCCCTATTGACGTAATGATATTTCCTTTTTATGAATCAGTGAGCTTCAATGGTAAAATTTCTAGATTTGTTAGATTATTTTAGTTAATAGGACTATAACACAAGTAGTATGTTATTGAGAGTGTTCAGAAGCTTTGAAAAAGCTTTGTTTGTGATTTCCATCATGAAATCCATTTATGGAAAGTTAGGGTTTCAAACCCTAACTAGTGAGGAAGATAAATTGAGGCAATAGAGATTAGAGTGTAATGAATTTGGTAGTATGAGATGCTTAATTCATTAGGTAAAATAGATTTAGAGGTAGAAGATGAGATGTTAGAATTATGATCAATTAAGTTATCATTTTGATATAGAGAATGATTAAGCTCTTAATAGGCTAAGACAAGTTGCATCAATTGAAGATTGGAAGATAAGGGTAGTTCGTTTTCACTAAATAACAAGGTGAGCTATAAACCTCTCTCACTAGATTATTTATGCATATTTACATGTTACTAAATTTATGTGTGCATGTTTATATGTTAATGGAGTTGTGCCAAAATACCCACAAGATAGTGCATGGTTATATGTATTATAAACTTATCAATGATTATGTATGTATGATTAGATGTAAATGGGGTTATGTTAAACACCCATAAGATATTAAATGAAGACAAAATATGATTATATATATTATGATATTGTGAATGAGTATGTGTGTATCTTTAGATACTAAGGGTATTGTGTTGAATACCTACATGATAGAAAATGAAGATTTAGATTAAGTACTTAATGAGTTAAGTACTAGATTGGTAGTAGAAGATCTCTTACTGAGATGATGATATAGAATGTTATGATACATGTGATGTGTAAGACTATAGGGAGACCACAACATTCACATGAATGATTATGAGAAGAATAGAAAGTTGATTCCTTTGAAAATGAGATTATGATTCCTATAGGAATGAGATTATGATTACTATGGGAATGAGACTATGTTTCCTTCGGGAATGAAATGATGATTACTTTGGGAATATAGATAGATGATTCCAGCAAGAATAAGATTATGTGAGGTTTGAGAAGATTGAAAAAGCTTTCCGGTAGTGGAACAAGGTAAGGGGGTTCCTCAAAGAAACTTGATGTAATATGTGATGGATTAAGTGTAGAAGATCCATAAGGGATATTTGTAATCCACGAGGGTTTAAAGAAAAGAAAATTGCCAAAGGATCCATGAGGGATCAATGGTATGGGACTAAGTCCGGATGATTGTACACCGGTAAGGTCAAGCTATGTTGTCCCCTTTTTATTGTAGATGAAGCTATCATATGTGACTAGACCATTAGGTCTAAATAAGAGTATAATGGCAAAGCAAGAGGAGAGGAAAATAAAGATGAGATGGGATGAAGAGAGAGGAGAAAGTATGCCATTGAATAAGAAGATAGTATAAGGTGAAAGAGAAGTACATGAAAGGGGGTGTAGGTAGAGTATAATAAGGAATGAGATGAGCCACAAAGAGGCTAGATAAAGTATGAGATGAGCGTGAGAGGAGACGAAGATAGAGTATGGGACAGGTATGAGAAGAAATGGGAAGACATGAGATGAGATAGAGTAAGGTTAGAGAAGTGATGATAAAAGAATGGATAAGATGAGAAGAAGATATTAGAGTAAAAGAGCATGAGAAGAATAGAGATGAATGGTAGAGTACGGAAAGAAAGAAAGATAGATGTAGAGTATGATTGCATGAAAATAAATTATGATATACTCAACAGAACTGTGGTCTGAAGTTGTAGATTTTTCATGTATTGTAGGTTCAGTTAGTAGTAGTTGTACAAGAAGAGATAGGAGCACAAGGACTTGGACTATAAGTAGCATTTATTTTAGTATTCCGTTGGTGCTTTTAAATTATGGTATGATTCTTTGTAAACTTGATTATAGTCTAGGATGTTAATTGTTTTTGAAGTTTAGAATTGATCATTTTGTAGAAAACTCTGATATATTCCTAGAATATTAGATGGCAAAGTCGGGTCGTTACAATTGGCATCAGAGCCATAGTTTAAGCGAATTAGGTTTGGTAAGTCCACACTTAAACTTAAACTATGAGAGATAAAAAGAACCAGATTGTTTAGGGCCACTTTTAGTGATGAGCCCTTAGGTCATATATGTTTATTGTCGGTGTTGTTGTACACGACTAAAAGATAAAGTATGAATTGTTTTCTTAATAAACCATGTTATGAGATTTAGGGACATAACTACAATTATGTGTAAGATAGAGAACAAAAGATTTTTAGTTTAGTAGATGGACCAACCAATAGGGTTTGGGTCAAGAATGTCAATAAGAAATAATATAAATGGTCATTTTTTTGAAATGACATAAGAGATGGATCTCTATTTAAAGAGATGCTATATATGTAAAGAGAATGATATCATGGTTATCATGATAAAGAGATGTATCAAAGATGAGGTGTCCTAGTAAGTGGACCATAGATAGGGTGTGTGTCCCTAATAGAAAGAGATAGAGAAAAATAAAAGAGATAGTGATACAAAAGAGATATAGATAGAGATATGGAGATAGAGATAGAGAGAGGGGAAGAGAAAGAGTAAAAAGAATGGAGTAAGTGTATAAAGAAAGGGACAAGCTGAGTACAAAAGGTAAGAAAGTTAGTATGCACACAAAAGAGAAAGAAAGACAAGAGTATAGAAAGAGAATGGGAGATAGAGAATGAAAATGTGCATATAAGCAAAGAGAAAAAGAAAATGGATAAGGGGATATAGAGAAAATAGGTCAAGACTTATATAGAAGTAAGATATAGTGCACTTAGTGTAAGATGACATATGTTGATAATGTGTCCATGAAAAAAGTTTAAACAAGTGCAAAGAGAAAGATACAAAGATGTAACTCCTAGAGTGAGAAAATTTAGATCCGCGAGATTTTGTAGATATGAGTATGTTATGTGATAGTTCAACTGTGAGGAACTGTTAGAAAAAAGAAGAGAATTGAAACTTATGTGTAATAACAGGCAGTTAGAGAAAGATTGTAAAATTACATAGAATGGTGAGAAGTTCGTGGATTCGTGATAAGAGTCTAAGATTGGGTGTAGAGTCCCAGTACAGAATGTGACGACCGAGTGTCGTATAGAAATGAATAGTTAAAGTCTCTGAAGGTGTATGACTCCCTAATGTGAAATATAAGTGTGTACATTAAAATACATCTTCTTGATGTATCAATTATAGATTTTGTAAGTAGAAGTGTGAAAGTAATAAAAGCTTACTTGTGAGCAGCTAAAAGCTAGAGAAAATAAATCCCCAAGAACTTCCTTGTAGAGAAATTGGGTTGTAAGAAAATATATTAGAAAACTTGTGAATCAGGTAATGGAGTGGTAAGATTGAAACCATATTAGTATAGTGTGGATGTAGTGTTATGGAATTTACAAACACATGATACTTATTGTGATTCAATGGAATCATAAAGTTACCTGAGGATTAAGTTGGTTGAGATGAGAAGTGATAACATGGTATTTGGAAATAATTTATCATTTTTAGATTGAAACTTTGGGTCTCGTGAGTAGTATGAAGATAGATGTGAAGTGAGTAGATATAACACTTCACTAAGAATTTGGAAAACAGTTAAATAGTGGTGTTGTAGTCACCTATGGATACATAATAGCATGGTGAATTTGTAACCTACTTTAAAATAGATGGTTAAAAAATTGTGTTGGTTTATGACCATACTAGTGAGAAAAAGAATGAAAAAGATAAGTATAGACTTATGGTTGTGTAAAGTGGGACAAAGGATTAAAGTTAGTTGTAACGTCCCAAAATTACCAAGTAAAAATTTCATTTTAAATAAGCTAAAACCAATCGTTCCTTGTTCCAAAAGACGATCAGAGTCAAAGTATTCTCAAAACATCAGAGTAATTTTTAAACATTCAATGCAGAATAAAAATCCAGGGGATGCAGTGCAATCAAGTCGGGCGCTGAAAACGAAAGTACTTGAAACCAGAAATATAAACGGTACGCATGACGCTTAGTAAGTTCCCCAAAGTACCACATACAACACACACACACACACACATATATATATATATATATATATATATATATATATATATATATATATATATATATATATAAAATAGCATGTGGTTGTGTTGGGTCCGTATCAACCCCCAGGTCTGTATAAACCCACATCCATAATGACTCTATGTAACAGCTTGTAGCTGTTTCGGGTCCATATCAACCATAGGGTCCGTATCAACCCTGAGTCCATAATGACTCTATGTAACAACTTGTGGCTGTGTCTGGTCCGTATCAACCGCTGGGTCCGTTTCACCCCACATACATAAGTATACAGACATATAAACATGAGTCACAAAGACAACAAGGACATGCAGGGATATCAACAAGTGTCACAAAGACAACTATCATCCAACAAACATAATCTAGTGGGTCGAGATTGGTGCCTTCGACCCACAAGTACAGTGAGGAGACTCACCTCACAGTTTGAAAATATAGTTGAACAAATCACTGCTCCAATTGCTTCCTCTATTAGTCACCTAAACAATAAACAGTGACCTAAACTCAATCTACTATTCAAAATACATAAAATGCCCCTAAATCAAACTTGGTCAAAGTCAAGTAACAAAGCAAACTAACCGAGTACGCCCTGTGTACTTAGTCACTACGTTGGGCGTAGTCGTAACTCACCCAAACCACGGGGTTCTAACCCAGTACGCGCATCGTACCTCTTGGTACGCCCAACGTACTCCGTCTAGATCCAAATCTTCTCATTAAGTGCTTATTCCTTAAAGACCTTTCATCCAAGTTCAGATCTAGACTCAAAACATCGTTCTAAGTCGTAAAGTTTCCAACTTTATGACTTTCCATGGCTAGAAAAGGTCCAAAAGCTACAACCCTAACTTAATAATCCATTAAGACATCATAACTCTTGCATGGAGGGGATAGAAGGACCAAGATCACATTTTTATCGTTGCTAATAGCTCCATAATGGATAAAGTTTCCAATTTTATACATTAGGATGGTCCAAATAACCAACATCTAGTGTTTAAGTCTCAAAGGAACCAAAAATGCAACTTTCTCAACCTAATCCATTAAGTCCAAGTCTTCAACCTTCAAATCTGAATCAATATGATGTTTAGATGGATAAAGTTTCCAAATTTATCCATAACATAGTCACAAACTTTCAAGATCTAAACTTGATGCACTAAAGTGACCAAAAAGTGACAAATATGAAAATTAACAAGCTCTATGAAACTAATGAGCAAGTTTGAAGCTTTTTACTCACAAAGGTCCAGAAATGGTGTAATCTTGTTGGATCTATGCTTGAATCCTTCTTCCATACACTTTGCCACCACCTTGTTCTTCAAGATCCCACCTTCTAGTGGAGAAATAAGCTCATAAATGGTGCCAAGGCTTAAAATAAGTGAGAGGAGGCTAGGGTTTCGAGTTAGAGGCCTAAGAGGGTGGAGGCTTATGGTAGGAAGGACCCCCAAGGGGTTAGAGACCTTAAATAGGGCTCAAAACCTTGAAATTAGGGTTTTTACACTGCGGAATTATGCCCAACATAACTTTGGGTACGCCCAACGTACTCCATTAAAAACCCATCCCACCCTCAGCATGTACGCCCATCGTACTCCCTTGTGTACGCTCAACGTACTACTAGACTGCCTATAACTAACTTCAAACAGTCATAACTTCCTCATTTCAACTCCGTTTTCGGCGTTCTTTATATGCACAGAAAGGTATTGAGGAGCCCCACAATCATATCTAGTTAATTTTAACTTAAAACATACCGAACTAAAATACATATTCCATGAAAGAAGTCTAAAACATCACTTTTCCCGTTTTACCCTTTGACTCCAAAACACAAACCAAGGGCTTGGATTTCATAACCAATATTATCAACATCCAATAGGTTCTAAACCATATTCTATTGAAGCCCAAGGACTTTACTTGATCCATTTATTGTCCACATCTAGAAATAAGAAACTTCTCAAAACAGGGTGTTACAACTCTCCCCCACCTAAATTAGATTTCGTCCTCGAAATCATTAGTTACTACTTCCTCTGCCATGCTAGTCGATCCTGCCCGAACTTCCTGAATTCCGTTCAAGAATGAAGATTCATCCCATACCGACAACCACCTCCTAACCCCATCTTAGAAGAAAATCACTTATCCCTCCGAAAGAATGGACCTTTACACTCTGCCCTCAATGAATGAAACCAACCCAACTGCTATGCCTGAGAACTGAAACAACTACCTTACTCTTCCCAACTGGAAGACCTCAAATCACAGCGACAACCACTCAAAGCTGGAAACTTCTTGAAAACTATAACCCATCAATTTAAACCCCATAAATTATTCCCTGGGACTGTTGATCTTTCATTCTTCGTACCCTCCCCTAGTCCCTGACTAGGAACACCACTTAACCATGTAGAAGGTATACTCAAAATATATCGCTTGTGAATTTCACCCAATCCTAAAACGGAGATCGTGCCCAACAACCTTAAATACACATTTGACTTCCTGACAAGTCATCACGAACCCGCTGATCTGACGAGCGTGAGGATGGTCAATCCAAGAATTCTCACGTTGCATCCAAACAGCTTATAAGCTCAAGTGTACTTCCACCTGGAAAATCACTTGAGACATTCATAATAAACTTCATGACTTGAGATTCCATAACCGATACCCAACATCGGTAACCAAACTCTTAATGAACACATCGAAAGCAAACAGGGTTCATAAAGTAAACATACGGCAAAAGACTTCTGATGCACAATTAATACTCCTAACAACCTTTTACTGTCCACACGATCCAACTAGCTGGTCACTGAGTCTCCCAACTCCCACAAATGCACTAACACCCAAACATGCGAACAAGACTAACGATCCGAGACCTAAGAGTCTCAATTAAATGACTACCGAGTTCCACCCATATGAATCATATAGCCACTGGTCCATGATACACTTCCACGTGACCATAATCGAGGTACTACCACAATGTACAGCCCCAAGGGGAGATACAAAACCAACCTTGGATCTATTGCACTCCTTCTTCACAACCTTACCCAAAGGGTGAGGTATATGCAGATCTAACAAAATGACGAATCTCAATCGTTAGCATAAAATTCTCATGAATGCCCGATACAAGATCCCACACCTCGATTGAAACTGAATAGATCCCACTAATACATAACTAGCTCGATAAAAATTCCAAAATTAGCCACATTTTTTGCCAAAACCCCGGGTCGGATCAAACCAAAGACCAACCCTGATATGCCCTAAAATTGGATTCTACACTGATTTAGAGTTACACCTAAAAAACTAACGACACTGCCCCGACACCCGAACTCCCGATAACCAAGGACAGCTGTTGAGCCTGAGCCTGCTATGAACAATACTTACATAACCAAATATTGAGGGTACCCATACCCAGATACCAAATAGACAACGTATAGAATTTGATGATAGGTTGACGCATCCATTGAACTTTAAATGATACAACTCAAAACCTTAGAAGAACCTCAACCATTGACGAATAACGAAATGACCAATGATCAGGAATGTATCGAAAATGGATCCAATGATACAATACACTACTGAACCAAAACCCATGCAGAACTAAACACACCAAACTCTGAAGCTGATTTACTGATCAATAACTACCTAGCCTACACTATAGATAGCAACCTATACAACGAGCTGACGAATCCCTCAACAATCGATACCTAACCTGAGCGTCCCAAATGCCTCTTGATCTATTCACCGGCATCCCAAAAGGAACCACTGCCTAAAACGAACTCCTTGTCCAACAACTTCTTGCCGCAAAGACAACTCATGCAGTCTTGAGCACATACATCTTATGGCAACTTGTTTTGCATCCCCGACTTGACCAAATCTTGAGCCAAAGTCTTGCATACTGAAACCGTAGATCCCTATGACCTAACATTCTAAAACCATGTACTCTAACCGATCGATGAACCCCCAAGCAGAATACCCAATTATCCCCCACTTAGGGTTCGAGTTACCACCAACTGACGTTGCAACAAACCAATACTCAAATCGACTCAACCAGATACATACCATCCCTAAATCTCGGAATGTATAACACAATGCAAGATGATCTTCCAGATGAAGACCAAGAAAACTCAAAGATATTCCGAATCTCATATGGAGACCTCAGAAACCTCCCAATCATAACTGCCTCTAGCATTAAGAATCCCTTGCAGATGCACAAGTAAAATTATGACGGCTTATTCATAACTCCGATTCTTTACCTAGAAACAAATGGACTACCACCCACCTCGCCTATAAATCCAAGTAAATAGTTCATCGTGAGCATTACTCATAAATATAGGAATCGTCATTCTCTTATTTAGGATACATCAGAGACAACAAAAGTTGACGTTCCCAATTCACCTCCTTGTTTACCTGAAACAATCAACTAGCACCTGACCTAACTAAATTCAAAGAAAGAAAACCCTTGATCTCGTCTCAAGGAAACCATACCACAAGAATTCTCTTGTGCATACCCAAACTGCTAACTTGCCGCCAAAAAATTCAAATATGTAGCCCCATGCGGAGTCCACATCCCATTTCTGAAAATCCTATGTCTGCTCTCTCTCTCTCTCTCTCTCTCTCTCTCTCTCTCCTTCGAACACGAAAAGCTAGAATAATATAATCCCCATCATGGATAGTGACATCCCAATCCATCTGTCAATCACTCAGCCTCATGCTGCAATTCTCGAGCCGATCATCACAATCTCTTCCTTCTTGGGTCTCGACCACTCAACTAGCAGTACCCCGAGTAAGGCCATCGAGACCTTAAAATCAACTAAATCATCTAGGTCTGCATCATTCAAAACCAAACTAACATTGACACTAAGGCCCAAGCAATCACCATGCCCTTCCTTATCCTCAACAACCATAATCGATAAACCGAATAAGACATAAACATATTGCAATGAATCATGGTGTCGAACGATACAATTTACCCTCAATCAGCTCCTTAGAATCCCCGAAAGTTTTCCTTTATTCGAGTACGAATCCTATGTTTTCAGTAGTACGGGCCCAATACTACCTTCCACACCTATCTGTACTTTCCTCAAGAATCGTTCTGAATCCTCTAAGTAACTACTCATATCCTACTACCATCTGATCTGATCATATATACATGCTCTCAAACGAATATACAACGCTAAACAGTATACCCATTCATCTAAGGTACTTCCTAGGCTCTCCTAGGATTCCCACCTCAACCTGCCATCAGCTGTTGAAGAAACCCCTACTAATATCAGCTAACTACTTCATGAATACAATTACATGCAACAAAACTTAAATAACCTTTCGAATAAAAGACCCAACCCTACAATGGTTAGACTCAAACGAGAGCTGTGTAGTAGGTCCAATTCAATCATTCTAAAATTATTTAACCTTTACAGCATGTAGCTTAATATATCCATTTAATAGTTAGCTAACATCAATATGGGTCCCACAAAGCACAAAGCAAGCAACATTCAGTCAGTAACACTCTATAGTCCATGAAACATAAAAAGTCATCCTCCAACTTATCTTGCTTCTGCGATGCTAAGAACTTCTACCACCACCATCGGTTGCCTTACGCATGCAAATTATACACAAAATGTGATCATATAGACTATTGAATGAATTATTCTACCCTAAGCCCAAAACCAGACAAGGAACAAGAAATAAGGCCAAATTAGTCCTTCTAGGGCTATATGATCCTAATCGTATACAATTTTTAAAACATACACTTAACAATCAATTCCACCATCATAGGTCAAAATCTTCATAACATCTAATTCCTCTTAGGCTACAAATCATCACAAATCAGGCCATTCTATCTAACATTTGAAACCCACACTAGCATGCAATTCCAAAAGCTCAATCAACAGACATATAAAAACATCTTTCCTAGCATTCTATCATGCAAATCCTGAGCAGATCCTTAGCCCTAATCTAGCATGAAATTCTTATAGACTCATACCAAAACAATAAACATAACACATGTATGGGTATTTTAGGAAATATTTACTTGAGATCGGTTGATTGCATGCATCACACCCCTTTTTCTTAAAAACCATTTTGGAAAACTCGTTTTCTTTTAAAAGATTTTATTAACTCATCAATTTGAGTTCAAACACACTCGAGAGTGTGCCCGAATCCCTCAAACCAAGGCTCTGATACCAACTTGTAACATCCCAAAATTACCGAGTAAAAATTTCATTTTAAATAAGTTAAATCCATTCATTCATTGTTCCAAAAGACGATAAGAGTCAAAGTATTCTCAAAACATCAGAGTAATTTGTAAACATTCAATGTGGAATAAAATTCCAGAGGATACAATGTGATCAAGCCGAGCCCTTCCTTTTGAAAACGAAAGTATCTGAAACCATAAACATAAACTGTAAGCACGAAGCTTAGTGAGTTCCCCAAAGTACCACATACAATAGACATATATAAATATAACTGCACGTGGCTGTGTCGACTCCGTATTAACCCCCGGGTCCGTATCAACCCCAATTCCATAACGACTCTATGTAACAGCTTGTAGTTGTGTCGGGTTCGTATCAACCCTCGGGTTCGTATCAACCTGAAGTCCATAATAACTCTATGTAACAACTTGTGGCTATGTCGGGTCTATATCAACCCCCGGGTCCGTTTCACCCCACATACATAAGCATACATACATATAAGCATGAGTCACAAAGACAACAAGCACATGCAGGCATAACAACAAGTCTCACAAAGACAACTATCATCCTACAAACATAATCCAGTGGGCCGGCATTGGTTCCTTCGACCCACAAGTATAGTGAGGAGACTCACCTTACAGTTTGAAAATATAGTTGAACAAATCATTGCTCCAACTATTGCATCTACCGGTCACCTAAACAATATGCAGTGACCTAAATTCAATCTACCATTCAAAATACTCAAAATACCCCTAATTCAAACTTAGTCAAAGTCAAGTAAAAAAGTCAAATTGACCGAGTACGCCCTGCGTACTTAGTCACTATGTTGGTCGTAGTCGTAACTTACCCAAACCATTGGGTTCAAACCTAGTACACGTAGCGTACCTCTTGGTACGCCCAACGTACTCCGCCTAGGTCCAAATCTTATCATTAAGTGCTTATTCCTTAAATACCTTTCATCCAGATTAAGATCTAGACTCAAAACATCATTCTAAGTCATAAAGTTTCCATCTTTATGAACTTCCATGGCTAGAAAAGGTCCAAAAGTTAAAACCCTAACTTAATAATCCATTAAAACATCATAACTCTTGCGTGGAGGGGATAGAAGGACCAAGATCACATATTCATGGTTCCTAATAGCTCCATAATGGATAAAGTTTCCAACTTTATCCATTAGGATGGTCCAAATAACAAAGATCTAGTCTTTAAGTCTCAAAGGGAGAAAAAAAATGCAACTTTCTCAACCTAATCCATTAAGTCTAAGTCTCCAATTTTCAAATTTGAATCAATATGATGTTTAGATGGATAAAGTTTCCAAATTTACCGATAACAAGGTCACAAACTTTGAAGATCTAAACTTCATGCACTAAAGTGACCAAAAAGTGACAAATATGAAAATTAACAAGATCTATGAAACTAATGAACAAGTTTAAAGCTTTTTACTCACAAAGGTCCATAAATGATGTAATCTTGCCGGATCTATGCTTGAATCCTTCTTCCATACACCTTTCCACTACCTTGTTCTTCAAGATTCCACCTTCTAATGGAGAATAAGCTCATAAATGGTGAAAACGCTTAAAATAAGTGAAAGGGGGCTAGGGTTTTGAGTTAGAGGCTCAAGAGGGTGGAGGCTCATGGTAGGAAGGACCCCCAAGGGGTTAGAGTCCTTAAATAGGGCTCAAAATCCCGAAATTAGGGTTTTTTACCCTACAAAATTACGCCCAACGTAACTTTGGCTACGCCCAGCATACTCCACTAAAAACCCGTCCCACGCTTAACATGTATGCCCAGTGTACTCCCTTGTGTACGCCCAGTGTACTACCAGACTCCCTATGCCTAACTTCTAACAACCATAACTTCTTTGTTTCAACTCTGTTTTCGGCGTTCTGTATATGCACGGAAAGGTATTGAAGAGCCCAATAATCCTATCTAACTACTTTTAACATAAAATATACCGAACTAAAATCCTTATTCCATGAAAGAATTCTGAAACATGACTTTCCCGTTTTACCCTTTGACTCCAAAACACAAACCAAGGGCTTGGATCGCATAACCGATATTATCAACATCCAATAATGTCTAAACCCTATTCCCTTGAAGCCTACAGCCTTTAATTGATCCATTTATTGTCCACAATCCCGAAATATGAAACTTATCGAAATAGGATATTATAGTAGTGTTATGAAAGCAATGTGTTTGCATAAATTTAGATGTGGTAGTAGATGTCTATACCATCAATTGTGAATGGATTGATGAAGAGAGTTTAGCAATTGCATTGAAAATGCAAGGAAATAGCTAGTAGATTGCTATTTTGTGTAATAGAAGTTAATGAAAAAAAACAACCATAGAAAGAACCATAGAGTGAGAGAGTGTCGATGGAAGTTAAGTAGAGATTCCGAGGACTGAATCTATTTAAGGTGGGGAGATTATAAGAACCCAAAATTTAGAGAGATTTGACTTTGGGTGAATAATTGACCAAAAGGGCAATTTGTTCATTTAGAGGAATTTCATGAATTGATAATATATAACTTTATGAAATTAGTCAATATATGTTGAAGTCACTTTTATAAGATGATATAAGTGAGTTTAAGAGAAGAAATGCAAGATATGGTGTATTTAGGCCATAAACAGTAAAATGGGAATTTTATGATATTTAAGCCAAGTTTGTGACTTAATAGATTAAGACATGTATGTAGTCTTTCCAAAATGACTTAATGGAGTTGTAGAACTCATCCCCACCTTCGCGTGTATATAAAGATCATAGAAAACAGGCGTAAAACAAAGAAGTTATGAGTGTTAGAAGATTTGAAGAAAATCGTCCCTAAGCTGGAATGAAATCAGCTAAGGAAGTTGGTGAAATGCAGGCACAACGACGTGGCAAGGGTCTTGCCATGTTCCGGTGGTTGAAGCGGTGATTTGGACGAAAGTCTAGTCGTAAGTAGAGGGCAATATACTTCGCACCACGGCGTGGTATAGGGTGTCCCCGACATGGTGGAGAAAGTAGGATGCTAAAAGAGAAAGGAACTGTGACTCGGAAAGAGGGAGATCGTAGCCTGATAGGGCATGCCACGATGATGTTGAAATGCTAAAGCGACGTGGTTTCACAGTTCAGTAAACAAATTTAAATCAGTTAAGGGTTCATTTTCAATAAAAAAAACTCAAATCTAGTGGGAGCAAGGGAATGGCGATTTTGAACCCAAGAGCATGGCATGATGAGCTAGAGATGGAGGATTGCAGGAATTAACATCCTTTCAATCTTGAGGAAATGATTTCTCCTTTTTATGAAGCTTTGGGCTTCAATGGTGAAATTGATAGATTTGTTAGATTGCTTGAGTTAATAGGATTGTAACTCAATTAGTATGTTATTGAGAGTGTTTAAGAGCTTTAAACAAGCTTTGTATGTGATTTCCATGGTAAAATCCATATCTGGAAAGTTAGGGTTACAAACCTTAACTAGCGATGAAGATAAATTGATGCAATACATATTAGAATGTAATGAATTAGGTAGTATGGGATGCTTAATTATTGGATAAAATAGATTTAGAGGTAGAAAATGAGATGTTAGAATTATGATCAATTAAGTGATCATTTAGATATAGAGAGTGATTAAACTCTTAATAGGCTAAGACAAGTGCTAAGGAGCTTGATATGGTGTATGAATAGGCCCTGAGCAGAGAAGATGGATCAAGTGCATCAATTGAATATTGGAAGATAACGGTAGTTAGTTTCCACTATCTAACAATGTGAGTTATAAATCTCTTTCACTAGGTTATGTATGAATGTTTACATGTTAATAATATTATATATGCATGTTTATATGTTAATGGTATTGTGTTAAATACCCATAAGATAGTGGATAAAGAAAGAATATGATTACATGAATTGTATTATTGTAAATGATTATATATGCATGATTAGATGTTAATGGTATTATGCTGAATACCTGTAAGACATTAGATGAAGACAATGCACAGTTATATGAATTATAACCTTATGGATGATTACATGTGTATAATTAGATGTAAATGGGGTTATGTTAAACACTCGTAAGATATTAAATGAAGATATACTATGATTATATGTATTATAATCTTTTGAATGAGTATGCATGCATGTTTAGATACTAAGGGGTATTGTGTTGAATACCTACATGTTAGAAGAGGCAAATTTAGATTAATTACTTAATAACTTAAGTACTAGATTGGTAGTAGAAAATCTCTTAATGAGATGATGAGATAGTATGTTATGAGACATGTGATATGTAAGACTATAGGGAGACCATAAGATTCACATGAAAGATTATGAGAAGAATAGAAAGATGATTCCTTCGGAAATGAGATTATGATTCCTACAGGAATGAGATTATGATTCATACGAGAATGAGATTATATTTCCTTCAGGAATGAGATGACAATTCCTTCGGGAATATAGATGGATTATTCATATGGAATAAGATTATGCGTCGTTAGAGAAGACTGAGAAAGGTTTCCATTAGTGGAAGAAGGTAAGGGGTTTCCTGAGAGAAACTTGATGTAATCCGTAAGGGATTAAATGTACAAGATTTGTTAGGGATCATTGTGATCCACGAGGGCTTAAAGAAGAAAAAAGTGCCAAAAGATCCGCGAGGGGTCTAGGGGAGGGACTAAGTCCGGATAATTGTACATTGGTAAGGTCAAGGTATGTTGTACCCTTTTTATGATAGATTAAGCTATCATATGTGGACCAGACCATTGGGTCTAAGTAAGAGTATAATGGCAACATAAGAGGTGAGGAGAATAAAGAAGAGATGTGATGAAGAGAAAGAAGAAAGTTTGTCATGGAATAAGGAGATAGTATGAGCTGAGAGAGAATGTCACGAGAGGGGGTGTAGATAGAGTAGAAGAACGGTGAATAAATAAGATGAGAAGAAGGAATGAGATGGGTTGGGATGAGGCTACGATATAGTATGAATAGAGTATAAGATAAGCGTGATAAGAGATTAAGATAGAGTATGAGATAGGTATGAGAACAAATGGAACGACATGTGATAAGATAGAGTAGGGGTATGAGAAGTGATGATAAAAGAATAGATGGGGTGAGAAGAAGAGATTAGAATAAAAGAGCATGAGAAGAATATAGAAGAATGGTAGAGTATGGAGAGAAAGAAAAGATAGATGTAGAGTATGATTTAATGGAAATAGAGTATGATATAACTCACCATACCTATGGTCTGATGTTGTAGATTTTTTATGTATCGTAGGTTCAGATAGTAGCCGTTGTACGAGAGGAGATAGGAGCACCAGGACTTTGACTAGAAGTAGCTTTTATTTTAGTATTCCTTTGTTGATTTTAAATTTTGGTATGATTTATTGTAAACCAAATTATATCCAGGGATGTTAAGTGTTTTTGAAGTTTAGAATTCTAAATTTTTATAGAAAACTCTGATATATCGCTAGAATGTTAGATGGAAAAATCGGGTCGTTACATCCATTGTTTGTGGTTGAAACAATTAAGATATTGGGTTTGTTATTTGTTTTATTAGATTTTTATGTATTTAGTACATAAAACTTTGGTATTTAATGTAATTTTGAATGTTAAAATAATATTGTCAATTTACCGACGGATTAGCATTGAAATTATGTCTAGAAATGTCATACGACCGGTTAATAATTTTTCACTAAATGATTTCGTCATAATCTGTCGCTAAATGTTTTCGTTGCTAATCCGCCTAAAAAAGTTATGTCATTATCCGTCACTAAAATTATATGTCGGTAACAATAGTTACAGATGGCTCATTTTGTCGGTAAATTGGAGCAGATTTCCGTCAACGGATATTTAGTCGTGACAACTCCTTGGTGAAACTTCTTTACCGCTGTATTTTTCCATCTGGAAAGGGTAATTTTCTAGTAGTGTAGTATGTTTTAAACTGTTTGCATTAGCCCTCCTCCAGGAGAGCTCACGAGTCACCATGATTTACGTTGGCACACTTTGATTCAAATTGCATCATGATCATTTAACTATAAATTATCATCTAAATATAAAAGACCTAACTTTCTAGTCGCAGGAAGGTTGTGATATATACATGTGATTTACATGCTTAACACTAACACTAGTACAAAAAACATTAATCGGTGCAGTTAAAATGATTAATTGGTGTGGGTATTAAACTGCACCAAAAATAACGCATCAAAAAACAACCCCATTTAATGGTGGGGTTATATAACAGCACCAAGAAAAAGACAAAAACTGCACCAAAAAAACAATTTTGTATATTCATCAAAAATGATGAAAACCACAACAATTATAACCACGCCAATTAATAAAAACATCAATTCGTCAAGTCCCAATTCGAGTAATTTCTTCCTTTTTTGTAGTATGAATTAATTAAATCGAAGCTTGGTTGATGAGAATTTGAGGTTCATAAAAAGCACCTTCTAGATGTATCACATTGAAGTTTACACAATCGGTCCCAACCACTATAAAGTTGCGGTTCACTATCTTGAAGAAGAGTTGACCAGTGAGAGCAGAGTTGAATATTCTCAAGAGATATTTTTTGTATGGGACAACTTGAAGTATGTATGTTTCTTATATTTGAATAAAAGAGAACCCTTTAGAAGATGATGAACTGGAAATTTGTAATGGTATCATTCAATACAGGTTGTCAGCTACTTAATTTTTCCAAACTTAACTTTTGATGGAAAAGAAGGGTAGAAATCATAAGGCCACCCGTTGATGGTGTAAGCATTAGAGGTAACGTTAGCATTCCACCATTCTCCCAAGATGTTTTATTATATATAATAGAGATAAGACGATAATACCCGAGTCTTACAAGTAGAATCATAAAAAACGAAAGATTTAAAGATTGAATGAAAATGAATAGACTGGTTTGTAGAATTATAAAAAAACGAGAGATTTAAAGATTGAATGACTTCTAACATATCATATGGTTTCAAATCATTGAGAAAAAGGAAAAAAGAGTGAAAGGGTACCTAAGACGATGAAAGAGAAGAGAAGGATAAGGAAGAATGGAGGATTTATGGTTGCCATGTTGGATTGTGATGGAAGGAAGCACTATCGGAGAGTGAGCGAAGCTATTATAAGAAACAAAATGGGCGTGTGCTTAGGTTTATATTAGAATTAGAGGGAAGATTTGGGAGGAATATCTATAAATTTGGAGGGATCTCACGATAAATGAAAATCTTGAATGAATTTTTACAAAGAAGATTAATTGGTGCGGTTCCACATGATTAAATGGTATGGTTTCTATTCAGTTAATGGTGTTATTTGAACTAACACACCAATAAATGCCTTAAATGGCACAGTTTATAGGTTTATCCATGCGAATGTGTTTTAATGGTGCAGTTTTAGGCTACCACTATACCAAAAAAACACATCAAAAAATAAATTTTGTACTAGTGTAATAAGAGGAGAAATAAAATATCCTCCTACATATTGTTCCTACTCATCTTCCTACCCATGTTAAATGGTAACAAGTGTATTAAAATATTATTAATTTCATTAAATGTGACACATATTAGCATTTAACATTGGTAGAATGATGAGTAGGAAGAAAATGTAGGAGCATATTTAATTTCTCATATAAGAGTGTTAACCAAAAGAAAGTCCCGAAACATATGAACATTATCGATCTAAGGGAAGAGGAGTGGAACCCTCCCAACTCATTCAACCCGCTGCCACATCAGCTTTTCTCTCTCATCTTTCTTTCATCTTTCCTAACCCACAACACATTGAAACAACATCTTTCCCAACCTACCCAACTCTCTGCCATATCACTATTTTTAATATAATTAATTTAGAAAATACAAAATTAAATAAAAAATAACATTTTTTTAATTAAAACACACTAGTAAAATAAAAAAATACACGGTAAATAAAAAAATGATAATGAAAAAAAAAAGCATAATAAAAAAGGACAACAACATTTAAAAAATAAAAAACTACAATTAAAATTACCTAATGATCTAGATGGATTGTAGACGTTCTCAATAAAATCACAAAGATCGGATTGAAGCTGGTGGTGGATTTCTGCATTTAGCAATTCGTGTAGTACTTCTGGGTCAACAACTCCGATGTTTGGGGGCTGATGAACAAGAGATATCGTAATCCCCTCATCTTGCAGTATCATATTGTGCAGTATAATACATGTGTACATTATATCTCGTGTTCCTTTCGCCGAAATAGACCACACCGGAAATTTTAATATGTCCCAACATCCTTTAAGAATCCCAAAACCACGTTCTACGTCCTTTCTTGCCGACTCTTGTGCAGCCTTGAACCGTATCTTTTTGTCGGTTATTGGATGTGGATATTACTTTACAAATACAGCCCACAGTGGATATTTTCCATCCGCGAGACAATATTCGTGCTTCTAGTGTTCGCCGTTAACATAAAAGGAACACTTGTGTGTTGTTCCATGATATTTCTCGTCAAAAGTGGTGATGCCTAGATGATGTTTAGATCATTGTTCGAATATGATATACCATAATATACATGCCAAAACCATAAATCTTGTGATGCAACTACTTTTTAGTATCATTATTGGATACTCATGATCATCCTTCATGTATTGCCCTCTTAATTCAATTAGACAATTCCTCCGGTTCCAATGTGTGCAGTCGATGCTAACAAACATTCTAGGGAATCAATGTTTGTTTTCGTGTGCTTCATGCAAGAGTTAAATGTCAATGGATGTTGGTCGATGAAGATATTCCGCATGATAAAGTTAGAGAACACCGTAAAAGAATTTTTGAAGACTTTCATGTGAAGTTTTTTTGAAATATTCATATACTAATCTAACGAGTCTGGGTTGTGTGCATATGCTAGTTGACGTACTGTTGAGGTGTATTTTTGAAGTGCACTGAAACTTCGTCCACCACTTGCGTCACTGTTTGAAAATAAGGATAAATATTTACTAGGTCACCAAAAATACACATAAACAAACATTTTCTCATACGAAACCTTTTAAAAAGAGCTCGTTTCAAAAGGTTGAATCACCAGCAAATTAATGTCGAATTAGTAGTTGTTCTGCCTCTATACAATCTCAATTGATTGACCTTCTCGTATCAATGTTGCTTGAACCAACATTATTTTTAAACAAAAGTTTTGCAGAACGAGATAATACAACAAACAAGTTAGAATCGATTGTCTGCACAACTTTTCATTACTATTTTTCGAGTGTTTGAATTCATTTTCTAGACTAACCGGAGAAAACGAATGGATTTGAAGAATGTTGGAATGGAATTGAGATAGAATGGAATGAAAATAAAACAATGAAGGATAGTTTATATATATAAGTTTTTAAAAAAAAAAAAAATCTTTAACAATTGACCAGTTAAAGGTGGAAGAAGGCATCAAACAAAAAAACATACAAATTCTACAACCCGCTTGAGCACGAATCTGTGAGACCGATTTTCAATCAGAATGATCTCCCGGTGGTACCACTAACACAAATAATCCCACCTCGAGTCACTCTGAGCTCCCTAAGGCTTTGGAAGTGGGGGTACATTCCCCAACGGGCAAAAAAGTTTACATATAAATATCCTAGTTATTTTAAATTTTACTTGAAAGGCCCTTTATGTTTATCAAAACATTCAAAAGTGCCCACAACAAAAAAAGACTGGAATCGCCACTACATAATCCCTACTATCTCATAACTTTTACTACCTACAAATATGTGATGAAAAGAGTGTGTTTTCAAACTCATTTTCTCATACATGCTTTTGCAAATTTCCCTAAGAAAAACTTGTAGTACCTATAAATACATGTTAAAAAGAATGTGTTTCCAAACACATTTCTCATAGATGTTTTTGCAAATTTCCCTATGAAAGATAATTAGTTATCAAATGTTAAGTGGGCGGTCAATAGGTATATATATATATATATATATATATATATATATATATATATATATATATATATATATATATATATATATATATATATATATATATATATATATATATATATATATAATTGTAGAAACTTAATTGTTGAATTATAGAATCCCACTGTACACATGAGGTTTATGATTCAAATCCTAGCGTGCCTAAAATATCGTCAGTATTTTGCGGTTGACTTCCTATGTGGAATTTGGGATAGATTGACGTGGACTGCTCATATGATGTGGTTAACAAAAAATGCAAAAATGGTCCCTATGGTATATATTTTTTCAGGAGGAAGAAGGTCCAAACCACTAAACATTTGGATTAGTGGTCCTTTTGAGCTAGTTTGTTTGTGGTTTTGGTCCTTGTGCAAACTGAAAAGACTAAATTTCCCTTCTGATTTTTTATGTTTTATCTATTTAGTTTAAAGTTTTATTAAAATAGATTATAGGGCCCACACCCAACCCTTTACATACACACACACACACACACTCTCTCTTTCTCTCTCTCTCTCTCTCCATGGTACCCTTTTCGATAGCTTTTTCTAGGTTTGTTCTTGCTCACCCTCCCAATTTTCTTGGTTTGTTCTTGTGTGTGTTCATCCTCATATTTTGAATCATAAGAACCATACTGCCAAACTCTCCATGAGAGCTCCACCCAACTAGTTCCTCCTTCACCACCCTCACTTTCGGGAGTTAATCCCATCCAAACAGCCCCATCTCCGACAAATCGAATTGTCATACAGATAATTTAGTTCTGGAGGAGAGAGTTGAAGATCGGTGTCAATTGCGGCGGTGGTTTCGTGGAGGAGATGAATTAATGGGAATTGAGTGAAAGGTTTTGTAAACAACATATAGTCGTACTATTTGGAAGTTCAGTCCTCCTTCTTTTGTTCGCAACGACTCGCAATAAGAGATGTAACGACCCGAAATCCTTCCGTTAACGACTTTAACTATCCGTTACTCGAAAAATAATTGTTGTGAAGTTATTTCAATTCTAATGGTATAGAATGAAATAAACTAAAAAATGTGTTAATTATACCTAAAGTAATTAATCGATATATTTAATAGATATATAATTTAGTTAAATGGTTTAGTGGAAAAATAAGGTATATATAATTCATTAAAATATATAAATGATGTAGAGGGGTTAAAATGTCTTTAAAGAAACTTAAGATGCTATGTAGTCTAGGGTTAGGTTAAAAGTGGTGCAAGATTGAGACTTAAGGGACTAAAGGGAAAAAAGCACATTTAACTCTTCATATGTTACAATGAACGTGATTATGAGGCATCAAGAGGAAATCATCCGTCTTTTTTGGGGGGGCTATATGTTCGATCAAGGGAAAAAGAAATCAATGAACACCAACTGATTTGTACATGTGTGTCGTTCAACCGGAGAGCAAGAGAAAAATGTGTGTGTGTGTGTGTGTGAGTGAGAGAGAGAGAGAGAGAAAAGAATGAGAAAACGACATGCGATTGCAAGGCGAGAGTGAGGGGTCGACATGAATTGTTGTGGGACTCTCAAGCTATGAAGAACCGGCTCCCAACCTGGTAAGATTTGATTTATTATTCTTCAAGTGTTCATGCTTCAATTGATATCGTTTTGGTAAGAGTTATGAAGTTAAATTTCGTCTCGTTGGTTCGATTTTTGTCTATTTGCACTTCAATTCTTATGACTTCTTGTATGGCCGAATTCTAGCCACATTAGGTGTGTTCTCTCTATTTTTTTTCTTAAAACTCTTCTAAAAACACTCATTTATATGTTGGTTTTGATGCTTAAGAATTGGTTGGAATTGTGGAGTCAATTACTTTTCTTTTGTGATATAATTCTAGTTTCTTTTTCCTCAAATTCTAGTGATTTCACGTGTGATATTTTCTGAATATATACCATGTTTTTAACCTGTTTTAAGGTTCTTAAAACAGCCCCTAAGCATCTTGTTCTATGGCTTATTGTGTAGTTGTTTTGCTAGCAAAAAGATGTCAACGTCTAGCTTGAAAGTCTTGAAATTCTTGATTGTTTTGTCTTGTGTGTTGCTGTCCTAAAACCACATCATGAGGGCTAAAGTAACTATATTATTTGTCATGTCATTCTTGTTTAAAGTTCCATCTAAAAGTCATGCTAGTAGGCATTTTGAATTGGGTCAAAATAAAGTCTTGATTTGGTGAGTGTATGATTTTGTGTTTGGTGTGATAAGGGAATTCTAATTTCAATCATGTTTTTGTCATCTCTTTGATCTTTCTATTAACTAATCAATTGATGTCTTAAAACCTTCATTCAAGACTAATTATGTGCAATATTTATTGGATTTAACTCCTTGTATCAGGTCTTAAAGTATACGGCGATGTTTAGCAAAAATTACAAATCTGGATAGATTTTTTGACCTATTTTGTTAGGGTTTTAGAGGCCATTCTGATCTAAATTAGAGAAAATCACGAGAACAACAAGGTTTTAGGAAATTGAGTCTAGTTTCCATAAATTCTGATATTATTCTATTTGGATGTAAGGATTCTATTTTATGCTAAAAACACTAAACGAGGATCAATTTGGAAAATTCTAAAATATGATAAAGGTGAGTCACTCTTTGTGGAATCTAAGTACTTTTTTAGAGAATTCCATATCTTATATTGTTTAGAATGAACCAAGAATGTTGTAGGATGCATGTGCCCTATTTGTTGGTGATTTGTATTACCAATGTGTATTTAAGTGTATTGGGTTAGTTTGTTGACCAAATACAATCTTCATTAACATTAAATAAGTAAGGGAGGTGAAGAACGCACACTTGTTTAAGTTTGTTTAAGATTCAAAGTAGACTGTCATTTAGGGGCAAAATCCCTGAACTAATGGGGGTCCGAGGGAAGTGCCCCTCGTAGTAGAGTCCAAATGGCGGCAACCCCTGGCTGGGGTCGAGCTATCTTGTTAAAAATGCATCAGAAATCCAAGTCTTAGACAATTGACCCGCTTTTGACTTATGTCTTGACCTTATTAAAAAACCTGTTTTGTGATAGTTTTGGCGGTTATGTGATAGTTTGAAACTGTCTTGTGACAATTTTCAGACACAGGTCTAAAATCCATTTTTTGGTCACATTTCTGGTACACATGAAAATCATAACAAAAACACTCTTTGTTGTTGCATCTTATTTTTGAGTCTTATCCAATTGTTTATTTCAATAGTATCCGCAAAATACTTTAATTTGAAAGTGTCATCATGATTCTTAGAATTCCAAGTCTCTCATACCCCGAACTTCTAACATAACATGAAGTATTATGTGATAATGACTTCTATAGATTCCGTGAAGGACATGACAAGAAAGTTTGATAAGTTTTTTGGTTAGATTTCTGATACACATGAAAATCATAACTAAAACACTCTTTTTCCTTGCATCTCATTTCTGAGTCTTATCCAATTGTTGATTTTAGTAGTACCAGCGAAATACTTCAATTTGAAAGTGTCATCACAATTATCATAATTCCATGTACTCTCATACCCCAAACTTCTAACATAAATTGAAGTATGTTGTGACAATGGCTTCAAGAGATTCTATGAAGGACATGACAAGCAAGTTTGACAAGTTTGTGAAGTTTGAAGGCCTAGACTTTCGTAGATGGCAAAAGAAGATGCATTTCTTCCTAACCACTCTGAAAGTGGTGTATGTTCTGTATGGGTGAGAAAAGCCGAACCTAGAAATCGAGAAACCGAAAAAAACTGATGAAACCGAAACCGAAAAACTGACACCAAACAGAAACCGTTAGGTTTGTGTTCCGAATTCAAAAAACAAAAATTTTGGTTTTGGTTTTCTTTTTTTAGAACCCGCTGAAAAACCGACCCGACCCATTATTATTTATTTCTATTTCATTTAATATTTATTTAATTTTACCAAGTGGAGAAAGAAAAGATCGGTAACCCTAAATCTATTTGTCTCGTATCACAACTTTTATTTAATTTTATAAATTACTGTTTAAGTGTAATAACCTACTTTGTTTTTTCTACTTTGTCTATTATATATATATATATATATATATATATATATATATATATATATATACACACACACACACTCTGTTTTAGAAATTATTGATGTTACTTGTATAGTTGGAATATCCAACGATGTATTTTATTGGTTACATGATTTTTTTCTACTTTGTTTCATTTTTAAGTTATAAAGATTTGCTGAAAATGGATTACAACCCAAAACCCATTAACCGATGGGTTAAACCTAAAAACTGATGACACTGACCCAAGAACCCAGAAACTGAAACTGACCAAAAGCTAAACCCAATGGGTTCTAAAACCCAAAAACCAAAATTCATAGGTTGGGTTCGGTTTTACACAAAAACCGACCAAACCCGACCCATGCTCAACCCTAATGTTCTGAGTATACCCATGCCAGAATTCGCTGAATATGAGACTTTGAAGGCAACAAGGAGGAGATTAAAGTGGGAAAATGATTACTATATATGAGGTGGCCACATTCTTAATGGTATGTCTGACTCTCTTTTGTGCATGAAGATGATGTTGCATGGTAGGTTGATTCGGTGCAACAAGTATTGTTTGCAAGGATCTTTGTTGTTTTAAAGAATGTCAACCAATTTAAAATGGATATGTTATGAAGATGGGAAATGTTGCAAGAGATTAAAAGACATGTCTAAAATGAGTTTAATTACTGCTTTTGATGTAAATAATGAAAAGTGTAAAACTTTCATATTAACTAAGATCAATAGACAACCTTTCATAGATGTTGTTAGGGAAATTGAGGTATTGGAACCAATACATTGTGATTTATGTGATTTTCATGCAATACATTCCCTAGGAAACAAAAGGTATGTTGTTACTTTTATGATGATGCATGTAGATATTTTTATGTCTATTTGTTACATTCAAAATATGAAGCTCTTGATAAATTTAAAATTTATAAACAACAAGTAGAGCTACATAAAAATGAATTAATAACATTTTTGCATACCGATAGAGGTGGTGAGTATTATGATCCAATTTATTTCGAACCAAATGGAATACTACATCAAACCACTTCTCCTTATACACCACAACAAAATGGTGTATCTAAAAGGAAGAATAGGACTTTAAAAGAAATGGTTAACTCCATTGTCATATTTTGGTTTAAGTGAAGGGTTTTGGGGTGAGGCTATGGTGATTGCATGTTATTTCTTGAATATAACTCTAAACAAAAGGAGTAAGAATACTCCTTATGAACATTGGTGTAAAAAGGTATGAAATTTAAGTTATCTAAAACTTTGGGGTTGTAGAAAAGTTGAAAGGCTCACTGAACCCAAAAGGAAAGCATTGGGTGAGAAAGGTGTAGCATCCTGTTTCGAGAAGTTTCTTATTTCGGGATTATGGACAATAAATGGATCAAGTAAAGGTCTTGGGCTTCAAGGGAATTGGGTTTAAACCTTATTGGATGATGACAATGTTGGATAAGTAATTAAAGCCTTGGTTTGTGTCTTGGAGTCAAAGGGTAAAATGGAAAAAGTAATGTTTTAGACTTCTTTCATGAATTATGGTGTTTAGTTCGACATGTGTTAATCCAAAATTAACTAGATATAAGTATGGGGCTTGTCAATACCTTTCCGTAGACATAAAGATCACCGAAAACGGAGTTGAAACGAAGAAGTTATTATTGTTTGAAGTTGGAGTGAAATTGGGTGAAAATCCGTTCTCACGAGGTGAGAAATAGTTCTCATGACGTAAGAGTGCTCACGTGGTGAGAATCTATTCTCACGACATGAGAATTGTGCAACCTAAGGCCCACAAAATTTTTAGGGTTTTCAAGGTATTTAAAGGTAAGGATTCATGTTTTAGGGTATTTTCTTAGCCTTCATCATATCTAGAACCTCTTGGAGAAACCCTAGCCTCCATGTTCAAGATTTTAGCCCCCCCCCCTCTCCTTTATCATCCATTTTTGGAGTTTTTGGTGGTTTTGGAACAATGTTTTCATGAAAGATTGATCCTTGAAGCTTAACAATTGGATATCTACCTTCTAGACCTTTATATAAGTTATAAAGTTCCAAGATTTATTGCATATTCATCTTAGATCTAAATGTATTTGGTGTTTTTGTCCATTTTAATGAGTTTTAGTGAGAGTTGGGAATAAAGTTTGAAACTTTACTGCTCTCCAAGGTCCCAAGAGCATTGTATGTTTCAGATCTGGACTCCCACACCCATTAGATCAGTTTAGAATGTTTTCTTGGACTTCTTGGACTAGGAAAGTCTTGAGCTTTTGCCTTCCCTTTCAGTCATGCAAGTTATCTTGGTCATTTAGGTTATCCATCTATACATCTGGTTGATTCAGATCCAAATGTTGGAGACTTGGACTTAATGGATTAAGTTGAGAAATATGCATTTTTGGCTCCTTTTGAGACTTAAATTCTATAACTTGGTGGTTAGGACCTTACTAATGGATAAAGTTAAAAACTTTATCCATTAAGACCTTGGAAAGGATCAGATCTGAGCTTTGGAGCTCTTGAAATTGGAAGAATATGGATTAAGCTCGTCTGAGTTGTTCAAACTAGTCCCCACGGCGTGGCCTTAGGCTTCCACCACATGGCGACTGGGGAATCAACGACTATTTTGGAATTTAATGCCCACTACGTGGCCAAGGAAGGCCACGACATGGAAAGTTGTTGTTGGCAAATTTGACCTTATCTTTGACCGTTGAGTTTTTTACCAGTTCGACTTTTGGTCAAACTTGGGTAGAAGTGAATATTTAGCTAAGGATTGGTCTCGGCTTGGTCTTATGAAGCTTGGGTTGGCTGTGTTATTGATGAGGTAGCTGTGGAGCTTTTGTTGAGTTGTTCAGGTGAGTTTCTTCTCACTGTACTCGTGGGTCGAAGGCACTAATTTCGGCCCACTACGTTATGTATCCTGGTATATAGGATGATGTTATGCTGATTATATGTTATATTGGTAGATTTGTATGATTACCTGTACTTGCTAGTGATATGTCTATCTATTAAATATTTCGACATAGTATGGTTGGGTTGAGCTTGTATTCCTTTGTCTGTAAGCCAACAAACTCGGGGCAATCCAATCGGGAGATTGTGGGCCAGAGTGGCAATCCAACTGGGAGGTTGTGGGTCAGGGTAATGGAACCAGGAGGTTATGGACCCAACATGCAATATGTATGGCAATCCAACCTGGAGGTTGTGGGCCAGGGTAATCCAACCGGGAGGTTGTGGACCCAACATGCAATATGTATGGCAATCTAACCGGGAGGTTGTGGGCCAGGGCAATCCAACCAGGAGGTTATGGACCCAACATGCAATAATTATATTTGTTTGGTTGTGTGTGGTACTTTGGGGGAACTTACTAAGCTTCATGATTATAGTTTGATTTTATGGTTTCATGTACATCAGATGATCGGGGCAAGGCAAAGGTGTGACTGTGCACGTCATCCTTGGATATTTGTTGACTTATGATTTTGGGATACTCTGATTTACATCATGGGTTTTGGGAAACTATGTTTTGTATGGTTTTTGGATTATTAAAGGTTTTTAAAAATGAAAATTTTTATTATGGTTTTTGGGATGTTACAAGTTGGTATCAGAGCCCTGGTTTAAGAGAATTGGATGAACATTCAAGTGAATCCAAACTCAAAATAAGGATCTACAAAAGTTTTCAAATTATTTTCAAAATTAACCAAGGAGAGATAAGATATATACGATCAGCTGGGACAAGAAAGTATTCCCCAAGATACCCACACTGTTACTTGATTATGGTGATTATGACATAATTACATGCTAGTTGTAGGCTAGGGATCTTCAGGAATTGCATGATAAAATTGCATGATTTATGATGACTGATAGCTTAGGATAATTTCTTGTTATGCTATATGGAACTGACATTATTACTGTGGTTGCTTAGTGTATGCACCATATTTGTACATTACTAAGACTATATAGCCCGAGAATGTTTGATTTTGCCTTATTCCCTATTCCTTGTTTGGTTGTAGGCTTAGGATAGAATCAAGTATTCAATTGTCTATCAGATCTACTGTTATGTATGACTAGCATACACGAGCGGCTGCATGGTTAGTGGAAGTTTCATGAGTGATTACAGTTTATAACAGGCCAACGTGAGGAATGATTAGCCACTCTTGAGAGAGTGGATATGGGATGTATGTGTATCCTAAATTCTTAGGCCTAGTGGTCAGGAATTGCGTGTAAGGACCTGCCTGATTTTATCGTGTCTTATTGCCAGTCGGTTTCACTGCTCGAATGCTACTTGCTTTGTGCTTTTTATGACTCATATTGATGTGATTTAACTATTAAATAAATATGTTAAGTTACTTGATGCAAAGGTTAAATAGTTTTAGAATGATTGATTCGGCCCTATTACGCAGCTCTCGTCTAAGTCTAACCGTTGTAGGGGTTGGTCTTTTTGTCGAAATATTATTTTAGTTTTGTTGCATGTAATTGTATTCATGAAGTGGTTAGCTGACATTAATCGGCGTTTTTCAACAGCTGATGGCAGGTTGAGGTGGGGATCCTAGGAGAGCTTAGGAAGTGCTTTAGTGCGGGTGCTATGTTGTTTAGCGGGTATTGGGAGTATTATTATTAGGATGTGATTTTGAGGATTCGGGATGATTCTTGAGGAAAGTACGGATAAGTGTGGAAAGTAGTATTGGTCTCGTACTAGTGAAAGCACAGGATCAGTACTTGAATTAAGGAAATTTTGGGGGACTCTAAGGAGCTGGTCGGGGGTGGATAACATGGTTTGGCACCATGATTCATTGCAGTGTGTTACCTTCTTTATCAGTTATTGGTTATGGTTGTTTAGGTTGAGGATGGGTCTAGTGATTTTTTGGTCCTTGGTGGACATGTCTGTTCAGGTCCGAATGGTGCAGATCTAGATGATTTAGTTGATTTTGAGGTCTCTAGGGCCTTGCTCGAGGTAGTGAAAGTTGAGTCGCGAGACTCAAGAAGGAAGCGTTTGTGATGACCGGCTCGAGGATTGCAGCGGAAAGCTGAGTGGTTAGCAGATGGTTTGGGATGTCACTATCTACGAGGGGGGTTATGTTATTCCAGGTATCTGTGTTTGAAGGGACGAGATATTAGACACGTGATTTTCAGAGTTGGGAGGTAGACCCAACTGGGGACTAGATAGTTGCAGTTTTTGGTAGCAAGTGTGGCAGTATGGGAATGCACAAGAGGATCTTTGTGGTATGGTTGCCTTGAGATGAGATCAAAGGTCTGCTTTCTTTGAGTATAGTCAAGTCAGGTGCTAGTTGATTGTTTTAGCTGATTAGGGAAGTGAATCGGGAACGACAACTTTTTTTATATATGATGTATCTCAACTATGAGAACGATGCCTCTTGTATTTATAAATGATTATCGCGATGAGTTGATGGTTGGGGATTTGTAGACGAGGTGTGTGGTAGTCCATTTGTTTCTAGATAGAGAATCGAAGCTATGAAGGAACTGTCGGAATTATTGCTTGTGTATCTGCATCGAATTCTTGAGGTTAGGGGCAGTTATGATTGGGAAGTTTCCGAGGTCTCCATATGAGATTCTGAATCTCTTTGAGTTTGCTTGGTCTTTATCAGGAATATTATCTTGTGCTGTATTTAACATTCCAAGGGTTAGGGATGCTATGTATCTGGTTTAGTCGGTTTAAGTTTTGGCCTGTTTGCAATGTCAGCTGGTGGTAGTTCGAACCCTAAGTGGGGGAGAACTAAGTATTCTTCTTGGAGGATCATCGATCTGTTAGAGTTTATGGTTTCAGAAGAATGGGTCACAAGTATCTGTGGTTCGGGTATGCGAGATTTTGGTTCAAGATTTGGTGAAAATAGGGTGCAGGGCAAGTTGCCATCAGATATATGTGCTCAGGAATATATGAGTTGTTTTTGCTGCAGGAAGATGTTGGACAAGGAGCTCGTTGTATCTAGTGGTTCCTTTCAGGATGCTGATGAATAGATCAAGAGGCGTTTAGGTTGTTCAGATTGAGTATCGGTTTCGAGGGATTTGTCAGCTCGTTGTATAGATTTCTATCTTTAGTCTAGGCTGGGTAGTTGTTGATCGGTAAATCGGCTTCAGAGTTGGGTATGTTTAGTCCCACATGGGTTCTGTTTAGTAGTGTATTTGGTCATATTAGTTGTTAATGCATTCTCGATCGTTGGTCATTCTTCCATCGTCAATAGCTGAGTTTTATTTGGAAGTTTCGAGTTGTATCAAGGAAGTCAATGGATGTGTCAACCATCATCAAGATATGTACATTGTACCTTTTAATTTTGGGTATAGGTACCCTCAAATGTTGATTATGGAAGTATTGTTCGTAGCAGACTCGGGGTTTTAACAACATTTGTGGATAACTTTGGAAGCTTTATTGAGTTAGTTACACATTGGTAGGATCTGTTCAGTTTCAAATAAAGTATGGGATCTTTGTTTGGGCCATTTATAAGGACGTTTCTGTTAGCGGTTGAGGTTCGTCATTTCGGTTAGATCTACTGCTACCTCACCCTTTGCGTAAGGTTGTGAGGAAGGAGGAATACAATAGATCTAGGGTTGGTTGTGTGTTTCCCTTGGGGGTGTATGTGGACTGAGTAAGATAGAATAAGAAAACTTGGCCCGAATTTCTTGGTATGGTTCTTATTTGGTTAGTAGCCTTTGATTTGGAGGAAGAGTACAACCGCCTATCTCATTCGTTGGTTGTGTGCGGGATATTTTTGTTTGATTTTACGTTGGTAGCAGCCTGTTCTGTGAAGGGAATTGTGTGTTATAGTATGGTATGACTCATGAGTTGTTTAATTAGTGATTGAGAGGAATGCTGATTGGGTTCCTGCAAGTCGGTAGTTTGATGGTTGAGTGCCTTTAGGCCCCAGTGGTGCTGTTCATGAGTCTTCAGGACAGTGACGGAATAACGACAAGATTGACGTAGTACCATGAGCTTATCGTTTTAGTGGTTAGAAGGTGTCACGATGTATCGTGAACCAGTGGCTGTATGATTCACATGGGTGGGACCCGTTAGTCATTTGATTGGGACTCTTAGGACTCGGATCGTTAGTCTTATTGGCATGTTTGGGTGTTAGTGCATTGTTGGGAGTCGGGAGACTCAGTGACCAGTCGGTTTAGATCATGTGGACGATAAAAGTTTGTTGGGAGTATTAATTGTGCATCAGAAGTCTCTTGCTGAATGTTTACATTATGAACCTCTATTTGTTGGCAGATTATTTATTAGGAGTTTGTTTACCAATGTTGGGCATCGGTTCTGAAATCTCTAGTTATGTAGTTCATTGTAAATGTATCGAGTGATTTATCAGGTGGATGTATGCCTGAGCTGATGAGCGATTTGGATGCAACGTGAGATTCTTGGATGAATGATCATTATGCACGCGGGGGGAATGGGTTGGTGATGAATTTTCAAGAAGTCAAGTGTATATTTAAGGCTTTTGGGCATAATTTTTGGATTTGAGGATTTGTTGGAAATTCAAGATTGATGTCTTTTAAGTATTCTTTCTGCATGATTTGGTGTTGTTCCTAGTCAGGGACTAGAGGTAAATACGACATATGGATGATCATCAGTCTTAGGGTATGGTTTCTGAAGTTTAGACCGATGGGTTCCTGGTTCTAGGAAGTATATTGATAGAGTTGAATTGTGGTTGTTCTTTTGAGAGTTCCCAGTATGAGAGGTTCTCTCTGGAATTTGGGTCTTACAATTATGATTGCGGTTGAGTATTTTCAAGTTATTGGGTTGTTTGTTAGCACATGTGGGTTTCTGAGTGATCGCTCGACTTCTCTATATAGATGCCTTGATTTCGAAGGGGTTAGAGAGAGCTTGTGTAATATGTTGACATTAACTGCAGAGATTCTAACCAAGACGAATTTGGAGGACGAAATCCAATTTAAGTGGGGGATAGTTGTAACAGCCTGTTTCGAGAAGTTTTTTATTTCGGGATTGTGGACAATAAATGGATCAAGTTAAGGTCTTGGGCTTCAAGGGAATTGCGTTTAGACCTTATTGGATGATGACAATGTTGGATAAGTGATTAAAGCTTTGGTTTATGTCTTGGAATCGAAGGGTATAATGGGAAAAGTGATGTTTTAGACTGCTTTCATGAGTTATGGTTTTTAGTTCGACACGTTTTAAGCCAAAATTAACTAGATATAAGTATGGGCTCGTTAATACCTTTCCGTGGATATAAAGATCTCCGAAAACGGAGTTGAAATGAAGAAGTTATTACTGTTTGAAGTTGGAGTGAAATTTGGTGAAAACCCGTTCTCACGAGATGAGAAGTAATTCTCATGACGTAAGAGTGCTCACGAGGTGAAAATCTATTCTCAAGAAATGAGAACGGTGCAGCCCAAAGCCCACGAAAATTTTAGGGTTTTCAAGGTATTTAAAGGTAAGGATTCATGTTTTAGGGTATTTTCATAGCCTCCATCATATTTAGAACCTCTTGGGAGAAACCCTAGCCTCTATTTTCAAGATTTTAGCCTCCCCTCTCCTCTCTCACCCATTTTTGGAGTTTTTGGTGGTTTTGGAGCAATGTTTTCATGCAAGATTGATCCTTGAATGCAACATCCCGATGATAAGGTACTTCTAATTTCAACTCTATAATTTAATTATGTTGCATTTTGGTCCCTAAGTTCAAGAAAGTGTGCAAAAGGATCCCCAATGGCATTTTTGTAATTTTGGTCTTGGGAGTACGCCATGTGTATATGGTGTACACTGAGCGTACTAAGGCGCGCCCTAGTATGCGGTGCGTACATTAGTGTACGCGGGGCGTACTTGCTAGATAGGGAAACCCTAATTTTTAGGGTGTGACTCGTATTTAAGCACTCTTATGGCCTCATTTCATCCACCTTATCTGCCTCCACCCCTCTCATACGTCTTTGCAACCATAGTTTCACCTTGAGGAGCCTTTTCAAGCTTAGTGTGTGTATTTTGGAGCCTTAGAAGAAGAAGGAAGGAAGCCAAGCTCATTTTGAAGGAGAGAAACACTTGGATCTGGGATTTCTACATCTTTTGCAGCCTTCCTAAGGTATAAAGCTTGCAACTTTATCTCTCTAGCATATAGATCTAGTTTTGGATGTCTTTATGGAGCTTTTTGGTCCCAAAAGGTTAGATCTTGAACATGGCATGTTCTTGACTTTTAAGCTAACCTTTTAGACCCTAGGAGGGGTCTTAAGTCATAAAAATGGGTTCAAATGGCTAGTTTTGCTTCATCCATCATTTAGAAGGTCTAAATGGAATAAGACCTTGAGTTAAGCACTTATTGGTCATGCGAAGTCATAAAGTTGGAGAATTTATGACTCTAAGAGTATTTTAGCCATGGATCTGAAGTATGGACGTAAGAAATTAAGCCATTAAGCTCTTAATGGATTTTTGGACTTCTTTGAGTACGCCCCGTGTACGAAGTCAACCAACTCGATGGTGGTCAACATGCGAGGACGGAGTACGCCCATCATACATGTGGGGTATGCCCCGCGTACTCACACTGGGTCAGTTCAGTTCGGTTGACTCGGTTGGGTTGAATCAGTTGACTTAGTTGGTTTGACCAATTGACTTTGACCAAGTTTGACCTTAAGGGTATTTTGGAAAATTTTGGGATTTTGATGGAGATTGGTCATTTGGTTGGAATAGGTGTTGGTTAGAGAGCTGAGATTCAGAGTCGAGACCTCATCAAATTTATCCAGTTTGTGAGGTGAATTTTTCACAGAGTACTTACGGATCGAAGGCACCAAGGCCGACCCTTTGGATTTGATATTCTGTCATGTGATAGTATGTTATCGAGTTGTAGTGATCTGTTAGATCGGTATCCTGGTATATAGGATGTTGTTATGCTTTGTGATCTGTAGATCTGCCTGTTCGTCTGTTGGCTGTTTATATGCTTATCTGTTATGTATATGTGCACATATTTGGTTGGTGGTTGAGGCTTTACTACCTTGTGTGTGAGCCAACAGGTCGGGGGCATTCCAACCCGATGGTTAAATGGGCCCGAGGGTATTCCATCCCAAGGATGACAGGACCCGTTGTAGATTGGCATTCCAACCTTATGGTTGAGGGCCCGGGGTATTCCAACCTGATGGTTGATTGGACCCATAGTGTATTGGCATTCCAACCCGATGGTTGACTGGGCCTGGGGGTATTCCAACCCGATGGTTGATTGGACCCGACATGCTGTTATTGCATTTGTTATCTGTTTATGTGTTGGTAGTTTAGGGGATCTCACTAAGAGTTGGCTTACAATTTTGGGTTATGTTTCAGGTACTTCAGATGACCGAGGGAAGGTGAAGGCGTGACCTCGCATTGATCGCCCACCATCTCGGGAAAACTGTGGTTTGATCCCTGACCAGCGTATACGCTAAATAACCCGCACACCCGTGCTGGAAGTACTGCCGAGCCCTGATAGCTAAAAAAACCCTCAATGGCTGATGCTCCATCTGAGAATTCCCAATTCTCCCCCACTTGGGACACTACCCACTACCTACTAGTGGCAAAACCAAACACAACTTAACCATCCCTACTAGGTATTACCATACTTAACCATGGAATGATTAACCCTGGAATGAATAACCTACACAAAACAATCCTCCCGGCACAGAGAAACCGAACTTCAAGAGAAAACTGAATCCCAGTTGAATGCTTCTGAATCTCCAAACCACAACTACTGACCCTGGAATGGTGATTCTCTATCCTAACTTCTCATCCTCAATGCATCCCTGGATCCTAACCATCTACAACCCTTCGATACTAATTTCCCCTGATCCTCCTATATCCTAACATCTTATGCAGAAGGTAATGGAAAGTTCACAATATAATCATAAACAGTAAGATAAAAGGTAGAAACATACCAGCAACCGTATCTGGTGCTACCCTGGCCTCCTCTGCTGTAAGCTGGAAAACATGTCCTTGAGCCCTCAGAGGCTCTGCTCTACCCTGACCCCCGTCAGCAATCCTTAGTGTAGCCGGCGCTGGAGCCTGCACCGTCCTGGCAGCAAGTTGTGGACAATTGGTCTTCACGTGACCAACCTGATGGCAGTGGTAGCAAATCCTCATATCCTGAACCAGGGCTGGCTGGCGGCAATCCCTCGCAAAGTGCCCCTCCTTTCCGTATTTGCGGCATGCACTACCAGATCTGGAAACCCCCGAGTGACCCTTCCCGCACTTGCCACATGTACGGCCCTGTTGTCCTCCTGTCCTGGAATCAGTGGTCTTAGACCGCTTTGGCGCCGGTTGTGACTGTGTCAGGGCCTGCCACTGCTCCCATAACTGTAACTCGATCTCAAGCTCACGCCGCCTAGTGGCCTCGTGTAACTCCATCAGTGTATCACAACGCTGGGTAGAAACAAACTGATGGATGTCAGTCTTGAGCATGCTCAGATAACGTGTCATCTGAGCCTGCTCGGAAGCAAACTCCAGGTAGAACATCGCCCTTGTGAACATACGGGTGATCTCCTTCATCGCCTCACCATCCTGTCTGAACTCCAATAACTCCTGAGGTAACCGCTCCCGCTCGACCCGCGGAATGTAGCGAGCGCGGAACATATCCCTGAATTGCTCCCAAGTAACTGCAACTTTCTGATCATCAGTGCAAGACCCAGTCATCGACCTCCATCAGTCCTTTGCCCCGTACCTTAGCAGGTTCAGGGCACATCTGACCTTCTGGTCAGCAGGACATACACACGTGAAGAAACACCCCTCCACGTCGGATAGCCACCTCATGGCTACAATCGGGTCCTGTTTCCCATCGAAATTCGGGGGCTTCGTGTTATCGAAGTCCCAGTACTGAAAATCCCGACTAGCTCCTCCCCCTGCCGTCGTTATAGCTGCTGAAGCTGCTGCGGCAGCCGTCCCAGCAATGGCTGCATAACGCTCATCAAAGTACTCAATCATTGCAGTCTTATTAGACCCAAACATCTCCGGAATCTGACCCCGGACAATCTCGACCACCTCCTCCCGGAGAATCTCCCTGACGCAATCCTCTGTCAACGCTGGCCTATCCTGGCTGCCAGCTCCTGATCCTGACCCGGGTCCAGCCTCAAATCGTCTCGTAACCACCATACTGAAAATACATATCAGGAAGATATCTGACATTTCGTGCAACAACGGAAAACCAACTACCAACAAAACCCTAGGGGTTGTGACTTCCTTGCTACGCGTATGGGTCCTGTGCTTTCAGTAGTACGAGCCCATACTACCTTCCACACCTACCCATATTTGTCTCAAGTATCATCACAATGCCCTAACAATATACATGAACATAGCGAGCTCTCAATCCTTACTCCTAGAGGAATGCTAAATATCTCATACTGGCCTACCGACCTCGCACAACCCACCCATGAAACTTCCACCAACCCTACAACACTCATGTATGCTAGCCATACATAACGTTGGACCCTATAGACTTTCGAATATCTGATCCTACCCTAAGCCCTTAATCAGACAAGAATAGGAAATAAGCCAAACCAAACATTCTCAGGCTATAAGATCTTAATTATGTACAATTATGATGCATACACTAAGGAACTACAGTAATGATGTCAATTTCATATAAGAAAATCCCTAGGTTATCAGGCATCATATAATCAGGCAATTCTATCATGCAATTCCGGAAGATCCCTAGCCTAGTACTAGCATGCTGTTCTAACATATCACACAATCAAATAATCCGTAAGGTATTTTGGGGTTTACTTACTGGCTCCGGCTGATCGTACACTTGCATCCTCCTTTAGTATTTTGAAAACCATTTGAAAAATCATTTTAAAAATCTTGTCCTTAGTTTGAGACTCGAGACACACGAGTGTTTCCTCCAATTCACTCAAACCAAGGCTCTGATACCAACTTGTAACATCCATAAAAATCGTGCCAAATTTAAACTTTTTAAAACATTTCAAAACCAATAATTATTACAAAACTTGTTCTCAAAATAGTATAGTTTCAGAGTATCCCAGAATCAAATCATGAAAACATAAGGAGGTGTACGATCACACCTTCGCCTTCCCGCGATCATCAGAGGTACCTGAAACAAAATCAACAACTGTAAGCCTAAAGCTTAGTGAGTTCCCCCAAAATACCAACACCATACAATCATAATCATATCATATAAACAAACAGCATGCATAATGAGCCTTCAGCCGGACTGGACCGCCTCACAGGGCCTTTAGCCTATCTGGACCGCTCTCCGAGCCTTCGGCACGTCTGGACCGCCTCGTAGGGCCTTCAACCTATCCGGACCACTCATCGGGCCTTCGGCCTGACTAGTATGCCCCCCCGGGCCTATAGTCTATCCGGTTCGCCCTAGGTATGTTGGCCTTCAGCACAAAGCAAGTCCACCTCAACCCAACCCCAATCAAACAATCATGTGCACATAAATATCATACGCCAGCATGTATATAATAGTCAAACCGATCTAACAGATCACTAATCATAGCAACATCCTATAACTAGGATACCAACCTAACCGGTCACTAACATAGCATTATCTTATATACCAGGATACCGACCTAACCGGTCACTAACATAACATTATCTTATATACCAGGATACCGACCTAACCAGGTCACTAAGCATACCACCATACTAACTACCAGGATGTAAATCAAATACGCATATCATGCAATAAACCCGGATAGAAATCCGAAAAGGGCCGACATTGGTGCCTTCGACCCTGTTAGTATAGTGAGGACAACTCACCTCATAAGTAGCTCGGAATGATAATGTCAAATTCCTCCAAGTACAGCTCCAACTCCAACACCTACATCACTAATGATCCACTTCCATAAATTCCCGCATTACTCAATACCCCCAAAAGTCGAACTCGTCAACCCTTAGTCAAAGTCAAAGTCAACGATCAAGGTCAACAGTCAATGTTGACCCACCTCGTCGAGTGCAGCTCACTGACTCGTCGAGTCCCTCCAGAACTCGAGAAGTCGTGAAAAACCCTGGTTGACTCACCGAGTTTCCAGACAACTCTTCGAGTCCATGCGTGTCCAAAAGTCGGGAAAACCCTAACTGACTCGTCGAGTCGTCTCACTGACTCGCCGAGTCCATGCAGAAACCCACCACGGCCAATCTTCATCCGACTCATCGAGTTGACCATGCAACTCGTCGAGTCCCTTCATTCCATTTCTCATTCAGATGATTTTAAGCTATCGCAAAGCTCCAAATTGCAGATCTAACCTCCTAGGGCATGGTTTCCACGTAAAGTTGCAAACTTTACGTACATGCATGGTCCTAAAGGCCAAAACCAAGCTAAGGGAAAGGTTTAACCCAAAAAGAAGGGCCAAAGCCTGCTAAATCTGATAACTTTATGACTATAGGGACTTAGAGGAGTTCAGATCTGAAGTTACAACTTCAGATCATGCCCAATACCCGAAATAACCCACAACCAACTAGAAAATGGCCCTAAACCTTTACATGGAGAGATCTAGCTAAAGATAAGTCAAGGTAACGACTTGTTACCTTCAAAATGATGCCAAGATCGATGAAGTATAGTCAGATCCACAAGCTTCTCTTTGCTCCAAGGTTCTTAGACTCCAAGCCTTCTTCACAAAATCCACCTTCCAAGATTCTTTGCACACAAAAATGGAGAGTAGACGAGATTAGGGTTTTCTGAGCTCAAGAGGGACGGTAAGGGAGGCTGAGGGAGGTTAATGACCCTTTACATAGGGTGCAAAACCTTGTAAATTAAGGTTTCATCTTCCAGCTCCTACTCGTCGAGTCGGGGTCCTCCGACTCGTCGAGTAGACCACATAAATCACGCGGGCTGACTAAAACTCTACACGACGAGTTGGGGCCTCCAACCCGTCGAGTAGACTTCCTTAATTGCATGAAATCCCTAAATCTCATTTTCAGAAATCGGGATGTTACATAAGTGTAAGTAAATAGAAAGGCTCTAATAAAGAACAATTTTTGAGCATTATTGTGTTGGTTATATGATGTATCTTATGCCATGCTATGTGAGTGTTTGAATACATGTTATATGATGTTTCGTTTGCCTCTTGTGGGATATGTATGCTCCATAACACCGTACTTATGAGTGACTCACTTAGTATTTGTTGATGCTTGTTTCTTTGCTTGTTGTTTTTGTCTTACATTGGTACAGGTAGTATGTTATGATGCCTTGGTGAGGATAGTGGCTTCTAGGTTAGTTACATTTAGTATACCTTTAGTAATGATATCACTTTGGACTCGTTGATGAGATTTCATCTACTTTTGATTTTGAAAACTTGTTTGGTGTTGGTTTGTGAACATAAACTTTTAAAGGATGTTGTTTTTTTTATATTTAAGTAACATTGGAGATATTTTCAAATAAACTTTTAATAAGAGTTCCGTTGCAAAATTCCATTAAAAAGTGTTTTAAATATAAAGAATTTTTTGGTTGAAAATTCACGATGTTACAATGAATGGTTCACCTTCGTCCTGGATCTTGTTCTTGTTCTTCTTGGGTGCCATTTTTGTAAAGAAAAAAAAGTTATGTGCTTATAGATGAACATATACATAGTAGTTGATAATCTAATGGAAGATGTATCGTCTCTTTTGGGGAGAAAGGGTATGAAACAACGGTAAAATATATATAGGGAGAGGTGGTGGTCGTGGTTCTAGAGACGCGTCAGATTATTAAGTCGCGATGGTTCTTGAATAAGTGTGTTGCCTCCAAATAGGTTTCATCCATAAATGCAAGGAGAAAACCCTAAATTGGTGGTTTTTAGTTTAACTTTAAGAGAGAGGGATTTGATCATCAGTGAGTGAGTGAGCTGTGAATGATGGTGGTTGTAGGAAGCTGTAGGGCGGTGAGCTTTCTGAGAGAGAGGGGTGGCGGAGTTTTGGTTGGGCTTAAAAATTTGGCGAAGGATGTCAAAAAAAACCCTCTTTAGCACAACGAGATTGTTGTTGTGTTGCCTGCAGGAGGTCTCGAGTTCAAAATCGACCCAAGCCACTTTGCTTTTGTTTTTACATTGATGCACTGATATACAAAAAACTATTTTAGTAGGGATATGATTTACATGTGTGTGTATATATGTATATGTGTGTGTGAAGTATGGGATTGTGTGGTATACGAGATAGTGGGGGGGGGGAGGGTGGGGTGTGTATGTGGGCCCATTTTTATATTAAATAAAAATAATAATTTTAAAAAGTGAAAGAACATGAAAAATAAATATATTAAGGGTATAATAGTCTTTTTAGTTTGAACATACACCAAAACCTCAAGTAAACTTGTTGAAAGGACCTTCAATCCAAAATTTTAGTGGTTTGAACATTTTTTCTGAAAAAATGTATACAATAGGTACCATTTTTACAGTTTTGTCTTTTTTTTAATCATATACCATGACTAATATTTAATACATTTAAAAACATATATTTATCTAAGTTGGGCGAATTATGTTGTGTAAAAGATCTAACGATATGATATTGTCGATATAATTTTTTATTTAATATTTATCTTGACATAAATATTTGAAGAGTGATTTTATATGACCCAAAAATGTATGAAACAACAAGAAACAAGAGTAATGATTCCTGGAAATTTATAATCTTATGTTCACCAACAGGGGCTATGTGAGTACAAGGGTTGGCCTTCGCCCACCCTACACATATTTGAATTCTTATATATACTATATAATTCTGTTAAGTAAAAGGAACTATGTTTTCATATGGCCTACCCCTTGAAATTATTACTACATATAATTGTTTGTTGGAAGATTATGTTTATACTTTATATTTGAGTTTTACTACTATGATCCTCTATCTTGAGCTCATACTTATTATTTTTATTTTTATATTTGGGTTTTACTATTGTGCTCCTCTATATGAGCATATGCTCCTCTATATGAGCATATACTTAAATATCTTTCAAATGTTTTAAATCTTATTTATAGAAATGTCCTTTTGAATTTTCCTTTTTATTTGTAAACCATCAAAGTTCTAAAAACAATCCCTAATAAATTTGGTTATTAGTTGTTGCTATGAATTAATTATTTGTATTATTGTATTATATGTATTATTACACTATATATACATTTATTTTTTTAATAAGAATATAAGATTACGTTTGTAATTGGAATTATTTATGATTAATGAATTTCGTTGAATAATGGGTACAAAGCAAAAAAGATTAGATATTGCTAAACTTTTTAGTTTAGGCTCAATTTTGGATGATTTTAATGATGTAAGAGATCATCGTGTGCAACTTAAATGAACAATTTACTTAGAATGCATGTATTGTTATATTTTGTTATCATTTGAAGTATTTTGCTACTAATTCATATTTTATAGATTATTTGGCCTACCATTCAACAAAATTCTGGTTCCGCCACTTTTCACCAATGCACCTACACTTATATTTATTACTCCGCTCGAGTGCTTCCTGCCTCTAATATCTTTCCATTTTTACGTAGTTAATTGATTGAAAGGGTATGAGCGATTTTTGGACTATTAAAATGTTCTTTTGCCAGTGTAATGTTATCAAGTTATTTTTTTTCGTTCTTTTTTATATATCTTAGATTTGATGCCATTGTCGAGCTATTTAACGGGATAAACGGTTATATAGATAGAGGTTTGGTTCGTGTGTATATATATATATATATATATATATATATATATATATATATATATATATATATATATATGGAAAAGTTCAATAGAGAATCATTATTAATCAAGGAACCAATGAACCAATCCAAAGCGTCGGAATTTAAAGCAATCAACGGCAAAAAAAGGTTGTAAAATTTTATAATGGACGCACATGTACCAGATTATAACAAAACTCACTTCATTTTTTTCATTTAAAATTTTTTTTAGGCTAAGTTTTTTATCGAAAAAAAAACCGAATATACCGTTGTTCACGATTTTTCGTCATCTTTCCATAGAGATCCATGATGATATATAAAAAACGAACTTTTTTTTTTCGAAAAAAACTCACTTAATTTTCTTAGTTTTTTCAATATTTAAGTTTATTTTTATCAAAAAAAAAACTAATTATACAAAAAATATTAATTTTTTGTACTCTATTAATAAACATCAACACCGATTAAAAAAAAAACCTCAAACAGTGTAGATTCACACTGTGAATCTAAACTGTAAACATTTCAATTTTTAACATTCACAATATCAAAAATCTCGAACAGTTCAGATTCACATTGTGAATCTGAATTACTATTATGCACACTGTGAATCTGAGAAGGTTCACAAAAAAAAAAAACCTCGATCAGTGTAGATTCACACTGTGAACCTAAACTGTAAATATTTCAAATTTTAACATTCACAATGTGAAAAAGCTCCGATCAGTTCAGATCCACACTGTGAATCTGACTTATTATTATGCACACTGTGAATCTGAAGAGGTTCACAATATGAATATGAACAGGTTTAGAATATGAATCTGAACTGAAATATCGTTTTTTTTTTAATATGAATATGAATCTATGTTTAAAAAGTACAAAAAATATGAATTTTGATATATTTATTAATTTTTTCTATAAAAAATAGAACTTAACTTTTTTCATTAAAGAAAATAAAGTTGGTTTTTTTCGAAAAAAAAAAGTTCGTTTTTCATATATTATCATGGATCTCTATGGAAAGAGGACGAAAAATCGTGAACAACTGTATATTCGGTTTTTTTTTTGATAAAAAACATGGCCTAAAAAAACTTTTAAACGAAAAAAAATGGTGGATTTTTTTGTAAATGGTGGATTTTTTGGTATAATCCGGTGTGTGCGTCCAATATAAAAGTGTACATGTATTTCCTTGGTCGTTGATCGTTATGATTTCCGACACTCACGATTAGTTCATTGGTTAATTATGGTTCTCTATTGAACCTCACCCTATATATATATATATATATATATATATATATATATATATATATATATATATATATATATATATATATATATATATATATATATATATATATATATATATATATATATATATATATATATATATAGGGTTAAGTTTATGTGATACGGCCTAATTTTGTGAGACCGTGAGACGCAATCGTAGACACTCATTTTATAGATAAAAAAAAAATTTAAATGCAAAATAATTGAAAATTTTTGAAAATTTTTTTTTTCAAATATTATTTTCGTCGTTTATATTTTCCAAAAAAATACATTTTTTTACATATTCTAGTAGAATATTTTATATATCTGACAAATCTAGTATAATATTCTAACATTCTAAAAATCACATTATAATATTTACAGTGTAATATTCAATTAGAATATTTCACGTATCTTTCAAAAAAAAAAAACGGTAATTTTTTATTTATTATTTATTTTTTTTATTTTTTTAGGTAACTAAAATGTCGAAAATAATAATTAAAAAAATTCGTCGGATTTTTCATTTTATTTTGCATTTTAAAATTATTTTTAGATTTGGTCTCATGGTCTAACAAAATTAGCATGGTCTCAAATGAACCTGAACATATATATATATATATATATATATATATATATATATATATATATATATATATATATATATATATATATAGGCTTAGGTTATTCTATTCAAAGTAATTATTGTGTTATTGTATGCATAAATGTGGGCCAATCAAATTTACTTATTTTAAGAAAGTGATTAATATATATTATTGAATTAAATATAATTGAAAAATATCATCTTAATTAATTACAAAGGTAATTTAGTTAATTAATATATATTTAATAAAGAAAAATTGCATTGTTTAAGGGATCATAGATTCTATTAATTTTAAAAATCCGATTTTACGAATTATAATTCTTTTAATTTAGACATTTTGACAGAATATATTTATGAGTATATTCAAAAATAAAAATATTCTTAAACCATAAATAATAAAAATATTCTTGAAACTATTTCTTGATCATGACTTTAAAAACTTCTTGTAGAATAACAAATTCTTGAACAATCAATTGAAGAATAAAAACAAAAAATACATTATTTCTTATAGAATACGGGTAACAATTGTTAAGAATTACATTTATTGTTAAAGAATAAAACTAAAAAAACTTTCAAAACGGGAAAGAAAACATCAAAATCTAACAACGACACTAATACATTTTAAAAGAATAATGTTGCTTAGAATCACTTTCAATATTGTGGTCCGTTCTTCAAGCATCAACTTATGTGATTCCAACAGAATTGGAATTCGTGATTCCATTCCAATAGAATTGGAATCTCACCAATATTATCCATTGAATCATCTACATAAACAAATTGATTTTTATCATATAAGAAGAAGTAAAATTGATATGAAAATAGTGACAAACTACCTTCACTTTGTACTTTACATATAAGAAGAAGGACATTGACACAGGTGGCAGCTAGCGCAAGAAGAGAATAAGAAGAATGATGGCAGCGGACTTCAACCAATGGCAGCGGCTCCTCCACAGCTCCCTTCTCAGGTAAGAAGGTCGTGGCGTCCGGCGATGGACGCGTCTCCGAGCGGCAGCAACTGCAGCGACAGGCGGGGCTGTGGTGCATTCCTCCTTACACACGACTGAAACGGCGCAACCCCTCGTCGGTCTCTGTCTTCAGCCTTCACGAAAAGATAGCAACAACAACCCTCGACATGGAGGTGGATACGGTGGTCGGAGGAGCAAGAGGGTAGGGTGGCGGCCGGTGGTGGGAGGCATAAGGATGGAGGTGACGGCTGGAGATGGTTTGATTAGGGTTACGGCTTACATTGGAGGTGGTTTTAAAAAGTCAATGGTTACCATAATTATAGGATATTATTTGTGGAAACTAATTATCAAATTACCTATTTACCCTTATTTATTTATTTAATTATTTATTTTTATTTTAAATTTTGATTGGCCCACATTTATGCATACAATAACACAATATTTACTTTAAATACCTGAACCTAGCTCTCTATCTCTCTCTCTCTCTCTCTCTATATATATATATATATATATATATATATATATATACTATATATATATATATATATATATATATATATATATATATATAATAAATAAGTTTATTCTTCTATTGACAAGTGTCATAATATTATAAATCCTCATTAATACTATATGTCACCTATCATGCCACATGTCAACCTATTAATTGTCCATTTTAAATTTCTTACTCTAATTACATTAAATTAATAATTAATTCATTATTTCAAACTTCAAATTTTAAATTTCACACTCTAATTACATTAAATTAATAACACTAGAATAAAAATATAAAATAAAATTAATATATATATATATATATATATATATATATATATATATATTATAAGGTGATATAATTTCATTTATTTATTTAAATCAACGGCTATAATTTTATATAACAAAAAAAGTATCTCTTAATTAATAATTTATTTAAAATAATTGATTCATAATTTTAAGTTTTCACTATGAAAATTTAATTAATTTATAATCGTGGTTCTCACGGGTTATAAACTAATATATATATATATATATATATATATATATATATATATATATATATATATATATATATATATATATATATATATATATATATATATATATGGTCCGGATCCGGTAGGAACCCAAAACATGGTAGAAACCGCGATGACTAATCTCAACCAATCAACCTCATTAAGGGTAATTTTGTCAACATCAAAATAAGTTGGGTTGGGCCAAACTGAATTCAATCTTCAAGATTGCGTCGTCTTCTTCATCTCGTTTAAGCAAGAGATCGACAAATCCAAAGCAACATCAAGTCATGCACTGAATCTTCCTTCAATCTGCGTACATTCTACAATTTTTCAATGGATACAGTTAGTTTCATTAAATTAAAACTATTTTACTTAAATTGATTACATAAATTAGTTGAATTTACTACAAAAATTTCTGTTCATAATAAATATTTCAGTTTGCTTATTCAATTTAGAAACAGAAAACGATTTTTTTTATGTTTTTTCTAAAATCATGTTGATTCTAAATGGATAATCGATATGATTAAATGCAATTTCTGATTGGAAAACCCTAATTTAAAAAAAATTACATAATCAATTATTCAAATTACTCTTCAATTCATGAATTTTTTTTTAAATTGTGTTGATTCAGAGAGTTAATTGATACGATTCATTATGATTTCAATTTGAAAAAACTTATTTCGAAAAGGAAATTGATCTGTACTCTGTTTACATTTTTAGGTTAAAATTCTGAATTTTTTCAATTTAAAATCGATGTTATTTATTCGAAATTCATTAATTTGTCGATTGAACTAATGATTGATAATTAGGATCTAATTTGTGCTTTGTTTAAATTAAATGATAAAAAGGTTATCAACTTATGTTTAATGATCTCTTACAGGTGCTTGATGAAATGCCAAAAAGAGTTCACAATTTTTTTAGTTGTGACAATCTTTCTCAAATCAATTTTACGTTTAGTGGGTATCTGCAGGATGTCTTTTATATCAATGGTGTGTATATTTACAAACTTCATAGTTTTGTTCGTGATCATATAGATTTCTTGATAGTTTAACTTGCTTTATAGTTGATGTTTTTATGTTTAAATATTTGTGTCTGTTGGTTTCTAAATGTCTATATAAATTTGTTTGTAGTAGCTTCATTCAGGTGGTATGGTTGGTTATTTTGAAATTGCATGCCATTATAACCGAGGGAATATTCTTTCTTTTGAAGTTCAGCTTATTGGTTCTATAAATTGGAGTATTTTAGGGTTTGCTACATGTTCAAATGATATGTTTTTGGTATCAATTTCTAACTTTTACATATTTTATGCTTTATAACATGTTGAATCATAAAAATAGTTATTAGAGCATTATAGAGTTTTGAATCATAATATATTTGAATCATTATATATTTTAGTGTCATATCATTCATTTGTTATACTATACGAGATTAGGTAAATTCATTTATTTGTTTATCACCTCAGTTGTAGCATTAAATCATCACATGTTTGGATCATAAAACTATTTGAAGCATTGTAGTGTTTTGAATCATAACATATATCAATCATATAATTTTGGATCATAAAAATCAACTTAACCATTTGCTTTTTGATCATAACATGTTTTTGGATCATAATAAATCTTAGATTATAACAAGTATTCATTCATAAAATGGATATGTGGAGAATGAATAGCGTGACATGGAATGTGTATAGATTTTACAATGCACAACTAAAGAAAATTATATTTTATAGTTTTCACATGTTTGAGTCATATCATACCATTTGAATAGATTTTACAATACACAACTAAAGAAAAGTATATTTTATAGTTTTCACATGAAATGTATATAGATTTTCAAAATACTAAGCTTAAATAAGTAAGAGAGTTTATTGAAGAATGTGTGATATTTATGTATAGTTTTCAAAGTACATCATATATTTTGAATCATAAATTTATTTTCCATATAATTTGGATAAATAAATACAAGTTACAAAATTTATTATTATTATGCATAATCTCTATGATTTAAAAATATAAAATGAATCATAAACCTATTTTCTATTGGATCATATAATGTTTGGATCATAAAACTATTTGGATCATAAACTATCCAAATTGGATCATTGCAGATTTTAGGAGCATACCATATTTGTAGATCTAAAATTGGAACATTGTAGTGTTGTGGATCATAATATTTGTACAATCTAACTTTGGATCACAAAAATCATTTTAATTATATGCTATTGGATCATAATATGTTTTGGATCATAATAATTTTTGAACCATAATAGTTTTTGAATCATAAAATATTTTTGGATCATAACAAATTTTAGTTCATAATATCTATTGGTTCATAAAAAGATTCAAAACTTTATTTGATAGATCAAAACATGATACAAAGTTTATGATTCAAAATTTTTGATGAATGTGTATATTATATAGATAATCATTTTGCATCATAAAAATATATATCATAAAATTTTCATCATCAATCATTGTTGATTATACATTTTTATATCATAAAGTTTTAGGATCTAACAATATATAATTGTAAGATTTAAAACTTTTTACGATACAAGAAAGTATGCTCCAAAGTTTATAATTCAAAAAAAAAATTATAACTAGAAACATTTAGAATTTTACATTATAAAGCTTTATGATCCAACAATATATGATCTAACTTTGTAACCAAAAAAAACTATGAGATTTAACCAAATTCGAGAACAATAAAATAAAAGCTAGCAAAAAAATACTATATATTATCACACATCAAGAAAAAAAATATTATAAACTTAAGAATATTAATTTCATATCAATAAAATGAAATTACTAAAAATAACAGTGTCTAAACCAAGTTCTTAACAACTAAACAAACATTATCCTAGTAACATTGTTTTTGAACCACATTACACCAACCATGCATAACCTGCAACTAACAATACACCATAAATATCCAAGTAACATTGCAATAAAACGATATAATAAAACAACAATGAGAATTTTAAAATAACAAAAAAATGCTCAACAATACACACACCACCAATCATACAATTCCAATATGTTGAATTTAACTTTAACATTATGCCAATGAGCTTCCATAGTGTATATTTCTTCTAAGAATATTTTTTTCTTCTTGGACATTCTTTTCTAAAAAACAAGACAAAATAATACAAAATTAATAACGAAGTTATTAATATAAACATGATATTTTGTATTATAAGGGTTCAGATAATAGGAAAAATCAATTATCAAACTGGGATACTACAATATACAAATAATTGAAAGTATATTGTTATTTATAAAATTTAGCCCTTTCCTTTAATGCCTTAAAATTTGTATCAAATCTCTCTCTCTCTCTCTCTCTCTCTCTCTTATATATATATATATATATATATATATATATATATATATATATATATATATATATATTAAAAGAGAAACTTGATGACATCACCTTCAACAATCAGGGCCATTCATTGTGTTTTCTTGATTAATTTCAACCATTGGATCATTTTGATGATGTCATCATAAAATAAAATAAAATTAATATTAACTAAATTAAGTTGTCTACGTTTGGAAAGTTGAAAACTTATTAATGGTGACTGAAAATTTTAATTGGAATGCATTGAAGTGAAATCAAGTAATTTGTATATACCTTTCATAATTATAGAATTTGAAATCAAATAATTCAAAATAATATGATATGAATCATAGTATTAATTTCTTCATATCCTTTCCAAAATCATTGTTCAAAATTATATATAAGTATAATCTCATTCAGTTGTTATCATAATTTCGTGAAATCTAAACTTTGCAGCATCACGCTCGAATACCAACATCATAAGGTTAGCAATTTTTTTTGATTTACTGATTAATTTCTTACATCTGATTATAGTTTATGTGTTCAGTATGTGTATCAATGACTTATTAGTGGGTTTTTGATAAACATATTTCCTATTCTCTCGGTGTGTGTGTGTGTTTGCGTGTGTGCGTGTGTGTTTGGATTGGATTCTATGCTTGGATTGGATGAAGTAAAATTCAGTTTAATTAGTTCTGTGTTAATTGGAATGGATTATGTGTTTGGATTGGATGAAAAACTAAATAAAGAAAAGTAAAAATGGAGTACATTCCCGAAGGGTTTAGTGTCTACACATGTTATTTCTTCAAAATGACTTATTTAGGCTTGTTGTAAAAACTACTTTTAATTGGAATGATTGATATATTCTTTAATATATGTGTGTCTGTGTTTCACAATCAACATATACATTTTTGTCCAAAGGTAAAAAAAGGCAAATGTAATTTTGATACTGCCGTATTATACATACTTGTTGTAAAATGACTTATTTACCCTTGATGTGTGTGTCTGTTTGTGTTCCAGTGTGTGTGTGTGTGTGTGTATGTGTTTGGATTGGATTCAGTGTTTGTATTTGATGATGTAAAATTCAGTTTAATTAGTTCTGTGTTTGGATTTGATTTTTTGTTTGGATCGGATGAAAATAGAAATAAAGAAAAGTAAAAGTGGAGTACCTTCCCGAAAGGTTTAGTGTCTACATATATTATTTCTTCAAAATGACTTATTTACCCTTGCAGTAAAAACTACTTTTTTGTGAATGATTCATATATTTCTTTAATATATGTTTGTGTCTGTATTTCTCAATCAACATATGCTTTTTTGTCCAAAGGTAAAAAAAAGGCAATGTACTTTTGATATTGCCTTATTATACATACTTGCTGTAAAATGATTTGTTTACATCAAAATGATAATGCAGGTGTTATCATCCTCCTACGTATAGCAAAGCTCAAAATTTGGGGTGGTAAGAATATATTTTTTTATTATAAATGTCCATGTCATTACATTAATATTTTATTTATAAGATAAATTAATTTATAACTTTAATTGTTATTTTCAGGTCAGCCTCAAGTGGGTAACTGTTTGTTTGGGTCAAGATTGCATATTAATGATGACATGTCTCACATTTCAGAATTCAAAAAAACGTATGTCTTTTATTATTAATTAATAGCTTAATGTTTGTTTTTCCTTATTCTTAATCATTAATTATTTATATTGTTTAACTTCTTCATTTTTTTTCTTCTTATATATAGTATTGTTGATATGGATTTTAATGTTGAGTCTTCCATTAGTACTACACAGCTTAACTGTTAGGGTCGAAATGTTGTAACAGTCGAAGTTTGTATTTAGAGTCTTCGAACATTTTTGTAATATATTTTTACTAGGGCATAATATTCGAAGCTTCATGTTTAGACCTTAGTATATTTTTTGTACGCTTTTCTCTTCTATAAATAGGAGTGGTTACTAGTGTCTTAGTAACGAAGTCTTTACAGAATATTCATTGTACTTTGTAAAATTTGCAAAAGCGTAATAGAGCCAAACAGATCATATTTACATCGGTGTTCAAATCTTTCAATTCTACTTTGAATTTACACTCTAATTCGTTCAATACTTGATTCATTGTCTCATCAATTGGTATCAGAGCAGGAATCATATCTCTGATCTGATTTTCACTTTGTTCAAAAGGTTTTTGAGTCAACTTTTTGATTCAAAAGTTTCCGCACTTTTTGAAAGTGAAAAAATGTTTAGATCTAAGTTTGTGATTCGATTCTGCACTTAATTCATTGAATCGAGTGTTCTAAGAGTGATTGTGATTTGAATCATACAGTTTGTTGTCAAATTCTCAAAGTTTCTTCAAAAATTCTCAAGGATCTATTCCGTACAACAATGGCGTCATTCAATCTGAATTCCATGACTTCATTTTCTCATCTTCTAGGATCATCCACCAAAATTCCTATGCTCATCCCTGAGTATTACGATCAGTGGGCTGATCGTATGCAGGATTATCTCAATGGATTGGATGAAGAACTGTGGAATTGCATTTCTGGCAATCTCAATCCACCATCGAATGTTCAACCAATTGGTTCTTCCTCTGGAAACTCTGAAGTTGAAAATCAATCTGATCGTCTGAAAAAGCTGGAGAAAAGGTGTGTAAGAGAGCTAAGAGGAGCTTTGCCTCCGGTTGTTTACAACTACGTGAGGAGTTGTACAACTGCAAAGGAAATCTGGAACAATCTCAAGGAAAAATTTCAGGGAAGTGAGAAGACGAAAGTTAATTCTGTGAAGCAATGTTTAGTGGAGCTGAAGGACTTCAGACAGAAAGATGGTGAAACAATTGAAGTTTATTACGATCGTCTTAATGAATTGATATATCGATGCAATCGATATGGTATCACCAGATCAGCCATGGAATTCAATCTGATATTTGTTATGGGACTTCGAAAGGAATGGCGTAGTGTGAGCATGATGGTGAAGAATCAATAGAGCTTTGATACGTCAACATTGAATGACTTGTACAACCAACTTAAGACTCATGAAAGCGAAGTGAACGAAATAGCTGAAGAATCGAAGGCTATGTTGGGAGGTCCACTAGCTTTGGTTTTGAAGATCTCTGAAAAAGATGCTGAGAAAGATGCTTTGGATGAAGATGAATGGTTCATCATGAACTCAGATGATGAGGCAGTTGCCTTTTATTCAAACAATCGTGTGAAAAAGTTCTTCAAAAAGCCTTTCAATCCGAAGGCAAAGTCGTCTGAGACAAAAGGGAACTTTCTGAGTAAAAGTGCTGGGGAAGAGAAAAAGAAAGATGAGATGAAAGATTCGAAGCCTGTTGAGGGAAAGTCTGAGAAGAAGCTAAAGGGAGATGCTGGGATTGATTGTCATTATTGCAATGGTGCTAATCACCTTGCTAATGACTGTATGCTTCGAAAGAAGGATGAGAGAAAGAATAAGGTCAAGGATGAGGCGTACTATACTGAAAAGTTGGAGGAGGTTCGTACGAAAGCCAAGAATTTGTCTCTGGTTGCAAAGGGTGCGAATGAGGATGAAGATGGTACTTATCAAATCTGGTCATCTGGATCAGATGATGAGGAAATGCGAAATCCAACCCATGGAGCTATGTTTGCAAAAATGGAGGAAGAATCAGAGGAGGAAACATACGAAGTGCATGGAAGATGCTTCGTATCAAAAGCTGCTGACAAATCACCAATGACCACAAAGGTACGAAACATTCTTGAATCTTTTAATATTCCAGTACATGCTTATAATTCTGAATTAGTATCTTTTGATGAAACTGTTACTTATTTTGATTCGATTGTGGTATCTGCTAGCAATGAGGCTAAGAAGCTGTCAATGCAATTGCTAGAGACACAGAAGAAATTAGATTCAAAAATCACTAAGATAGATTGTCTAGAACTTCAAATAACGAATATCATGGTTGATAGGGACAATTTATCTAGTGATAATAAACTGTTGTTAGCACAAAGAAACATTTACTGTAATGCTGCTAAAAGATTATATGGGAAAATAACTGAACTTCATCATTCATGCGAAATCAGTAAAGAACAACATAGAAAATTGCTGCCATTTTTAGCTTATGAAAGAGCTAAGGTAGATAACATTTCGTAGGACTGTGAAAAAGAAATAGCTGATTTTGACAAAGTTCCGAATGACAAATATAGATATGGAATTGTCAAAGTTGATGAATGTCTTGATTCGAATGATTTAGTTAACATTGTAAATGATACTTTGACTAAATCTGAACAAATTCACATTTTGAAAAAGACTGAGAATTCATCATCTGATTCTCAATCTAATTTTGCTGATATTGAAGATAATTCTGACAATATTAGTGAAATTAGTGAGCTTGAAGATGTTGATTGTTCTCAGTTGTCTATTGTTAATGTTGCTTCGAATTCTAAAGGGAAAGAAAAAGTTAAGGATTTGATAGTTGAGAAAGAAACTGATATTCCCTCAACTTCGAAAGTTAGTGAAATGAACTTCGTGGATCTCAAAGATTACCAAACTGATGATAGTGATGATGAAGATGTAGAGAAAGTTTCGAAAGAAAAGAAATCTTCAAAGAAAGAAGTAATTCCACGAATAGTTGTTGACCAAGTGTATGGTGATACACAAAAGTTCGAAAAAGTGATGAATGAAAAAGGTGAACATTATCTTGAAACAAACACGGTGGTTTTTCCAAATTTCAAATGCACATGTGATGTCATTTTTCCAAATCAAGTTTTCGTAACTACCGGAAATGTTGAGAATAGCAAACCAGAGTTCAAGAAGATGGTTGAGGAGAATAATTCAAAAACAACTGAGGAAGGTTTTTTCGCAAATCAAAACACAGTTGAAAACAACTTAACAAAGAATTCATATATTTTTCAACGACAAAAACCACAAAAACAATGGGTTGAAAAATCAAAAGTTGAAAAAGAGAAAGTAATTCGTGTTGAAAAGGAAAATGAAAAAGTTGTCAAATTAAACTCTAAGGAATTTAAAGATCAAATTGACAAATTTTCGAAGGAAAACAACATTTCAAAAAGACAAGCACGAAAGAAAATATTTTGGCAAAATATTGAGTCTCAAAAGATGTCTGAATCACAATCCATCAAAAAGGTTTTCAACGTTAAAAATGATTCTTTTTCAAAAACTCAACATTCATCTCAATCAAATCAAACAAGGTCTGAAGTACATAAGCAAACAATGTTTTCGAAAGTTTCTGAAACTAACAAAACAAGAGATTTTTCAGAAAGATCCAATTCAAATCAAAAAGTTTTTCAACGTCAACATTTTAAATCAAAAATTGATACATCCTATGCTTACTCTTATGTTACCAAACCCAAAGTTGAATTTGTACCTCAAAAGCCAAATTTTCCTAATTACACAAAGAAAGAAACTATGAGGACGTCACGGGAAAAAGGAATGACTTCAAGGAAGAACATTGATCATTGGCTTGACGGAAGAGGAAAAATGTATCAGTCAAATAAATATTCAAAAGAGCAAATTCATGAAGCATACGAAAAGTATGTCAATACTTCTTCGAATGGCAGCTCATCATCTAAGGATTCGAATATCTCAGTCAAAACATGGAGACCTGTCACAAAAGCGAAGATTGTTCAATCACAAACTCAAGATGCGAAGGGAAAAGTCAGTGAACATTCGAAACTATCAAACACTTATGTTCAGTTCCTTTAGATGATGAAGTGAACTTAATTGATAGTCTCAAAACCAAAGTTTGTGATTGGGTTAAAAGTTTTTCATTTCATTTGAAATTGAAATCTAATTTCCAAGGACCCAAAAAGTCTTGGGTACCTAAAATTTTTCATTGATTGCAGGTATTGTGTGACGAGCAATATGATAACAAATGGTACATTGATAGTGGTTGCTCTCGTCACATGACTGGAAAGAAGGAGAATTTAAGAGATTTTCGAAGTCTCAAAAATGTTGGAGTAGTAAAGTTTGGGAACAATCAAAAGTGTCAAGTCATGGGATATGGAAAAATCACAAATGGACAATTCACAGTGAATCGTGTTGCATATGTTGAAGGTCTTGATTAGTGTTTCTCAACTTGTTGTGGGCACTGGCAATCAAGTTCTTTTCAACGAAGAAGGAAGTGTTATTTCGAATGTTAACACAAACAAAATATTACTGAAATCTAAAAGGAAAGGTGACATGTTCACTTTGGACATCAATCCAATTGTAGGCAAACCAGCAGTATGTCTTCTTTCGAAAGCTAGATCTGATTTAAGCTGGTTATGGCATCGAAAACTTTAACATCTCAACTTTCGAAACATAAATAAACTTGTGGTACAAGATCTGGTAAGAGGTTTACCTGTACTTAAATTTGACAATGATTCTTTATGTGCAGCTTGTGAAGTTGGCAAGCAACATAAACAAGGTCATCCAATCACAATTGATTCGAAAATTGTTGCACCTCTTGAGTTGATACATATTGATTTGTGTGGTCCTTCAACTGTTTCAACTCTCAACAATAAACGGTACATTTTAGTTATTGTTGACGATTTTTCCAGATTTACGTGGGTTTATTTTCTCAGGCTCAAATCCGAAGTTGCACAAATTATGATTGACTTTATCAAAAAGATTAAAACCACGTTGAAGAAGATTGTAAGAAAAATCAAGAGTGATAATGGAACTGAATTTAAGAACAAAGTTCTTGATTCATTTTTGGTGGACAAAGGAATTTCGCATAATTTTTCATCTCCATATACACCACAACAAAATGGTGTTGTAGAACGAAGGAATCGCTCATTATGCGAAGCAGCAAGAACCATGTTGGCATATGCGAATTTACCTCAATATCTATGGCTGAAGCTGTTTCAACTGCATGTTTTACTCAAAACAAATCGTTCATTCATCGTCGATTTAATATTACACCATACGAAATTCTGAATAATCGTAAACCTAATGTGAAGTTTTTTCATGTTTTCGGATGTAGGTGTTTTATTATGAATCTCAAGGATCATCTTTCGAAGTTTTAAGCAAAAGCTGATGAAGGAATTTTTCTTGGATATTCGCACAATTCAGTGGCATATCGAGTGTTAAATAAGCGAACACGAAAAGTGGAAGAAACGTTCAATCTCACATTCGATGATTATTATGTTAAATCAAATGAGCATAGATTTACGAATCATCCAATTTTACAAGAAACACAAGTTGAAACTGAATCTATACAAATGGATGATACTGATTATGATTTGATTTTTGGAATTTCAGATCATGCAGTTGATGCTGAAGTTCATGCTCCTGATAATCACATACCATAATTTTCAAAACTTACTGATGATTCACCATCGACTCCTCAGGAAGGCGAAACTATGAGTGATAGTCCACTGGAGGGGGAGCAATTGGATTCGAATACTTTAGATGATGAAGAGCATTCTTTTGAGGGGGAGAAAGAACAATTGAATGCTGAAATTGAGGGGGAGCATGTTGTTGAGGGGGAGCATAATGTTGATGATGCTTGTTCGAATGCAGGCTCAGAAAATGATGAAATATACGAAGATGACCCTTTGGACTTTGATCCAGCATATCCACCCATGGAAAAATGGACAAGAGACCATCCGAAGGATCAAGTTATTGGGAATCCACAAGAGGGAGTTCTGACAAGAGCTCAAATTCGTGCAAAGAATGAGGTATTGAATACTCATCAAGAATTTTGCATGTTTAATGTTTTCATCTCTAAAATTAAACCAAAAACAATTAAGAATGCAATGGAACACTCAGATTGGGTTGTTGCAATGCAATCGGAGTTGTCTGAATTCGAACGAAACAAGGTTTGAAGATTAATTCCTACACCTGAAAATGTTTCGATTGTCAGGTTAATTTAAAAATAAAATCGACAAAGATGGAAACATTATTCGAAATAAAGTCAGACTTGTTGTAAAAGGATATTCACAACAAGAAGGAATCGACTATGAAGAAACTTTTGCCCCTGTCGCAAGACTCGAGGCGGTTCGAATATTTTTGGCTTATGCAGCTCACAAAGATTTTGATGTTTATCAAATGGACGTGAAATGTGCATTTCTCAATGGAGAGCTTGAAGAAATAGTTTATGTGGAACAACCCCCAGGTTTTATTAACGAAGAATATCCTAATCATGTTTATATTTTAGATAAGGCAGTTTATGGTCTGAAACAAGCACCAAGAGCATGGTATGCAACACTTACATCATTTTTGAAACAATCTAAATTTAAACAAGGATCAGTTGATCCCACATTATTTCTAAAGAAAGTGGGGAATCATCTAATGCTTGTTCAAATTTATGTTGATGATATTATTTTTGGCTCGACTGACCTTGCTTTGTCTAGAGAATTCGAAGAATTGATGAAAAGCAAATTTGAAATGAGCATGATGGGAAAAATCAATAATTTCCTTGGATTGAATATTCGTCAAAACAGAGAAGGGATTTTCATTAATCAGGAAAAATATACGAAAAATCTGTTAGAAAAGTTTGGATTGACGAATAGCACAAAGCTTCGTGTACCAATGGCCACAGGCATAAAGCTAACACAATCGTTGGACAAACCTGCTGTTGATATAACGTTGTATAGGAGCATGATTGGTTCATTACTTTATCTAATAGCAAGTAGACCTGATATCATGTTTTCTGTGTGTAATTGTGCTAGGTATCAGTCTAATCCACGCGAACCACATCTTACTGCAGTGAAGAATATTTTTCGTTACCTTAAAGGCACAATTTCGTTAGGATTGTGGTATCCTTAGAAAACTGGATTCTTCGTTCAAGCATACTCAGATGCAGACTTGGGTGGTTGTAATCTTGATCGAAAAAGCACAAGTGGAGGATGTCAATTTCTTGATGGCAAATTAGTCAGCTGGCAGTCGAAAAAGCAAACGTGTGTGTCAATTTCCACAGCTGAAGCAGAATATGTGGCTGCTGCTGCTTGCACTTCGCAAATAATATGAATCCAAAGTCAATTGCGTGATTATGCAATTAATATGAAAAAGATTCCATTATATTGTGATTCTCAAAGTGCAATAAGAATTTGTCATAATCCTGTGCAGCATTCGAAGACTAAACACATAGCTCTTCGTTATCATTTCATTAAAGATCACGTGGAGGATGGAAACATTGAAGTACATTTCGTGAAAACAACTGATCAGTTAGCTGATATATTCACGAAAGCTTTGGATGAAAAATCTCTAATGCGAATAATAGACGGTCTTGGAATGATCGATGGCAATTCTGTTCCATGCGAAAAAGAAGAATGATAGGCGAAAAAGAATGAATCAGAGGCGCTGAATAAAAGATAACACAAAGTCATTCAGCATTCAGAGGTTACTGTTCATGGTCAACGCTTCGACCGCTTCGAATTCGCATGATTGTCACTTATTTTCAGCGTTGAGTTAATGGTTACTGTTCATAGTCAACGCTTCGAACGCTTTAAATTCGTACATTTGTCACTCTTCAAGGAATGCCAAATATTCGTCTGTTTGCAACAAATTCAAAAAGATTTTCTTTTGTTTTGTCTTTAAATTTTCGGAAAATCAAAAATTCAAAAAGATTTTCTTTTGTTTTGTCCTTAAATTTTCGAAAAATTCAAAACAACAAAAATATTTTTATTTTAAGACTTTTGTTGCAGATTATGATGATGATTCAGAGGAGACAATGGAGGCAGTTTTAGGGTCAGGTAAAATTTTTCGTATGAATTGATATGTTTCTCATTATTCGAATTAGTTAGGTTGTCCCTAGAAGCATGCTGCTGCATGTCGTCCAAAGCCTCCATGACTCAATGTGTGTGTACGAAAGCCTTAATGAAATGTTTCGTACGAAAATTTCTTCCCAATCAGGCTTATATTCACATTAGTCTCTGAGCTACCTTACTCTTCTCACAATGAGTTAAGAGTTTCCTGTTTGGTCCAAAACATAACAGAGGTACTTTTCGTGTCTTACACCAATCTTTTTCATCCAAAACATTCTTACACGATCACACACAAAGACGTATATCCGAGAGGTCTCTGATCAAACCCATCGAGACTTAGATAGATAAAAACTCTGTGTTTATGATCTGACATCATGAGTCCGTGATGGAAGTGAAACCCAAAAATCTTACAAATTAAGGAATTGACGGGGAACATTGTTCCAAATATATACGAAACTTTTGTTTCTGTACCAATGTTCGAAACTCCAAATCATATTCATTTCGAATGAGTGGTCTTGATCAAGCATTCGAAACCCACGATGTTTGTTACCCAACAAGATCCAGTATACAAATTTTTTTATGAATATGATTTCCGTGTGAGTTTCATTCGAATGTCCTAGTCATGATAAAATTTTTCAAAGCCGACTTGTCACTGATTACACTGGTCATACAAGTAATTTCTGTTACACTTTATCACCTTATGTTTAGGTTGACATGTAACGAAATTTTGAACCTATCCACGAAGCATTCTTAAAAGAAGCCCTTTGATACTTATCAAAAAGTATTCGATTGTAATTCACGGGAACATACACAAGCTGTTGATCATCTCTCTTGATGATTAACGAAGCAACCTTTGCCCGGGGTTTAACTGCCTTCGTGTCAAATTAAATTTTTGACATCACAAAATTAAAATTTTTTTTTGTTGTTTCTTGTCTAAACTTTCTTTGGCACACTACACACACGAAATCCTTGAGGTTCTGAGTAATACCAACTCAGGCTGATGATTTCGAACATCTGGCAAATGACTTCGCTTTTTATCCCAAAAGTGAAAGAGCCTTGCCTCCATTCGAAGGGTTCTAACGGTTACAATTCTATTAAGGGGATAATGACAGGCTGTGTATACGTGACGTATGGTATTGTGCCTGGTTTTCTAGGTGATGTGACAGACACTTTTTGACGCATGGCTACCTTTCCGCTGTACAGGTCCGATTTTCAAGGTGCCACGTCGGATCTCATTAAATGCATCCCGCTTCAAATTCAAATCATTTAGGGTTACATATAAAAGGGGGTTCAAGAGTACTTTATACGTTTACGCGATCAACACTCAAAACTTCCCAAATTCTCTGTTCTTCATCTTTTGCAAACCCTAACAATGGCGACTACGGCTCATGTCGATCCTTCTACTGAAGATACTTCTTCTGCACCAGTTATGAAGATTCAATCTACCAATTATTATGTGGATGGTGAACTTTCTCAATGTCCAGAAGAATTCAAGATGCTTATTGTTTCTTTAAAACACTCTGTTTTATCCAAAGCAATGTTCAATTCCTTTTCTGTTCCGGTATCCTGGCTTTCTCAAGCAGGATCTACTGCCACATACAACAAAGCCTCTGATTCGATTACTTTTCACCTAATCAATGACAAAAAGGTTAGGCTTTCCAAGAGACTGTTTTGTCAGATTCTTGACATTCCAAATACACCTCCTTTTGTTGAATTTCAATTCTCCCAAATAATTCATATGTTTAATGAAATGGGATATCAGCCCCCATTGTCAAAGATAAGTGACTTTAAGAAGTCTGGTCTTCCAAAAGTATGGAATTTTTTGTTTGGGATAGTTTTGCGTTGTTTAACCGGAAGAACAGTTGGATTAGATAAAGGAAGGATGGAGGTTTATGCCATGGTGGCTGGTTTATACTATGATCTTCCAGCAGACTACTCTACACAGTTATGGAAGGAATTCCAAAAAGGAGTAGAACATACGAATGTTGTTCATGGCATTTCGTGTGCTAGGTACTGGAGTCTAATTCTGCAACATTTTTACAACAAGGAAGGCATCTTGGTTTCAAATGAAGAAGAGAAGGTTACTTTTCAATCTTATCACTTTCCGAAGGAAGTTGTTGACAATGATGATGAATTTCCAAACGTTGCTCGGATTCCAGATGCGATGCTTAAAAGGGTGGATCCTACGAATCCTGTTTTGATTGCATATCTGAAAACATTCGATTCTTCTATTCCTACGGGAATTTTGTTGCCACGCGAAGAAAAGAAGACCAAAAAGTCGAAGAAAGCTGATCCTGCTTCACCTGAAAAGAAAATGAAGGGTTCGACATCCTCTAAATCTCCAAAGAAGAAGACAGAAAATGTTGTAGTGACAGTTGAAGCAACACAAGTGATTGAGCCAATAGTGGAAGAGACTCAAGAGAACGTGATTATTCCTTCGAAAACAGGGATGTTTCGAAGAATCAAGATGAAATCCACTCACAAACGAAAGTCACCATCACAGAAGTTGATTCGTAAGCCTCAAATTACTCACCAAGGAGTTTTAATTCGTGAGGTACCTGTTCCTGTTTCTCCCGGATCCAAGAAAAGAGCAGCAAAAGATATGGCAAAACACTTGTCACAACCGAAAAAGAAGAAGACGAAGAAGACTTGAAAGATTGTTTTATCTACTGAGTCTACAGAAGAGGATGAACGAATACCAGAAACTCCAGAGTTCACTTCTATCATTACAAGTTCTATTCCTGAGAAGACTGTTATCATATCACCCGAAGTTTCGATTGCCAAGTCAATTTTTGAGGAGGTTCGAACTTCAGGCATCCCTGCACACGTATCTGATACGGATGCAAATGTCAACATGGGTGAAGGTGGTTCGAAAGATGCAGATCAAGGTCCAATTATCTCTACTCCTTTCGAATCATTGGTTTCTGTTACACCAACATCTACTATTCCTCTAACATCAACCACTGTTTCACCAACCTTTGAACATATCATCAATCAACCAATTACTTCCATTTTTTCCTCTCAATCCACTGATACACCCAAACCATCTTCACCCACTGAAACTGATAATGAAGGGTTTGGTGGAACATTCGAAGACCTAGAGTTTCATGATGAAGAAGAAGAATTTCCTGATCATATGTTAATGACAATGAAGCAATACAAAATTCTTAATAAAAAGTTGAACTCCATCATTCAATCCCAAGCTGATCTTGGCGGAGGTTCATCTATTTCAAGTTTGGAGGTTAATTCTATGCTCAAGATGTTTGAATCAAGAGTAATCAACAAAGTTTCTGGAATGATGAAAGCCTCAGAGTCTGTTATTTTAGAAAAGGTTGATTACACAGATCAGAATTCTGAGCTTCGTGTTAAAACTCTCAGATCTGATTTTATGGGAGAAGTTAAGGATCTGCGAAGCATAACAAAAGAACGACATGTTCTTTTTGTACAGGAAGTCAAGAAAGTGAGGGAGGATGTTAACTCCCAAGTTCACGAACTTCGTGAAGACATGAAAAAGGAAATTCTATCTGTTCAACATGATTATGCGTCCTTGAATCAGAAGGTCGATATCATTTGTGATGCTATCACTCGATTTGTCAAGCTATACGAAGGTTTGAGTCCTCAAATAACTCAAATCTCCAAATCTGAAAGTGAAAATTTTGAAGGTGTGATCAAGTTGTTAAAGGAGTTGAAGGAGATCTCAACGAAACCGGTTTCGTCACCGTTGATTACTCCAGAATTTTTATCCCAGAAGTTTGTGCAGTTCGAAGCCATACTTAACAAGCAACTTGCTCCACTATTTCGCATATCCAGTCTTCTTCCCACAACTACTTCCCCTCCTGTTTTCACAGGGGTGCAAGGGTGAGAAAGGAAGTCAACAGAAGAAGAAGCGAAAGTGGTGGGCAGGGTATTTTCATCTAGCATCCCTTCAACAAAACCAGTAATTGTGTCTGCTCAACCAGTGACCTCAACAATCGTAACAACATTACCAATTACAAGAACAATTTCGAAAGGAATTGTAATTGGTAAACCTTTGGAATCTGGTGGAAGTGGTTCGAAGCTAAAAGACGTAACTGAAAAATCTGCTTCGAAAGACAAAGGAAAATCAATTCTGGTTGAAAAATCTAAAGAAGAAAAGAAGGCTGAAGCTGAAGCTGAACTCGAGAAAATGAGGCTTATTCAAAGCATCATGACTCAGAGGGCAGGTGATCCGAAGGGCATGAATAAAGGTGATCCAGCAAAATATTACAACTATGAAACAATCGAAGCCTTGGTTGCCTTTAATCACATGTACTCATTTGATAAGAAGCCAAAACAGAGTTATGTGGTTACAAACACTGATGCATGCCAGTTGGATTTCCCTATAAATGAGATGATGTTCATCATGCCTCAGTTCAAAGCTGAAGGGAATTTCAAAGAAAAAGATGAAGGGACTCATATGAAAATTCGTTTTCATGCAGTACTTGGCAAAGCCCCTGAGGATGTTTGGTCACTGATCAAGATCAAGAAAGTGATAAGCATGAAAAAGGATGTGGTCTTTGAAAACATTGTTCAAAATGTTAAATATGTTGTGGCCAGGGCAAATGGAAAAACATGCGAATTCACTATTGCAGATTTTCCTCTGATGAACTTGTATGACCTTATACAAGTGGCATTGCTTCTGAAATACAAATCCTTTTCTTTTCTGCAAAACACAGATCCAGAGGAATTCAAACTTGGAGTTGCTCACATCAAAATCTTCATTGAGAATTATTATGAGTGCCTAGAACTGACTGATGTGGAGTTGGCTACTGCAAAGGGAATGGAAGTAAAAGTTCCAATGGCTTCTTCGTTGACTCAGACTGAGTTAAAGAAATATGCTGATGGAGAAATATGTTTAAAGCCATTTGGAATAGTTTTTGCTGGAAAGGATAAAGCTGGAAAAGCGAAGCGGTTTTTGTTCCAAGCTAGCGAAGTGGAGAGATATTTTACATCTCAATATACGAACTTGATTGTTCGTATGAACCACTGTAAAAAGAACAATGAAGGAGACAAGAAGGAATTGAAGAAAATTATTTCTTGGTATACTGAGGTTCGAAGAGTTTTGCTGTACTCCATTACTCTACTTACAAACTGATGACTTCGACTTTGATTACAAAGGGGGAGATTGTTAGGGTCGAAATGTTGTAATAGTCGAAGTTTGTATTTAGGGTCTTCGAACATTTTTGTAATATATTTTTACTAGGGCATAATATTCGAAGCTTCATGTTTAGACCTTAGTATATTTTTTGTACGCTTTTCTCTTTTATAAATAGGAGTGGTTACTAGTGTCTTAGTAACGAAGTCTTTACAGAATATTCATTGTACTCTGTAAAATTTGCAAAACCGTAATAGAGCCAAACAGATCATATTTACATCGGTGTTCAAATCTTTCAATTCTACTTTGAATTTACACTCTAATTCGTTCAATACTTGATTCATTGTCTCATCATTAACACCGATACTGTTGTGGCCAAGGCAGAGGATTACTTCCTCCGTTTTCCAATCAAGAACATTGATAATATTCCATATTACAATGAGGTATACATAACAGTATTAATATTTTTCCATTAATTTTATAAATTTATGGCGCATAACACAATGAATATATATATGAAATTTTTTTATATATTTTCAAAAAAATTATGAAATAGGAAATTGGTTTGTCCATCATTGCTACTGTCATCGGTTTTGATTTAGACGAAGGCTGATATTCTTTTTATTGTCGTGACTGTTCAAAAAAAGTAAGTAAGAACGATGATAATACTAATGTTGAACCATTTACTTGTGATGGTTGTGGTGGAGTTTCTGATGTTTACAACAAGTAAGTTCATAATGTTACATTTGTAAAGTTCTTGTGCCATTAATCTATATTACAATGTTTCCAATTTTATTTCATTGTTCATTAAAGTGTCATTTTTTAATTTTTAGGGTGTGGATCGTAATTCGTGTTCAATATGAAATTGAGTCTGCTTCTTTTGTATTGTTTGACTGTCATGTTAAAGATGTTATTCACCGTGGTAATCAGTGGTTGATGGAAAAGATATCAAATGTAGCGTTAATTTTTTTAATCGTCAACTCATCTCTTATTTTGTTTTATTATATTAATTTTGTTTAATATATGTACTAACGAATTGAATAAATTCATTTAAACTCATTAATGCATCCAATTCTTTTTAACATAAAAAGTTGTCGACAAATATGTCCTTCAACGATTTGTACTTTTTTATGCGTTCCTCACGTTTAACGTGGGTGATAATCTAGTATCTTTCAGATAACAAAATACAAGATGCAACATGATTTTTCAAAGTTATTAGAAGGTCATAACGACTCTCAACCGAATAATATATCAGTTAGTATTGTAATGCAATCTGCGTCTATATATCATCATGTTCTCACAAACCAAAATTATAACCTAATGCTATTTTAGTTTTCAAATGATCATAGAGCTCATTTAAATTCAAAATCATTGATTTTTATCATTAATTGATATAACAATGCAAACTTTTTTTTTCATCTTAAATGTATCAATCAGTTTTTATGATAAGTTAATCTCAAGAAAAATCCATATAACTCATCGTCCATAACTTATATATATATATATATATATATATATATATATATATATATATATATATATATATATATATATATATAATATAATAAGCAACATAAAATTGTAAACTATGGTTAACAAATATAAACTTAAATAACAAAAAAAGTAACAGATCCACACTTAAAATCAAACACATTTATCGACTTAGATATAAAATAAAGTTAACTAAAGCTTATCAAAACAAACATGGGTACAAGAAAAATTTATAATCAAAACTATCTTTTGTAATCAAATAAACATATCATACATAAAACTAACAAAATTCAATAAGATGTTTCTAAATTTCTTATCAAAATTTCCTATAAACATAATCATGAGATTAACAAGCACTTATCACCAACAATGTCATAAATATCTACATTAGTACTTCATACATATATAAAAAATGAAAACAACAAATAAAAACTCTAAGAATTCAAAATTCCGAAGATGTAGTTTCTTTGAGACATTAGATAGAACACATTGTGGGCATCCTTATATTCAACTTCATTTTTATGTTTTTTTTATCTATTCACCATCCAAAAATCTTTTAAACAATGAAACACTTGAACAAATTTATCTTAATATTCAACCTCAAAAATATTGGAGCTCAAATTGACATGGAGATCGATTCAAAAAACACAAATAACTTCTTGAATCTAGAGATTAAAAAAAAACATTGATGAACAATAGCCTAAAACATACGAATTTAAACATAAAAAGGACAAGAAAATCGGTCTACCTGATCCATTGAGTTGAAATTTGTAGAAATAACGGTAGATGAAGTGAATGTGGAATGAAGCTGAAGATTTTCACCGAAATTTCAACAACTGACAGTGATATTCTCTTTATCCGTAGTTTAAACCAAGAAAATATGAAATTACACGATCAAGGGAAGAAATTTATAGAACAATGGAAGGATTTGAGAGAAATCAAACATGAATGATGAAGAACAAAGGTCAAAAGTCAACTTAGTGCATATATGCTTTGGGTTTCTGATATTGTGACAACCCGAAACTTCGTCCGTTTCCGTTACGCGATTTCCGTTAATAAAATTTCGAATTCATTAACTTTTCCGTCAAACTTCTTGGTTTAGAAAATAATCTAGTTATATATAATTAAATTATTTACGAGTCGGAACCAAAAATCGCGCGGAAACCCGAATATCTTGAAAAATCAATCAAATCTGGCCTAAGTGAGTTTACGACCGTAAACTCGTTTACGACCGTATACCTGTTTACGACCAGCAAAGGGTGGACCCCCCACCAACGACCACAACACCACTATAAATATGAGACCTCCACCTTCATTTGAACATTTCTGGCCAAAAACTCTCTCCTTCTCTCTCTAAGAACCTTGACCGTAAACACCTAAAAACACCTTCAAACTTCGGGAAACATTAAGGAAACACCGTTTGGAGTCACTTCGGAACGTCTGGAAACGCGTATCTATTCGAAATCAGCACCATTGTTCTTGAGTTTACGGTCCATCTTCAAAGACCGTAAACACTATTCTTGAGTTTACGGTCCAAGCCTTCAAAGACTGTAAACCCTGTTCTTGAGTTTAAGGCCGTAAACTCACCAAGCCTTCAGAAACCGTAAACCTCAGTTTACGACCGTAAACCCCGTTCACGACCGTAAACTGTCTGTTGACCGTAAACCCTAGTTCACGGCCGTAAACACCTTTTAAGTGGTGCTTTTGGCTGAAAACCCACTTTCATCAATTCGATCAAGTCCCGGTAACATTCCTCAACCGAATACAAGTGTTCCTCTATCACGTTACCTAACGAAATCGCTAATTTAGATACATATATGTATTGATTTGATAATAGGATTCCCTTAAGTGTCACGTGCAACAACTTGAGGATCTTCATTTCAGTCAACGTTTTCACGCAACAACTGTGAGTTCATACCCCTACATTTTCTGTATTTTTAATGTTTTCAGGGGGGAATACAAGCTAAACATAAATGTTTTCAAGGACATACATAAAACTTATGCAAATCTCATACCTTAAATCCCTTTTGTACTATGCTGAGCATAAAGGACGTTTTCACTAAAATTGCATAGTTTTTCCGGACACGCTATTCGCTACGTTTTACATGCAAACTATAATCGGTATAGTTTGGGATTTTTATAAAATATATCAAGTATAGAAAATTTCACTATTAAACATATGCACTAAGACAGAAACCGTTTACAGTTTACATCACTACTTTATCATGGTACTCATAACTGTAATTATCACTATATATGGTATACATACGGATTTTCACTACGGTAGAACGCTACTACACTACATGTAAACTATATTGTACGATACTGTGAGGCGCTACTTCACTACTGTACCCTTAGGTGTACAGGGATAAATCCTACCACTGTATAACCAGAGTCTCCTGGAGGGAGAGCGTGAGATTTGTGAATAGATCTATTCGGGACTGACAATCCCACATCTGGACTGCTAGCTACAGTTAGGCGGGCACGCCTGAGATGTACAAATGTCATTTAACTCGACGCCTGAAGAACGTTGGAAAGGTCTCTAGTCATATCAAACATGGTTATACGACTCACAATATGTATAAATCACCTTTAGTTTACAACTTAACACTCTTCAATAGTTTTATTTACATTAAATAGAACTAATACGCACTACAACTGGAGAACTTTCAGGGTTTTCAAACATCAACGAGCATACATTGGTTTCACGCACGAAATACTATTACATCATGATTAGCATTAGCTAGTCACATGAAGTAATAATTTCGCATATCACTAAAGTTTTCAGTGACAAACATTCATGGTTTTATACAGAATTGAAAACACTACTTTCTCACTAAAGAAAATATCGGATTTTCTTGGAACTACATAAATATTTTCCGAAATCATCAACGATTTTCACTACAAACCACCGCTTATGAACTCACCAGCTTTATGCTGATACTCTTTCAAACTGCTTGTATTCTCAGGAAATCAATAGACAGGTATTTGCTGGATTTTCGAGGAACTGGAGCAATAAGAGTTTTAAGTTTATACTATACAAAGCTATTGAATGTAATTCAAACAACATTTCAAACTGATGTAAACATTTTTATTTCGTATTCACTGTACTGGTTGTGTTGCTATGAATTGCTATTATTCATTGGTTGTGATGCTACACATGATGTCCTCCGCCCCGGAACGTTTCCGCCATCGGTTTCGGGGTGTGACAGATACGATAATGATTTCAACGTGCTGTAACACTGATTGGAGCTCAATTTCATCACAATCTCAATCGATTAATGTTCAATTCGAAAAAAAACTCATAGAAGGAAGAAGGGTTTAGATGATGAGAAGCGTTTCTGGCTGCGATGGAATTGTAAAAGAGGGTTTATAAGACCAAAATACGTAAATACCCATATGTATAAAACCCTTAAGAGGAAAACAACCAAAACTTCAACTGATATACAAAAATGCCACTGTGTTTTAAAAAAAAAGAAAATTACAATTAATTTCAGTCATTTAATTTTAATAATAAATGGTCTAGATTAGTCCTTACGGTTTTTATATATGTATATATATATATATATATATATATATATATATATATATATATATATATATATATATATAGGGCTAGGTTATTGTATTCTAACTATTTATTTTGTAGATGTAATGTTGATTATGGACCAGTCATTTTAGTTATTTTAAGAAAGTGATTAATAAATATTATTAAATTAAAGATAATAAAAAATAACCATCTAATTTCATTATAAGGGTATTTCAGTGAATTAAGATAAATTTAAAAAAGGAAAATTCTAGATTTTAGGGGATAGTTAATTGTCTTGATTTTGTAAAATCTGATTATTAATTAATTCAATTTCATTTATAACATAGTTTGTAAGCAAAACCGATTTTTATTCTGTTAGAATATTATTTTTTTAGAATGATAGTTCTGTGATACTATTCTGTCAGAATATTATTTTATTAGAATATATATAATGTTATTCAATTAGAATATATATTTTGGTTAAATGACTTTTAAAGAATAAAAAAAATTAAATGCAACTTACATTTTTTCCTTACATTTTTATTACAGTACTTTCGTCACATATTATATTCATATATGAATAAAACATGTATTAATTCTGTTCATATGTTATATATATATATATATATATATATATATATATATATATATATATATATATATATATATATAACATTTATTAGATTTCCGTTATAATTCATTTGTTATTCATATATGAATATGTATGTTATTAAAAAGACAAATTATTTTAAAAATTCAAACCACTTATTCATATATGAATGAATAACAAATGAACTATAACAAAATTTTGATAAATGTGTTATTTATATGATAATATAACCTGTGAAGAGAGCTAATACACGTTTTATTTATATGTGAATATAAAATGTGTCGATCTTTGTGATCGTTATTCATATATGAATGAATAACAAAATGAACTATAATAAAATTTTGATAAATGTGTTATTTATATAATAATATAACCTGTGAAGAGAGCTAATACACGTTTTATTTATATGTGCATATAAAATGTGTCGATCTTTGTGATCCTTATTCATATATGAATGAATAATAAAATGAACTATAACAAAATTTTGATAAATGTGTTATTTATATAATAATATAACCTGTGAAGAGAGCTAATACACGTTTTATTTATATGTGAATATAACATGTGTCGATCTTTGTGATCCTTTATATAATCTAGAGTAACTTTGAGATTTTCGATAAATGCACATTGACTTAAAAAAAATTGAACACTTAACTGGACTCGGATTTGAAGTTTTAATATTATACAAAACAGATCAGAAATGACCAACCCTAATAATTTAATACCAAGTGTTCTCTTTTATATTTCCTGTCTCTTAGCATAACCATGGCGTGGCTCTTGGCGTCACTTAAATTTAGCAGGTAAGTTAGTATGTCATCATTTTAACATTATTGTTATTTTATGATATAATTTTTAATTTCAAAAAAGTAAATTTACCGTTGTCAATAGTCAATACTTTCACTTCAAAGTTCAAACCAAAAGCAGATACTTTGAATTCATGGAATTTTTTTTTTTTTTTTTTTTTTTTTTTTTTTTTTAAAGCGACCTTACATTAGTTGTTGAATATTAATTCTCCTAATTTATTTTCAAATGTATAATATCGTTGTTGATTTTTAATCGGTAAATAAATTCTAAACGTAAGATTAAATAAATATAAATGATGGGTTGTCTTTATCTACAAAGTATGAAAGTATAGAGTCAAAAAATATATTTCAATCAAAGTTTCCGCACTTTCCGATCACTTTAAACAAAAAGTTCAAAATCAATAAATTATATAACTATACTAGTTTTTATGTTTCAATATATATTTTTTGTTTTTATTTATTCAAATAAACAATATATACACAAAATTCCAAAATCGAGTAATGTGTGTTTTTTTGGCACGGCAGGAAAAATCGAGTAATGTGTTATTTGAAATCAACGATTTTTAATTAGCATTTAAAGTTAATTTGATGAGTTACAAAATGAAAGGTTAAGAGTTCAAGTTCTAACTCCTGGTACAGACAAAAAATTATGCAATAATATTTTATATTTATTTATCAATTTCTAAAACAAAATATAGTTTAATAAATATTATGCAATTATGTTCCGTAAATAAATATTTGAAAAAAAAAAGACAAATTTGTCCAAGGGGGTGTTTAGTTATATCTAAATGACTTGAGATAACTAAATGATTTAGATGCTTGACCAATGTGGGATAAACCTACTTGATAGATGTTTTGCCTTTTAGATTGAAAGTCTCAAGATGATACTAACTTTTAACCACTAACCCATCGTTTAAAAAAATGAATTAGCGGCTTGATTGATTCAAAAGCTTTAAATGAAACATATATTTTGCTAAAGTTAATGAGAAAAATCATTATTTTACCATTTTGAAAAACATATATAAACAATAAACAAACAAAAAAGACATTCCTAATCGATAAACAGATACATAATCATATTTATAGCAAGAAAAAAAAAATACATTAACAATTACTTTGCAAAAACATGAAAACCAAAAATTCGGCCAAAATTGTTTAAACTAACACCACCATACGACCCTAAACATCTCGGCTAGGTCAGCTTCACTTCTCAGTACTCTTTGAGTTTTCGGTCAACGTATTCGGTCTGTATATTTGGCTCCGCATCTTCGGTTCAGCTTCTCGGCTATTGAGATTTCGGCTAAGGTTCTCGGTTAAGAAACCTCGTTCTCGGGTGTTGACTATTGGTGTTTTCGGTCAGAGAGCATTTATTTTTAGTTTTCGGTCAAGATCAAATTGCACAATCACATTTTTTTGTTAGTCAATGAGCTCTTACAACAGTTTAATCAAAATTCTAGGTACCAAAGAGGTAAGTAAAACCTCAAGCTCTCAAACTGTGAAGATAAAATAAATAAATACCGTGAACAAAATCAATTATTAGTTAGAGAGATTTTTGACCTTAAAAATGAAATTTATGAAATTAAGAAAGTCAATAAACCTCTTAAAGAAAACTAGAAGCACAAACTAAAGATTTAAGCAATATTAAAGAAGAATATAGCACCAAATGTGTTCACTATCGTTTTGCCAAAGAGAAAATTGCAAACTTAACTGCCGAACTTGATGCATTAAAAGCTAAATGTAAAGATGCTGATTTTAATTTTAAGAAATTCGATGTTTCAAGTGAGATAGTTGAGTTAATGATAGAAAAACAATTAAAGTGGAAAGATAAACATGGTGAGGGTCTAGGGTATCAAAGTGTTCCACCTACTTTCAATGATAACTATACTCTGCCCCTTGAAACCAAAGAGATAGAGACTCCTGCACGATATGGCCAACCCCCTGTAATTGCCTCAATCAAGACTGAACAATCCAGCCCAACTGAGAGTATTAATGTGAACGATACTAATGTTTCTACTTCATGTCCAGATAAAGTAATAGTGCAAGATGGGTTCGAGCAGAAAAAAAATAATTCTAGTTCTGCTGAAAATGCTTCAAAAAATTGTGATGATAATAATCCCACTGTTGAAAAATTCAAGCCACAGAAATTTGTTAAGCAGTCTAATAAATGTGCATGTGCTTGTGCTTGTGGGAGTTCTTTGAAACAAACTTTGATTGGACAAGGACCAAGTCACAATCTTATTTATTTGAAAAGACAAACTTGATTTAACTGTGGGACTCCCGGTCACATTGCTAGAAATTGTCCATATCGTTCATATGTTCCCTACTATGAACAAGGTTGGCAGAATGTGCCAAGGGGAGATCTTCGAAAAGAATTTCTTTGAGGTCACGTTCAAGCAATGGTGATTGGAATGCTAAAATGACCAAAAAACAGACTTTCCAAGACAAGAAGATTGATTTGAGAGATAACTTTGTCAAACCAAGATCGGTAAGGTCAAAGTCATCTCGGTGATCGGTCTCAAGCTCCAAAACAAGTGCTGAAGTGTCACACCCCCAAACCGGAACGGCGGAAACGTTCGGGGGTGGTTGACGTCATGCGTAGTATCACAACAGTTGTATCATAGCAAGCATAGTAAACACAACCAAACACTGAATACATATATGAAAAAGGGTTACATTGTCTTAGTACATAGTTTTGTTCATAACAAAAGTAAAATCGAAAGACATGACTCTAATGCGCCAACTTCTCCAAAAGCCTGGAGTACCTGTCTACTAAACTCCCTGAGAATACAAGCAGTTTTGAAAGAATATCAGCATAAAGCTGATGAGTTCATAAACATTTAGTTTTTGGTGGAAAATGCTTCTTTGATCCTTTTGAAAAGTGTTCCTCAAGAAAATCCTATATTTTCTTATGAAAAGCGTGTTTGAAAACCCATTCCTTCCATGACTTCCATATTCATACAAGGTATGTACAATCCAAGGAGTCGTGGAATGAATATGAATATCCATTAGTTATATGTTAAACAATCCGTTTATGAAAAGCCGAGTTATCCCGGGAAAATCCTATATTTTCCCTACAAGTTGATGGTTGGTTATCCGTTCTAAACTGAGGTGTACAAGTATCTACCATACTTATATCGATAAACGTAGTTTTCTTTTAAAAACCCTGGTTACTTCCAGTGAGGTATATTAGCCTTATTACATAAATAAAACTAATAAAAACGTGGTGAACTAAATGGGTGTGCGGCCCAAGGGGTGTGCGGCCGTACACTCATGATGGAAGGTGTCTATGAGGTGTTTCCAAGGTCCATACTTGCATCCATGAAGTGTTCTAGGTCCAAACTAAGTTGTAGTACAAGTTTAGGGTCTTAGAAGTGGGTTTGCAGCCCTAGGATGAGTGTGTGGTCGCACAAGGAGTGTGCTGCCGCACACAAGGAGTGTGCTACCGCACAAGGGTGTGTGCGGCCGTACACAGGTGTGTGCGGTCGTACATCCCACATGAAGATGTCCAAAATGTCAATTTCAAGGTGCAATAAGGCTAGGGTCATGTCTATCTCGAGTATGGAAGTCAAACTCTCACTTTGGAGGGTGTTTTAAGAGTGTGCGGCCAACTTTATGAAGGTGTGCGGCCGCACTCCTTCAAGGGATGAAGAACATGATGAAACTTGATGAATCAAGGCTTAGATGAAGTGGTTCTTCAAGTACAACAAGCTAAGGGATGGATTACTCACGTTTTTGAAGCCTTGGGAGGGTTTGCGGTTGAAGAGTCTTGAGAGAAAAGGTGTTGTGTACTTCCAGGATGTTAAAGGAATGAAAGGAAAGGGGTCTGCCCTTTATATAGGGTGAGTGTGCTGCCTAGAAGGGAGTGTGCGGCCAAGAGGTGAGTGTGAGGCCGCACACCCATGTGTACGGCCGTACACTCCCCCTAAGGGTGTGTACGACCCGGTTTTGACACTATACGACTTGTTGACTCATTCCTAACCTCAACCTTGACTGAACCCAAGCTTAAAACACTTAAATGGACCCTTAAACAATACAAGAAGTCAACAGAACAAGTTTAACATTGATTGAATTGACTAAGTGTTCAAGATAAAAGTTCCGGGTTGTCACATGAAGCATCCATCCGATTAAACAAGAAAATGGTTAAACCTGACTACAAATGGGTACCAAATGTTCCCACTCCCAAGTCACTTACAAATTCTAACATCTCTTCATTTTATGTGTTTGATAAACAGGATATGACTTGGGAATGCGTATCATGCGTAGATGGCAAAGGTTAACCCAGTTTCAAACTGGACTGGGTTCCCAAAACCAATTTAATCTCGCACTTTATGCCGGAGCAACTATGGAGGAATATCATCAGACTTCGGTATGTTGATAGTGGTTGTTCCAGGCACATGATAAGAGACATCTCTCATCTGCATGACATTCAGAATTTTAATGGAGAGCATGTGTCCTTTGCGGGAAGGGAGAAAGAAAAGATCACACAAATGGGGATCGTATTTAACGGCATGATGAATTTTGAATATGTTAACTTCGTTCCGGAATTGAAATACAACTAAGTCTGAATACGTTACTCCTTCTGCTTGTTGTTCTCAGGTCATCTGGATGCAACTTCAATTGCTGAATTACGGTTTGAATTTTCTTGATACTCTTTGGTTTTCTTAAAATGATTCGTTTTGAAGACTGACATAATTTTTTTTTGTACATTTTGTATTTTATTTTTGTTTTATTTAAATTTCTTCATATCTTTTTCTTTCTTTCTCCTATATGCACAAATTTAGGGGAGAATTAAAACCAAACAAAAATCATAAAATTCAAAAATTCCAAAAAATATGTTTATTTTCTTTTTTATTTCTTTTTCAGAAAAATCAAAAAAATCCAAAAATATTTTTATTGCTTTTTGATCGTATTTTAATTTTTTTTTTCTTAGATATTTTTATTGTGTGCTAAGTTTATTTTATTTTTATTTTTATCTCAAAAAATTTCATTTGTCTTAAAACGCGAATTCAAAAGAAGAAGAGTCCCAAGGAAACTGTGTCAGAATTTTCTGTGCAAGAAGAGATCTTGAAAGGAATTGACGGAATTACTCACATTACACTCACAAAGAATTAAAGGCATGAAACTCTACAAACTGTCAGTTAGGCAGTATCGCTCTAAGAACTGTCATATTCAAGGAATTGAAGGCATGAAACTGTACAAACTGTCAGTTAGGTAGTATCTTTCTAAGAACTGTCGTATTTAAGGAATTGAAAGTTTAAAACTGTACAGACTGTCAAAATTGGTCTTGTCAGTTATCTTTACCTAAGAATTGTCATGGCACCAGGGCGATTCACACAACCGGGAAATAGATATCACTGAACATCCCGACCAGGGTCTTGACATTCTTTCTGTCATGCAAAACTGTGGAGACTCAAATGTATTCTCAGATATATTCTCCGCAGGTACGAAATTAACGGTTATTGGCACTACGACGATGCACCTCGCAAGGCACAATTATCGCTGAATGTCCCGCCAAAGGGCCTTGACCTCGTGTCATGCTAAACTGAGGAAATATGTCCTCAGATACTTTTGTCACAGGATGGTTTTGTGAGTTATTCCTAATTAACTCTCACTGGCACTAGAATGGTACACTCAGCTGAGATTCAGAAACCATTGAACGTCTCGCCAAGGTCCAAGTTAACTTGTTAACTTGAAAAACTGTATTAAGATCTTTGATCGAGGATATGCAGGGCCAAACATCAAAAATAGCCATGAGTAGTTCTCCGATACTCAACAAATCGCAGTGCGTTCCTCCGTGTTCACACAGATACTGCGAGTAGTCTCCATCTCAGCCAAGGCTGGGTCCTTGAACAACTGTGGTGAGAATGGTCTTTATGACTCTGTGATCCACATGGACTTTTAGTTATGGTTACTTTTCAAGACGCATCTGTGTAACAACGTAAATTTCCAAAACAATTTTTCATTTTTAAAACATACTTTTATTCATAAGGTACTATCAAAACATAATGTATCCAATGTTATCATAACAAAACATATCCCAGAATCTCAAGACATAAACTTCATGAGTGTGTACGGATCATGCCGGCGCCTTCCCGCGATCCTCGCTAGTACCTGAAACACATAACACAACAACTGTAAGCATAAATGCTTAGTGAGTTCCCCAAAATACCACATACGCACATACGCCACTCAAGGCTATAAGACCTTCTGGTCGCTGTGTCTCAGAGGACTTCCGTCCCACAACCCTGGTAGACCTTCCGGTCCTACCCGTAATGACCTTCAGGTCCATATCATGTTGACCTTCCGGTCCATACCATAATGACCTTCCGGTCCTTAGCATAATGACCTTCCGGTCCTTAGCATTCATAACATACATACCACATCCATATCATATAACAGCATACATCACATACATCTCATAGCATATAAGACCTTCCGGTCACACATAGGTACCACTCCAGGTACAGTATAGTGAGAAGACTCACCTCGTACGGTATCGGATAACCTCCCGTGCTCGGATACTTGATCCAACCTCCTCCTATCAAGAGAATAACATCCCTAATCAATACTCTCTCATCATCTCGTCTCTAATGATGGGTAGAAGACCATTCTACCCCTCCCAGAACTCTCTTGAATCAGCTTGACCAAAACCCTAAGGTCAACTGAAGTCAACGGTCAAACTTTGACCCGACTCGTCGAGTGCACATGGGCGACTCGGCGAGTCCATGCGGGTCCTTTGAATCCTTCTAGCCTCACTTGGCACGTCGAGTCATCCCTTTACTCGACGGGTTACTCTGTCACGAATCGCGGGGCAACCCCGACTCGACTCGTCGAGTCCACTTATGAACTCGGCGAGTTGCTTCCATGGCAACACTCAAATGACCTTCTGAGGTCAGATCTGCTTCTCTAACCTATAGATCTGACCTTCCCAAACACGGTAACCACGTAAAGGCTCAGTCTTGACATTCATGCAACGCACACAAGGCTTTCCTTGGTGAAATGGCTTCTAAAATGGCAACATAGTCTCATTCCCTCCATGAACCAACATAAAGCAGAATGGATAAGGCCCTCTAGACCTCTGGAGGTCCAGATCCAGAGTCTAACACTCAAAGGGACAACATACTCAACATTTCAAGCCAATAAAGGGTATAGAAAACCCTAAAATTCAAGGATCTTAAACCAAACAGAGAAAGGATCGATTTGCTACCTCAACACTGTAGATCCAAGCTTGGAAACCACGGATTAGCAACCCTCTTGTCCTCCTCTAGCTGGAAACACCTTCTTCTTTGCAAAACAACACCAAAAAGGGTTGAAATGGCTTTCTCTCTCACACAACTCGTTCAAGCTCTCTAGGGTTTCTCTCTCTGGACTGGTAGCCGCAATTGAGGGCTATAAGGACCCTTAAATAGGGCATAGGCCCACAGAGTTTGGGTTTCTGTCCACAGCGTGGACTCGTCGAGTCCACCCATCGACTCGTCGAGTCCCTTCATTAATCCAGTCAGCAAATGGCGATTCTACTCGACGAGTCTAGGCGTCGACTCGTCGAGTCCCTCCTTATAACTCAAAAAGAAATACTCAAATCGTCATGCTTGGAAATCCGGATGTTACAATTCTCCCCCACTTGAAATAGATTTCGCCCTCGAAATCGCTCTTCACCCACATAGATGAAAACCAAACACTCGAAAAGCACCATTGAGAGGTTCTCACACCAAAACGATATCCTTCCCCATGAATACCTGGATCCGACCAGGAACTCCAAATTTGGAACAAAACCGGCCCGTCTGTTGCTAAAATACCCCTTCCTGACCTTCCCAGAATCGGGAAACTCTAGTGGCCTGGCCTGCCGCCAGACCCTCCACTCACGCTATCACCATGATATTCACTCTTCGAACATCAAATAACTCCCTGCTCCTCTGATTCTCACAAGACAAAATCCGACAATCGGCTACCGATCGCTCATACCAACGTACCAAAAACAGTCCGAATCACGCCCAAGAAACGAAAGGGTTTACATCCCACCAGGGCTCATCCACTGAACTACTATCAGAATCCATCCGAACAATAAGCTTTCAACATCCTGTTCTATGACACAAGAGAATCGTGCTCGCTCAGAAGTCCTCAGACAAATAAAATCATAAGCCTCGGCTGCATCCCTCATATCCCTTTTTAACACTGAGTACCAGATCTGATCTCGACCCAACAGTTGAACCTCCAGGGTCATCCGTTGCATTATCCCAACCGTCTCCATGGTTTTCTTCTTACTATAGCCATATCGGCCCAATGTGACACACAAATAACGAAGTTCACTTAACCCTAAGCGAATGCTACCTCCCCAACTAGAGATCGACTCAACCCCAACCTTTGTCATCTGTTACTCATCGTTCCATGCGACTTGCGGTACCTCCCGTACCCGAGTACTGACCCACACAGGTCTAAGACATCAGATGACAAACAATACTCCTCAACATGTAACTCACCTCCGAATCCAGAATCTCATCTCGCCTATCCAACGCACCACAAGAGTCAAACTCAAACTCGAGAGTTTGGTCCGACCCAGAGTTGGAACCACTCGTCCCAACGAATCACTCAACTCAGAACTCATTTCCCGCAACCCATGCGTACCTCACTTATCCCATTATTTCGGATTGCGATGACCATACCTTACTCAGAACATAATGACTCCCTATCATTGAGGAGACCCCGGTCTCGCCCCTGGTCCGACCACTAGGTTCCCAAAAACTCATAAATTAGGGCCACCCCATGCCTAAAACTCTTCTGCGCCATGCTCTGATCAAAGAGTACCTTATCATGACAACTTCTCGCTAACTAGTGTGTACTACGTCTTCCCGTAGCATCACATCAACCTCTCACTGAATGGTGAATACTACGGCTTCCCGCGGTATCACCACAACCTCTCACTGACTGGTGAGTACTACGGCTTCCCGTAGCATCACAACAACCTCTGACTAGTGAGTACCACGGCTTCCCGTAGCATCACAACAACCTCTGACTAGTGAGTACTACGGCTTCCCGTAGCATCACAACAACCTCTGACTGATTCACAATCTGCGGATCAATCATAGATAGGTGCATGCACTTACCCAAATGATGCATCACTATATCTGGCGGCAACCGTCATAACAAAACACCCTTCCCTGCTACGATCCATATTCTTGGACAATCTCACTTGCTGTCATTAAGCGAAAGGGCTCCCACTGGAATCATCGATGCTTGACCCACCACTTGCCGTCTCCACTCAAGACTCAAAATTATCCGAAATCCAATGCATTAAATTTGGATACCTCGATACACCTCATAGGACCTCATGACGCCTCGTCTCATCCACTGATCTTCCTATTCCACAACCTGAAATTGGTTGTCTAATCAACTTCTGCCCTTTCCAAGCTGAATAACAGCCCCATTATTGAACCAGAATTTCTCAACCGCCGAACTCACCCTACGAGCCAACCATCTCGAATTCACCATTATGACCTTGAAGAATTCCCGTTCACCCCAAGGTCTCCGATCAACGGCCACTTGTCGTGGAGGCACTCATCCTTTTCAAACATAACCCATGCATTATCTCGCTCTGCACCTCGTCTCAATCACCAACAACCTTGGGCTCAATGAATTCGCACCGCCGGTCTCTATATCTAGATCTCTTAACCATTCTCGATCGAATCTCTGATCCCCTCAATAAAATACCCGGTTCTCCCCCACTTAGGGTTCGAACCATCCCCAATCGGCGTGCCAACAAACTATCACACCGACTGTTTACACCAGTAATCACCGCACCTACTCTTGGAAGGTGCTACGCAACGCTCGATGATCTCCCGACAGAGATCGAGCAGCTCCAAATGCCCTGAAACTCAGATGAAATCCTCAGAACTTCCCACCATGACTGCCTCTAGTCATTCAGAATCTCACACCATTCCATCACCGGACCTCCCAACTGTCCAGTATTAACCCTGACTCTTAGTCTGGAAGTAATGATCTACCGTACTCCTCATCATCGACTCCTCAACCAACGTTCCATCACGCCACTTATCATAAGAGCAGAAACCATATTTCCACTCTTAATACCCATCAAAGACAATAAGGGCCACCGCCCTGATATACTCCTCTGGATCGTCCGACGCTGCAGCTAACACATGCCCTACTATACTCAATTAGGGTGTATCCTGGTCCTTGACCATCTCAGCCCCCACTGACGACCTGTTCAAGCTATATCTTTATCTCGCGACAGATCTACTGCCATATACTCTGGTTGGAGATCACCATCCGTGCAATCCCCCAGGGCTCACCCCCAAACTCAAAAACCGAAATCTCATTACCTCTTACGTCTCCCACAGGAAACGGAAATAACACCACTCGGGTCACAGAAAGTGACCTCTCCACTATCGGCCGGTCGCCCAGCCCAGACCATATTCTACCATAACGCACCATCCTTACTCATCCCTAAGTCTTGCGACTCCAACTGGAATATCACCAACAATCCCTCGGAGCTCACTCGATTTCCCTTTTCAAGGGATGCTCCACTAAAACTAGTTCATCAAGGCCTTCTGGCCCCATACTCATTCACCTCTGATCTCAGTCTAGACAATCCCCACAGAATAACCGGTAAAAACCAGAAATACTAACCGCCACATATCATGGTACTCAAACCGCGTGGCCACCTCTCGATCTGCTATGAATCATGGTACCTGCACCATGTTATCTCCTCTTAATCTTCTACGAGTCATGGTACTAGAACCATGTTCCCTCTTCTTATTCCACCTCACATCATGGCACTCGAACCATGACATCACCTCTCGACCTGCTACAACTCATGGTACTCGAACCATGACGTCACTTCTCAATCCGCTACTTATCATGGTACTCGAACCATGACATCACTTCTCAATCCGCTACTTATCAAGGTACTCAAACCATGTCATCACTTCTCAATCCGCTACTTATCATGGTACTTGAACCATGACATTACTTCTCAATCCGCTACTTATCATGGTACTCGAACCATGACATCACTTCTCAATCTGCTACTTATCATGGTACTCGAACCATGACATCACTTCTCAATCCGCTACTTAAAATCCTCCGGATTAGCCTTCCGGATCGCCACGGTCATCTCGTCATGAATCATACGGCGAATCTCATCATCGCTAACACCGCTGCTCTCCGGTGTGTGTGGTGTACCAACCATGATGTCTCTGAAACACAACACGAAGATACCAGAGACTCGATCGAGTATACTCGCACTCGATCACCCAACCCTACTTGTTCCTTGGTACCCTAAGGATTCTTACTTGGACTGCTCACTGATCCGGTGTTTTCAGTAGTACGGGCCCTACACTACCTTTCACACCGCATCAGTATTCATCCCAAGTCCTCCTCCTAGGATCCCAGATCACAAGTACTCTACACCTCGCTAAGCATAGGCTACCCTTCGGTAGACCTCTCATAAGCTCCTCACTGCTACCTACTCACTCTCGAGGCATCACATAGCAGCAGTAATCTCCTAGGCTAAGGCATCACAAATCAGGCCAATCTAGTCCTAATATGAATACCTAGCCAACTCTAGCATGCATAGCATATCATATCATATCTCATAATACATAATGTAAGGGTATTTTGGGAAATCACCGTTCGGGCGCTGGCTGATCGTACACACTGCTCCTTTCTGCTTTTCTCAAAGTCTTTTACTCTTTTAGAAAAATTGTTCCTTTTTATGAAAAACCTTCTCAAATCCTCAGTTTGAGTTCAGATACGCCCGAAGGTGCATCCGAATCCCTCAAACCAAGGCTCTGATACCAACTTGTAACAACGTAAATTTCCAAAACAATTTTTCATTTTTAAAACATACTTTTATTCATAAGGTACTATCAAAACATAATGTATCCAATGTTATCATAACAAAACATATCCCAGAATCTCAAGACATAAACTTCATGAGTGTGTACGGATCATGCCGGCGCCTTCCCGCGATCCTCGCTAGTACCTGAAACACATAACACAACAACTGTAAGCATAAATGCTTAGTGAGTTCCCCAAAATACCACATACGCACATACGCCACTCAAGGCTATAAGACCTTCTGGTCGCTGTGTCTCAGAGGACTTCCGTCCCACAACCCTGGTAGACCTTCCGGTCCTACCCGTAATGACCTTCAGGTCCATATCATGTTGACCTTCCGGTCCATACCATAATGACCTTCCGGTCCTTAGCATAATGACCTTCCGGTCCTTAGCATTCATAACATACATACCACATCCATATCATATAACAGCATACATCACATACATCTCATAGCATATAAGACCTTCCGGTCACACATAGGTACCACTCCAGGTACAGTATAGTGAGAAGACTCACCTCGTACGGTATCGGATAACCTCCCGTGCTCGGATACTTGATCCAGCCTCCTCCTATCAAAAGAATAACATCCCTAATCAATACTCTCTCATCATCTCGTCTCTAATGATGGGTAGAAGACCATTCTACCCCTCCCAGAACTCTCTTGAATCAGCTTGACCAAAACCCTAAGGTCAACTGAAGTCAACGGTCAAACTTTAACCCGAATCGTCGAGTGCACATGGACGACTCGGCGAGTCCATGCGGGTCCTTTGAATCCTTCTAGCCTCACTTGGCACGTCGAGTCATCCCTTTACTCGACGGGTTACTCTGTCACGAATCGCGGGGCAACCCCGACTCGACTCGTCGAGTCCACTTATGAACTCGGCGAGTTGCTTCCATGGCAACACTCAAATGACCTTCTGAGGTCAGATCTGCTTCTCTAACCTATAGATCTGACCTTCCCAAACACGGTAACCACGTAAAGGCTCAGTCTTGACATTCATGCAACGCACACAAGGCTTTCCTTGGTGAAATGGCTTCTAAAATGGCAACATAGTCTCATTCCCTCCATGAACCAACATAAAGCAGAATGGATAAGGCCCTCTGGACCTCTAGAGGTCCAGATCCAGAGTCTAACACTCAAAGGGACAACATACTCAACATTTCAAGCCAATAAAGGGTATAGAAAACCCTAAAATTCAAGGATCTTAAACCAAACAGAGAAAGGATCGATTTGCTACCTCAACACTGTAGATCCAAGCTTGGAAACCACGGATTAGCAACCCTCTTGTCCTCCTCTAGCTGGAAACACCTTCTTCTTTGCAAAACAACACCAAAAAGGGTTGAAATGGCTTTCTCTCTCACACAACTCGTTCAAGCTCTCTAGGGTTTCTCTCTCTGGACTGGTAGCCGCAATTGAGGGCTATAAGGACCCTTAAATAGGGCATAGGCCCACAGAGTTTGGGTTTCTGTCCACAGCGCGGACTCGTCGAGTCCACCCATCGACTCGTCGAGTCCCTTCATTAATCCAGTCAGCAAATCGCGATCCTACTCGACGAGTCTAGGCGTCGACTCGTCGAGTCCCTCCTTATAACTCAAAAAGAAATACTCAAATCGTCATGCTTGGAAATCCAGATGTTACAATCTGTGTTCGATGAAGAATATTCATTCGAAGGAACAAGAAGTGAAAAATTATTTTTCAACACACAACCTTTCAACCCCAGAAGCAAGGTGAAGCTGTATTTGAAGTTATGTGACGAATTGCATTGAAGCCTCCTCAATCAATTTGCTGCTATCTATGAACCTGCTAAAGTGATTCAGAAGAATCGGTCTCTCTGTAATTATCTCTGAAGTATTTCAAAGTTGAAAGTGCTGATTTTCAAGAACCAATACAAGAAACCTCTATACCCAATGTGCGTTCAAAGTCAAATTTTAAAGGAAGTCCAACTATTCAAGATGAAGTCATTCATGTAGAAATTCATATGTTTATCTTGAAGTTGTGAAGAAATCGAAGATAAAAGCTGAAAGTCAAGATCAAAGAAAAGATTGAAAAGAAAAGAAAGTTATAAACCAAGGGGAGATTGTTGGGACATGATTTGTCGTTTATACTTTACTTTACATAGCTTTTAGAGTTCTCGGTCTAGGAACGAAAACACCATGAATTCGGTAGTGTTTGGACCGAAATCTTTAAGTAATTTCGGTTGGGCTTTGGACTGGGCCTTTGTAATTAGGTCTAGGTATATATATAGTATTGATTCAGCCGTGTTTAGGGTTGGTCATTCTAGTTGTTGATTTCGAGATTTGAGAGAGACAGAGAGAACCGAGAGACATAGAGAGTCGTATGTACTAGACTTTTGATTAATATAGCGTGCATTGAAGATTCAACGTTGTGTTCTTAATTCATATTTACGATTTGTGTCATTCACTTGATTGGGATTCCGCACCAATCTAGTGATTTGGATTGATACTTAGATCAGGGTTTTACAACCCTTGACGATATAAACACTTATATGAAAAATACAAATTAACCACTTATGTATTGTTGCTCGACTACAGGACTATAAAATACCCCTTGACGATAGGAATTAGGCTTACGAAATGCTTTGATTTGAGTGATATCCTATTTAACATTAAAAATTAGATTAATTATATTTTAAATAATCAGTTAAATATATCATAACTTACTTCTTTGAAACATGCATTTTTGTACGAGCTTGGCCCCCCTCTGTTTACAACTAGTTGTTTTGCACGAACTTCTTTGTTTGACTTCGAACACCTTAAAAATTCGGGCATTTGAAAATGTTCGATTCCCTTCACCCAGTTTTCAGGTGACATACCCTTGGGGGGGGGGGGGGGTTGTTTAGTGCGATTGGGATATCTGCAGGCCCCCCGATTTGCTTAAAATAAGAACGGGTTTTACTTTTTCGGCCTCTGTAAACTTTTGCAAGACTCGAATCAATGCTCCGCAACAATTGAGCACGCTCCGTATCCAAGTTAACCTTATCCAAATCAAACTTATTCTACAAATACAAAAAAGTTAGTTAATTAAATAACAATCACAACTAAACTTAAAATATTATCCAAGTTACCTTTAGATGCACGACTGTTGCCTTCCTTAAAGCGGGGGAAACATTGTCCCAACCAGATACGCTGAAAGGGATGTTGTTCCACAAATACCTCACAATTTCATGTGTAAACCAATTAGCAGGCTTCCCGACAGGGGAATATGTGATCTCCTTGTCGAAATCCAAATCGACGGGCTTTCCCTTGTTTGCATGTATCTACTTTCACAGCTCGATATTTTTTGATAAGCCCCTTCGTTTTTTTGGAAGCTCGGCTGAAAAAATACAATTATAAATATTAGTCACAATAACTTATAATAAATTAATAAAAATAACTAACATATATATCATAATAAAACTTACCATCCTGTTCGTGCTGACCGCGACCAAAGCCTACTGGAGGTGGTGGATCCTCGACTCCATCACCTCCATGTCCAAGGCACATAACATCGGCCATCATGGCAAAGAGTATCGCCCAAGTAAACCTCATCTATAGCCTGTAAAATTACAAGAGGTACAATATAGAAATAGAATACAATATAGACAAAATCGGGACAGCCCGAAATTAATTTCTAAATAAATTTCAGGCAGGTATTTCTAGGCTTTTGATGATTATGAAGAAGAAACTTAAACTAAAAATCAGTTATTCAACGTGTTTTAATAAGAAAATCATATTATACAGTACATTATTTAAACCATAGTTTTAAAAGTACGATGTTATGATAGAAAATAAACAAAAGTATAATGTTATAATTAACAAAAGTATCATAATTTTGTTAATTATAACATCATACTTTTGTTTATTTTTTATTATAGCATCATACTTTTAATATTATATTACATAATATTATGGTTTAAAAAATATACCATTTAACTTGATTTTATATTTAATTTAATTTGATATTATAATTAATTTAATTTGATTTTAAAATTAACTTAATTTGATTTTATAATTAATTTAATATTTTCTTTTTTGTTATTAGTTTTTTTTAAATTAATTTAATTTGCTTTTATAATTTACTTTATTTTATTTTAATATTAATATTAATTTGATTTTAAAACTAATATAATTTGATTTTACAATTAATTTAATATTTTCTTTTTATTGATTTTTTAAAAATTAATTTAACTTTATTTTATAATTAGTTTAACATTACTAAAAGTACGTTGCTATTAATATCCTAATTAAGCTAAAGTTGTAATGACCAACATTAAGTCACTAACAAAATTAAGCACTTTGAAACCAAATTAATAAGATAATAAAGACATAATACACATATAATACAATCATACTTGTAAATACAACCACTTCAACTTATCGAACACTTTAACTTATCAATTAAGCACTTTACAATACAAACAATAGCATCTAAATACAAAAACTATAAGTTATCAATTAAGAACTTTAACACTTCATCTTATATACACCAAACTATTAAACTTAAATATCACATAATCATATATGTATACAATACATTCAATTCCAATTTTCATTTCATGTTAGACATACGATACAACTTTCATATTCCAATTTCACACAATTAAGCATACAATACATCAAACAATTAAGCAATACATCTAGTTTCATACAACCATACCTTATAGCACCTACAATTTTAGACATCCAATTTCAATTTCATACAAATGTATACATATATAAATACAAAATCAAACAAATAGGTTGCATAAATCTGAGAAAACATATATAATCACTCAAAATGCATATATAATCACTCAACCAAACAAAATGCATAAACACTTCCATCACTAAAAATAACATCAAAACAAAAGTACAATAGAAAATACGGAAGAAATTCGACCTTAAATCGTCAAATTTTGCGAATTCTAGCTGTGTCGTCGCCCTCTTCGTCGCCGGTAATGGAGTTCTTAGTCGCCGGTAATGGAGGAGGTTTGGCCGGCGGCAAGTTTTGGTAGCAAGTGGCGTCTGGCGGCGTTTAACGGTCGCAGTCCGTTGGGAGTTCGGCTGGGAGGATTTAAAGAGAAGAGGCAGATGATAAACACAGGAACGAACGAAGACGGGGGTTATCTGTAAAGACCTTTAGCGGCGACGGGTATTAGCGGCGACATGTCTGGAGGGAAAAGTCAGCGCCTTTTTTTAGGCCGTTACAACCCTTGGATTTAAAACAGACCGAACGGACAGGGCTCATTTGACGCGGATCGCTATTCTGAGGGAATTAGCGGCGACGCATTTAGCTGCAACGCAAAACATTAACGGCGACATGTAACACGTCAATTACATGTCGCCGCTAATGCCTTGGGTCGCCGCTAAAGGCGACGTCGTTAATGCCCACCTTTCTTTTAGTGCAATGAGAATGTGTTTTAATGGAAAATACTTTGATTACATATAAAACCGATTAATTTTAATTTATTGAATATGTTTAATTATATATTTACCTTCTCATTATATAAAATATATAATTTTTTGGGTCTCAAGAAAGGCTATAACTAAACCGAATGACACTTAACCCTCTGTACAACAAAGCCATGAACATTCCGGCAAGTAGGTTACCGGAGTTTCCAGAAATTCCTGTGGCCCAACCAAAGAAACTTCTGCTGATCATCATATTAGTCATCATCATCTCCCCTCATCCAACAAACTCACAATCCTTTTCTTCTTCTCCAGCGGATGATCTTTCAGATTCACCGGATACCGCCACAAATTTCCAGCCAAGCTTAGCAGTTGTCATCGGAGTTCTTGCCATCATGTTCGCTTTAACATTTATGCTCTTGGTTTACGCAAAATGTTGTCACAGACCGTCGTCTCTTCGGTACTTGAATCAAGAAAACTTGGGTGAGTTACCTCGACCACTCTCCAGGGTTTCCGGCATCGATAAAACTGTGATCCAATCACTGCCGTTTTTCCGGTTTTCTACCTTAAAAGGATGGAGAAACGGCTTGGAATGTTCTATCTGTTTGTCAAAATTTGAAGACATAGAGATTCTTAGATTGTTGCCCAAATGCAAACACGCGTTTCATATCGATTGTGTGGATCAATGGCTCGAGCAACACTCTGGGTGTCCACTTTGTAGGTGTAAAGTAAGCGAAGAGGATGCAATGCTTTTTGCAAATTCGAGTAGTTTAAGGTTTTTAAATTCTGATCGAACGCGAGAAGATTCAAACCTGGGACTGTTCATCGAGAGGGAAGGGTCCACACGATTTGGAAGTCAAAGAAGTTATGGGAAAATGGAACACGAAATGAAGGATCAAGACATCTTGGAAGATGAAGACATCTTGCATAAGTTTAATCATCGAATCATTATATCTGATTATGATTATGATCGAATGATGAAGAGCAGATGGAGCAATTTGAACTCATCTGATCTTTTGTTTTTGAAATCCGAGATGATAACTTCTTTGTCAAACAAGGTACCTGGTCGTCATGGTGATCAAGAAACTGTTGCTCCCATGTCGAACAACACTTTGGATAGTTACCCTACTGTTAAAACAGATGGAAACGATCAAACTGATGATCATGATCATCAAGTGATCAAAATCAAAGAAGAACTTAAACGAAAAAGAGAATTCGAGAAGAAAATCAAGAAATTTTCCAATGGAGAGTCAGATATGAAATCTGCGAAACTCGTTTCTCAACGGTCTATGTCGGAAATCATCGTTCATCCAAGATTTCTTGGTGTTGAATCAAGCAACGAGGTAGGTAATTTCGGAGAAATTAGTGCTAAAGAAGAGAGATTAAAGAGATTATGGCTACCAATTGCTAGAAGAACAGTTCACTGGTTTGCTAATCGAGATCAACAGCTACAGGTTAACACGAAATCACAAGTTTAATTTTGATCGAAGAGCTAATTTTCATGGTTCTCACCACATGTTATAAAAGAAAAAAAAGTTATATACTTTTTTGTAGAGATTTCTTTAGATTTTACACATTTTACAGAAATTAATAACCTTTTTTATTATTTTTAGTTGTAAAGTGTCCTAATATATTGCTCTTGTTAGTTGTATTACGTACCTTACATGTGTTTTATTATAATTTTGTGGCTAGTTGATTTAAGATGTTTAAATTAATTATATTTTGTATGATTAAATCTGATTACTAATAAGTTAATTTCTACTTTCAGAATCAATATTCGTTAATTATAAATTTATAATTAAATAAGAATTATGGTTTCAAAAGAAAAAATTAATTACAAATAAGTAAATAATTATTTTATTAAAGGGGATAAACTGATAACATAGAGCTAAAACGTTGGTTTGGGATCAAATAAATTATTAAAGCTTGAGTACTGTTAGCGTTGTTATCTTTTGAGTCTGTTCCCTTGATTTTAGCTGATTGCTAACCTGATCTACAAACATGTTCTCTTTTTTAAAAACTCTTTTGATTAAAAAAACAAATATTAATTTTATTTTCAATAAACAATGACAACAATGACAAGATAATTTCTAACATGACTACATAATTTCTTACATGACTTCATAACTCTTATTCATAATATATATAGCATGTTTAAGATAGTTTTCAGTAAAACAAATTAAAAAAAAAAATCAACTCTATCGGTATTTTGTAATATTAATAAAACACAAATGGATAAATTTGTTAAAAAACTTGGATTTTTAGAAAAACCAAAATGTTACGGGTGCGTTTAGCTACGGAAAAATGCAGGCCCGGATCTAAGGGAGGGCAAGGTGGGCAGCCGCACAGGGCTCCGAAAAAAATAGGGCCCGAGTTTTTCAAAATTATATAATTAAGATACTAATATATATTATGTTTTCAGATTTTTAACATAAATGTCCTTTGATTCAGCTGATTAAAATGCGTTTATTTAAATTCAATCCACACGGGTTCGATTTTTTCCAAGTTCAATTGTGACTTTTTAACGTGAGCTTATTTTCATTCCCTTACAGAATGATATCATTGATATTCCAAGTTACAATTTCTACCCTTCATTTATGATACATACTTAACAATTTATCCTACATATCAATTCTCTTTACTAAATAAATTTCCAAAAATTCGATATTTAGCCCCTCAACTTTTATAAATTTATACTTGTCATTTTGTTTATTAATTTAATTTATTTTTTGGTTTTTCTTTATGACAATTCAGCCTTTAATATATATATATATATATATATATATATATATATATATATATATATAAACTTTAGTTTATATAATTATTTCATTACACGTTCGGGCATAAGGGCCTTTTTTTCCGGTTCGTCCTGGGCATTTGAATCCTCAGGACCGGCCCTGGAAAAATGGGTCGTTTTTCGGAAAAATTTTCCAAGAAAAATGAGAATTTTGAAAACGCGTTTAGTTCGTCTATTTTTCTAAATTTTTCAAAAAAAATGAAAATTTTCCGTTTCTAAAATTACAAAAAGAAATTGGAATTATTTGGAAAACCAATAATCATTGTTTTCCACATTTTTCTAATTCCAAAATTTTTCTAAAATATAAACACACGCCTACTCTCACCCCACCCACCTCTACCTAACCCACCTTAACACCCCTACCTACCCACCCACCCCCACCCCCCACACACATCCACCCCCACCCCCACCCCCATCGACACCCCCACAAACACACACACACACACACAACCCCCCCCCCCCCCCCCACACACACACACAACACAACACACACACAAACACGGAAACACCCCCTACCCACCCCCACAAACACACACACACACACAAACACACAACCCACACAAACCCACACCCACCCCCACCCATAAACACACACACACACACATAGACACCCCCACACACACACCCACCCACCCACAAACACACATACACACAATAACCTTTGTTTTCCACATTTTTCTAATTCTAAATTTTTTCTAAAATATAAACACACGCTGTAACTCCCCAATTCCCAGGTATTGTTTAAATAAGAATTTAATTGGTTTCAAGGCCTACTCGACGAGTTGGTTGCCCTACTCGTCGAGTAGCAACGGGTTTGATACGCGTGTTTAGTGACCTACTCGCCGAGTCCATGAAGGGACTCGACGAGTAGGCGCTGGCAGATGAAACCCTAAATCCCGGGGTTTTGCACCCTATTTAAAGGAGCCTCAGCCTCCTTTGGCCTCTTTACAGTCTTTGAGAGCTCAGTGAAACCCTAATTCGTGTGGTACTCTTCTTGGTGTGATTTAAGCCTTGGAAAGAAGGTTGGCTAGGAGGGAAAAGCTTGAAGAGCAAAGGAGTTGAAGCAAGGAAGGTGTGGGAAGCAGAACTTACCTCAGCTAGCATCTTCTAGAGGTATCAAGTTTCAATCTTTACTTCCCTTTCCTTCTAGATCTCTTTTCTTTTGGATGAGTTTTAGGGTTTTATGGATTTTGAGTTGAGATGGGGAGCTATGGGCTAGATCTGAAGTTGTAACTTCAGATATGGACCCTTCCTAAGTCCTAGAGTCATAAAGTTGCGGGTTTGGGGGTGATTGAGACCCTCCTTGTGCATGTAACCCCATTAAGAGCTTAGAATTGCCATTAAGAGCCTTTTTAGCCATGCATACACGTAAAGTTTGCAACTTTACATGAAAAGCATGCCCTAGAAACTTGTATCTGTAATTTGGACCTATTGCATGGCTTAAATGAGTCTGTATGACTTAAGGGCTGAAGGAACTCGACGAGTCGCAAGGTTGACTCGGTGAGTCGTATGAAGATGGCCTTGAACTCGACGAGTTGGATGAGCAACTCGGCGAATCCGATGAAGATTGCCATAGACTCGGCGAGTTGTATGAACAACTCGGCGAGTCGGATGAGTTTTCCCCAAGTTATGAAGGTGTGTGTATCCGTCGTGTTGCAAGAAGGAAACTCGACGGGTGGTATTAGGGTTTCGATTGAAAATCGTAGGAACTCGACGAGTCACCCCGGTGACTCGGCGAGTGGGGAAGAACTTCAAGGAACTCGGCGAGTTAAGGTCAACATGGACTGTTGACCTTGACTGAGGACTTTGACTTTGACTAGGGGTTGACTAGTCGGTTTATGGAGTACCTTGTGAGGTTAAGGACTTATGAGTATTTTCGTACTATGGTGATAGGTGGGGGAGTCCTTGGCAAGTGATTCGAGAGTTGGGACTTATCTACCGAGTCGACATCTGCGAGGTGAGTTATCCTCACTATATCGATAGGGTCTAAGGCACCAAGGCCGGCCCTTGTAGTTGTTATCGTTATGGTATGTTACATGTGGATATGATCTGTTAGATAGGAATCAGGATAGACAGTATGTTATGCTCTTATGATCCGTAGGGATTTATATGTTAGTGACCTGCTAGGTCAGTGCTCTAGTTATGAGTGATTGCTATGTTTGATGATTGTATATGCCAGTATATGTTAGTTATGCGTACATGATTAGTAGCTTGATGCTTGGGTTGAGGCGATCCTGCTCTGTGCTGAAGGCCAACACACCCTATGAGCGGTCCGGGAAGACTGTAGGCCCACATGGCGGTCCATTCATGCCGAAGGCTCGGTATAGATTCAGTTGGACTGTAGGCCCTGTAGGGCGGTCCAGTCAGGCCGATGGCCCAGTATGCATGTTGATTGATTGATTATTATGGCATGGTATTATCAGTGTGGTATTGGTATTTTGGGGCTAGCTCACTAAGCCCTCGGGCTTACAGTTTTCAGTTTATTGTTTCAGGTACTTCAGGAGTTCATGGCAAGGCGAAGGCGTGACCGTACCGCTCCTCATCCTTATGATCTGGCGTTTGGGACACTCTGATTGAATAATGAATTGAAAACACTTTTGTAAACAATTACTATTTGGTTTTATTTATGCTTGAAAAGTTTAAATTTGGCGTAAAATTTATGGATGTTACAAGTTGGTATCAGAGCCTTGGTTTGAGCGAATTGGAGGAACACTCGTGTGAATCCAGTCTCAAATCAAGGAGATTTTTCGGAAAGTAAAATTTTTAAAAGGGTTTTCAAAATAAAGGATGGAGGATGCAGAGGGTACGATCAGCCGGAGCCTGTAAGTAAACCCCAAAATACCATACAGTTATTTGATATTGTGATATGTTAGAACAGCATGCTAGTGCTAGGCTAGGGATCTTCAGGAATCGCATGATAGATTTGTCTGATTATATGATGCCTATTAGCCTAGGGTTTCTTGTATATGGAATTGACATCATAACTGTAGATGTTTAGTGTATGCATCACGGCTGTGCATAATAAAGACCTCATAGCCTGAGAATGTTGATTCGGCCTTTGGGTAGGATTGGACATTCGAAAGTATATTGGGTCCAGCGTTATGTGCAGTTAGCATACACTAGCGTTGCAGGGGATGATGAAAGTTCATGGATGTGTGAGTTGTGAGAAGCTGTAAGACCAGTTGCGAGATAGTTGATATTCCTCTAGGGGTGAGGGTTGATCGTATTTATGTTGATGCTAGTGTTAGGGTGTTGTGGGGATACTTGAGACAAATATGGGTAGGTGTGGAAGGTAGTATGGGCCCGTACTACTGAAAGCACAGGACCCATACGCGTAGCAAGGAAGTCACAACCCCTAGGGTTTGTGGGTTTGTTTTCCCGATATTATGTTATTTATCTGATGAATCGAGTATATCTTTCAGTATGGTGGTGACGAGACGTGTTGGTTCTGGATCCTGATCGGGATCAGGATCAGGATCGGGAGACGGAGGGTCGGAGGTGCCGGTAGCACCTGAGCCCGTGGTACAGATAGGGACAGAGGAGTTGGATGCCAGGATCCGGGAGATTATGCACGACGAGATTGCTGCGCCATTCCGAGCGCAGCTGCCAGAGATGTTCGGGTCGATTAAGACCGCGATGGTTGAGTACTTTGATGAGCGATATGCAGCTCTAGCAGAGACAGCTGCCGCTGCAGCCACTTCAGCTATAACTGCGGTAGGGGTTGGAGGAGGAGCCAGCAGGGCTTTCCAGTACCGGGACTTCGATAATACGAAGCCCCCGACGTTTGATGGTACACAGGATGCGATCAGGGCTATGAGGTGGTTATCTGACGTGGAGGGATGTTTCTTCACGTGTTCATGTCCTGCTGACCAGAAGGTCAGGTGTGCCCTGAACCTGCTGAGGCTTGGGGCAAAGGACTGGTGGAGATTGACGACAGGGTCGTACACGGATGATCAGCGAGCTGCTGTTACTTGGGAGCAGTTCCGGGATATGTTCCGCACCCGCTACGTTCCACGTTTCGAGCGAGAGCGGCTTGCTCATGAGTTTTTGACTTTGAGACAGGATGGGGAGTCAGTGATAGAGATTACCCGTATGTTCACGGAGAGGGCTATGTTTTGCCCGGAGTTTGCTTCAGAGCAGTCTCAAATGACTCGTTATCTGAGTATGCTCAAGACTGATATTCGACAGTTTGTGTCTACACAGCGATGTGATACCCTTCTGGATCTTCAGGAAGCCGCGAGGCGACGTGAGTTGGAGATAGAGCTGCAGTTGAAGGAGCAGCGTCAGGCACCGGCACAGTCTCAGCCGGCGCCTAAGCGGTCTAAGACCGCTGATACTCGGACTGGGAATCAGCAGAGCCGCACTTGTGGAAAGTGTGACAGGGGTCATTCGGGGGTTTGTCGAGCAGGAGGTGGGTGCCACAAATGCGGCAAGGAGGGGCACTATGCCAAGGACTGCCGTCAGTCCGCCCCTCCAGCAGATATGAGGATTTGTTACCATTGTCATCAGGTTGGTCATGTGAAGACCAACTGTCCGCAGCTCGCCGCCAAGCCGGCGCAGGGATCCGCACCGGCTACTTTGAGGATTGGGGATGGGAGGCCAGTCAAGGCGGAGCCTCCGAAGGCTCAGGGGTGCGCCTTCCAGCTCACGGCCGAGGAGGCCAAGGCAGCACCGGATGTGGTTGATGGTATGTTTCTATTTTCTGTTTCAGTCATTTTATCTACGTTGTGCTTATCTTTGGTGCCTGTGTTTAGGTACGTTTTTAGTAAACTCTTTGCCTGCATTGGTTTTATTTGACTCGGGGGCGAGTCGGTCGTTTGTATCTCAGACTTTCAGTAGAGAGTTCAATATGTCGGTAGATGAGCTTGAGTGTCCGTTGCGAGTTTCGATCGCCAACGACCACGGGATTTCTGCTTCTTCAGTTTACCGAAGATGCGAGCTGGAGATTTTTAGGGTATCTTTCCTGATAGATTTGATTCCTATTTCCATGGGGGAAGTGGGCGTGATCGTAGGGATGGATTGCCTTAATCGATTTGGCACCATGATCGACTGTGAGGGACAGCGAGTGGTAGTTCGAACCCCAAATGGGGGAGAACTGGTGGTATATGGCGAGGGCACCAGGATGGGATTAGGGTTTTGTTCGGCGGCCAGGGCTCGACAGTATATGCAGCACTGGTGTGCCGGTTATTTGGCGTATGTGGTAGATACGCGGGTTAGGGATCAGCCCTCGGTTTCGGAGGTCCCAATAGTTAGAGAGTTTGCTGACGTATTTCCGGAAGAGTTACCCGGAGTGCCTCCGGAGAGGCAGGTTGAGTTTAGGATTGATCTAGTGCCGGGTGCGGCCCCTATCGCTAAGGCGCCGTACCGACTGGCACCGCCAGAGATGCAGGAGTTGTCATCTCAGTTGCAGGAGCTGCTGGGTAAGCAGTTTATTCGTCCGAGTAGTTCCCCATGGGGAGCACCGATCCTTTTCGTCAGGAAGAAGGATGGGTCGCATAGGATGTGCATTGACTATAGGGAGTTGAATAAGTTAACGGTGAAGAACCGTTATCCACTCCCTAGGATAGATGATCTTTTCGATCAACTACAGGGTGCATCTTGGTTTTCCAAGATCGATTTGAGGTCCGGATATCACCAGGTCAGGGTGAGGGAGGAAGATGTGGAGAAGACCGCGTTTTGGACTCGTTATGGTCATTACGAGTTCGTGGTGATGCCGTTTGGGCTCACCAACACGCCGGCAATGTTCATGGATTTGATGAACCGGGTCTGCAGACCGATGCTCGATCGCTCGGTCATTGTGTTCATATATGATATATTGGTGTATTCCAAGATACGAGAGCAGCACGAGGAGCACCTCAGGGAGCTGCTGGAGGTTCTGCGGCGAGAACGGCTGTATGCCAAGTTCTCTAAGTGTGAGTTTTGGTTACGAGAGGTCCAGTTCCACGGACATCTTGTTAACGAGGAGGGGATTTTGGTCGATCCGGCCAAGGTGGAGGCGGTTATGTAGTGGGAGACTCTGAGATCTCCCTCAGACATCAGGAGTTTCTTGGGTTTAGCAGGGTACTGCCGGAGATTTATTCGAGATTTCTCCAAGATCGCAGTACCCCTCACTCGTCTTACGAGGAAGGGGGTGGATTTCCGGTGGGGCCCTGAGCAGCAGAGGGCGTTTGAGACCCTTCGGCGATGTTTGTGTGAGGCACCAGTGTTGACGCTCCCCAAGGGAGTCGAGGATTTCGTAGTATTTTGTGATGCGTCCATCACAGGTCTGGGGGCGGTCCTCATGCAGAAGGGACGGGTGATCGCCTATGCATCGCGACAGGTGAAGCCGCATGAGACGAGATACCCTACGCACGATCTTGAGTTGGGAGCGGTGGTTTTCGCTTTCAAGATTTGGAGGCATTATCTGTACGGGGTCCGATGTACTATATACACGGATCACAAGAGTTTGAGGCACATCATGGATCAGCCGAACCTGAACATGAGGCAGCGCAGGTGGCTAGATGTAGTCAAGGACTATGATTGTGAGATCCTTTACCATCCTGGTAAAGCGAATGTGGTTGCGGACGCTTTGAGCCGCAAGTCAGTTGGGTCTTCAACCCCGGCAAGGTGTATGAGGATAGCGGTGGATTCCCCGCTTGTGAGCTTGATTAGGGATGCTCAGGTCGAGGGCATGAGACCAGAGAATTGGAAGATGGAGCGGATTAAGGGCGAGAACGCCCGGTTTGTTCAGGATAGCCGCAGATTATTGACCCGACACGGTCGGTTTTGGGTTCCGATGTCCGGAGGGATCCGACAGACAGTGATGGAGGAGGCTCATAAGTCTCACTTTTCTTTACACCCGGGGCCACCAAGATGTACCGGGATTTGAGTTTGAGCTACTGGTGGCCGTGCATGAAGCGAGAAATCGCCTGGTACGTCGAGAGGTGCTTGACTTGTAGGATGGTCAAGGCCGAGCATCAGAGGCCGCATGGAAAACTGCAGCCCCTGGAGATTCCCATGTGGAAATGGGAACAGATCACGATGGACTTTATTACCAAGTTGCCGAGAACGGCGAAGGGGCTTGATGTTATATGGGTCATCGTGGATCGATTGACCAAGAGTGCCCATTTCTTGGCCATACGGGAGAGTTCGTCGGCCGAGAAATTGGCCGATATGTACGTCAGCGAGATTGTCTCTCGCCATGGGGTTCCAGTCTCCATTGTCTCCGATCGGGATGTCAGGTTTACTTCCCGTTTTTGGCAGAGGTTCCACGAGGAACTGGGTACGTAGCTGCACTTTAGTACAACTTTCCATCCGCAGACCGACGGTTAGAGCGAGCGGACCATTCAGACCCTCGAGGATATGTTGAAGGCGTGTGTCATTGATTTCGGTGGGAGCTGGGATTCTCACCTACCGCTGGCAGAGTTCGCCTACAACAACAACTATCATTCCAGTATTGGCGCCGCGCCTTTTGAGCTGTTGTATGGTCTGAGATGTAGAACCCCGGTCTGTTGGGGTGAAGTTGGACACAGAGTGATGGGTCGAACAGAGGTAGTCTTGCAGACTACCGAAAAGATCCAGCAAATCAGACAGCGGCTGCAGACCGCTCAGAGTCGGCAAAAGAGTTACGCTGATAGACGTCGATCGGATTTAGAGTTTCAGGTTGGTGACATGGTACTTCTGAAGGTCTCGCCCTGGAAGGGTGTGATCCGCTTCAGGAAGAGGGGAAAATTGGGTCCCCGTTATATTGGGCCATTCAGGATTATTGCCATGGTTGGCAAGGTGGCTTATAGGCTTGAGCTACCGCAGGAGCTCAGCCGAATTCATAGCACATTCCATGTTTCGCAATTGCGGAAGTGTATTATGGACCAGGAGGCAATAGTATCGATGGATGATATTCAGGTCGATGAGCGCCTGAATTATGTAGAGAGGCCTGTAGCCATCTTGGAAAGGAAGAAGAAGATTTTGCGGAATAAAGAGATACCTTTGGTAAAAGTGCAGTGGGAGCATCAGAGAGGATCCGAGTGGACGTGGGAGCCGGGGGCGGAAATACGGGAGCATTACCCGACATTGTTTATTCCAGCGGACTTCGAGGGCGAAGTCTAGTTCAAGTTGGGGAGAATTGTAACGCCCCGATTCCCAGGTATTGTTTAAATAAGAATTTAATTGGTTTCAAGGCCTACTCGACGAGTTGGTTGCTCTACTCGTCGAGTAGCAATGAGTTTGATACGCGTGTTTAGTGACCTACTCGCCGAGTCCATGAAGGGACTCGACGAGTAGGCGCTGGCAGATGAAACCCTAAATCCCAGGGTTTTGCACCCTATTTAAAGGAGCCTCAGCCTCCTTTGGCCTCATTACAGTCTTTGAGAGCTCAGTGAAACCCTAATTCGTGTGGTACTCTTCTTGGTGTGATTTAAGCCTTGGAAAGAAGGTTGGCTAGGAGGGAAAAGCTTGAAGAGCAAAGGAGTTGAAGCAAGGAAGGTGTGGGAAGCAGAACTTACCTCAGCTAGCATCTTCTGGAGGTATCAAGTTGAAATCTTTACTTCCCTTTCCTTCTAGATCTCTTTTCTTTTGGATGAGTTTTAGGGTTTTATGGATTTTGAGTTGAGATGGGGAGCTATGGGCTAGATCTGAAGTTGTAACTTCAGATCTGGACCCTTCCTAAGTCCTAGAGTCATAAAGTTGCGGGTTTGGGGGTGATTAAGACCCTCCTTGTGCATGTAACCCCATTAAGAGCTTAGAATTGCCATTAAGAGCCTTTTTAGCCATGCATACACCTAAAGGTTGCAACTTTACGTGAAAAGCATGCCCTAGAAGCTTGGATCTGTAATTTGGAGCCATTGCATGGCTTAAATGAGTCTGTATGGCTTAAGGGCTGAAGGAACTCGGCGAGTCGCAAGGTTGACTCGGCGAGTCGTATGAAGATGGCATTGAACTCGACGAGTTGGATGAGCAACTCGGCGAGTCTGATGAAGATTGCCATAGACTCGACGAGTTGTATGAGCAACTCGGCGAGTCAGATGAGTTTTCCCCAAGTTATGAAGGTGTGTGTATCCGTCGTGTTGCAAGAAGGAAACTCGGTGGGTGGTCTTAGGGTTTCGATTGAAAATCGTCGGAACTCGACGAGTCACCCCGGTGACTCGGCGAGTGGGGAAGAACTTCAAGGAACTCGGCGAGCAGCCGAGGGTACTCGGCGAGTTAAGGTCAACATGGACTGTTGACCTTGACTGAGGACTTTGACTTTGACTAGGGGTTGACTAGTCGGTTTATGGAGTACCTTGTGAGGTTAAGGACTTATGAGTATTTTCGTACTATGGTGATAGGTGGGGGAATCCTTGGCAAGTGATCCGAGAATTGGGACTTATCTACCGAGTCGACATCTGCGAGGTGAGTTATCCTCACTATATCGATAGGGTCTAAGGCACCAAGGCCGGCCCTTTTAGTTGTTATCGTTATGGTATGTTACATGTGGATATGATCTGTTAGATCGGAATCAGGATAGACAGTATGTTATGCTCTTATGATACGTTGGGATTAATATGTTAGTGTCCTGCTAGGTCAGTACTCTAGTTATGAGTGATTGCTATGTTTGATGATTGTATATGCCAGTATATGTTAGTTATGCGTACATGATTAGTAGCTTGATGCTTGGGTTGAGGCGGTCCTGCTCTGTGCTGAAGGCCAACACACCCTATGAGCTGTCCGTGGAGACTGTAGGCCCACATGGCGGTCCAGTCATGCCGAAGGCTCGGTATAGATTCAGTTGGACTGTAGGCCCTGTAGGGCGGTCCAGTCAGGTCGATGGCCCAGTATGCATATTGATTGATTGATTATTACGGCATGGTATTATCAGTGTGGTATTGGTATTTTGGGGGTAGCTCGCTAAGCCCTCGGGCTTACAGTTTTCAGTTTATTGTTTCAGGTACTTCATGAGTTCATGGCAAGGCGAAGGCGTGACCGTACCGCTCCTCATCCTTATGATCTGGCTTTTGGGACACTCTGATTGAATAATGAATTGAAAACACTTTTGTAAACAATTACTATTTGGTTTTATTTATGCTTGAAAAGTTTAAATTTGGCGTAAAATTTATGGATGTTACACACGCCTACTCTCACCCCACCCACCTCTACCTAACCCACCTTAACACCCCCAACCCACCACACCCCTACCTACCCACCCACCCACACCCTCACCCCCCACACACATCCACCCCCACCCCCACCCCACCCCCATCGACACCCCAACAAACACACACACACAAACACAAAACCCACCCACCCCCCCCCCCCCCCCCCACACACACACAACACAACACACAAAAACACGGAAACACCCCCCACCCACCCCTACAAACACACACACAGACAGCCCACACAAACCCACACCCACCCCCACCCATAAACACACACACACACACACATAGACACCCCCCCACACACACACACACCCACCCACCCACAAACACACATACATACAACCCCCCCCCCACCCACAAACACACACACACAACCCACATCCACCCCACCCCCCACACATACACACATACAGACCCACATCCCCCCACCCACCCAAACCTATCTCATACCTACCCATCCCACCCTACCTACTCCAAAGATATGAATTAATGCATTAAACTTAGCCCAAAACATCATATAAATAACATTAAAATAAAATGCACCATGAAATGATTTGGTAACCATGGATGATCAATCTCAGATCGATATGAGGTAGGGTGAAGTGGGGTGGGATAGGGTGGGGTAGGGGTTGGTGGGGTAGTGTGGGTTGAGGTAGGGTGGGGTAGGGGTTGGTGGGGTGGGGTTGTGTGGGATGAGGTAGGGTAAGGTAGGGTGGGGTGGGGTGGGGTGGAGTGTGAGTGGCATTGCGGGTTTGTGTGATGTTAGTTAGAATAATAAAAATTGGAAAATGAAAACTCATAGAAAAATGCACATCTAAACGCGTTTTCTAATTTTCTAAAACGGAAAATGAAAAATGAATAAGATTTAACTAAACGCGTTTTCTAAATTTTCCAATGAAAACTGAAAGTGGAAAATGAAAACTGAAAACGGAAAATAGAAAACAGAAAATAAAAACTGTTTTTCCGCAACTAAACGCAACCTACATATTGCAGTGTTTTTAGAAAAATCCTTTTGGACCGTCAAAAATGATCCTCTCGTTGAAATTAAGGTTAAAGTTGAGGTGTGATATTTCATAGGAGATTTAAGATTAAATTTTGGACACACAAAATATTCAGTGTTTTGTAATATATATCGATCATACATGAAGGACCTTACAAGGGATTAAACGTAAACCTTGAATTTAGCATTGACCGTCCATATGGTACTTAATTATAATTACAAAAATTTAGATATGAATGTAAATAAAATAGAAATAGAAAGTTTTTTCACCTTTTTTGGAACAACCCTAACAAATCTAACATGCTATATGTATGATTTAAATTCGATATTTACTTGGCTTATTCACCCATTCTTTTATAAAATGACAACTTTCCCTTTATTTTCCTTAAAATAAAGAGAAATCAAGTAATCTAACCATTTTTTTGATTGTTTTTAAAAAATATAACTCTTTTTTTTTTTGAAAAATGACAACTTGGTCTGGAATGGGGCGTTCCAGACCCGATTTTAAATTCAGTTAAACGGGTACATAATTCCGACCCGGTAATCTGGTCTCCTATAAATACCATTTAATCCGTTCCGGAATGGATTTCAACACCTTTGTTTCAGATTACTCTATATCCCATTCCGGACACCTCTACAACTGAAAATGTCTTCTGATAGCAATAAAGAAATGTAGTTTTTATATATAAGTTTCAAATCTGTTTCTAATTAAATGCATTCATTTTATATTATACGTTAAAAATGTTTAGTTTACGCAATTATAAAGGTATTATATTAGTTTTTGTGAATTTTAATCGTGTTAAGACAATTATAGGATTACATAGACTTATACATTTATACTACATTATGTCACCAACTTGCGGTTCGGGGATTATTTCCACCCCAATTCTGGTTTTGCAGAATTTAGAGAACATGTGTTTCCATTTGCGCCGCTTTTACGTTCGGTGAGTGTGGCTGACCTTATGAACGTGTTCAACCTTACTTCATCAATTAAGCAATGAAGACGTGGTGAGAGTCTCCCTGCTGTATATGCTAGAGCAAGAATTTTTGGGGATATACCCGCGACAGCCAGTTACTAATGAACGTATGACACTCGTCTCTAATTTATAGGAGTTTAACAGGTATATAGTTTTTTACCCACATTATATCAAAATGATACTTATTAGGAAAATTGATTAATCTAAACCTTATTAAGTGTAATTGTTTGAGATAGGTACCCATGGGGCAGATTGATATGGGATTTCACTTACAAACAGAAATGTGATGTGTTTGATAACATTGAGGACCATTTGAACCCAAATGCGCCAAGAGTCAGCAGTAGACACACATATACTCTATGTATTTAAGGTATGTACACTATGTTTAATAAGGGTTTTTAAACAAGTATTGTAACTTTGATAACTTGATAAGTTGTTTGGATTTTAGAGATATTTCGTAACACTAATATAGTTGGTTCCTCTATACAGGGTGTTATCCCTTGGGCAGTTGCATACTCTAGGATGAGGTGTTTGCATGCACCTGATTGTCAACGTACTCTCGATGTTACTAATGTATGTATTTTAGTCCACCTTAAAATTTATAAGTTGATATGACATAAATAACTTAAGATTAACCTTTATATATTGTTTTTTTATGCAGCGTTCCCCCAACGAGTTCTTGCAGCCTACTTCGTAGGAGCGTGCTGCTAGGTGGTGGATTGAGAGTATCCAGTGGATAAATGTTGCATATTACGATAATGTTTGAGTTATGGTTTTCTTTGTTAATGTTTTAAAAAAAATTCCTTTTGAAGATATAGCAAAAACAAATTTATCCTTCCGCATAACATTTCGTAGAATATTATCATATCGTACAAACATCACTACGGGTTTTTTAAATCAACAGTATCATATAGTTGGCTACCTTTTTCACTAGTATGTCTACTCTTAGACTTAACATTACTTTTACCACTTGACTTGGTCCTACTTGAAGATTCACTTTTTGTTGATTCTGTGGGAAACAGAGTGTCACAGTTTTTGCTTGTGTTACCGATCCTTGGGCAACGAGTACATTTTTTCTGAATCAGACCTTCACCTTGGGATGGGATACAATTATGGTTTTTAGGTCGTTCATCTTGTCGTTTGTCCATCAATGGTGGCAAAACAACAATTACTTCATATGGTTCTTCATATTCAGCTGCAACTAGCACAGGAAACACAACCTCTACATATGTTGATCGATATGTTTCCATTATGAAGGTATACCCGACAATTTCCGATCCTTGAATACCGCCATAGCATGAGTCCAAGGTATACTCGGCAATTTCCATTTCCCACACATGCAGTAACGACTTTCCAAGTTTACTATACCATTTTTCATTTGGTCAGTCATCTCATATTTGCTTTGATCAATCTGGTATACCCGAAAAGCAGAGGATTTATTGATCCTCCTATCGATGACCTTCTCAACATACTCAGTAACATCTTTTTTGCTTTCAGCTATAATAAACATTTACGTATATTTTGTCATGCACTATAAATTACATTACAATTATCATTGAAGTATTACAATATAGGGAAACACTTACCTCTAGCATTAAGTCATGGCACCACCATTATTGCATAGTTGCTCGAAAGAAATCAATCAATATTGTTATCTGCGTCTCTTGATAATGCATTGACGAAATCAGCACTGTTTCATGTCATAATATTGTAACGAACCATAGGGAAACATGACCTTGCCTATCTCTCGTTATCGATTATGTCTAGCCATGCCTGATAATCATCGTTTAGTTCATGATGTAGCCTACCCAAGCTTCCTTTGAAATCAGACTCTCGGTAAGCCTTTGCAACCCACAGAACAAAATCTATGTTCTCTCTTGCTTTCCGATCTTTTCTCTCATATTCATCAACAAATGGCGACAGCATAGTCCGTGATTTGCATTCGGGAACACGACTTGAATGGTTGTTTTAATTGAATTGGCTCTATCTGATATGATAGCCAAATATGGAATGTCCCCAATACATTCTTTGATTCTTGATAAAAACCAAATCCATGACTCTCCACTTTCAATTCTCCGAATACCAAATGCAATATGGAGGATTTGGTTATTACTGTCCATGCCTACTGCTAGGAACATGGTGCCTAAGTATTTCCCTTTAAGGTGTGTATTGTCAATGATAATAATAGGACACAAACATCTTTGAAACGCTCGAACCTTAAAAGTAATTACTAATCTAATTAAAGTGAAAACATGTGTATAGACATTAAATATAAAGAAGTAGGTATATAAAATATTACCGCGCAACCGTTAGCCATTAAAAAGTATTCAAATTTTTTGTCATCACTCATCTTTATATGTGTAACCATCCCTGGATTCTTCTTCTCCAAGTTGTAACGATATAAAGGTAGTCTTAAAAAAGCTTTCTTCAGGGGCCTCTCTTAATAGATTTAGAACATACATTTTAGCATTCCATGCTTGCCAATATGAAAAATGTACACAAATACGGTCATTTAAAGTTCGTTGTATTTGTTTCTCCAGCAACATATTACCAGTACTAGCAACTATTATGCCATTCAAGAAGTAACCCAATACTTTTTTGTTGGTTTGTCGGTGATGGGGACGTAGCTGTGTTTTTGAACAAGTGTGTTTCTCCGATAGTTTAACCACTTGAAATGTATCACTAGTATTATGTTTTGTTGCCCTAATCTGCCAGTTATAATTATCCATATAGCAAACAACTTCAAACCTGTCTTTTGTAGATTTTTTCACTTTTTATTGGAAACCTTCACTAACACTTTTCAATCCTAAATTAAGCTTAAGTGCTTCTTTGTTTTTGAAGAGTTGGTATAACTTCATATGGGAATTATAGTTGCGTTTTGGCCCCTTTACGATTTTGTTGAGCTAATTCGGGCAGTGGTAAAGGTTCAGACATATGTCAATGGGTGGGTTGTGTTCTTCATAATCGGAAAAATAAAAAGGAAACTTTTCCTGGTGTGCTTTTGGGGGTTGTAAGGGATCAATTTTCTCCACTCCATCTTCATGATCATCCCCATCAAATTCAGTATAACTCTGAAAATGTTCAACTGGCTCTCTATGTGCAATTATATTACCATCATCAACCAACATCATTAGTTTTTCCCCATCATTCGTAGATTCATCAAAATCAACAGTAAGCTCAACATGAACAACTACCTTACCTTTAAACCTATAATCACCCCATGTATAGGGTCATTGTAAGAAGGAACATGGTTGGTTGCCATAGGTAATAAACTACAAATTTGGTTACTTCCAGCATTGGAAGAACCATTTCCAGAATGATTTACCCCGGGAAATCGATTAGTACAACTTTCCATAATATTACTAACAACAAATAGTTGTACTGTGTTGGGAGGCATAGTAGCAACAAACCTTAGAAAATATCTAACATCACTATCGCTAAGAATCTACATAACTATATTTGATCTTGGACATTGAAAAGATAGACGGATTTGATTAGTGTGTAACTTGGACTTGGAAGCAACCAACTAAACTAACCCAACGAAGTTGATATATTGCTTATATCTACACCAAAGCATGTGTAATTCGGAGCCAGATAATGCATACATTTGTCGATACGTTGTCATTGCCCTCCACTAGAATTGGAACTCGAAAAAAACCCATATACGTACTCATTCTAGAATGTTTATGGAAAGTATCGAACACACAAATATTTTAAAAACACAAATGTATTTCATATTTGGAACAAAAACCTAATTCTAGCTCTCCAGAATAACAATCCGGAATGTACGGTCGTTTCGAACTTTAGTCCGGAATATACTTTTCAGTCCAGAAGGTATGGAGTGTCAGATTCCGGACCAAATTTCCACCAACCGACATCCACTCTGGAATAAGATCATAAATACTCCGGAATATCATATTCTAGATCACAAGTCCAGAACAACATTACGTACTCCGGAATACGATATTCCATAGCATATGGTCATTTTACCAAAAAAAAAAAAATGCTAGTTGTTTTTGTTTAAATGGTCGTTTATAAGGGTTACATTACTCAATTTCCCTAAAATAAAAGGGTAATGACATTGTAGTCTACCGAACTTTCAACTTGTGGTTTAAATGGTCCATAAACTATTTTTCTAGCTTTATGTGGGAATAAGGTGGATTTTTAGAGTTTAAATGGTCATTTTAGACAAATTGAACGGGTAACCACTTATTATTATGCCATCTCATTTAGTAAATCGACTAAATTGTACCTTTCTTGTGCATCTCTCTCTCTCTCTCTTGCTCTCTCTCTCTCTCTCTCTCTCTCTCTCTCTCTTTTTTTTTTTCTCTATCTTTCTCTCTCTCTTATGTTCACCGTTCGAAGTTTTAGTGCCACCATCAAAGGTGTCGGTGGACATGCGGTAACATGACTGTTATCTAAAGATCCGATTCTTGCAACATTAATAAAGGTTGTTGCTATACATCATATTGTATTTCACGGAACGGATCCACTTTAGTCCAGAGTAATATTTCAACTTTTTTGAAACTGGCTATTTATGTGCTTTAAGGGTCCAATTCTTTTTTTTGGTGATTTGGTAGTTGTGACAATTGGCTACATTACTGGAGGTAAAGCTGACAATGTAATTCCAAAGAGTATATATGGGGGAACATGTCGAAGCTTGTTTTCTGAAGGTTTACTAAACACCAAATAAAGGATTAAACTGGTAAACCTAAAATCCTCTAGTAATCAAGATACACAAAGATGGTAGCATAAATCATATTTGGAAATTCCACTAAAAATTTCTGGAATTTTGTATGAATTTATTTGATTTCATTGATTGGATTTTACTGATTTTAATTGCATGGTTTGAAGGTGTATACATATCTTTAACGATTTTAGATTCAATAACTCTTGTTCATGTTCACCGTTGAAATCTAGATCGAGATTTAAAAGAGAGGAGATGTAGTCAATGTCACACCCCCAAACCGGAAAGGCGGAAACGTTCGGGGGTGGATGACGTTATATGTAGTATCACAACAATTTCATCATAGTAATCAAAGTAAACACAACCATTACATTGAATATATATATAAAGTTATTTACATCTGTTTGATTCATATTTATATACATCAAAAGTAGCAAAATAAATACGTGACTCTATATGCTCCGTCTTCTCAAAAGTCTGCTGAGGTACCTGTCTACTGATTTCCTGAGAATACAAGCGGTTTTTAAAAGAGTATCAGCATTAAGCTGGTGATTTCATAAGCATGTTTTTGTAATGAAATCTTGTTAATGAATTAGTGAAAGATGTTTACATGTTTCCCAGAAAATCCAATATTTTCTAACATATGAGTTTGTTACAACGTTCCATAAAGTACTAGTTTGATTTCCTGTTTACCACCAGATGAATTGTATAAAACTGTTTTGAATGTAAATCCCCTTTTTGTATGAATAACCCTGGCTATCACCAGTATGTATAGAATGTTCTGTTGGAAAACCCTGGTTACCACTAGTATGTATAGAAGATTCATTAATTAAAATGAAACCATGTATTTTATTCCCTGGAATTCTCCAGTATAATGTATAATAGTTCTATTAGTTAAAATAAAACTAATGAAGAATGAAATCCTGTAAACAAAAGGTTAGTTTATACAATTGTGAGTTGTATAACCATACTTGATATGACCTAGTGACCTTTACGACGTTCTTCAAGTGTCGGATATATGACATTTGTCACCCCAGGCATGCCTGCCTAACTGTAGCTAGCAGTTCAGGTGTGGGATTGTCAGTCCCGAATAGATCTATTCACAAATCTCACGCTCTCCCTCCATTAGACTCTGGTTATACTATGATAGGATTTAGTTCAGTACACCAAAGGGTACAAATTTGAAGTAGAGTCTCACAATTCTGTATAATCTAGTTTACGTGCAGTTCTGTATCAATCTATTGTATTTAATCCTATGTGTATACTTTATAGAGAAATAATTATACTTAAATAATTATGTAATAAAGTTTCCTTGTTACCCGCGAATATCATAAACTAAGTCTGTCATAGTTTATATGTTTAACAATGTATAAGCTCTGAATTTGTGATACTGTATTTTGAAACCCCAAACTATACCTATTATAGTTTGCATGAAAATTATGTATTTGGTTCATGAATTGATCTGAAAACTATGCAATTTGAAAGTAAGTCGAAAACATCCCTTATGCTCAGCATAATACAAAAGGGATAAAATATCTAAATATTTTATGAATATGTAAATCGTATAACTATATTCATTGCATCTGATTTGAAGTGTTTTGAAATCCTTTTGTATAAAAACACAAAAACAATTGTGTTTGGCTTGTATTCTCCCCCTGAAAACATTTAAAACCATAAAAGCATAGGGGTATGAACTCATTTTTAGTTGCGGAAAGTGTCGGACACGAAACTGTGAATGGAGAACCTCGGTTGTTGGTGTACGCGACACTTAACGGAATCCTAATAACAATTAGATACATATATGTATATTATTAGCGAAACCATTATTTATAGTGTTGGAAACACACTTGCTTTTGGTTTAGGAATGTTACAGGGACTCGATTGAATCGGAGAAAGCGGGTTTTCAGCCAATTTCACCACTTAGGGAGGATTTGCGGCCGTGAAGGGGATTACGGTCGTGAACTGTTCTCGGCCGTGAACTGTTCTCGGCCGTGAACAACCCCTCGAAGGGTTTACGGCCGTGAATGATGTTCTTGAAGGGAATATGAACTTTTGAAGTGTGTACGACTGTAAACAGGTTGCGACCCTTGAAGGTTTGAAGATTTGAAGGGTGTACGACCGTAAACTCAAGAACAGCAACACTTGTTTTGACGAAAAACTGATGTTTTGATGCTCCCCAAAGAGTTCTAAGGCGGGTAGAATGATAGATGAAGAGAAATCTTGAGTTTTCTTGTGTTTTCGGGTGGGGGTTTTTAGAGAAAGGGAGTGTGTTCGCGGTCAGAAAATCTCAAATGAGGGTGGGAGTCTCGTATATATAGGCTGGGGGGGTATGGTCGGTGGTGGGGTCCAACCGTGAACAGTTTACGGCCGTGATCGGGTTCACGGCCGTGAACACCAGTCAGGCCGGATTTTTGCTGATATTCGAAGGAAACTCGGGTTTTCGCGTGATTTTGGTTCCGACTCATAAAAGAAAATTCAATTATATAACTTAAATGATTTTCCAAATCATAAGAATTTGTCAGAATTAAATTTTATTAACGGAATCGTGCTAACATTAACGGAAAAAGACTCGGGTTGTCACATCATCCCCCCGATAGAGGGAATTTCGTCCCGAAATTCAAACACAGAATACAAATCATGGACTCGGAAAAAGATGCGGGTATTTCTGTTTCATCTGGTCTTCACGCTCCCAAGTGAATTCAGGTCCCCGCTTGGCATTCCAGCGGACCTTCACTATCGGTATGCGACTTTGTTTCGTTCGTTTGACTTCCCGATCCATGATTTCGACTGGTTCTTCCATGAAATTAAGGTTCTCATTGATCTCGATCTCATCAAGAGGGATAACTAACATTTTGTCGGATAAACACTTTTTAAGGTTCGACACGTGAAAGACAAGATGAATGTTGCTAAGTTCTTGTGGTAAACGGAGTTTGTATGCTACGGGACCGATCCTAGCGAGGATCTCGAATGGTCCTATGTATCTCAGATTCAGCTTTCCATGTTTTCCGAAGCGTATCATGCCTTTCCAGGGTGAGACCTTTAATAAAACACGGTCACCAACCTGGAACTCCAAGGGTTTTCGTCTTTTATCGGTGTAGCTCTTTTGTCTATCTCTTGAAGCTTTTAGTCGTTCCCGGATTTGTACGATCTTTTCTATGGTTTCACGGATGATTTCTGGGCCTGTGAGAGTGCTATCGGGGACTTGACCTTTAGCTAGCTGTGTGTCACCCACCTCGGCCCAGCACAGAGGGGATCTGAACTTATGGCCATAGAGGGCTTCGAACGGCACAACCATGATGCTGGTGTGATAGCTGTTGTTGTAAGAGAACTCGACTAACGATAAGTGGGTATCCCATAACTTACCAAAATCTACAACACACACTCTCAGCATGTCTTCTAAGGTTTGAATGGTTCTCTCACTATGCCCGTCTGTCTGAGGATGGTAAGCTATGCTCATATCCAGCTTAGTTCCAAGAGCTTTCTGCAGTGACTGCCAAAATCTCGAGGTGAATCTGCTATCCCGATCAGAGATAATGGACACATGTATACCATGCAGATGAACTATCTCTTGGATGTAGATTCGTGTTAGTATCTCCATCTTGAATGTGTCTTTGATTGGCAGGAAGTGGGCGGATTTGGTCAATCGGTCGACAATTACCCAGATGGTATCGTACCCACTCGGAGAATTGGGCAATTTAGTGATGAAATCCATCGTAATCCTTTCCCACTTCCACTCAGGTATTTCTGGCTGCTAAAGTATACCTGAGGGCTTTTGATATTCTACCTTCACCTTAGCACAAGTCAGGCACTTGCCCACAAAGGTAACAATCTCTGCTTTCATGTTTGGCCACCAATATAGCTTTCTAAGATCCAGATACATCTTATCCGAACCTGGGTGAACGGAGTATCTAGTATTGTGAGCTTCACTCATAACAACCTCCCTGTAACCGCCGAACTTTGGGTTCCAGATCCGTTTCATGAAGTAGTAAACTCTGTCTCCCTTGATCTCTAGGTTCTTTTCCATTCCCCTCAAAGCTTCATCCGACATGTTCTCTGGTTTTAAGGCTTCCAGCTGAGCCTCTCTGATTTGAGCGGACAGATGGGAATGGATGGTCATTGTCAGTGCCTTCACTCTACGACCTGAATACTCTTTCCGACTGAGGGCATCCGCTACCACATTGGCCTTGCCGGGATGATAGCGTATTTCTCACTCATAATCACTGAGTAACTCTACCCATCGTCGTTGCCTCATGTTAAACTCTTTTTTATTAAAGATATGTTGTAGACTCTTATGGTCGGTGAAGACAGTACACTTGGTTCCGTATAGATAATGTCTCAAAATCTTTAAAGCAAAGATCACTGCTCCCAACTCCAAATCGTGAGTTGTATAATTGACTTCATCTGTATAAAAGTATGTTTTTCCCATTTATTGCTATCTTTCATTAGAAAAAAAGTATGTTTTAACCCAATAGTACCACTGCTGTATAATGAAGTGGATAAATGAGAACTCCTAGTCGTATTAAATGAACTATACGTATTGGGGAGTCTTGTTGTCTTTAAAACCGGTTTGGTTAATTAAAGATTTGAAATGTGATGTAGTTGTAACCATGCTGATTGACAGCTGAATACACGACGACCTTTTAGCGTCGAAAATAGTGAGGTGACATTTTGTCACCCCTTGGTATTACCGGCTGGGACTGTAGCTAGCAGTCGGGGTGTGAGAGTGTCTGTCCCGTATAGATCTATACACACAATGCCCGCTCTCCCTCCAGGAGACTCTGGTTACAAATATGATACAACAATGTATTGTTGTATCATGAAGTAGTATTTCACATTTTAGTTATCATGTTCTTTCTGTACTTGTATATATATATATATATATATATATATATATATATATATATATATATATATGTATATATATATATATATATATATGTATATGTATAAGTTCTTTCCTGTTCTTGTTTGTGTATATGTATGTGTGCTCTTTAGTTCTTTGTATATGTAGATGTATATGTTCTCTAAACTATACCTATTATAGTTTACTAGTAGGTTTTTTTGTCCTCGACTTATAGAAAGGAGTCAATTGTTCAGTTTAAACAATCGAGTTAAGTATACTTTTTAAAGGTAAAGTTTTATATTCATATACGTATTTTGTATGTATAACTATGAGTTAATCGACAGTCGGACTAGTGTATCCTACCCTAAGCCCACAACCAATAAGGAACATGAGTCAAGGTTATCAGCAATAGTCCTAAGTCCATTAAAGCATGCTTATACACTAATACATAAACGAATATTGTTTTGAAAGTAAAAGAGTTTGAACAGAATTTTGAAAAGAGTTTAACGGCAGTTTAAAAAGAGTTTTACAATAAAATCTAACAATGTTTTAAAAGTAGTTTGGAAATGAGTTTGAAATAAGATATTTGACAAGTATACAAATGTTCATACTAACACAAATTTAATTGTGTTCAACTTGTATCCCCCCTAAAAGCATTTAAAACAGTTAAAGGTTGATTGCAGGGGTATGAACTTACCTGAAGTGAGTGGTTTGAATGAAAGATCGATATGGGATGCTGAGTGTCAAGTGAAGTCTCGAACACAAACGAATCCTATTTAGCATGTAATAACACATATATGTATCAAATTAGGGTATATCACAACTAGATATGATAGGAAACCACCCTAGGGACTAGGAAACACTTGAAACTAAGTGTTAAAATCATATGTGATTTAATGAGGGAGGTTTATGGCCACACAAAGGTGTGTACGGCCATGGGTGTACTGCCCAAGAGTGTGTACGGCCATAGGTGTACGGCCCATGAGTGTACGGCCGTACACTCATGAAGAAGTGTGCGTTTGAGGTGTTTTGAAGGTCCTAACTAGCATCAAAGGGAGTGTTCTTGGTCCGATGTTTAGTTTTAATGCAAGTTTAAGGCCAATAATGAGCATCAAAGAGGGTTTACGACCCTATGAGGTGTGTACGGCCGTACACCTGGGTTTACGGCCGTACACCCTTCATGTTCTTGCTAAAATGGTCGATCTTAAGGTGAAAAACAAGTGTTTCTAGTAGGTAACAAGCATAGGAAGCAGTTACTCACAATTTGGAAGCTTGAAGAGGGTTTATAGCCACCAAGAACTAGTGTGTGTTCTTGGTGAAAGATGAAGATCTAGCCAATGATGAAATTAATGAGATGAAAACATGGATTCACCACTAGATAAAGTAATGTAGCAACAAATCAAGGTGGGAAACACTTACATCTTTGAAGATTTTGGTGACAAATGTGATGATAGTTGAGAGAAAACCCGAAATCTTGGCTTGGGAGTGTTTAAAGTGTTGAAAAGTGGCTAAGTACCACTTATATAGGTGGGAGTGTACGGCCATGAGGGGGTGTACGACCGTACACTTCTCCTATAGGAGTGTTTGGCCCGAAATGCAACTTGGTTTTACTAAGCTTAGGACACTCAAACAGACCCTAAACAATGCTAAAAGATAGCTGAAACGAGTCTGACTTTGATTGAATTGAATGGCTTATACAAAAGAGAAATTTCGGGTTGTCACATTTGTTCGGGATTTACATGTTTTTCGATACAAGAAAATAAAAACATAAAGTTAAGACTAAATTAAAAAAATTGTCTAAGTGGTCATCAAATCTTTACAATTCCACTTTTATATTTTTAACGACTAATCCCTTAAGTATAAAGTCATTGCCAATTATTTTCATGTTCTTAATGTGTCAAGAGAATCAGTGTTACTAAGGATGCTTTTGGTCACTTTTACCGGTGAAGCAAAAGTTTGGGTGAAATCTCTTGCACCCGGATCCATAACTACTTGGGACACCCTTCGTGAAGCTTTTATTGAGCAATTTAGCTCACCTTCCAAGATCTCAAAGCTCAAAAAGAAGATGGCTAATTTTCAACAAGAAATTAGAGAGTCTCTATATGAAGCATGGGAGAGGTACAAAGGATTGCTTAGTAGTTGCCCTCAATATGATTTGAATGTCCAACAAGAAGTGTATACTTTCTATGATGGGGTGCATGTCACAACTAGACAACTTCTTGACTCCCAAGGGCCAATGACAAAGAAGGAGCCAACTGCTATCAAAGAGTTTGCAAAGCGCTCACAAGAGCACCATAATCCAAGAGAGGATGTTACTAGAGGAAAAGGGGATGGAGGAAACAAGAATTTGGCTGCAATTATAGCTAAAATCGACTCTATGGATAGGCGAATGACAAATTTGGATCAATCCATTAATGCTATAAGAGTTGGTTGTGATAATTGTAGTGGTCCACATTTGACAAAGGATTGTGACTTAGATGAAAATGGGAATCGCAAGGCACCAGTGTTTTACTCGAGTGGTGACAAGTATTATGAAGATTGGAGGAAGCCTAAGAAGGAATGTTTGCCATATGAAGAGTACAAGAAACAGAAAGATGAGAAGTATAGACAAACCGGTCAGGGTTTCTACCCAAAAGAACAACCACAAACCGAAAAGAATATAGATTTCAAGTCGGTACTTCAAGGATTTATGGAAGCATCTGAAAAGAGACATGATATAATTGATGCTAATGTACAAGACCACCAAGCTTCCATAAAAAACATAGAAACTCAACTCGGTCAACTTACTACACTTGTTAATGAAAGATTACCACCTCAAAATCAAGACCCAAAAGCACAACCTCATGTAATGGCGATCTACACTGAAGAAGAGGTTCATTATGAGCCATTTGTGAACCATTAAGCAACTACAATGCGACCCAAGTCATGTTTAGAAGAAGAGGAGCCCGGAGCCAAAAGAGTAAAACGTGAGTTGCTTTCTGATGACTCACCACATCGTGGTGATATGACCACGTCGTGGTGTCGTGAAGAAATATTTTTTTCCGATTAATTCATATCATCCTACTTTACCATTCCCATCTCGTGCAATCAAACATTCTATGGAGCCCGAACAAAGAAAATTTATGGAAGAAGTGCTCACACTCTCAATCAATTCCCCATTCCTCAAATCAATAGAAATACTTCGAAAGTTCGCAAAAGATGTAATGAGTAATAGAAAGGAGTTGGAAAAGGCCTCAACAATAGTTCTTAATGAGTTTTGTTCAGCTGCAATTATGAAAGGATTACCAATTAAGATGGGAGATCTAGGACAACTCATATTGCATTTTGAATTTGGCAACTCAACTTCTATTAATGCTCTAACCGATTCGGGGATAAACATTAGTGTCATGCCATATTCTTTCTATCAAAAGCGCGGATTACCAAAGCTCCAAGATACAAGAATGACCATTCGAATGGAGGATCACTCAACTGTTGGATTAGATGTCTAAGCCCATAACTATTATTGGTATGTACTCGACCCGAGAGTAGCATGGTCTATTTGGGTTGCACTTCACCGGAACAATTTGTATGGATACTCTTTTGAGAGTAGTATGTTTATGATTTATTAATATATTATAAGTTATAATATATTAATATGAAATCATATTATTTAATAAATATTGATCAAGATTTAATTTGGAATTAATTTAGTGATCAAAAAGAGACTAATTAAATATGGACTCTTATGTATATAGAATGGGCCAAAGTTCATTTAGGATGGGCTAAGCTTGCATGGATAGTCCATGGAGTTTTTAACCCATGGATCCTATAGAAATGAAAGGTCATGGGTATTAGGGTTTACATGGATGTAACCCTAATCCACCATACTATATAAAGAGGTCCTTGGCACTTGAAATTGCACTAGTGTGTGAAGAAAGATGGCATAGCCGATTTTGAACAAGTGTATACTATTCTCTCAAGCTTTCGAAGTTGTTTTAGAGATTTGTAATTCAATTTGAGGCTTCCACACTATTGGGGCTAAGCTCTTAAAGGGTTAAGACTTCAAGCTCCATCAAAAGGTATGTCATCTAACTAGACTCTTGTAGTATAGTTGCTCCATAATATGCTAGTTAGGATGATGCTTTGGAATTTTGTATATTTGCATGTATAATAGTGAAAACATAGATCCAAGGCACATAGGGTTGCATGCACACCATAGGAGTGTTAGAATGCTCAAAAACCATCAGTGGTATCAGAGCCTAGGCTTGGTTTTCAGTTATTCTTGATGCAGTTGCTGAAAAATCAAAAATCTGGCTTTCTGGACAGTGGACTCACCGAGTCGAAGAGGAAATTCATCCTACTCGTCGAGTAGGTTCATACACTCGACGAGTAGGAGGCCCTGAGTGCAGATTTTCGACTTTTAAGGATGGAATTGTTCTGGAATCATTACCCTAAGCTGTTTTTGAACTTATAAACCTGTTTTTGATGTGGTAATGATCATTCTAATCCAATTCAAAAGATAATTGTCAATAGATTCATGTTTTGTATTAGTTTAATGGTTAGGCTAATTACATGAAAATTGTTTGATTTGAATTGTCTTGTTCATATGAGTTTAATCTAGATCATAGTTTTTCTTGACATGTTTGTTTGTTTATTAGATGATCTAAATGGCCTTTAATGGATTCCATAACTTGTCCTCAAGTTATGGAAAACCAAAAGTTTTTCTTTAAAAGGGTTTTTAAAGCCATAGGTTATAGAAATTTGAAGAGTCTTTTTCCATAAATTGTATTATGATATCCAAAGGTTTCTTGAATTGTTCAAAACTTGCCCTCAAGTTTTGGAATTTGTAAAGTTGCACTTTTGAATACTTTAGTTCCAAACCCTAGAATTTTAAATAGTTTAAAGTTCAACCCATATACTATTATAATATTATAAGTTTAATATATATATATATATATTTATTTATTTATAAGAGTAAAAGTCAGTCTTACCGTTAGTAGGCCTCATTCACGAAGCCGATCTATAAGGGGGGTATAAGGTTACTGCGTATAAAATGGCAGTTTAATGGGTGTCCACTCTCACCCACCGCTTCCTTGACTGGTGGAGGGTCGCTAGACGAACGGGTAGGACAAGGACTATAATTTTCATTAAAAGTATAATGATAAATACTAAGTAACTAAACACTTATAAATTCCCAATCTTAGTTACTTAGGAAAATGTGAAATTGGTGCTAGCCCATAAAATTATAGTTTGTACCTTACCAAGTCGTTGGTGAAGCGTGTGTGGGTAACCGGCACACTAACATGGACTAGTAAGAGTGGGAAAGGGTGACTTAATTGGTGAATCGTCATTCGCCTACCTTCAAATATTTTATAGCTTGGATTACGGCATCCCTCTTCCAAGTTATAAAATATTGTGTTGGGTCCTAGCCTTAATATTTCCGATTGGGTGTTATATTAAGGACTTAAATAAACTAAGTTGAATTTCTCCCATTGTAGATGTCTAGATCAGACAACTATGGTCTTCCCAAATCCCTTGAAAAAAAACTTTCCTAATGAAGATGATGTCCCGCCATTGGATCATGGAAATCATACTTCTCTTCCTCCACCTCCTCCAATAATTCTCCTTGACCCACAAGCTCGAAGACTTGAAAAGTTCAGGATCACTCAATCCCTATTGGATAGTAAACACAAAGATGGAAAGCCTATATGTGCTCATGTCTTGGACATGAAGCTTCATATTGACAGGCTAAGGATGTTGGGTGTCATCTTCCCAAGGAAGTTGGCTATTGACTGGGTCCTTCAGTCACTTCCCGAGTCATATAGTAAGTTCGTTAAAGACTGCTATGTGACAAATCACGACATGACCCCAATTGATCTTACCTATTTGCTAATTGCTGCCGAATCAACAATGATTTGGCACAATGGTCAAGCAAATCCGATTGGAAGGTCTACATCCCAAGTTGACATGGGCATCCCAGAAAAGATTCCTTCTCCTAAAGGAAAGGAATTGGGCATGGTCAAAAGTTTTGATCATAAGAGAAAGGCCAAATCTGAGACTGCTCCATGTGAGCCTGTGTGTTTCTATTGCCAAAGATAGGGACATTCGAATCGAAGCTGCCCAGACTACCTGCGAAGTTTAATCAGAATGTATGGTTCTGCTTCAGGTAAGTCTGCTATCTAACTCTGTTAAGTTTCTAATTGTTGATTCTTAATACATGATGTAACTAGGTTGCATTTTGATGTTTGGCAGGATCAAGCAAAGGGAAGGAAGCTTAAAAGAAGAGTATGCTGAATCTGATCGCGAAGATGGATTTCAATCGCATGGTTCGAAAATCAGATTTCTGAGCTACTGCTTGAGAGTTATTTTAGATTGCTAGGAAATATGTAATAGCATAGCTTTTCACTTATAATTGCATTGTAAGGAAAAGTTTTTCCGCATTTTATAAATAAATAAAATTTTGTTTTTGTTTTATTTTATATCTCCTTGCAATGGCATTTATGAAAAATTGATGTTTGTATGTTTCTAGCAATATTGAAAATATGAATTTGATTCTTTCACTTGTGGTAGTGTCTAAATTTACCAAACAAGGAAGATTCTCATCACCCAAGTTTCAATTGGACCGAAACGTGGAATCATGCAAGTTGTATTGTATGATGAATGAGAATTTTCATCTTTGGAAAATTAAGACTAATTCCTTGTTGACATGTATATGTAAGCCAAGTGAAGGACTAAGGGATCGAGTGTACATTCTTGTGCACTGGTAAAGTCCACCACAAAGATCGATAAGACTATTCGTCATGATTTACTAAAGTTTAGTAAATATGGTTATACTTACAAGTTTAAGTATAATTCTGAAGCATTGGAAAAGTTTCAATGTATGGCAGAACGAATGAGAAGAATCAAATTAGGCAGAAAGATAAAAGTTTCTCAAATCTGAAAAGATGGGAGAGTACTTTAGTATCATGATCATCTTAATGAGTATGAAACCTTATCACAATTGATCCTCTAAGGACATCTTAGTGCATTCTTATGGATAAGAAGAGGAGTCATGTATTGTTGAAGAGGTTAAATCAAGTAGATGAGTCATACTTCGTTCCAAAACAATTCTTAGAGTCATACTCCAAGATTGTAAGTTGAGTGACATATCTTAAAGAAGGTTATAACACTTGTCAAATGTAGAGTAAAATGTTTTCTACTCTTGTACATTTGAAATTGGTAAGTTTTGATGTTTTGGATAAAACAAAGACCAACTAAGGCCAATTGTGTGAAGTGTTTGCCTTGATAAGAATCCGCACTAACTCCTGAATATTTGTTTGTCAAGTAATGTTCCTTGACAAAGTGAATCATATATGTCAAGAGGTCAGTGGGAGTCTTAAAGATCTTGACAAGGTTCAAGAACTAATCAAGAATAAACCTATTGTTGAACACTAGCACACGACTTGAGGTTTGTGACCTATCGTGTTGAGATATTCTTGTTTCTGTGTCCATTCCAGTTGAAGTTGACTTTGCATATGAGTTCTGAGAGTTCTCAATTGGTTGCATAACAACTTGGATGCAATGGTAGGCCCTTGTGCTGCCAGGTGGCAATAAGTAAATAAGGTTGAGCAAGTTCAGTCCATATGAGTTTGGATTTGTCACTAACCTTGTCTTGCGATTATGGTTTTGACAATTCACATGGATAGGAACACATACACCAGAAAATCTAAGTGTCATAAGGTTTCTCTTCGATTCATGAAAATGATGGTGAGGAAACGCTTTCGCTAAATAGATTTTAAGTACATAGCAATTATGATATTTGCGTTCTCAAAGTCGTTAGTGGAGCGTGTGTGGTTAACCGGCACACTAACATGGACTTTTGAGAAATGGAAAAGGTCTAAACAATTGAGATTATGATTACGGCATACCTCTTCATAGTTCTTAAATTGTTTAGACACACATGTGAGCTATCTAAGGGAAGGTGTATGAGTTTAAGAAGCTTAGATAAAGTCTTATCGAAGCATCTAGTATCAGAAATCTAAACTTTGGTAAGAAAGTCAACAAAGTGTTGATTTCTAGAAGTCCAGCTGATTTATGAATACATGTCAAAGCTAGTGGGAGCATAAGTGTTATGCAGGTAAAATAATAATTATTATGCTATTGGGAGCATAATTAATTATGGTAAATATTGCAAGTTAGCAATGTTAATTATAGAAAACAAAAGTTTCAATTCGTTAAGTTGCAGGGGTTGAAAAAGTTGTTTTGCTATAATTAACGGAGAGGAATTCATACTTCATTTCAAATCTAAAAGCTTAGATGGTGAGATTTTAATCAAATTTAGTCATGATTACATTATTTGCGTTCTAAAATTCGATTATGATTACGGAATCCCTTTTCATAATTCGAATTATGAGAACATGGAAAATTATAAGAAATATTGTAGCAAAAGACTGGTCAAGTATCATGTATTTATGTGAGACATCATGAATCGTGTCTTGTATGCTTCGAATATGTAACGCCCGCAGATCCGGGCTAGTCAATTTAGAGACAATGAGCGTTAAAAATGAGTTTTTGATGGAAGATTACTTAGAATAAATAATCTTAACCAAGTTGTAGAGTATGTCTCAAGGGTTCTGTACATATAAAGAACGCCGAAATCCGAGTTATAACGAAGAAGTTATGGCCTGTCTGTGACATCCCCTAATTTCTCGGCCAAAAAAGACCGATTTCGTTTATGCTTTTTAAAATAAAATCAGAGTAATCCTTTTAAAAGGTGTTGTGGAATTTGTTCCCATAAAAACATGATAATTATATTATCAAATCATTTCTGAAGAAATGTATTTTATTCACTTAACCATTGGGATGTCATCGTCAATACAGAAACATAAGCATAAACAGAACTTACACTCACTTACACTAGTGATCTACTTCTCTTTTAATCTCTCAGTGTAAAGTAACTTCGTATCGATACCTGTGATACATACAAACTGAGTGGGTCAGGCTTGGGAGCCTGGTGAGCATATAGGGTTTTCAACCCACAATAAATAATTTATCATGCTTAAACATCAAACAATCAACCCAATTACCCAATCCCCCTTATCTTATTTATTTCTTAAGGATTTACCCTAAGAATCAAATCTCACTCATTCCTAAGGATTCATCCTAAGGAATAGGCACGAAGTCCATCGCTGCCCAAGGTTTATACTACAAGCAGTAACAAACGTCGATCAAGAATCGACTATCCTTCATCCAATCATTCCTCAGGATTGACCTAAGGAATTTATCCAAAGTCCATACAACAGGCACTATGTCACATAGTCGCCAGGGTTTATACAATAGGCACTACAGTGGTTTATACAATAGGCACTTCGTCTCATAGTCGCCAAGGTTTATACAATAGGCACTACGTCTCATAGTCGCCAAGGTTTATACATTAGGCACTACGTCTCATAGTCGCCAGGGTTTATACAATAGGCACTACGTCTCATAGTCGTCAGGGTTTATACAATAGGCACTACGTCACATAGTCACCAAGGTTTATACAATAGGCACTACGTCTCATAGTCGCCAGGGTTTATATAATAGGCACTACGTCTCATAGTCGCCAGGGTTTATACAATAGGCACTACGTCTCATAGTCGCCAGGGTCTATCTAATAGGCACGAAGTCGCATCGTCGTCAGGGTTTATCTAATAGGCACAAAGTCACATCGTTGCCAAGGATTATACAACAAACACTAAGTCCATAGCTGCCAACGTACTAAATACATAGCTACCAGCGTACATCTATACTGTACTAAATTCATAGCTACCAACGTACATCTATACTGTACTAAATTCATAGCTACCAACGTACATCTATACTGTACTTCTATCGCTCATACTTTATCTACCCATGTTTTACCCAACATATTTGAAGATAAAATATATATATACAATTTAAATCATTTTAAACATGTCTAAAACATTCATTCAACATCCATCTCAAATAAACAAACAACATATATACATATATCACGTATTTTATATAAAATACTTCATATCTATGTGTAAGATGAAAGTGATTATACACTCACCTGATTTAATGAAAATCGGGCAGCAATTCGTTTCCTAAAACGATCGTTTCTAATAAAACCGGGAGTTTTATTGAGAAACCGGACTCTGTGAAAGGCCGGGCTTCAAAACCGAAAAGATAAATTTTCCGGGTCTTTGGGCACTTCGGGACGTATCCCGGGGGTTATAATTGATACCGGGGCTTCGGGGGAAGTGGAAATGGCTAAAATATTGCAAAAGGGGTGAAAAATGGCTAATTTCCAAAAGTACCCGGGCAATCTCGCATGCCCTCTATTTATAGGGAGGTCCGAAGGTCGGCCGAGAAAGAGGAGTCAGCAAGGGTTGGATCTGAAGCGAGGAGGGAGGGGCACGTGTCTGCGAGGCTCGGACCAGCTGGTAGAAGGGCGAGGCTCGGACGGACAGCTGCGAGCTTCGGATTGGTCAGCAGCCTCGGTCCAATAAGAAGAGTACACGAATGCGAAGGGTTGTCCGAGGAGCATCCGCGGGGTGTCTCCTGCGAGGCTGTCCGAATGCGAGTGGACCGCGGACTTGGTCCAATCAGAAGACGACACGCGAAGCTCGGTCCTATCAGGAGGTGCCACGTGGAGGCCTCACATGCGAGGGATGACGTGTCCGAGGTGACTCAGCGAAATTTCCCGGTTTTCCACATTTTCTTGATTTTTGTGCCAAAAACTTGCGAAAATCATAACTTTCGCATACGAGCTCCGTTTTTCATGTTCTTTATATACACGCGTAGGTAAAATCATACTCTACGACTTTTGTTTAGACTTCGTCGGCTAATTTTGACTTTAATTTTTATATTATTATTTTTAACAGACCGGGATAGGAAATCCGTTAAAAATTCATAACTTCTTCATCTGACGTCCGTTTTCATCAGACTTTTTACCGTTGTCCTACTAATGACGAGACCTTCGATTCTCGTTTAGGTTGTGTCGGCTAAAAATCACTCAATCTAAAATTCGAGTTTTTAGCTGTCTACTATTAAGCTGAAAGTTAGAAAAATCATAACTTCCTCATACGAAGTCAGATTTGGGCGTTCGTTTTATACCTACTCTCGGTTTAATGAACACTACGACTTTCGTTTAGATCCCTAAAGCTAAAAAATAGTTTATCAAAAACTCACTTTTTACGACATTCGGCACCGTGCCGGTTTTGTCGCGAAACTTCGACAGGTCATAACTTCTTCGTTATAACTCGGATTTCGGCGTTCTTTATATTTTCGGAAACCTTGAGACATATACTACAACTTGGTTAAGTTTAATCCTTCTAAATAGTCTTCCATCAAAAATTCATTTTGATGCTTATCGTTTCTAAATTGACTAGCCCGGATCTACGGGCGTTACACCGTCGAAGTTTTACGGCAAAACCGACACGACACCGGGAGACGTAAATAGTGAATTTATGATAGATGACTTTTTAGCCTTAGTAATCCAAACAAAAGTTGTAGTGTTCATTAAACCGAGAACATCCATAAAAAGAACGCACAAATCTAACTTCGTATGAGGAAGTTATGAATTTTCTAAGATTTGGCATAGCAGTGCACGACCCGAAACTTGAATTTTAGTTCGAGCGGTTTTTGGCTTATGCGACCTAAATGAGAGTTGAAGATCTCATTAATAGGAACTCAACGGTAAAAAAACAGACGAAAACGAAGTCCGTATGAAGGAGTTACGAATTCTTCGCGGCCATTTAACAGTCTAATCTCATCCTACTGTTAAATTTAAGAGCGGTCAAGAATTAACCGACGGAGTCTAAATGAAAGTTGTAGATCTTGTTTTTACCTACGCGGGGATATAAAGAACGTCGAAAACGGAGCTCGTATGCGAACGTTACGGGGTTTAGAAGTCGGCAGGGTGCTGCTGCAAAAGGGGTGACGTGACACAATGTAGGCCACCCACGTTCTGCCACCAGAATGGTGACACCTAGCCTAGACTCGACGAGTAGAAGTGCCAACTCGTCGAGTAGAGCTATTTCACAACCTATATATAGAGGTCCCGGGTTCAACACTTCTCTCACACCTTCAACCTTCACTTTCTCTCTCTAAACTCTCTCTCTCTAACTCCCCAAACTCCCCCAAAAGCCTAGGAAACTTCCCTAGCACTTGAAGAAAGCCTCGGAGAGCGCGGAGTCTACGAGAAAAAGAGTTTTTCGGTTTGAAAGTCTGCCCGCGTGGAGCCCGGTTTTCAAGCAAACTTCCTGGTTTCGTCAAAGAAGATTATTTTTAGAAGCGAGGTGCTGTCTGAATCACTCCTTATCAGGTGAGTGCATAGTTACTTTCATCTTACACATAGATATGCAGTATTTTATATAAATTATGTGTTATGTGTGCATATCTACTTAAGATCCGTGCTAGATGAAAGATTTAAACTTCTTTGTTTTTAAGATCTAAGTTGTATATGTATTTTATACTTTAAGATCTATGTTGGATGAAAGATCTAACTTCTTTCTTTACAGATCTGAACCTTTTTCTTCAGATCTAGGCTGTAGATGTACTTTGTTTATAGATTTGAACCTTTTTTCTTCAGATCTAGGCTGTAGACGTACTTTGTTTACAGATCTGAACCTTTTTCTTCAGATCTAGGCTGTGGATGTACTTTGTTTACAGATCTGAACCTCTTTCTTCAGATCTAGGCTGTAGATGTATTTTGTTTATAGATTTGAACATTTTTCTTCAGATCTAGGCTGTAGACGTACTTTTTTTTACAGATCTGAACCTTTTTCTTCAGATCTAGGCTGTGGATGTACGTTGTTTACAGATCTGAACCTTTTTCTTCAGATCTAGGTTGTAGATGTACTTTGTTTACATATCTGAACCTTTTTCTTCAGATCTAGGAGGTAGATGTATTTTGTTTATATATCTGAACCTTTTTCTTCAGATCTAGGCTGTAGATGTACTTTGTTTACAGATCTGAACCTTTTTCTTCAGATCTAGGCTGTAGATGTACTTTGTTTACAGATCTGAACCTTTTTCTTCAGATCTAGGCGGTAGATGTATTTTGTTTTCAGATCTGAACGTTTTCTTCAAATCTAAAGCTATAGAGGTATTTTATATCTACAAAAAATATATTGGGTAGAACATGGGTAGATAAATGATGAGGAATGAAAGATGATATAGATGAATATTGGTAGCTGCATCATAACCTGTAGATGATTTTGAAACGCAATGTACTCTAAACATCCTAGCAGAGGCGCCTATAGGATAATATCGGCAGCTGCGCCTAATAGAGAACGTCATAATCCCGGCAGCTACGCCTAGATGATAATATTGGCAGCCGCGCCTAAAAGATAACGTTGGCAGCTGCGCCTAATAGATGATACTGGCAGCTGCGCCTAGTTGAGAACAACGCAATCCTGGCAGCTGCGCCTAAAGGATAATAATGGTAGTTGTGCCTAATAGATGACATTAGCAGTAATGGACTTCGCGCGTATTCCTTAGGATAAACCTTAGGAATGAATGAATGAAGGATAACTGATTCTTAGGGTAAACCTTAAGAATAAAGATAATGGAGATGGGTAATCGGGTTGATTGTTTGATGATTAAACATAATAATTATATTATTGTGGGTTGAAAACCCTATGTATTCACCAGGTTTCCCAACCTGACCCACTCAGTTTATTTGTATCACAGGTGTCGATATAAAGTTGCACTACACTGAGAGATTTAAAAGAGATGTAGATCACTAGTGTAAATAAATGTAAGTTCTGTTTATGCTTATGTTTTTGTATTGACGATGACATCCCAAGGTTTGAAAATGAATAAAAATACATTTCTTCGGAAATGCTTTGATAACGTATTTATCATGTTTTTCTGGGAACAAATTCCGCAACACTTTTATTAAAAGAGATACTATGATTTTTTTATAAAGCATAAACATAATCGGTGTTTTCTGGCCGTGAAAATGGGGATGTCACAGTTGGTATCAGAGCATTAGTTTAAGCGAACTAGGAATAAGGATTTATTTCTAGACTTAAACTTAGAATGCTAAGCGATGATTGTGAGGAGTGTGTCTAATATATTTTAGGTAGTACACCTGAATAGACACAAGCACTAGCGCTTATTTAGGAAAAATGCCAAACATGCTTTTATGTGCTAAATGGTTTATGATATGTGTTATATGATCGGATCTATGGTCTGTTGCCGACCGAATCTGGAAATTTTATGTGTTCAGATTTCTAAACGTTTGATGACGGTATTAGAACTGGCATGTAACTTTTCGGAGTGATAGGGAGAATTACACGTCGAATCTTTCCTATCTTAATTCTCGTCATTACACACCGAACGTCTGATTTGGTGTATAGATCGAAATGGAAAGAACCCGAAGCGGAGTCGGGAATGCGAACGGAAACAGGAATCAACCCCCAGTGATTGAGCAAATACATGTTGTAGTAGAAGCTGCACCTGAACCAATCACCATGGCTGGAGTACAAGCCATGATTCGGGCTATGATGGTTAAACAAAGGGAAGAAATGAGACAACTATTGCTGAATAACAGAAATGAACCTCAATTCATGTTGAATAACCAGAACTGAATGACAGAGAGTCTGAAGAAGGGAATATCAGTCGCACTGTTAGTCAAGTGGAACCCCCAGTGGTGAGAAGGAATGACCCAGAGAGGGAAATCGACCGAGATGGACGTATCTATAAAATCTTCTTGGGTGCCAAACCACCAAGTCTTTCCGGAAACCCAAAGCCTGTGGAGATTATGGACTGGATCTCCGAAATGCAGATGGTATTTGAAAGCTGCAACTGTAGCGATAAGCAGAAAACCGTCTTTGCGGTTCGACAACTAAAGACCGGAGTCTTGAGCTGGTGGAAATTGTTGGCGGATACGATGCCACGAGGAGAAGCTTTGAAGATGTCTTGGGAAGCGTTCATGGAACAGTTGAAGATGCAGTACTGCTCCGAGATAGATCTGATCGATCTAAACAATGAGTTCCAAAACTTGAAGAAAGGGAAAATGATCATTGATGAATATGCTACTGCATTTACTGAGAAGATGAAGTTATTCCCATACCTGGTGCCAACTGAACTCGCCAAGATAGAGAAATTTGCTAACAGATTACCATCAGACTTTGGCCCAACAGTCAAAATGGCAAGCACGTTGAAGGCAGCCGTTAGAGCAGCCAAGAATGTTGAGACCCAGTTAAGAGAAAGGGGTCTGGAGGGAACTGAAGTCGGTAAGAAAAGGAAGTTCAATGGATCCTCAAGGTCCAACGAGAAGAGAAAATCCTCGAAGTCTGGTTCGAAGAAGTCTGAAGGAGGAAAAGGTGAAGTGAGATGGTGCGATAAGTGCAAGAAGAAACACTCCGGAAAATGTGGCGATGAGGTGACATGTTTCAAGTGTGGGAAGCATAGGCATTACGCCAATGAGTGTACATTCAAAAAAAGGGTGTGTTATGGATGTAATGAAGAAGGGCACTACAAGCAAGACTGCCCAAAGAGGGAAGGAGCTACAAAGCCAAATGCACCGCCAAAGGCAAGAGCATTTCAGATGATCCTTGATGAAGCCGGTGATGATGCAAGGAATTAAGAGGAAGAATCTATAGAGTATCCGTATAAATAGGATCATGTGGTGTAGCCTATTAGAGGCATAGTCTAGGGTGAACTTGAACACCTATGTAATCGTTTTAAGGAATAATATAAAACCTTCGTTTTGTTATCTGGTGTGTTAAGTTGTTATGTGATTTTCTTGTATGATGACTTGGAAAACTGCGAGACAATACTTGGGACGAGTATGAGTAGGTGTGAATGGTAGTAGAGGCCTATACTACCGGAAGCACAAGACTCACACTTGGATCAGGGAAAGTCACAAGGTTACCAAGGAGCTAGTAATTGATTCCGTTTTATTCAAGTATGTCTTTACCATCGTTTCGGTAATGACTAAGAAGATGATTGTTATTCCGACCATAGTGGTCATATCAATTGAGTCCGAATAGGATGAGTATGTTACGTGGTTCATAGAACCAAGTTTGATGTAGCATCTGACTTAAGCCAGAAGATTGAAATCAAAGCGATCAGTAGAGGTATCGCGATAATTGCTTGTAGCTAGAAATGCTACCTTTTAAGATGTGATCAGAACATGAGGGAAAGTATATTCCATTCCAAAATTTGACTCTAAGAGACCTGAGTCTAAGCATTGCAACATACGATGATAGGTCATTAGAATATGACACATTGTTCCATTGTAGTAATAAAAAAACTTATCTTAAGTTCGTATCCAGTGAGGATCGAGATTGTGACTTGAAGGTCATAATTTGGAATCTAACGTGAGATAGGGAGCAAGTGCAAGATCGAGCACCGCCTGCAGTCAAGGAGTCCAAGAGTTAGATACTCATTCGAAGAAACAAGAAAGTTACGATTATTACCTAGGATGAAGAGATAACGTATGGAGTCATTATACTGCCTTGTTTCGTTGATGATTCTGGGACGTAATCATCCTAAGGGGGAGATAATTGTAACGCCCGCAGATCCGGGCTAGTCAATTTAGAAACAATGAGCGTCAAAAATGAGTTTTTGATGGAAGATTACTTAGAATAAATAATCTTAACCAAGTTGTAGAGTATGTCTCAAGGGTTCCGTACATATAAAGACCGCCGAAATCCGAGTTATAACGAAGAAGTTATGGCCCGTCGAAGTTTTACGGCAAAACGGACACGGCACCGGGAGACGTAAATAGTGAATTTATGATAGATGATTTTTTAGCCTTAGTAGTCCAAACTAAAGTTGTAGTGTTCGTTAAACCAAGAACATTCATCAAAAGAACGCCCAAATCTGACTTCGTATGAGGAAGTTATGAATTTTCTAATATTTGGCTTAGCAGTGCACGACCCGAAACTCGAATTTTAGTTCGAGCGGTTTTTGGCTTACGCGACCTAAATGAGAGTTGAAGATCTCATTAATAGGAACTCAACAGTAAAAAGACAGACGAAAACGGAGTCCGTATGAAGGAGTTACGAATTCTTCGCGGCCATTTAACAGTCTAATCACATCCTACTGTTAAATTTAAGATAGGTCGAGAATTAACCGACGGAGTCCAAATGAAAGTTGTAGATCTTGTTTTTACCTACGTGTGGATATAAAGAACGTCGAAAACGGAGCTTGTATGCGAAAGTTACGGGGTTTAGAAATCGGCAGGGTGCTGCTGCAAAAGGGGTGACGTGGCACAATGTAGACTACCCACGTTCTGCCACCAAAATGGTGACACCTAGCCTGGACTCGACGAGTAGAAGTACCAACTCGTCGAGTAGAGCTGTTTCACAGCCTATATATAGAGGTGCCGGTTCAACACTTCTCTCACACCTTCAACCTTCACTTTCTCTCTCTAAACTCTCTCTCTAACTCCCCAAACTCCCCCAAAAGCCTAGGAAACTTCCCTTGCACTTGAAGAAAGCCTCGGAGAGCGCGGAGTCTACGAGAAAAAGAGTTTTTCGGTTTGAAACTCTGCCCGCGTGGAGCCCGGTTTTCAAGCAAACTTCTCGGTTTCGTCAAAGAAGATTATTTTTAAAAGCGAGGTGCTGTCCGAATCACTCCTTATCAGGTGAGTGCATAGTTACTTTCATCTTACACATAGATATGAAGTATTTTATATAAATTACGTGTTATGTGTGCATATCTACTTAAGATCCGTGCTAGATGAAAGATTTTAAACTTCTTTGTTTTTAAGATCTAAGTTGTATATGTATTTTATACTTTGAGATCTATGTTGGATGAAAGATCTAACTTCTTTCTTTACAGATCTGAACCTTTTTCTTCAGATCTAGGCTGTAGATGTACTTTGTTTATAGATTTGAACCTTTTTTCTTCAGATCTAGGCTGTAGACGTACTTTGTTTACAGATCTTAACCTTTTTCTTCAGATCTAGGCTGTGGATGTACTTTGTTTACAGATCTGAACCTCTTTCTTCAGATCTAGGCTGTAGATGTATTTTGTTTATAGATTTGAACATTTTTCTTCAGATCTAGGCTGTAGACGTACTTTTTTTACAGATCTGAACCTTTTTCTTCAGATCTAGGGTGTGGATGTACGTTGTTTACAGATCTGAACCTTTTTCTTCAGATCTAGGCTGTAGATGTACTTTGTTTACATATCTGAACCTTTTTCTTCAGATCTAGGAGGTAGATGTATTTTGTTTACATATCTGAACCTTTTTCTTCAGATCTAGGCTGTAGATGTACTTTGTTTACAGATCTGAACCTTTTTCTTCAGATCTAGGATGTAGATGTACTTTGTTTACAGATCTGAACCTTTTTCTTCAGATCTAGGCGGTAGATGTATTTTGTTTTCAGATCTGAACGTTTTCTTAAAATCTAAAGCTATAGAGGTATTTTATATCTACAAAAAAAATATTGGGTAAAACATGGGTAGATAAATGATGAGGTATGAAAGATGATATAGGTGAATATTGGTAGCTGCATCATAACCTGTAGATGATTTTGAAACGCAATGTACTCTAAACATCCTAGCAGATGCGCCTATAGGATAATATCGGCAGCTACGCCTAATAGAGAACGTCATAATCCCGGCAGCTACACCTAGATGATAATATTGGCAGCCGCGCCTAAAAGATAACGTTGGCAGCTGCGCCTAATAGATGATACTGGCAGCTGCGCCTAGTTGAGAACAACGCAATCCTGGCAGCTGCGCCTAAAGGATAATAATGGTAGTTGTGCCTAATAGATGACATTAGCAGTAATGGACTTCGCGTGTATTCCCTAGGATAAACCTTAGGAATGAATGAATGAAGGATAACTGATTCTTAGGGTAAACCTTAAGAATAAAGATAATGGAGATGGGTAATCGGGTTGATTGTTTGATGATTAAACATAATAATTATATTATTGTGGGTTGAAAACCCTATGTACTCACCAGGTTTCCCAACCTGACCCACTCAGTTTATTTGTATCACAGGTGTCGATATAAAGCTGCACTACACTGAGAGATTTAAAAGAGATGTAGATCACTAGTATAAATAAATGTAAGTTCTGTTTATGCTTATGTTTCTGTATTGACGATGACATCCCAAGGTTTGAAAATGAATAAAAATACATTTCTTCGAAAATGCTTTGATAACGTATTTATCATGTTTTTCAGGGAACAAATTCCGCAACACTTTTTATTAAAAGAGATACTCTGATTTTTTTATAAAGCATAAACATAATCGGTGTTTTCTGGCCGTGAAAATGGGGATGTCACAGGATATAGGATCGATTGCATGTGCTATAATACTTATCCGTTCTAAATTTTCCAAATGCCTAGGGCATTAAGAGGGAAAAAGGATGAGAACCGGATATGACTGAAATGATTAAGCAATTGTCGAGGACAATATGAGGATTTCCAAATATTGGTTGCTTATGGACAATTGGAAGCATGGTGTAAATTTTTGGAAGGACCATATTGACATATTCTAAAAAGAGGCAACTCTTGTTCAGAAGTGATAGTCAAAATGGGAATATGGAAATGTCTCCATAGGTGGAAGTTATTCAATCTGTGTAAGATTAGAAAACTTAATGCAAGAAGGGTGTTCAAAGGCATGTACTTTGAATGTGAGACTTCGTTTCCATGGAATTGATCTCCATTGGAATACTTTGTAATGTCTGTTGCCAAGTCTTTGTGACTTTTGTGCATAGTCATTACAAGAGGACCAATGCATATGAGTTTAATAGATTATAGTAAATGACAAGAATTCGATATTCTTACATTTACGGTAAGGATTTGGGATTGTGAAATGAGCATCATTGGAATCATGTTCAATTGATTTATTTCACAAAGTAAGGATCATAGACAAACATAGTGTGCATACTTGGAGTATGGCATAACTGTTGTTTAGAAAACATAGTGTGCATGCTTGGAGCATGGGACAACTATTGTTTTTAATTCAAGTGTTAAGTTGATAAATCGAAACATTATGCAATGAATAATGTGTAATCAATATGGTGATAAATAAAAGGTGTTTTATTTATATTCATAAGTTCTGAGACCATATTGGATTCGATTATTCTTGTGTTTCACTTTGCATGTTTTGACTTCCCGAATAACTAGGTTATTCAAACTCTCCACAGTCAGTCATACTTTGGAAGTAGGTATGAATCAAGACTGTCATGAATTGGGCTTGTAGATGTCTAAACTGTTTAGACATAGCAAAAGTTGCTGCAACATTCATGAGTGCTCCTGGAATGATATTCGAGCATTGGATTAAACCCACGCTCATTTGAATCACTTCATGGATTTTATCACGAGTGATCATGAGACGATAATATCTTATATTCTTCAAACGGAGACGTGTGAGTTGTAGTTGCGCGTCGGTTGCACATTGACATATGTAAACGCAACTAGTAACTTGGTTGTTATAAAACATATCGTTGTGTGTAATTTGATGAGTAAGTACAAGCGAACATTTGGGTCGAAGTTTATCCATTCCTTTTACCCTTGGAGGGATAAAAGCGATATTTGTGGGCCCCTCGATGATTTAGTGATGACACCCCTAAGTGCTTGGCCAAGCCTGGACTGATTTGATTTGTTCAATTAGTAAGTCGTCATAAATCGGAAATAGGGAAACAACAAATGGACAGAGAGAATGATTATAATCCATGTCTCAGTCCATATGATATCTAGAATGGAGGAATATATGATCCCTTATCTAATGGACACGTCATTTGACTAGCTCAGAGTTTGGCAGCGGCTTTAAGAGCTACGATTGCTAGTCGGGATCTTGGAGTCATACACAATAATAGTTTTAGACTTATCCAAGTGGGAGACTGTTGGATTAGATGTCTAAGCCCATAGATATTATTGGTATGTACTCGACCCGAGAGTAGCATGGTCCATTTGGGTTGCACTTCACCGGAACAATTTGTATGGATAGTCTTTTGAGAATAGTATGTTTATGATTTATTAATATATTATAAGTTATAATATATTAATATGAAATCATATTATTTAATTAGTATTGATCAAGAATTAATTTGGAATTAATTTAGTGATCAAAAAGAGACTAATTAAATATGTACTCTTATGTATATAGAATGGGACAAAGTTCATTTAGGATGGGCTAAGCTTGCATGGATAGTCCATGGAGTTTTTAACCCATGGATCCTATGGAAATGAAAGGTCATGGGTATTAGGGTTTATATGAATGTAACCCTAATCCACCATACTATATAAAGAGGTCCTTGGCACTTGAAATTGCACTAGTGTGTGAAGAAAGAGGGCATAGCCGATTTTGAACAAGTGTATACTATTTTCTCAAGCTTTCCAAGTTGTTTTGGAGATTTGTGATTCCATTTGAGGCTTCCACACTATTGGGGCTAAGCTCTTAAAGGTTCAAGACTTCAAGCTCCATCAAAAGGTATGTCATATAACTAGACTCTTGTAGTATAGTTGCTCCATAATATGCTAGTTAGGATGATGCTTTGGAATTTTGTATATTTGCATGTATAATAGTGAAAACATAGATCCAAGGAACATAGGTTTGCATGCACACCATAGGAGTGTTAGAATGCTCAAAACCCACCATCAACTACATACCCATGAGATATAATTAAAGACTTACTAATTAAAGTTGGGAAATTTTCTTTTCCGGTTGATTTTTTGGTTCTCAACATGAAGGAGGATGAACACCTTCCCATTATTTTGGGAAGACCATTTTTGAGTACCTCAAGAGCATTAGTGGACATCCATGACTCAAAGCTCACACTTTGTGTGGATAATGATGCTATTACTTTTGAGATGAGTCATAGAGTGAATCATGAAGAGCCTAAAGATGAAGTGTTAAAAGTGGATGCCATGGAAGAAGATTGTGATGAGCTATTTGCAATTGAGAAGATGATGGAAAAAGATCTTAAGGTTTAGAAGGATCCCAATCTCGAAAAAGTCAAGCTTTTGAATCCAAGAGCCTCGATTCCCATGAAATTTGAGGTGATTGCATTTACTACACCCAAGGTTCAAGTGGAAGAAGAAGGTGATGAAATAGATGGTGACTTGTATAAAGAAGTGGAAATAATTGAAGAAGACATGCGTGGAGAAATATTAGAGACAATTTTGTTCAAGATGGAGGTAGAAGAGAAGGGTCCTAAGGAAGAATAAAAAAAGGTAAACAAGGTAAAGAAGAAAGGTAAAGGGGTGAAGCACAAGTATGAGGGAGATGCCAACAAAAAGAAGAAGAAGGAGAATTCAAAGAAAACTTACAAGAGAAGAGTTCGATCTTACAAGCAGAAATGGAAGGAGAAAAAGGAGCAAAGGGAAATCCCACTCCCAACTTCAACAACGTAGAGTGGGAACGAGTCCGGCTTACAACTCCTCAAAAGGAAGTGCTTCTCGGGAGGCAACCAAATTTTTAGAGTTTGCTTTTTATTTTCCTTTTGATTTGTTTTTCGTTTATTAGTTTCTTTTATTTATTTAAATTTAAAAGATAAAAAACATTTCTATTATAATAATTCATTACTTTTCTTATTTTCTTATAAATTCAAAGTTTTCAAATATTTTGACCTTTATATTTATTTATTTTTTTAAATTAACCCATGTATTACACGAGTCTCACAACTAGTGTATATATATATATATATATATATATATATATATATATATATATATATATATATATATATTTGTAATTGATTTTAAAGAAAATTTTAAAAAAATATAATAAAACAAAAAAAAGAATAAAACCACTTAAATGACGTTCGATGGACGTTCGTCGCACGTAATTAAATCGTCGATTCGGTATTACTTACCACGGACGTGTGTCGCATTCGAACGAGTCACACTCAAGTAATTTGTTTGACGTTTGTGTCTGGAGGAAGTGAGTGGTGGAGAGTTGTCCTCGCAGTACTCACCATTTTTTGAGCGTTCACCAGATCCACACCTCTGTGTGTGTGTGTGTGTGCACATGGTGTTATTAATCCTTTATTTAATCTAATGTTAAGTTTATTCGATTGGAGAAGTAGGGATAAGCACGAATAGCACGTACCCGATTTTGGAACTAGAACGGCCTCGGAACCGTTGGTTTTGGAACCGGAACTGAGGTTATTGGTTTCGGTTCCGGTTCCGGTTCCTATAAGTGGGAACCACTCAGGATCGGTTCCGGTTTGGGTTTTCATTTTTTAGGAACCTTTACCCGTCGGGTAACAGCCGGAATCGGTTTCGAAATATTAAAATTTTAAAATAGTTAATACTTAAACGAATTGCCCGTAACAACCTTGATGACTAAGACATTTGTTGGGACAATCTCTTTGGATCTTGAAAATAACATGCTAATAAGTCATATTTGCAACATTTTTTTATTCAAATCAAATGGTCTGATGTAAATGTGAATGCATGATTGTAAACAATTTGAACATACGTGATGATAATATCTTTTGAAATGATCTGATGTTAAATAATATTAGCAAGTTGGTGGTAAGAACACAAATTTTGGCTTATGACTTTTATTTAGCAACATAAATTATCTGTTAAAACGATTACTTTTTTGCCGTTTGTAACTTGTTTTGTAATGAAATACTTATAATATTTACTTCGTGTTTCAATGGCTAAGAATTATTTTTTATTAACGAAACTAAAAATATGACGTAACTAGGACTGTTAGTTCCGAGACTTGTTCCAAAAATTTGAGAACAGCATAGACCGCTTCCGGTTCGAAATTCACCAGAACCGCCGGTTCCGATTCCTACAAAATTAGGTGGGTATCCGCCTTTGATCTTCCATACAAGAGAAGTAACTTTTATTTTTAAAAAAATATATATTATTATAATTATTTTTGTAGTTCCCAATAAATGTATAAAAATTAAATATTCGTTATATTAAGACGTAATTCATATACAATGATAATATTTTATATTCGCAATACTGTTGTTTAAAAAATATTTTTTCTCCAGGTTCTAATTGGACAATGGTCATGCAAGAACATGCTTATGGCTTTGACGTCTTCCAATTTTTTGAATATTATCAGTTGTCTTATGGTTATATAGTTATGTCCCATTATTTAACTTGCCTAATTCTCTTTATTATTTATCTATTTTTAATTTTCTGTTTATGAGTTTACAAGCTTTGAATTTACTATCATAAGTATTTAAATTAGATATAATTTTACGTTATAAGTTATTAACATGATTCACAGCATAGCAATAACAACCGTCAAAATATAACTAAAACTCATCCTTCTATATATTTATAATTTATAATTTATAATTGTTGTTACCCTAAATGACCAATCCCACGCCATATATAAGTAAACGGATATTATTTTTATTGAAAATGAAATTAATACATGACAAAATTGTCAACATGACGACTTTGATAATAAGATAAGTTTTAGTTACAATCAAGTAGTCGTGATCAAATAAATTATAGATACACTTTTCATATCCAAACGAATTCAAAGTCAATGTACAACAAAAAATACATTTGTTTTTCTTTATCAACTTTTACATATAGAATTATGTAATTCAGTTTTATTTGTCTTGTAAGCATTATAAAAATGACAAAAAAATTTTACGATAATCTCAAAAGACAATTAGCCCAATAATAATATAAATTATTGACATTTTAAACCTCAGTTTTTTGACACGTAAAACATTAAAACATGTGGTGTTCACGATTTTAGTTTAACATGAATATTTGATTGATGTAATTGAAATTTATATGAATATCAAAAGATATATGGATTGTGATGTAAAAGTAGGTTGTGTAGAATGCTGATTTGTGTAAGACTAATTTGATGTCGAAGACGATGAAAGACCAATGTCAACTAGCATGCCTCCTTGAGAGGTTAAGGGTCATAGACATTTTGGGGTAAATGGGCAACCCCCAAAACCGAGTCATAATTTTGGACTAGAAGTACTATGAAAAAATGAATTTTTATGAGGGAAACTTATCGACCGTGGTGGTTGGTTTGCGGTATTTTATGGGATTTAGTAGGAATTCGAATAGAATTTTAACTAATTCCCATATGTGGTTGTAAAATCATAAGAAATTTAATGCCATTGAAATTTAACAAACTACCTCGATAAGAGTTTTAGAAAACGTTCACAACTTCTACCAAAATCAATTCCAAACTTTTATCAATTGTTAAATTAATAATCTAGCCTTATAAATATCCATGCATATAATCTGTTTTCATCTATTACTCTAACGACTTATGTGTTTATTAGAGAACTTTAGTTTCTTTTCATCTTCATTGTCCATCACCAAACCCATCACGACGAACACCCCATTGTCATTCATTTCTCTCTCTTAAATATGCCCCTCTCTTTGATAACTTCCTTATGATTTCTACATACACAAATGCACATCTAACTGGTTCCATGGTCTCCGACAACAACTAGTGTATCGGAAAAGAACCTCATGGATCAACATAAGAATAAAAAAGGAGAACAAAAATTCAAGTGGAAAAGAAGAAAAAATGCACATCTAACTGGTTCCGTTTTCTCTCCCAAACTCTTTTATGACTACCATTTCCCTTGCATCCTTATGAATTAGTTCTTTAGGCATTCCTTTTGAAAATCATACATTAGTCGATTTGTTGGGTGACGTCATTACGTAACACTCGTTTTCAGAATAGTTCAGTTGAGGATTAGAGGGATCAAACGTAAGGTTTTTAGGAAAATCCTTGTGCCACGACATGGAAAATGGAGTGTCACGACCTGTCATACCAATTTCAAGAACGCGTGTTTTGGATGGCAGCCACAACGTGAAAAGGGGAAGGCCACAACGTGGCAGTTGATGTAGCCCAAGCCCACGATTTTTAGGGTTTTCTCCATATTTAAGCACCTAATCTGAAGGATTAAGGCATCCTCTTTAGCCTCCAACCCCTCAAAATAAAACCTTAGCCTACATGCGTTCTTGAGAGTCTATTTTCTTGATTTGGAGCTTAGTCTTTGGATTTTGGTAAAGCTTGAGGAAGGAGGAAGTTCACTTTGGTGCAAGGAAGCAAGGAGTTGGTTTGGATCCATCATTCCCTTCCGATTTCTGATGTAACATCCTAAAAATCATAAGTAAAAATTTCATTTTTATTCATCTAAAACCATCAAGCATTCATGTCAAACCATCACAAGTACTTCAATATGAAAATAGTTATCAGAGTACAAATCCCAAAATCATAAAAAGCTAGACACGAGTGGATACACTGCGATCAGGCCCGACCCTTCCCCTTCGAACCGGAAGTACCTGAAACACAAACTTGAACCGTAAGCACAAAGCTTAGTGAGTTCACCAAAATACCACATACCATACAAGCAACGGGCCCCACCCAATGAGTATAATGGGCCTCATCCTAACTTATATAACATGCCCCACCCAATGAGTATAACAGGCCTCGCCCTAACTCGCATAACGGGCCCCACCCAATGAGTATAACGGGCCTCACCCTAACTCTCCGCCCAACATACAAAACACGCAAGTATTGCACAGAAAACTAGCATCAAACAACATAATCTAGTGGGCCGACATTGGTGCATTCGACCCATGTGTACATCGAAGAGACTCATCTCTTGGACGATGATCAAGTGATGTTGCTGTCATTGCTAACAAAACAAGTGCTACTCCACACCTAGATAGTCATACAAGGTACACCCTTAGACTACCATCCAAAGCTACGGGTTGGCCAAAAGTCAACTCAAGGCAAAGTCAAAGTTAAACTTGGTTGACCTCCACGTCGTGGCCAACCTTGGCTACGTCGTGGCCCACGGGTCTAAACCCGATTCATACCCAGGTGAAAGGACTCAACACGCCATCAACAAATTTTCCACGTCATGGTCATCCTTAGCCACGACGTGGGTATACGATGCCAAAACAGGCGACTGGTCCTTACTCGCCAAGCCGTGACGGCCTAGTGCCACGCCGTGGGGAGCAGTCTGATTAGCTTAATCAAGTTAAGCTACTTTTAAATCAAAACCAAAGGCTTAAAAACCCATATCTACTCCTTCTCAACGCCTGAATGGATAAAGTTTCCAACTTTATCCATTAAGACAAGATCCCAAATCAAAGGTCTAATAAAGGCATAAATCATGACATGATTAAACATTAAGCACTTATCCTCAAAGTCCATAGCCAAATTAACTCCAGGAGGGTTTTGTTATCGTATCCCTCCAGGAATATGTCAAAGATAACGAACGGTTATCTAAAGGACGACATAGCTAACGGTCGTTGCCCAACATAAGTGTTAGGCCCGTGCTCTCTCCCTCGCGGCCTCCCACATAGACCCCGACGCTCTAGCGCGAAGGTCCAACTAAAAACAAGAGGCTCCCGTCTATAACAAGCCAAAACAGTACCAACCGCTCCCAAGAGCGACAAGTGTAGCGCTCAGAGCGCTGCTCTTCGGTAATTCTACACCAATAGCAGATAACCGCTAGTGGTACATGATCCGCCAATGGGATGCCTCCACGTCATAGCCGTCCAGACAAAAAAAGGTGTTGTCGGGGACATTCTCCCACGACAACAGGTATAAAAGTGATCATTCTTCTCTAGAAGAAGGGATCGCCTCATTCTCTCCTTAAGCTAAACCCTAATTCTCTCATCCAATTATTCACTAGATCGTCGGAGCCTCATTCCAGGACCCCCTCCCGGTGGAGGACCGACATCGGTTCTTTCTTTGCTGTGATTCTCATGCTTAACTCAAACGAAACTACAATAAATGATGTTAAGCTCGAGGCACATATCACAACATTTGGCGCCATGTGGGCGTGTACTAAGAATTACACAACCTTGATACGACCCTAGACGTCGGCGATGATGGGAAAGGAATGTGAGGTGTCTGGCGGAGGAGAAATGAGCCCACTCAGACCAATGCCTTCGCTAGACGACACACAACCACAGACGGATAAGCCTTCACCCACACACCAACAACAAAGACACCAGGGCCGACAACAGGAACCGTAGCGACAACAATCACCGCCCTATGGCGACCATCACTCATCACATCAGAGCAGCCAGTTACAACCACGACTGTAGTGCCTCAACCGACAATGACTCAAAATTCGCAACCACCAACCCAACAGTCACAACTGTCGACTCAAGAGTCGCATCCAGTGGTTTCTCAGCCGCAATGGCTGTCGCAGCAGGCGGGGATGAACACTTGGTCCCCATAGACCATACTATCCCCCGCACGATACTCAATGACAAGCTATCAGTTCTCTTCGGTAGTAGACACCCCTCACATACCACTTCATGTACAACAAATAGCAAAGTTCAACCCTTGTATAAACCAACCCCATGAAACCTTTCCTCAAGCATACGCCGTCGCCGGGATGGAAAGAAGGCAGCTAGCAAGCAACACCCTCGACATCAGAAATAATGTGAACACTAAGCTAGATACCGATAAGGAGAATGATGGGGTTCAAAAGCACGGTAGCAAACACCAAGATCCCAAGAATGAGATCCTTACGATCAAGAGACCGTGCAAGAGGCGCGAGTCGACGATGACATAGAGGTTTTATCTAGAAACCTCCTAAGCATCAACTTCTCATTAGAGGACCTGATGCCACACAACTGGAACCCCGGGGATCCGCTCTTAATTACTGCCTGTGTACGTTAAAAGAAAATCCACCGCATTTACATAGATAATGGCAGTAGCACCGACATCCTCTACGAGAACTGCTTCTGGCAGTTGCCGAGTTCTTGGAAGGAGGACTTGAAACTGCCGATAGACGGCCCATTGGTCAGCTTCACAGGACACATTCTATGGCCATTGGGCACCATACACCCCCCTCACACTGGTTAGCCATGACGGGAGGGAGAGCATCACATGAACAATCGAGTTCTTAGTAATACGCTTCCTAACGAAACAAAACATATTGCTCGGGTAACCGATGCTTTTCCAGTTGCATGCCATACCATCAACCATCCACGATACCGTCAAGTTTAACACGCGTACCGGTTCAGCCACAATTGTCGCTAGTAGCCCACGCCCACATGTTTACCACCAAAACATTTCAACTTGAGAGTTAGTTAGGGCCCCAAAAAAGTCAAAGGAGGATTGCCACACGTAAAAACATGTGATCCACCCGGCTCACCCAGAGCAAGCAATACGGGTGGGTGCGGATGTATCGGAGGAAACCAAAACTAGGCTAATCGTACTCCTAGAGAAATTCTCCAACGTATTCGCTTGGCAACCCGCAGACATGACAGGGGTAGACCGCAAGGTCATCGAACATAGCCTGAACATTGTGTCGGGAAGCGTCCCAATAAAAAAAATATGGGACAAGCGGGTGATAGGAACAAAGCAATCAATGAGGAAGTCGTAAAGCTGGCAGGCGCAAGCATTCTCCTGGAAGCAATTTTTCCTACCTGGATAGCTAACCCCGTAATGGTAAAGAAACTTGATGGGTCGTGGTGAATTTGCATTGATTACTCCGATCTAAACAACGCCTGCCCAAAAGATCTTTACCCCCTCCCGGAGATAGACCAAAAGGTTGAGTCCTTGGAAGGCTTCCAACTCAAATGCTTCCTCAACGCTTATAAAGGCTATCACCAAGTCCAAATGCGCAGGGAAGACGAGGAAAAGACAACATTCCACACCGATCGCGACAGATTATGCAACTGGAAAATACCATTTGGGCTCAAAAACGTTGGGGCAACCTACCAGCGTCTGATGGATAAAGTCTTCACCAACCAAATTGGAAGGAACGTCGAGGTTTACGTTGACGACATGGTTATCAAAATCTGTGACGAAGCAGCGTTACTCGGAGACATTGAGGAAACCTGACGGACCCTGGCACAAGCACAGATGAAAATCAATCCAGGAAAGTGCACCTTTGGAGTAAAAGTGGGCCAATTCCTTGGTTACCAAATAGCCAAAGAAGGAATCGCACCAAACCAAACCAACGTCCATGAGTTCCTCGACTCCAAGTCTCCCCACAACCTAAAGGGGGTCTAGGAGATCAATGGAAGATTAACAGAGCTCGACAAGTTCATCGCCAAGTCAGCTGAAAAAGCCCTCCCACTCTTCCATACCCTAAAAGGATGTGTTGACAAAAACAATTTCAAATGGATAACAGAGGCTGATAGAGCCCTACAACATCTGAAGGATGCCTTACAGCAGCTCCTGTCCATGGCGAGCCCCCTACCAGGAGAGACTCTGCCAATGTACCTGGAAACATCCAGCGAGGCTATATCGTCGATACTGACAGTCGAGAGGGACCAAAAGCAGCTGTCGAACACTTCGTGAGCAGAGCACTACAGGGCCTAGAGCTCAGCTACCCATTCCAAGTGAAATTAGTTCTCACACTAATATATGTAGTCAGGCACCTCCGATGCTATTTACTACATCACAAGGTTGAGGTTCTTACCAGCTTCTCGGTGAAGCAAATCCTTCTAAGACAGGTGGTGGTTGTCGAGGCCAACAAAATTAATAACCCTAGATCTTGCACACAAAATAGTGTATAATGGTAAAGGGATAGTATCCATGGAGATTGGTTCAATTTATAACTCTACGAAAATCTCTTTGTAAAAATACTTGTAAAATGACAATAAAAGTAAAAATGAGGTTTCTTTGTCTTTTAAAATACTTGAAATAAAATTGGATTTAGACTAAGATTTAATTAGACAATTTAACAAAAACAAGAGTTTCATTTAAAATCAATGAAGGGAAGTTGGTTGATTTTGGAATAGACCACATGGATTTCTTAGTTAACTTGTCATCAGACAAAATGGAACAACACTTGTGATTTAATTTAACTTGGCTATAGCAATTTATAGGCAATAATCACCTCAACTCTTCTTTGTTATTAAAATGGTTAGAGGAGCTCAAAACGCATTTTCTTAATCAAAGTCACAAAACCAATGAAGCATGTAATTTTATGAAAATCAATTAACATTAAGTTTTAAGAGTCACCAAGTCCAAAAGATAATCAAATGCTTACATTATCATTATGGAGGAAATGCTTCCATGGTTTAAATGAAATGAAGAAAAGCATATAAACCATTTGTTGCTTACTAATTTGATGGTCCATTACTTAACCAAGAAATTAGCCAACAAAATAAACATTCATTCATCCAAGCTCATGATCAAAGACAAATAAACATAAGAAGATGTTTGACAAGAAAACATTCCCCTAAATTTCAAACACAAGATAATATGAAGTCTTCAAAGCAACTAATCATCCATGGTTTAACCATAATCAACCAAACATAAATCTAGCCTAGCATGACCAAGATTAAAGAAATACAAAGTAGTTTAGGGATACCAAACATTGTCCAAGATTGAAAGATGAAAGAAAAGGCACCAAGCTTCAAGTCTTCCTAGAGAGCAAATTGTCTTGTATCTTCCAAGTCCTCCCCTTCATTCCTCCCCAAACTCCAGTAAAAAATGGTCAAAAATCGGAGGAAAAATGTTAACAAAAAGGATCCCATAAACTTTCCCCAAATAGAGGCTTAATGCAAAAATCCGGTTTCTTCACAGTGCAATCCACGCAGACCATTTGTAGATCCATGCGGACCGCATGGGTCTCGCTGGATGGGCTCTTTGGCCCATTTAATTGGCACTTCTAGATTGCTCCTTTGATTCTTGGTCCAACCCATATGTATAAGTTCTTGATAGCCCAATTGTGTTTTCTAAACTCTCCCAAGATGGTCCATTGCTCCTTTGATCTCCTATAGCTCAAAATTCTCTTCACATCATCATCGTTCTTCATCTAAAATTAAGCCCAACATGCTCCTTTGATTATGTTGACAACAGGCCCAATCGCACCACTTCAAGTCCACAAGCAAACCGCCAGCTCCCAAAGGTCCCACATTCCTTCCATGTCGAATAGTCTTCGGTAAATCCTACAATTAAGCTCAAAAGACTAGAAAGTACCTGATAAAGGAGAAAAAAAAGAGAAAATGTGCATGAAGATTAACTAAAATGAGATGGAATGAACTAAAATAAGCTATGAAAAGAAGTAATAAAATGAAACTATTAAATCATCCAAAGATTGAACCTTGCTTGTCCTCAAGTAAGACAAGACTAAAATGAACTTGGGATGAACTATCCTAAGAAAAATAAAAATAATGGACAAAACCATAGAACCTGGTCAAGATCAGTCAACATGGTCAGAGTCAGCCTTGCATGGACCCTACGTGTCCTCCGAGTGTTCCCTACTTTAGAACCATAAACCACATTCCCAAACCACTTGATGGGATAATAGATTTCTTCTTTATATGGCGGCCATTAGAAATGCGCTAGACAAAGGAAACTGGGGATGCGCCCAGTAGGGGCACTTTAAATCACCAATGCACACCATAATGCATGAAGGAAAAATGCCCCCATACACGATGATTCCTATGTTTTTCAGGCTAAAGTGTATAATAACGAAATAGGGTTTTTTCAGCAATGGCTTCCGGGAAAACATCCGGTTTGGAGGGTTTCCCCCTTGTACTGTCCTTTATGCTCTACCGTCTCACCTTGATAGGCTTTTCTCACCAAAATCAGAAATAAAATAAAACAAAATAAAAATGACTCAATCTAAGAACTTGACACAAGACAACCTAAGTATTCAATCTTGAACTTCTTCTTTCGGTCTTCTGTCTTCTGTCGGTGTCTTTTTTTTTTGACTAGAAAACATGAGCTTGAATCTTCACTAGATCTCTTATTCTTCTTTTGTGCTGCTCCTTTTCTTTATTTTTTTTTTTGTTTTTTTGTTGTCTCTTCTAATCTTCTTTTATTGCTTCTTTTTGTGGCTTCGCTTTTCCAATTTTTCTTTGTTTGTTTGTTTATTCATGGCTTAGAGATTGCACCATAGGTATAGGCTAAAAATGAATACCTAATGATCTTTGACAATGTGTCAAGGTCTACTAAAAAGGGTGTGGAATGACTCAAGAATGAGTGTTACCAAAAAAAATTGTGGTCCCAAAAAATGTGAATTAGGGGACGTATCTCAAAGTTCATCAATGTAAGGTGCGACGAACAAACTTAACTATCTATCTATCCTAAACCCCTAAAAAGATTTCCTAGAGTAAAAAGGTGGTGAGAAACTAAGTAAGGCTCGTGCGAGAATCGGGAGTGCTAAGGAATACCTCCCCCAAAACCGAGAGGCGATTCTCCAAGATCTTCACAATACCTTACCGGGCTAATCTTTGCATGCATAAATCTTTCTGGCTGACCACTTCCATCCACAACTAGACCCAATCAAGCTACCTGCATCTGAACCCCACACAAGCAGTTCAAAGTGGTCTTTTAGGATCGAAATGTGTCCCACTTGTCGAACACAAGGAATTCCACAACAAAACCCAATATCAAACTATGATTCAATACTTATGACCCTGTTTCATGGCATCCAAGAGATGAGAAAAAAAACAGATAACAAAAATGCATTTATGCTAATGTCCTAAGCTAAATGTTTTGCAAAAATAAAAAGTGGAAAAGAAGAAAATAAATTCTTTTTGGAATTTTATAAAATAAAAAAAATGAATGCAAATCAAGGCTAAAATGCTATGCAGTCCTAACTAAAATGCATGTGAAAGCAAAAAGAAAAGGAAATACCCCACCCCAACCTTAAACAAAGCATTGTTCTCAATGCTTGGGGAAGGGAGAATGTACCTAAATCGGAGGGTTGGGAGGAGGATAGGGTATTCTGGGTAAAGGTAGGGGTAGGGTAGAGGGGGATAAGGATGAGTGTGGGAGGGTATGGATATGGAAGAGGACGCAATATGATCTCAAAATGGTTTTCTGATTGGTGTCAGTTCTACATATGATGCATATGTTGTGACATGATTTGGTTGGAGACACAAAGAATCTCGAATCGTTCGACAAAATTGGGGGAAGCTAGTAATATCTGGGGGCACTTGTGGTGGCGCTTGTTGTGTAACATGGGCAGGCTCATCGTCAGACTCGTCATCCATGTGCATCTCGTCATCGTCTTGAGCATGGAGTGCCTCCTCGTTAATCGTATGAGTGATGGTTCTCTCTAATCTCCACTGAGTGCGGTCGTGGTAAGTGAATTTGGAGACTCTACACAAAGTCTTCCTTTTCCTGTCAAGGATAGAATTCGGTCTCTCTTTATAATTTAGGCGCTTGTCCACCTGAATGTTCCATAAAAGGAACCACTGCGGAATCATCAACCAAGCACTTCTGCAACTGAGAGACGTGAAAAGTACTATGGATTTGACTAAGCTCCTCGGGAAGAACCAAACGTTACGCAACCCTGTCCACCCGGGCGACCACCCTCAAAGGTCCAATATACCTGGGGCACAACTTGCCCCTCTTCCTGAATCGAATGACACCTTTCCAAGGTGACACCTTCAGGAGGACCGTATTGCTGACCTGAAAATCTAAATTTGACTGTTACCTATCAGCATAACTTTTCTGTCGGCTCTGCATGGTCTGCAACCTCCCACGTACCTGTTGGATCAACCTGGTAGTCCGGAGCACCACTTCCGTGCTACCCATGAGCCACTGACTGACCTCGCCTTCGCAAATCAGGGTCCAACACTTCCTCCCGTAGAGCATATCAAAAGGAGGCCGAACAATACTAGCGTGATAGTTGTTGTTATAAGAAAACTCTACCAAAGGAAGATACATATCCTAGCTCCCACCAAAGTCCAGCACACATGCCCGGAGCATGTCCTCTAAAGCATGGATAGTCCGCTCAATCTAACCATCAGTCTGTGGATGGAAAGTCATGCTAAAGTGTTGTCGCGTACCCAACAACTCATGAAATCTATTCCAGAACTTGGAAGTGAACTGTACATCCCGATCATAAACCAAAGAAACTGGAACCCCATGCCGAGCCACAACCTCTCGGATGTAGACATCTGCCAACTTCTCCACAGAGATGCTCTCCTGAATAGGAATGAAATGCACACTCTTGGTGTATCCATCCACGATAACCCAAATTGAATCTACCCCTCGCGCCGTCCGTGGTAGCTTTGTGATAAAATCCATCGTAATCTCTTCCCATTTCAAAACGGGAACATCCAACAGCTCCATTTTGTCCTGAGGTCGCTGATGTTTGGCCTTGACTTTCCTGCAAGTTAAGCACTTCTACACATACTAGGCCACATCCTGCTTCATGCAGGGCCACCAATAATCAAGTTGTAGATCTCTTCACACCTTTGTCACACCTGGATGAATAAAAAAGCCTCGACTTATGTGCCTCCTCCATCAGAATCTGCCACAGACCCCGAAATACGGAACCCAAACACTCTAATGAAGGGTCAATAATCCTCTGCTATCATAATAAAAAGAGGACACCTGGTCCACAATACACTCACTCTTCCGGTGATCCTCTTTTACAGCCTCAACCTGAGCCTCACAAAACTGCTCCAAGAGTGGGGTAATCACTGTCATCCTCAAACATAGATCTCGGATCGGAGTACCAGCCACCTTGCGGCTAAGAGCATCGGCCACCATGTTGGCCTTTCAATGGTGATAAAGGATCTCAAAATCATAATCCTTCACCACAATGAGCCACCTGCGCTGTCTCATGTTAAGATTTGGATGATGCATCAAATACCTCAAAATCTTGTGGTCCATGTAGATGATATAACGAACCCCATACAGGTAATGCTGCCAAATCTTAAGGAAAAACACCACCGTCCCCAGCTCCAAATCATGAGTGGGATAATTCGCATCATGAGGCTTCAACTGCCTCGAAGCATAAGCTATGACACGACCCTTGTGCATCAAAATTACACCCAAACCCAAAATCGATGCGTCACAGTACACCTCGAAGTCATGCAACCCCTCTGGCAGCGTTAAGATTAGAGCCTCACATAACTTCTGCCTTAAAGTATTGAATGACGTCTGCTGCTCAGGCCCCCAACGAAAAGTAACATACTTTTTTGTTAACCTGGTCAATGAAACTGCGATCCTAGAGAAATTCTCGATAAAACTCCGATAATACCCAACAAAACCAAGGAATCTCCAAATCTCAGATGGAGACTTCGGAACCTCCCACTGTATCACAACTTCGATCTTGGCCGGATCAACCAATATACCCTTCTGATTGACAAGCTGCCCCAGAAACTGTACCTCGCGCAACCAGAACTCGCACTTGAGAATTTGACATATAGCCTCTCCCTCCTCAGAGTCTATAGAACGTCTTGCAGATGATCCTCATGTTGCTCCTTGGTCTTAGAATAGTTCAATATATCATCAATAAACACAATGACTGACCTATCCAACATCGGTCTGGAAACCCGATTCATGAGATCCATGAACGCTACTGGTGCATTGGTGAGCCCAAAAGACATCACCACGAACTCGTAATGACCATAACAAGTCCTGAAGAATGTCTTTTGAACATCCTCATCTCGAACCCTCATCTGATGACAGCCTGAACGAAAATAAATCTTGGAAAACCAATATCCACCCTGCAACTGGTCAAACAAATCATCGATCCTCAGAAGCGAATAACGGTTCTTCATCGTCAACTTGTTCAACTTCCGATAATCAACGCACATCCTATGAGATCCATCCTTCTTCTTCACGAACATAATCGACGCTCCCCAAGGTGAACTACCCGGTTTGATGAACCCCTTGTCTAACAGCTCTTGTACATGTGTAGACAACTCCTACATCTCCGGCGGTGCTACCCGATAGGGAGCCTTGGCTATCAGAGTCGCACCTAGAACCAGATCAATATGGAACTCCACCTGCCTCTCTGGTGGCACTCCAAGTAAATCCTCCAAGAACACATCTGCACACTCTTGAACAAACGACATATTGTCAATCGTTATCTTCTTCTCCTCCATGGTATCCAATACCTAAGCCATGAAACCAAAATAACCCTACTGCAGATATCTCCTGGTTCTCACAGTCGAGCAGAGAGTCGGTCCATGCTGAGCACCCTCGCCACTAATAACCAATTCTCCCCCACTTGGGGTTCGAACCCGAACTAACTGGTGCTTGCAATCGATCACCTCCTCATTGGAGCTCAACCAATCCATCCCCACAATCACCTTGCTCTCACACAATTAAATATGAACCAAATCAATCAGATACAACTTGCCAAATAGCTCCAAAACACAACCCCGATGTACCCTCGAAACTCGAACTGGACGATCATCGAAAATCTCTACCACTAATGGATAATCGAGCTCCCCTGGAGCGTCACCAAATCTCTTGCTATGTGCAAGAGATACATACGATCAGGTGGCCCCCGAATCAAACAGAACTAACGTGGGAACATCGTTCACTAGGAACGTCCCTATAATACATCAATCATATATAAGCATAAACATCAAAGCAATAAATGAGATAGGAAGAAAATACATACCTATAACCACATCTGCACGCTGTGCGAGCCTCCTCGAATGTCAGCTGAAAAGCTCGGCTCCTCACCACTGGCGCCTCCGCCTTGCCCTTGCCCTGGTAGTTGTTGGTGATCCTCAATATTGTCGGAGTGGGCGCTGCAACTGCTCCCCTACTGCCAAACTCAGAAAATCGGCCTTCTTGTGGCCTCTCTATTTGCAATGGAGGCAAATCAAACCTGATCCCTGTGTTGTGGTAGTGGCAGTACAATCCCTGTTGAAGTGACCAGTCTTGCCACACTTGTAACAACCAGAACCACCCTCCCTAGAAGCTCCCTCATGCGTCCGGCCATACTGGCCACATCAACCAAGGCCTTGCTGGCCCCTCGATCTTGAATCTACAACCTTGGGCTTCTTCCCCGAGCCCTCAGAAACCTGAGCCTAAACCAGCTTCCTCTTCCTCACTTCCTACAGATCTAACTCACGCTCACGAGCCCGAACTATCATGTCATCCAACGTCTTGCAACTAGACATACTCAGAAACTCTCGAAGCTCATCCTGCAACATATCATGGTATCGGGCCTTCTTCATCTCCTCGTCCTCCACATACTGCAGAACCAACAAGGCTCTCTCACAAAACATGGCGGTGATCTCCACCATAGTCTCGATGTCCGACGAAGGTCCTGAAACTCCTACGCCAACTGCTGAATCTCAATCACGGGAGCAAAATCAGCCTAGAATCTTGTAACAAAGTCATCCCAAGACATCATCTCGACAAAATCGCCTCCCAAGGCATAATCCACCTCCTTCCACCAATCACGTGCTCGGTCCTTCAAAAGACAGGATGCCAATATGACATTCGACCCCTCGGGGCAGAAGCTAGTCCAAAAGGTGTCTTCGATGTCCACCAACCATCGCATGCTAGCAATGGGGTCCTTCAATCAGAAGAACTCACGATCCCCACACGCATGAAACTCCCATAAACTAAGAGAGTGTGCACCCACCATTGCCACCATCTCAGTGAGAAAAGCACCCGGACGGTCATCCAAAATCTCCATGATACCCTCTTTTATCATACCAAAGATCACATGAGTCTTCTCCAGAATGCTGCGGGTAATCTCGAATGAAATGAACTCCTATATATGATCATCCAAGGGTCCGAATCCAGAGCCCGAACGTGATCCCTCACCAGGACCTTAACCACCTCGAATGACCACCATACTGAAAAATAACAATACAAACCATCAGAAAACACTTGAAGAATCTCACACCGAGCAGGCCCCTTAGTATCCTGGTGACTCCCTTGACTCGTGTACGGATCCTGTGCATCCAGTAGTACGGGCCCAATACTACCTTCCACACCTATCCGTACTTTCCTAAATAGTTGTCTCGATTTCCCTAAGTGACTCAATAAACAACACATCTGCTAATGCTAACATGCTTCCTAGGTTCTCCTAGAATTTCATTTCCCGCCACTCTTCGCCATCAGCTGCAGAAGAAGCCCCCACTAACACCTGTTAACTACCTCACGGATATAATTACATGTAGAAGACACTAGAGAGTTCTTCTACTGCAAGGTCTCACACTATAACGGATGGACTCAAACAAGAGCTGCGTAATAGAGTTAAACCTAACCTTCTAAAATTATCTAATTTCTGCAACATATAACCTAGTATATTCGCTTGATAGTTAACTAGTATTAGTAGTGGTTCCTAAAAGAACATAGAAAACAACATTCCACCATTGAGTTCTAACCAGAGCACAGCCTAACAGGCCATCCTAACATATCTTATGTAATCCAAAATAACATGGAATTCTAGGGCTCATACAGTAAGCATACAAGGTATCTCTCATATCATACAATCCTGAGCAGATCCTTATCCCTAATTTAGAATGTTATTCATATATTCACATACTGAATTAAGCAAACATGTATGGGCATTTTGGGAACACTTACTTGAGCTCGACCGATTGCATGCATCACACCCCTTCTTTCTAGTAGAAATCTTTTTTAGAAATCATTTCTTTTATGAATTTTTTTTTACCAAATCCTCGGTTTGAGTTCATACACACCTGAGAGTATGTCTGAATCCCTCAAACAAAGGCTCCGATACCAACTTGTAGCATCCCAAAAATCATAAGTAAAAATTTCATTTTTAATTCATCCAAAACCAACAAGTATTCATGTCAAACCATCATAAGTATGTCAAAATGAAATTAGTTATCAGAGTACAAATCCCAAAATCATAGAAAGTTGGACACGAGTGGATGCACTGTGAACAGGTCGGGCCCTTCCCCTTCGAATCAGAAGTACCTGAAACATAAACTTGAATCGTAAGCACAAAGCTTAGTGAGTTACCCGAAATACCACATACCATACAAGCAACGGGCCCCACCCAATGAGTATAATGGGCCTCGCCCTAACTCGCATAACGGGCCCCGCCCAACATACAAAACATGAAAGTATCACACAAACAACTAGCATCAAAAAAGATAATCTACTAGGCCAATATTGGTGCCTTCGACGTATGTGTACAGTGAAGAGACTCATCTTTCAGATGATAATCAACTGCTGCTCCTCTCACTATTAACAAAACAAGTGCTACTCAATACCTATATAGTGATACAATTTAAACCCTTAGTCTACCTTCCAAAGCTAAGGGTTGGCCAAAAGTCAACTCAAGTCAAAGTCAAAGTCAAACTCAGTTCACCTCCACGTCGTGGCCAATCTTCGCCACATCGTAGCCTGCGGGTCTAAACTTGATCCATACCCAAGTCAAAGGAGTCAACACGCCATCAACGAATTTTCCATATCATGGTCTTCCTTGGCCACGACGTGGTCATAAGATGACCTCACAGTCAACTGGTCCTTACTCGCGATACGGTAGCGGCCCAGTCCCATGCCATTGGGAGCATTTTGATTTGCTTAATCGAGTTAAGTTTCTTTTAACTCAAAAACAAAGGGTCAAAAACCCAGATCTACTCCTTCTCAACACCTTAATGGATAAAGTATCCAACTTTATCCATTAAGACACTTTAGCAAGACAGATCTCAAATCAAAGGTCTAATAAAGGCATAAATCATGCCATGCTAGACCTTACACCCCTAACATGGCAGTTACCCGACGGTTGTTATGGGGCGGTCGGAGTCCTAGAGACAGAAGTTTGAGTTATCAGTTCTTCTATTTAGTCGATTACTGTAGTGTTGGTATTCATCTGTATTTTCTATTTATGTTTTGAAGTTCAGTTGGAATCTTGGATGATCAGTTGAAGGGAATAATCTTATTTAGCTCTGTTTAAATTGATTTCTTGTTATGAATGGATTAATAATCTTTCTCCTCGGTTGTATGTGTATTGAAATTTATGAATGTTGTGTGGGTTCAGATTCTCATATGTATCAGGATATTAGTCGTTGGGATCAAGTGATAGAGTTCAGGTTTGTCTGAGTATCGAAGGATTGTGAAGTTGTCAGATTCTAGCATATCTCAAGTGGGGGAGAGAGGAACCTCGCAGTAGGAAGGCCTAGTGCCAAGGTTCAGTTCTCAGTCGGATTTCTCCATGTTCAAGACTTCCGCACGACTACGGAATCTTATGATTTCTCATCAAGATCATCGTCTGCTGTTGGATTTCCCTTCGATTCGTATTAATTTTAATTGTGATAGCATCTATAGGACGTGCTTATCCTTTAGACTCTAGGGAGTGGTCATGTATTATGTGAGCACAAAAAAATGATCTAGAGGACTACATTTTTTGTGCTCACATAATACATGACCACTTCCTCTCTATTTATAGAGAGATGTAACTTACACACAATAAATGGAATAAAATAACCTAACTATCACTCATAATTTGTAGAGAATTTCGATGCTCCAACAGTCTCTCCCTAAATGTTCGCAAATGATGAGGGATACAAATTGATGTGCACGATAGTACCCACTAATTTTATAATTTATAACCTAACTAACTAACTAACTAAAATGCACCTAGGCAGTGTACCTAGTCGAATTATAGAATAGTTTGGTAAGTCGGGTGTCGATCACAGGGAACGGTGTTGACTAATTAATTTATTTACTACTAAACTAACCTAATTACTAACGAGCTAAAAAGGGGTTTTTATCTAATTTTGCAAGTTTAGATGAACTTAATTCTTTAACAAAAACTCAATCAATAAACAAAACACTTATGTTAGTTCGAATCCGCTTTCACTCAATGGTTATACATTAGCTAGGACTATTACTGTTGGTTACCAAATTAAGAAGTATTAGCAATTTAGTTCTAAATCTACTAATTATTAATCAATTCATGTAAATCTATGTATGGTCATACAATAGTTAACACAGAATCAATTATTAAATAAGATTGGAGCCATGAAAGATTGATTAATCAAAACACAATTACAGTCATAATATGAGTTCTCTAACACAACTTAATTCAATGATTCAATTACTTATCTAAGATTGGTTTGATCTTAGCTCTAATAACTAGTGTTCAGTATATTATTAGGTATTCAAATTCATGCAGATTTGTGTTCACTAACTACACAGAACAAGAATTTAAAGCAATCAAATAATTAATTCAAGCATGCTAGGTAAAATCAATCAACACAAGCGTATCACCAACAAATAAAGTCAAGTCTAACGCATTAAAACCATGAGTTCCAGCTTCATCTAGCTAACAGAAGCAGCTAGATTTAGCTGGACATACTAACAGCTAAATAAACAAAAACTATAATCAAAGACATGTTTAAGTGTACCAATCTATAAACCAAATTATGAACTTCTTCTTCCTTGGTGTTAAAACCAGCTCCCAGAGCTTCTTCTCCTCTGAATTTCGTCTCCAGGAACCCTTCTAAGCCAGCCAAAAGTCCCCCAATCGTAATGGAGAAGGGTATATATATTTTCTCCAAAATCACCGTTCACGTCGTGAGAATGTAAAACTCACGTCGTGAACTCGAGGTAATCGTGATCATCAAGGATTCTTTCACCCGGATGCTTATCTTCTAACTCTTTCCACTCACGTCGTGAACCATCAACTGTTCACATCGTGAGTACGTCTTTTTTGGGTGTTTTTCTTGTCTTTCAAGCCTTCAACCTCCAAAGTTCCATCCTTTAACACTTCTAGTCCCTTTTCTTCAAAATGTCTTCTTTTTGGCTGCAAAATATAATTTAACCTTATAAGTACCATTATTCTATGCAAATGACCAAAATATATATAAAAATGTACTTAAATATTGCCTAAAAATATGTATAAAGTCTACAGAAGGTATAAAGTCTATACCTTGTTTGTTCTTTTGATAGATCCCATTTTGTGGAGTTCTAGGGCTTTTCTAAGCCATTTTGGTCACCAACCATGATTGCAAGCATGGTTTGGGGTTGATGTTTCAGATCTAGGTCCTTAGAGGGGTTACAAGGCAGAAAGGAGTGGCTTTTGCACTCAAAGAAGGCCCCATGCATTGTAAGAGCTTGTTTTAGGACCTTTTGAGCTCAAAGTCCCACGCAAGCACGTAAAGGTTGTAACTTTACGTGCTAGATCGATGGTAGAAGCATAGATCTATCTTTTGATCAAGGGTTGTACATCAGAAATCGAAGATTTAGTGAGAGGATGTGACCAACTCGACGAGTCCATTCTTGGACTCGGCGAGTCCTGGGGTTCTGTCCCATGTCAGTTGAGGGTCAAAAGGACCCAGTTGAGTGTGGAAAGGTTTTAGGGAGTCCCGGGGAGTGACCCAACGTTCTGGACTAAGCCATCGTTCTGGAAGTTCATGGGACTCGGCGAGTGCATGAACGGACTCGGCGAGTCCAAGGCAATCTTCTTAAGGATGAAGATGAACTCGACGAGTTGTACATCAACTCGGCGAGTCGAGGGCAGAACTTGTTCATCAGATGAAGGTGAACTCGACGAGTTGTTCATCAACTCGGCGAGTCAGATGAGTTTTCATGTGATGTTCATATGAGAGAAGAACTCGTCGAGTTGACGACCCAACTCGACGAGTGGGGTCATGGATGAGGATTTCCGGAGCAGCGACGGACAGAGGTTTCCCGCACAGATTATCAGCAGCTTCTTGTACGAGGTGAGTTACCTTCCGGTAGGGGTGGGTCTAAGGCCACAATGCCGGCCCACCAATGAGGAGTATTTAGAAGATGATTGTCTTTGTGATAATTATCTTGGTCTGGTTATGTGTTTGGTTATGAGTTATATCTGTATGATATGTTACGTGCATGATAGGGATAGTTTCCCTGACAGTGGTCCTTAGGACCAAAGGGTAGGTCAGTACCCGGATATGCCTGACTGTATGCTTATATCTTGTTATTGTATGCTAGTGGTAGTGGGTGGAATAGTCCCCAGTTACCGGTTGAAAGATACCGATGATGGTTACCGGTTGAAAGATACCGATGACGATTACCGGTTGAAAGATACCGATGATGATTACCGGTTGAAAGATACCGACGAAGATTACCGGTTGAAAGATACCGATGATATTGTATGGTATGTGGTATGATGGGGGAACTCATTAAGCTTTGTGCTTACGGTTTCAGTTTTGGTTTCAGGTACCTCTTCGTCTAAGGGGAAGGAGCCGGCGGCATAGCATCGCATCACACACACATGATTTCCGCATAGAAGTTTTCTGGGACTGTACTCTGATATGTTATTAGTTTATGACTTGGGTTTCAGACATGATACATTGTTTTATGAGAGGACGTGTTTTCACAGTATTTTCTAATGGATGTTTTTATGAGTTATTTAAATAAAAATGAAATTTTTGGGCATGAATTTTGGGCTGTTGCACTCTCTAACTAGAGGACTACATTGTGTGTATGTTACCTCTCTCTATAAATAGAGAGGGAGTGTTCATGTATTATTCCCACCAAGTGTTCTTCATCTAGAAAGACTTAATGAAACGTGTGTTTCCGTCCTTATAGACTACAACAAAGCCTTAGATGAAAAGAACATAACGACTCAAGAGCTGTATCACTTGAGAGGAAGACTAGAAGACAAGAAGCTTAAGTTCACAATGTTAGAAAAAGATTTGTTGTTAGATAAAGATGCTAGGTTATGTCTGAATTGTTTAATTGAAAAGTTGTTTAATGAAAGTGAGGCCATTGAAAACTTAGTTAATAATGGAACTTTTGATAGCACATATAATTGGGGATGGTCCAATGGGTACTCTACCGAAGAGAACTCTCCTCCTCGGTTTGATGTCGAACGTCCCTATGTCCCACCAGACCAGACCTTTCATTACCCAATCAATGACAAGACTTTTCCTGAAGACATTCGATGTCACTTCGGTAGACTCCATGACCTCAGTAACAATTGTGTGATTGAAGAGATTCATCCATAATCCTCGGGAAACACATAAAGTTTCTTGCCTGTCATCAGCACGATTAGTTTTGATTCCCAATCTAGTTCCTTAGTGGATGAGGAAATTGTTATGGAAGGACCCGAATCTTTCTCAACCTCTATTGTTAGTGAAAAAATAATTTTAGATGAACCGTCTGTGTCCTCTAAGACAAGTCACAACAAAGATTTGTCATTGACCTACTCTTCGGTACTTTAGTCCTCATTACCAACAAATGACATCCCGCAGACCCCAGTCAGGTCCACATCTACTCTTCAGCCTCTCCCATATGAACTTGACATTAACAACTTTGAGTTTGGACAGTGCTCCCAAAATCATGAACTCTATAGTTATGATGATTCAACCCGTAGGTCAATGTCTAGATCAAAGAACTTCAAAAAACCCCAAGTAAATTTCTCCGACGTTGTGACACCAAAACTTGAGGCAAAAATGGCTCTGAAAAATGAAGTCAGATCCCGACTTGAAAGGCGGGAAGCAGAGTCAAAAATTAAAAATTTCAAAACTTAGGCCAAATTTTCAAACAAAAGGAATTTGGACAAATCCATCACTACAAAAACTTTTCAAAATGACACTATAGTTGATGGATCTTGTCAAAAAAATATGTAAGTGGCTAAATCTTTCGAAATCAACAACATTGTACCCACTCAAAACAATGTCAAGTCTTTGTCACAAACTTCCTTAAAAAAATAAAAAATGAAGGGTATTTTGCACACTCCACACTTTTGAAAATCCCATCAACCCATTAGGAAGTTAACACCTATGTTTAGGTCCTTTAACAATTCGTCTTCAAATATAAAGGACTCTTCAGTGAGGCATAACCTAAGGACCAGGCAAAAGAACCAAACTTCACCCTCCAGATCTTTGACCAAGTACGTTATGTGGGTCAATGAAAAGAAACTCACTTTTGGCTTCTACCAACTGAGAAAAAGGAAACGTCAAATCCCAACTCGAAATTTCCAAAAGAACATGAAACATCATGGACACAAACATATATGGAGTGAAAAATCTTTTCATCATTCCCACATGCATACATTTGATAGGAATGCTTCCCATGTTACTACGGTCCCCAAACTTGTTTGGGTGCCCAAATTAATCCACGGATTATACAGGTGATGTGCGAGGTGGACCATGACGAAGAATGGTTGATTGACAGTGCATGCGCCTTGCAAATGACAGGAAGGTTAGACTACCTTCATGACTTCAGGCCAATATGTGGTGGCGGACACGTCACCTTCGGGAATAATGCAAATTTGATAATAAGGGGATATGATGTGTTAATTACGGGAAGCTTCTCCATTCAACGAGTGGCTTATGTAGAGGGTTTAAAAAACAATTTGATTAATGTTGGTCAATTGTGTAAAGCTGGTCATCAGGTAGAGTTTGAAAACGAGTACTGTTACATCATGACAAATGATACAGAGAAGTGTTTGATCAAGTCCAAACCCGAAGGAACAATGTACCCACTATACATTCCTCTAATCATCAGTAAACCAAAACTATGTTTCTTGTCAAAGGCAGTTTCCGAGGTCAGTTGGTTATGGCATGGGAAGCTTGCACATCTCAACTTCAGATACATCAGCAACTTATTGACCGGGGAGTTAGTTCGAGGACTGCCGATTATTAAATTCAACAATGATACTTTATATCCAGCGTATGAGTGTGGTAAACAAACCAAATGTAGTCTTCCTCTAATAACTGATTCTTCAATTGTTGAACCTCTAGAGCTCCTTCACATAGATCTATGCGGTCCTTCAACTGTAGCTAGTCTTCATCATAAAAAATACATTCTGGTTATAGTTGATGACTACACTCATTTTACTTGGGTCTTCTTTCTAAGACTAAAGTCAGATACACTGCAGATTCTAATCTATTTAATCAAGGAGATAAAGCTACAAATCAAGTTGCCTGTCAGAAGAATAAGAAGTGACAATGGCACCGAGTTCACTAATCAGCTTTTGAATAGCTTTTTATTATCCAAAGGAATCAGCCATAATTTCTCGGTACCATACACACCGCAGCAGAATAGAGTAGTGGAGAAGAGGAGCAGAACATTGGTTGAAGCTGCTAGATCAATGCTCAACTTTGCTAACTTACCTCTCTATTTTTGGGCCGAAGGAGTGGCAACAACATGTTTTGTTCAAAATCGAAGTATCATTTGCAAACGTCTCAAAAAAACTCCATATGAAGGTCTAAACAACAGAAAACCCAATGTACGTTTCTTTCATATTTTTGGTTGGAGGTGTTTCGTGGTCAACAACAAGGATCATCTCAAAAAATTTACAACAAAGTCTGATGAAGGAATCTTCCTGGGTTACTCGACAAACAATGTTGCATATCGTGTTCTTATCAGGAGAACAAGACTGATATTTGAATGGTTCGATGTCAAATTTGATGACTATTATGTCCGCAACACTGCTCCCAGTAAAGAAACAAAGTTAATCATGGAAAATAATATTCCACCTTCGTCAGGACCTTTAAACATAGTTGAAGTTAACTATGACAACCTATTTGATCCTATGGAGACTGCACATCTTTTATAAATACTGGCGTCTCCGGTAGCACAACAACAACACTCAGAGGTATCTGGACCAACCATTTCTGAAGGAACTTCATTCAATACTTCCACCTCGCCGATAGAGGGGGAAAACTCATCCTTTGGAAATCATAACCATCGAGGTTCCAATATTTGAAGATGTAGCTCCGGTACCTGTCTACCAAGTGTCCAATCGATCAATTGGCTTTGAAGATTCGAAGGACGAAGAAGTGGAAAACATTGATACCGAAGGGGATCCAAGAAAAGTAAATCACACATCGGTTTAGGGGGAACCTTCATCAGTTCAGGGGGAACCATCATCAGTCAAGGGGGAACCTTAATCTTCAACTTCTGAACTAATCCCAACAGTTCAAGACTTATCTGTGGGATGCTCACAAACTGAGGGGGAACAACCTTCAACAAATAGACCTGAAGACTCTTCTGAAGTAGAGGACATTCCCTCTAATTCAGCTGTTGAAGATCAACACGTGCACTTATGTTCGAGATTAGCATGACGACGTTTGGCCGATAAGGTCTTGAGTCGATCAAATCTGCAGATTTCGAGATAGTTTGGTTGATGTGAGGGGTTGCATCATGAAGTGGAAGCGAGAGCTGATTTCGAGGACGAAATCTAATTTAAGTGGGGGAGAATTGTAACATCCTGTTTCCTGTCATTTCTTATTTTAGGGTCGTGGGCCGAAAGTCAATTGTATATAGGGTTTGGGACTTAAGGAGATAATGTTTAGACATTTTGGAAGGAGGCGATGATTGTTGCAAGATCTTAACCATTGAATTGTGTTTCGAGTCAAAGGGTAGAAAAAGGAAAATCATAGGTTGGGGACTTGGATGAAATATGGATCTTGTTTGAGAAGTTTTTAGTCCAAGATATCTAGATAATATTTTGGGGATCTTCAATACCTTTTCGTAGATATAAAGATCATCGAAAACAGAGTTGGAACGAAGAAGTTATGACCGTTAGAAGTTAGGAAGGTTTTGGGCTAAGCCGAGTACGCTGGGCGTACTAGGAAAGGTTGGTCGCGGAGGATCAACCTGCTACGTTGGGCATACGAGGAGTATGCTGGGTGTACGTGATGAGAACCCAAACCCTAATTTCAGGGTTTTGAGCCATATTTAAGCTCTTTAACTTCACCAAACCTTTCCATTCTCAGCCTCCACCTTTCTAACATCCTCCCTTGAAACCCTAACCTTAGTTTGAGCCTTATGAGCAAAAGGTGTTTTTAAGTTCTTTGGGTGTTATGAGGTTTTGGTCACTATAGTGCATAAAGTATCGATCTTGAAAGTTTGTGACCTTGTTATGCATAAAGTTGGAAAATTTATCCATCTAAATATCATATTGGTTCAGATATGAAGGTTGGAGACTTGGACTTAATGGATTAAATTGATAAAGATGCAATTTTGGTCCCTTTGAGACATAAAAACTAGATCTTGGTTGTTTGGAACATTCTAAATGATAAATTTGGGAATTGTATCCATTATGGAGCTATTAGCAACCATAAAAATGTGATCTTGGTCCGTCTATCCCTTCCATGCAAGAGTTATGATGTCTTAATGGATTAATAAGTTACGGTTTTTTTATCTTTTGGACATTTTCTTGCCATGGAAAGTCATAAAGGTGGAAGCTTTATGACTTAAGTCGATGATCTAAGTCTAGATCTGAGCTCTGAACAAAAATCCTTAATGGATAAAGTGCTTAATGGAGGAGTGACGACAGGCTGCATAAGCTGGGCGTACTCAGCAGCCTTGGACTTTGACTTTGTCGACTTATGTAGACTGTTGACTTTTTGAACAAGTTTGAGTTTGGGTAAAACTTTAGGGGTTTGGACTATTGATTAAGGTTTTACCTGGTCATGATGATTAGTAGATTCATAGGAGCAAGTAGTGCAGAAGGGAGCGTATCGTAGTGTTTCAAGGTTCTTCGATTCAGGTGAGTTTTGCCTCATTGTACCTGTGGGTCGAAGGCACTAATGCTGACCCACTAGTTTTGGCTATCTTTTAGTGGATGAATGTCTTGGGACTGTATATAATCATGTAGGATAGAGTGATGACTCTTGATCTAGGCTTTCTTGTATGTTCCTTGTGTGGTTGTGGCTGTAGAATAGGATTACCTGTCTGGGTGTCTATCTCACCTCTAAGTATATACGGTTAGGCATTCCTTGGATTGTTGGTATTTAGTATGTTACTGTGTTGTACTGATCTGTTAGATCAGTATCCTGGTATATTGTAACATCCGGACTCCCAGGTATATTATTTATGTGTTTAATTTTGGGATTTATTGAGTGACTCGACGATTTGTGAGCCCAACTCGTCGAGTAGAGTCGAGTTGACTGCGTGGGATTAATGAGCGGACTCGACGAGTCGGAAAGCCGACTCACCGAGTAGGTGTTGTGTAGTGAAACCCTAAATCCCTGGGTGTGGGGCCTATATAAGGGAACTTATAGCCTCATTTGCGGCTCATCAGCTACCCAACCTTCTTGTGTGAAACCCTAAAAGTGTGTGGTGAGCTATGAGAGTCTCCAAGCTAATCTTGAGAAATTTTAAATGCATCTTTTGAGGAGAAAGGAGTTGTTCATCAAGGAACAAGGAGGAGCTGTGGGATCAAGGGCCAATTCGTCCAAAGCTTCAAGGAGAAGGTAAAAAGCCTACACCTTTATCATTCTTATGGTTAGATCTCACGATTTTGGAAGGTTAGGGTTTATGCCACCTTTATTTGGGGTTTCGAGCTTACAGATTTGTATTGAGGTTTAGACCTCAGATCTGGACCTTGTGAGGTCCCTAGAGTCCAAAGGTCCCAACTTTATTCACCCATATGAAGGATATTGTGCTTAACACATTGTGAGAGCATGTTTTGGTATGTTGGAGAAAAACTACCATGCATGAACATAAAGATCGAAGCTTTACGTGACAATGGAGTCTTGGGATGCTATAGATCTAGTGTTTGGAGTAGTAGAGCTGCTTTAAATCGTATGAATGAGAAATCAGATCGAAGGGACTCGCCGAGTCTATGAGCTGACTCGATGAGTCGATTGGGGTTTTTCCCCGATGAGTCTGGACATGGGTGACTCGGCGAGTTGGGGAGACAAATCGACGAGTCAAGGTGGATTTTCGCGATATGACAGAAGAAACAAGGGGATTCGACGAGTCATATAGATGCAATCGGCGAGTCAGGTCAAACATGGACTGTTGACTCGAGGTTGACTTCTGTTGACTTTAGGGTTTGGTCATACATGAGTAATGGAGACCATGGATGGGTAAAATGGTCTTTTACCCAATCCAAGAGTTACAAAGAGAAAGAGAGGGAATCCTTTTGGTATTGAGAATGAATAGAGTATTAATTAAAGATATTTATCCTATGTGATAGGTGGAGGCTTGTTCGAAATTTCCGTGTGCGAGATCATTATTGGTTAGCTTTCAAGGTGAGTCTTCTCACTATACTTACCATGAGTGGTACCTTTGTGTGATTGAGATGTTTATTGTGCTTAACTGTGATTTCCTGCATTATGTCTATGTGTTTTATGATGTGTATCATTCTGAGCTTGCTGAGTCAGGATTGGAGGGTCCCACTAAGACACATTGACCGGAGGGTCTTATCGGAGTATAGCCATGAGAGGCTACTGAGATGTGTGTGGTATTTTGGGGAAATCACTAAGCTTCGTGCTTACCGTGTTATGTGATTTGTGTTTCAGGTACTTTTCATGGTATCGGGAAGGCGCCGACTCGATTGTACACACGAGAGAAAGAGTATACCTGGAGGATCCTGGATTTGTGATAAACAATTTTAAATAAAATGTGTTGATAGATTGTTATGTGTGATTTTGAGGAAATGTGACATATATTTATTTGTGTTTTGAAATGAAAAATTGGTTTTAAATTTTACGGTGTTACAAGTTGGTATCAGAGCCTTGGTTTTAGAGATTCGGATGCACCTTCGGGTGTGTCTGGACTCAAACTGAGGATTTGAGAAAAGTTTTCAAAAGGAAAGATTTTCTGAAACGAGTAAGAGTTCTAAGAGAAAAACGAGAAGAAGTAGTGTGTACAATCAGCCAGAGCCCGAACGGTGATTTCCCAAAATGCCCTTATTTATTTATTTATTTGTGTTATGAGTTATTATTGAGATATTAGTGATGCATATTAGAAGATAGGCTAGGTATTTCATATATTAGGGCTAGAGTTGCCTGATTTTTGATGCCTTAGCCTAGGGATTGTCGTTATCTGTTATGTGCCTTGAGTATGTGCTGAGTAAGAGTATCTGGCAGGAATCACTAAGAGAGGGAGTTCTGACTCGAGATATAATCTAGGAGAGATACCTAGATGAGTATTGAGGAGTCTGCTGAGAAGAGAAATTAGATACCATGAGAGGTGAGGTAGCTTGAGTTCAGTGATTCCTTTTGAGAACAAGTAGAGCAAATAGGGTTTTAACCTAGAGTGGTTTTACGTGTTGGTGGAGATTATTCGATGCCCGAATTCTGCTTGCTTTGTGCTTTGTGGAACTCTTCATGATGGGAGTCAGCTACTAAGTGAATATGACGATATTCAGGAGGTAGATGGATGGCATCATAAGGAGTTCTTCAGCAGCTGATGGCAGAGAAGTGTGAGAATCTAGGAAGAGCCTAGGAAGTGTCTGTAGGCAGAAGAGTATGCTGATAGAGGAGAGTATTCACTGGGTAGCGACCGAGTATATCGGGATTGGTGATCGAGGATGGTGGAGCAGCTACTTAGGAAATCTGGGACGATCCTTGTGGAAAGTATGGGTAGATGTGGCAGGTAGTATGGGCCCGTACTACTGAAAGCAGAGGACCCGTACTCGAAACGGGGAGAATTCCAGAGGTTCTAAGTAGCGAATTAAGAGGTGATAACATGGTTCGGGTACCATGATTCGTGGCAGATTGAGAGGTGATAACATGGTTCGGGTACCATGATTCGTGGCAAATCGAGAGGTGATAACATGGTTCAAGTACCATGGTTCGTGGAGATTAGTGCTTTAGAGTTTATCAGTTATTCCGTTGTGATTGATCAGAATGAGCGAGATAATGCATGTTGTACGTGTTCAGGAAAGGATGCGTGTCTCCACGGCAGGTGGCCATTGGTCATAGACCTTGTGGTGGTTAACATTTCTTCGAGTTTGTAATGGTGAATTCGATGTGGTTGGCTCGAAAGAATAGTTTCGGCGGTTAAGAACTTCTGGTTCAACGTTTGGTTTGTTATATGCACTTTGGGAAGGACAGTAGTTGATTGGGCAACCAACTTCAGGGTCGGTATGAGTATTCTTGCATGGGTTTTGAGCAACAGAGGGGGGAGTTTCGGATTATCGTCAAAGTGTTCTGAGTCATTGACGATCTCTCCATGTTTCAAATTGAGAGTTGGAATATTTCAAAGCTATGAGTTGTGTAAGTAGGGGATCAGTAGTTGAGGCATGACATCGAGAGGTTCTGTGATGGTGTACCGAGGTATCCGAGTCTGATGCCCTAAACTTCATATTATTTTGAGACTTGAGTTATAAGATGGTAAGTGGTGTATCAGGTGACTATGGTTCCAGCGGGAGTCCTTCGGCTAAGTAGGGGATCAGTAGTTGAGGCCTGCACCTTTATCATTCTTATGGTTAGATCTCATGATTTGGGAAGGTTAGGGTTTATGCCACCTTTATTTGGGGTTTCGAGCTTACAGAGTTGTCTTGAGGTTTAGACCTCAGATCTGAACCTTGTGAGGTCCCTAGAGTCCAAAGGTCCCAACTTTATTCACCCATATGAAGGATATTGTGCTTAACACATTGTGAGAGCATGTTTTGGTATGTTGGAGCAAAACTACCATGCATGAATGTAAATATCGAAGCTTTACGTGACAATGGAGTCTTTGGATGCTAGATCTAGTGTTTGGAGTAGTAGAGCTGATTTAAATCGTATGAATGAGAAATCAGATTGAAGGGACTCGCCGAGTCTATGAGCTGACTCGACGAGTCGACTGGGGTTTTTCCCCGATGAGTATGGACATGGGTGACTCGGCGAGTTGGCGAGACAACTCGACGAGTCAAGGTGGATTTTCGCGATATGACATAAGAAACAAGGGGACTCGACGAGTCATATAGATGCACTCGGCGAGTCGGGTCAAACATGGACTGTTGACTCGAGTTTGACTTCTGTTGACTTTAGGGTTTGGTCATACATGAGTAATGGAGACCATGGATGGGTAAAATGGTCTTTTACCCAATCCAAGAGTTACAAAGAGAAAGAGAGGGAATCCTTTTGGTATTGAGAATGAATAGAGTATTAATTAGAGATATTTATCCTATGTGATAGGTGGAGGCTTGTTCGAGATTTCCGTGTGTGATATTATTACTACTTAGCTTTCTAGGTGAGTCTTCTCACTATACTTACCATGAGTGGTACCATTGTGTGATTGAGATGTTTATTGTGCTTAACTGTGATTTCCTGCATTATGTCTATGTGATTTATGATGTGTATCATACTGAGCTTGCCGAGTCAGGACCGTAGGGTCCCACTGAGACACATTGACCGGAGGGTCTTATCGGAGTATAGCCATGAGAGGCTACTAAGATGTGTGTGGTATTTTGGGGAACTCACTAAGCTTCGTGCTTACTGTGTTATGTGATATGTGTTTCAGGTACTTTTCATGGTATAGGGAAGACGCCGACTCGATTGTACACACGAGAGAAAGAGTATATCTGGAGGATCCTGGATTTGTGATAAACAATTTTAAATAAAAATGTGTTGATAAATTGTTACTAGTGATTTTGAGGAAATGTGACATATATTTATTTGTGTTTTGAAATGAAAAATTGGTTTTAAATTTAACGGTGTTACATATATAGGATGTTGTTGTGTTGTAGTGATCTGTTAGATCTGTATCCTAGTATATAGGATGGTGTTGTGCTATAGTAATCTACTAGATCTGTGTATATGTCCTTATATGATAGGATGATCTAGTAGTGGTAACTGTTTATCATCTGGTGGAGTGCCCTAAGGGCTGTATGTAATCATCATGACTCTAGAGTAGGATCATCTATTCGGGTGGCTAGCTCACCTCAGGTTACTTATTGTTACACATTTCATGGAGGTTAGCTGGTAGTGGGACAGTGTGCTGTGAGAGGACCAGTAGGCGGTAGTGAGCTGTATGATTGATGTTTTCCTGTATTATGTGCCTACTTGATCCTTGATTGTTTATATGTCGACATATGGTAGTAGTGGGTTGAGGTAGTCCTGCTTTGTGTTGTAGGCCAAGATACCCGGTGCGGGCCGACTGTAAGCCGTAGGCTCGGGATGAGCGGTTGTGTTAAGGCAGTAGGCCAGCCCAATGGATGATTGGACCTGTTGCATGTTGGCGTTCCAGTCCGAGGACTCATTGGGCCTGGGCATTCCAATCCCATGATTGTAGGTCGTTATGCATGCTTGTATGTGTATCGCATGGTTTCTTTTGGGGGAAACTCACTAAGCTTTGTGCTTATCCAGTTGTTTTTGTTTTTTAGGTTTTATCAGTGATTATGTGAAGGTGAAAGCGGTACTGTACACACTCATCAGCAGTATTGAGGATTCCACGTTTCTTATATTACTCTGATTTTAATAAATGTACTTTGGAATAATCGGTTTTCTTAATAATGGATTTTAAATTGGGAAGTTTTACTTTAATAAAATGAAATTTTTAGTTGAGAAAATAGGACATTACAAAGGTGACCAAAAACTCATGCAAGGCCAAAAATCTCCACAAAGTCTAGATCTAAAAGATAAATTGCTAATGGGACTCATAAGAGTCATAAAGTTGCAACCTTTATCACATCAAACCAACCAAACATCACTTACAGACCAAAATAAGCTAATAAAGCTAGATCTACAACCAAAGAATCATCAAAATGGAAACTTGAGGACTTACAAATGGTCCAAAGAGTGATTCTATGGATGGGGATGAGTTTTTGCTTGATCCTTGGGCTAGCACCTTCTTCTCCTTCTTTCAAAATGCAACCAAACACCACAAAAAGCTCAATATCACACAAGGGAGGATAGGGTTATGATTTTTGGTCTTGAGAGTATGATGGGAGCTGAATGATCACAAAACCCTAGCCATAATGTCCTTTATATAGGGCTCAAAGCCCGGGTATTATGGTTTCTCTAATATCGGTCGCCACGTCATGGAACCCATTGCCACGCCGCGTCAAGTCATTTAAATCTATAGCCAAAAAAATAACACCACGCTGTGGTGAATCCCCACCACTCCGTGACAACCCAAGAACAAATTTCTAAAATTTAAATGAATTGACCCATACCTAGAATGGGTGTTACATCTGAGCTATATTAGGTATAAAGTTCGTACCTTAGCATTTCTTCTCCTAGATTCAATTTTAGGGTCATTTTGGGTGATTTTGGTCCTTTCTGTGGATGGTCTTGGAGTTTGAGGAGTTCTAAATCTTTTTATGTTCCTCTTGTGGTCTCTAAGAGTCATGGTTGGAGTTACTCTGTGTCCATGTTCAAGATTTAGCCTCATTTAGGAGTTATTGGATTTAAAAGTGTAGATCTTACCTTGTGGTGGAGTCGTAATGGATAAAGATAGAAACTTTATCTATTAAGTCATTGAAAAGGAATAAATCTAAAGTTATGGGTTTAGATCTGTAAGGATTAAGCTCTTAATGAAGAATACAACCTTCTTCCAAGAATCACGACATGGTCAAGTTATTGGTACATCGTGGTAGAGTCCTACATGTCGACTATTGTGTCCTGTCATGCCCATGACGTGACCATGGGGTCTTCATGTCATGGTGAGTGTTTCTCTACATGGTGGTGAGTGTTGACTTGGTTGAAAGTTGACTTTTATTGATCGTTGATCGTTAACTTTTGACCACTTTGACTCTGGGGCAAACTTGAAAGGATTGGGTTATCAATTAAGGATTTATCTGTATTTGATGCCAGTCGGTTCGTGGGGGTGATCAATGTAGTGGGTGAGTGTGTTGCTGAGTTCCTTGGTCTTCGATTTAAGAGAGTTTCCACATTATACTATGTGTTGCACTATATATCCATGTATGTTAGGATATAATAGTAGTGATATGTTGGTTAGAGTACCAGGGGTCGGTGATCGTCTAGTTGAGTGTCCTAGGGATTGTCTTTAGTAATGTGGGATAGCCTCAGAACTCTTGATCTAGGATTTCTTGCATGTTCCTTGATTAGTTGTGGCTCTAGAACGGGATCACATGTTCGAATGTCTATCTCACATCTGATTACATATAGCTCTGCATTCATTAGTGATCTTTTAGTGGTAACGTAGAGTACTGCATGGGGCTCGGTATCTGATAGTGAGTTGTTAGACAAGTAAACTGGTGTAGATAGTTGTCTATGTTTATGTTATTGTTTATTGCTTGTTTGATTTATACGTCGACATATTAGATGGTACGTCGTGACAATCCTGCTTTGTGTGGTAGGCCAAAATACGTGCGCGGGCCAGCGGTGTGTTGTAGGCTAGGTGCAGACCAGTTGTATGTTGTAGGCATGGGAAGAGGACCAGTCGTTGACTTGGGGCCAGGAGAGCATTCCAGGTGTAATATAGGCCTCGTGAGGCGGTCTAGTCATATTGAAGGCTCGTATGTGCATGCATTGTCTGTGTATTGTGGTGTATGGTATTTTGGGGGAACTCACTAAGCTTTGGGTTACAAATGTGCATTAAATGTTTTTAAGGTACTATAGATGATCGTGGGAAGGGGAAGACGTGATTGTACACACTCATCAACAACATTGGAGATTCCACATTTATTATATTCCTTTGATTTTCAAACAATTGGATTTTGGAACAAATGAGTATTCTTAACTTGGATTTTATGAAATGATGTTTTACCTTAATTAAAAATGAAACATTTGTTTGTGAAAATGGGACGTTACACATTATCTCATTAAATGTCCATTAATGTTTTGAGTTTGATTGTATTTGAGTTTATTTTTCTTACTCCTTTATGACAAATTCCGACTTCACTAAAGAATTTTAGTTTCTGAACATGAGTTTCATTTAGTGTGGAAATGTTTAAATTCAGTGTAATTAAATGTTTAAATTCAATGTAATTACATGTTTAATTTTCATGATTTTCAGAGCTAGTTATGAATTCTAAAATTGTTGAATATTTTCCTAAACATTAATCAACTTTACTGAACTACTTATATATTAGATCGCGGATTCGCCAGTTTCAACAAAGCTTTGGGAATTAATAGTAATAATATTACGAAAATCTATTGTAATTTACTACATATTTAAAAATTACTTGAATTGAATTCCGTTTCATTTTTCCAACCAAATACATAATATAATTTTAGATCCTTTAAATTCCAATTACCTTGATGATTTTCAAATCCTTTCAAAAAAATCTACAAACCAGACACCATCCTAAGTCATAATTCTTCAAAAACTATCTGAATGCATATGAATACCCTTGTCAAATTCACTAAGCTTTCCTTTAAAGACATCTAGATATTCTAAGGACCTCTGACTTTACAGAGTGGTTTCCAAATGATGGCTTCTTTAGACCTTGATGTGTAGTTACATATGGATTTTATAGAATATGGGAAACCTTTTACAAAATGTCATACTTGCTACTAACTCCATGTGACTTTTGAAAAACATAATTTTTATCATATTTTTGGAAAGAGGACAAGCCTCCAGTAAATTGTATAAAAATAAATAAAATAATACAAGAAATGAGTGTAAAAAACCACTTGAGAGAACAAAGACTAAATCTAATTAAGGGAAAGGCCTTAAGAAAAGAATCTAAAACACCAGGAAGACTAACAACACCTACAACTAGATCCTAACGAAGAAATAGAAAAAGAAAATCAACCCTACCAATCTACCATATGGATCGAAAGAATAACATGCATTAGCCTTATTGTGATCCATTACACCACCTAAACAAATAATTAAGTTGTCTCACTAAGGTCCTCAAGGATTGAAAGTGCTTCAAATCAATTACTGAAAAAGACTTTAACTTTGAGTCTTCCTGAATGATACGGTATTAGACTTGATAAATTTGAATAATAAGTTTTTTGCGTAATGCTTTGTCCTTTCCAGCAATATACTTTGGGAGATGATCTAAAATATGTTTTTTGCTAACCAATTTGAATCCATCATCGTCGAAAACAATATTAGGCTAACCACTTAAGGACATAAACCATATTACCCTTCGATTACCCTTCTGAAGAGTTAAAGAGTACATGAAGATAAGTGATGCCCAAAAACATGACAATGCTCACACCTTTTTTGGGTTTCAATCCTCAAGAAAATATATAGTTATCCTTTTCCAGTGCAAAGAGGCATAACGATTTCTTGTTTAACAATCCAAAACTTTATAAAGAAATGCAATACTCGTGATCAATTATTTATGGATTTAGAAGAGAAAATGATGTCTACTATTAAAGTACAAGATGGATAAAATGAAGAACAAAACGTACACCATATATAATGGGGTTCTCAAGGAAATGAATATATGGAAAAGTATGTGATTATATTTCTAATCAATTATATTCAAATGTGTCAAATTAAAAACTATACACAAAGTATTATGTTTAATTTGGATTTTAGTATGTTTTTATGAATTTTCAAGTACTATGTTTAGTTTGATATTTTATATGTTGTTTCGTAATTTTTTGTAATTATTAAACAAGTTAATTTAGATCTTTTTATCAAATAGTAATATTTCATTCAACACACAATCGTTCATAACATTAATGATAATATTTCCCATCTCAACACATTGTTGGGATGCAAACCCCCACATTGGTAAAAAAGAGAAACTATATGCTAGCATATAAGGAAATGGGTATCCCTTCTATCATCAATTGGTTTTAGAAAATGGAACCTCATTATTCTTCTATGTTTAGCATGGTTGGGCTAATAGTGATCCTAACAAGTGGTATCAGAGCTACGGTCCAAGCCCAGATGATGTGGTCGGCACAGGTGTCACAATCTAAGTAATTCCCGATACAAAGAAGTTGATCTTGAAGCCTTGTATCGAAAGTCTTCCTGATGGCCCAAGTCAGGTGAGCGTGTCCTAGGAGTATCGGCGGTATGAAAAATGATTGGATTTGATGAATAGTCGTTGAAGGGGAGGCCAAGGGCGGAAGTTGGGTTTGAGGGGAGGATTGTTGGGATGCAAATCCAATCCCACATCAGTAAAAAAAGAGAAACTATATGCTAGCATATAAGGCAATGGGTATCGATTCTATCACCAATTCGTTTTAGAAAATGGAACCTCAATGTTCTTCTATGTTGAGCATGGTTGGGCTAGTAGTGATCCTAACAATCGTGTCGAATGCGAGACATAGACAAATCATAACTTCCTCATACGAAGTCAGATTTAAGCGTTCTTTATATCCATGGGCTCATGGCCATGACTACTAAAACTTTAGTTAAGATTATTTATCCTAGATAATCTTTTATTTTTAATCTTTATTTTATCGTTTAATGATAATTTTTTATATTAAGATTTTCTACAAATATTATATAATCCTGATATTTGTCCATTTAATGTGTACACGATAATTATTTATTATCTCTCAACACATATGGATAACAATTACTCTAATCAATGATTTTAGTTATTCGTTAAAATGTTTAATTATCATTATTATACTCTAAATGCCTACCCAAAATCATGGGAGTTACATCATGCCCTTCTGAGAATATCCAGATATCCTAATCATGCTAGCTCCTTGCCCTTCGAACGGAAGGATCTACAACTAAAAATATGAGGTACTAATTGTAAGCCTAAGGCATAGTGAGTAATCACAATACTCACCCATTATACATAGCGTATGTTTTTCACATCATAACATATAAACATCAGGTTATAATCACATAAATCTGATCACATAGCACATAATAACACGCAAACGTAATTGGGCATAGTGTACTCGATTCCCTCCAATAGGTCTATCTCTAGTTGACCTGGTATTGACCACTTCCCTTCATGAGGTATGTCTGTACCCTACATCCATCTGAGTCAACTAGATTCCCCGTGGGGCTGATCTCTAGTTAACATACATATAACACAAAACCTCTCAGACTAATATGTTATTCCACACAGCAAGTTAGGTGGCGTTGACACTGCCTCGAGCCAATACACATCAAATAACCCTAATTTAGAAATTAAGGCACATTACTTAACTTTATTCACTAAACAAGTTTTCTTTTCTTAATCCTTATCCTAGTGCAAAAGACCATTTTGCCCTTACTCAAAGGCCTGAGATACACTTCCACTAACATTTGACAAAAAGTCAAAATGGTCAAAAATTCAACAGTCAACGGTCAGCACCAACCACGCCTGGTCCTGGTAGACCATAACCATCGCGTTGATCCTACCCACCAATTAAGTGATGGTCACCTATTGACAGGGTTGTGGGCTGTCAGGCAAATTCAAAGTCTTATTCTGTTCTTAATCCATTATGACAACCCTTACTACTTTCTAGAAACTTCTTTTCATCCCAAAGGACCATAAAAATGGTAACTTTTAGGACATGCACGTCCAATGCATGTCTTCCTCCTAACTTAGGTCAAAATGGTAAAAATGGAGTCAAAACCTCATGCATGACATCAAACAATTGAACCATTTCAGATCTGAAAAATATGATGCTCTATGGACCTCATAGATTGATAAAGTTGCAAACTTTATCAACTCTAACCTCTCAAAAGATACATATCACTAGGAAACTTGCTCATTTTCTAGATCCAAAAGGAATGAAACATAAAGATAGAGACTTGAATGCTTACAAATGTCCAAGGGGAGGTCTAGGTTCTAGTCTTGGTTTTCTTGGGTGCTTTAAGACTCACAAAATCTCTCCGCCTTTCTTTAGGATCACAAAATGTACCAAAAGAGAATTAGATCTAAAGAGATGGTTTAGGGTTTTGGGGGACTCCTCTAGAGTATATGGAGGTCGAGGAAGGGGAAAACCCTATCCCCAACATCCTTTTAAATAGGGATCATGATTTAAGACCAAGAGTTTTCAGCCCATAGCGGCGCCACACCATGGCGATTTACCCACCACGCCATGGTGACAAGGTAAACACCATGTCGTGGTAGAACCCGTTCACCTCATCGTGCCAAAGAAAAACTCATAAAAACCAAGACTTAAAACTCGAAAATGCAAAGCATAACTTCGTACCTGACCTGGGTGTCACAATTCTCCCCCACTTAATTGGGTTTCATCCCCGAAATTCTCTTTGGGTATAATGTAGAAAACATTTGTAAGGTAGATCCTTCACACTTTTCCCAAATCAATTTAATGAATTGGTGAATCCCAAAAGACTTCTGGAGGCCACTGAGAAATCATACAATGTTTCCCTTTTTCCAATCCATCGAACTTGCATTACTCTTAATAACTACCTTCCCCAGACATTGACGGTTCGTTTGATTGCCATGTGAACCACTCAAACTAGAGACCTCAAAAGCAACTAAACGAAAATGCATACAAGGCCGAAAATACATCGATCTGAAACTCCGACAATCATACTCTAATATCAAAGATCACTTCCCAAAACTACCTCCAGTAACCGCTCTCAATAAGGAACACTCCCATAAAATAAAGTGAGTACACAAATCCATTTTGTCCAAACAACTCCGTGAACTTCCCAAACCTGAGAACCATGTCCATAACAGCTCCTAATGCTCTCTTGGCCTCCCAAAAAGTTACCACAATGCGACTGATTCTAAACATAGAACTTAGCGAATGCTTAATTTGTTGTCATAGTTGAAACCTTACCCTGGATTAGCCATAAGTCTTTCCTAAAAGATCATCCAAAGTAAAATTGTGAGCCTTATGGTTCATAACTCCTAGAATTAGTTTGAATCCACTAACGAATACATTACTAACACATATCGATGATAACAATTGTACATAGTATACTAATATCCTGAAAGGACTATCTCGGTCAATGACATACATTTGATCACTTCCCACACAGGGTTTATCATGATCATCCAAACCTCCACCACTTCCCTTGAAGACTCTATCATGATCAAGCATACTAATCCTTGTCCATCTTTAACACAAAACACATGATTTAAACGTGATGGGTTAAAAACTCATAAATCGTAAATCTGATTGTTCACGATATGTCATGACACCACCTAGCCATTAAATAATAACCTAATGATACAACACTGTTCTTGCTATCATCCATCCTAACACTTTTCGTCTACCAAAATTTTCCTGCTACCAGGAAAAACCAAAGACCAACTATTGTCCTTCCTACATTAGTTAATATCCATTCATTTTTCTTCATGAATCGTTGTGGTCTAACTATCTCTTAAAATCATCCTACTGATGGCACAAACCCAAAACATAGACTATCATTGTAACATCCCAAAATCATAATAAAAAATTATTCCATTTTTTAGTTAAAGAGAAATCATTGTTTTCAATTAACCGAAGTCATAAAAACCCAAGATCAAGTAAAAATGTTCAAAAGCAATGTATAATAACATCTCCAAAACATATCAACAAAGGATGTGTATGATCACACCTTTGGTTTCCCCCGATCATCTGAAGTACCTAAAACATAAAACTTAAACTATAAGCAAAAGCTTAGTGAGTTCCCTCAAAGTACCACACACAACCAAGACAGATAACAACATGCCTAAATGAGCTTTCAACCTGACTGGACAGCCTCACAGGGCCAACAACATATCTAGACTGCTTTCCGTGCCTTCGACTTGACTGGACCTCCTTGTAGGCCTTCATTCTATCCGGACCGCCAAGGGTATCTTGGGCTTCAGCACAAAGCAGTATTACCTCAAACTAACAACCATAACATATCGACATATACAATAATAACCAACAACATAGGTAATCATACATATCTACCAATATAATGCATACTTAGTGAACACAGGTAATCATACAGATCTACCAATCTAACACATACTCAACATAACCTCAATCCAATATACTAGGATACATAATCCAGTGGGCCGGCATCGGTGCCTTCGACCCATAAGTACAGTGAGGAAAACTCACCTTACAGTTTGAAAAGATAGCAGAAAAGAACGTTGCCTGAAATGCCAACTCTATAGGTCACCTATACAACAAATAGTGACGTATAATCAAAACTTCAGCTCAAAATACCCAAATTGCCCCTAAGTCAAACTTGGTCAAATTCAACGGTCAATGGTCAAAGTCAAAGTCAACTCCAACTAGCCGCTACGTCGTGGCCATCGATGGCCACGTCGTGGCTGCTAGTCGAAAGAACAGACGGGTCTCGACCTAGTCGCCACGATGTGTCAACCTAAGCTATGCTGTGGGGACTGGTTTGGACAGCTTAAACCATTAAGTAATTATTCCATAACCTAAAGAGCTCTAAAGCTCAGATCTGGTCCTTCATGTGGTCTTGATGGATAAAGTTTCCTACTTTATTCCTCATGAACCCTCAATAAGTCAAGATCCCAAACCCTAACTTCTAAGGACAACTTAATGCATCAAGACTCTCATTAAGCACCCAATCCATAAAGTTGCACCTCTAAAGTTTCCAGAATGATCTCATACTCCTAATAAACCATAAAGATCGTGGGTTTATGGACATGCATGTACAATGCATGTACTTTCCATTTTAGCTCAAAAACTAGGGTTTAATGACCAAAAATCCATGCATGACACCACAATTCAGATCCAAGACACCATTTACTTTATTTGACCAGCAGAGCGTAAGGTTGCAAACTTTATGAGATCCCACCACTCAAATCCATCAAGACATGAAGAAAAGGAACAAAATCAAGAAATCTAGTAACATGGAAAGGAAAATGTTGGATCTTGGACACTCACCAAGGTCCAGGAGATGTGCTAGCTGAATAAAACGATGCTTTCTAAGTAAGTACTATACCAAAGGCTTCATTCTCCTTCAAAAATCACCAAAAAGAACCAAGAATGAGCTCACAACTTTAATGGAGGCTAGGGTTAGGGTTTCTGAGTTTAAGAGGGAGATGGAGGTGGAATGATCATGAAACCCTAGCCTTAATGTTCTTTATATAGGAACCAAAGCCTGAAATTAGGGTTTTTCACTAAAAACTCCAGCCACGCCATGGAGGGCTATTTAAATCCTATGGCCCAAAACATTCCGCCGCACAGTGGTGATGCTCCACTACGTTGTGGCCACCTAATTTAAAGTTAATACTTAAAAAAAGTTGGTTCATTTCTGAAACGGATGTTAAAATTATCCGCCAATAGAACTGGAATTCTTCCTTGAAGTCCTCAGCTATAAAATAACTCAGGGTAGTGCTCTCGCATCTCTGCCTCAGGTTCCCAAGTCCATTTGGAACCCTTAGGATGCTGCCACTGAACTTTGACCAATGGAACCACCTTGTTGCGCAAGGCCTTCGCCTTCCTATCCATATTTTCCACCAGCCACTCAACATAGTTTAGACAATCATCGGCCTGAATATCATCTAAAGGAACTACTGCTGAATCATTAGCTACACACTTATATAGTTGAGAAATGTGAAAGGTGATATGAATCTGACTATTCTCCTCGGGTATATACAGTATATAGGCTACCTTGCCAACCCTGGAAATCACTTGAATCAGCCCAATATATTGGGGCCCCAACTTACCTCTCTTCCTAAAGTGTATTACACCCTTCCAGGGTGATACCTTCAGTAAAACCATGTCGCCAATCTAGAACTTCAACTCAGATCGACGTTTGTCATCATTACTCTTTTACGAACTCTAAGATGTATTGAACCTCTGCCTGACCTGCTAAATAAGATTTGTCTTTTAGAGAACTACGCCGTTTTTTCCCATGCCCTGTGATTGATCTCTCGCCAACAGATTGGGGTACGAAACTTCCTCCCATAGAGAAGCTCAAATGGTGGCACACCGATACTGGAGTGATAGCGTTCGTTGTAAGAAAACTCGGCCAGGGGTAGATAGGAGTCCCAATTCCCACCAAAATCGATCACACATGCTCGCAACATATCCTCGAGCGTCTGGATGGTCCCTTCGCTCTGTTCATCTGTATATAGATGATATGCAATGCTAAAGTGCAATCTCGTACCCAGTTCGTCATGGAACCTCTGCCAAAATTGAGAAGTGAACTGGACATCTCGATCAGATACAATAGAAACTAGAACACCATGCTGAGCGACAATCTCGTGTACATAAACGTCGGCCAATTTATCAGCCGAGGAGATCTCCTGAATAGCTAGAAAGTGGGTACTCTTGGTGAGACGGTCCACTATAACCCATATAGCATTAAATTCCTTAGCCTTCTGAGGTAACGTAGTGGTGAAATCCATGGTGATTTGTTCCAATTTCCTCATGGGAACCTCCAAAGGTTGAAGCTTGCCATGCGGTCTTTGGTTCTCGGCCTTGACCATCCAACATGTCAATCACCTCTCAACATACTAGGCTATCTTCCACTTCATACACAGCCACCAAAAACTAAGGCTCAAATCTCGATACATCATGGTGGCTCCAGGGTGTATCGAAAATCTAGACTTATGTGCCTCCTCCAACACAGTCCGCCTAATCCCACCAAAATCTAGCACCCAAACTCGACTACAACGGGTCAATGATCCATGGCCATCGATAGAAAACCTGTCAGTCTCACCCCAAATTCGCTCATGTTTCCAGTTCTCCTTCTTGACTCCCTCCACCTGAGCCTCCCTAATGAAATCCCGAAGTGGAAAATCGATCAAAATCCTCATACATACACTCTCAACAGAAGAACTAGACGACTTGCACCTGAAAGCATCAACGACCAAGCTCTCTTTCCCCAGGTGATACAGAATCTCACAGTCATAATCCTTGACCACATCAAGCCACCTACGTTGTCGCATGTTCAGATTCATATAATCCATGAGATATCTCAAAATATTGTGATCCGTGTACATGGTACACCGGACCCCATATAGATAGTTCCGCCAAGTCTTGAGGGAAAACACCACCGTCCCAACTCCAGATCATGCGTCAGATATCGAACCTCATGTGGCTTCAGCTTCCTCGAAGCATAAGCAATCACCCTCCCTCTCTGCATGAGTACTTCCCCCAAACCAGTGATGGATGCATCACAATATATAACGAAATCCTCAACACCCTCAAGAAGAGTCAATACCGGTGCCTCACATAACTTCTGTCTCAATGTCTTGAATGCATCCTGGTGCTCAGGCCCACAACAAAAATCCACGCCCTTCCTCGTCAGACGAGTGAGGGGTATGACAACCTAGGAGAAATCCTGAATAAATCTCCGATAATAGCCGGCTAAACCCAGACTTTGGGACCTCCCACTGCATAACAACATCAATCTTCGTTGGGTCGACCAAAATCCCGTTCTGGTTAACGAGGTGTCATAAGAACTGGACCTCTCGTAACCAAAACTCACACTTTAAGAACTTGGCATACAGCCGTTCCCACCTCAAAACTCTCATAAGCTCCCAAAGGTGATCCTCATGTTGCCCCTTGGTCTTGGAATAGAACATGATATCATTGATGAAAACAATAACTGATCGATCAAGCATCAACCTTCACACTTGATTCATCAAATCCATAAATGCCGCAGGCGCATTGGTGAACCCAAACGGCATCACCACAAACTCCTAATGACCATAACGAATCTGAAAACGTTGTCTTCTCCACATCCTCCTCTCTAACCTCATCTGATACCCTGACCTCAAATTGAACTTGGAGAACCAAGATGCACCCTGCATCTGATCGAAAAGGTCATCAATCAGTGGAAGTGGGTAACGGTTCTTCACCATTAACTTGTTCAAATCCTGATAATTAATATACATACAATGGGATCCATCATTCTTCTTCACAAATAAAATCGACGCTCACAACGGCGAACTGCTCGGTTTGATAAACTTCTTTCCTAATAGCTCCTGAAGCTAAGAGGACAACTCTTGAATCTCTGGTGGTATGAATATGTACGACACCTTAGCAATCAGGGCTGTACCGGGAACCAAATCAATCCTGAACTCAACCTGCCTCTCAAGAGGCACACCGGGTAATTCCTCCGGAAACACATCTGGGAACTCTCTGGCTATGGGCACATCCAAAACCGAGACCTCCTTCCCGACCCGAGTGTCAATCACATACGTGTGGTAACCCATACAGTCATGCTGCAGATACTGCCGAGCCCTGGCAACAGAACAAAAGGCTAATTAAACCCTGGTACCTTCTCCATGAATAACCAGTTCTCCCCCACTTGGGGTTCGAACTACCACACGCTGACCCTCACAGTCAATCATCACTCCAAACCTGATCAACCAGTCCATCCTTACTATCACACACACATCCCCCATAGGGATAGGGATCAGATCAATCAGGTAAGACACCCCAAAAATCCCTAAAACACAACCTCGAAAAACATTCAATGCAGAAATCCTATGCTCGTTGGTGATGGAAACTCACAACGGGCACTCCAACTCTATAAGAGACACATCAAAACTCCTACTGAAGGACTGAGAAACAAAGGACCAACTCGCACCCGAGTCAAAAAGTACAAGAGCAGGAAATGAATTCACTAAGAAGGTACCTAGCAAAATCATAAACATAAGCATACCATAAAATAATTTAATAGAATGATAAATGAAAAAATTCCAGTAATGAAGTCTGGCACTGTCCTGGCCTCCTCTGCTGTGAGCTGGAAAGCACGACCTCGATCCCTCGGGGGCTCTGCCCTTCCTTAAAATCTATTCGTGATCCTCAAAGTAGTCGGGGTTGGAGCCTACACTGGCATGGCAGCGAGCAAAGGACACTGGGCCATCACATGGCCCACCTGATCACAATTGTAATAAATCTTGGTGCTTGGTATCGGGGCCTGCTGTCGACAATATCTCACATAGTGTCCCTCCTTGTCACATTTGTGGCATCTAGAAGAATATCGACAAACACCCTCATGAACCTTGCCGCACTTACCACAAGTGCAGCCCCTTTGTCCTCCAGATCGTGCATATGCGGGCTTGAACCACTTGTTTGCAGGCTGTGACTGAATGGGATTCTGCCGCTGCTTCCTCGTCTGGGTCTCTATCTCAATATCTCGCCTCCTCGCGACATCATGAAGCTCAAAGAGGGTACTCTAATGATGGGTAGACACAAACTGTCGAATATCAATCTTAAGCATGCTCAAGTATCACGTCATCTGGGCCTGCTTCGAAGCAACAAACTCAGGACATAATAGAGCCCTCTTAGTGAACATCTTGGTGATATGCGTCACCATCTTCGTCGTCCATCTCAAGTCCAGGTACTCATAAGACAATCTATTCCTCTCCACCAGGGGAACATATCTCGAGCGAAACATCTTCGAGAACTGCTCTCAAGTAATAGCAGCCCTCTGCTCTGGAGTATAAGAACCGGTCACCTGCTTCCACCAATCCTTCACGCCCATCCGAAGAAGGTACAGAGAGAACTTGACCTTCCAGTCCTCCGGACAGGAATAGGTGAAGAAACAATCCTACACATCAGAAATCCATCTTATAGCCACAGTCGGGTCATTGACCCCGTCAAAATCTGGGGGATTCATGTTGTTGAAGTCCTGGTTGTGGAATGAACCTCCTCCTCAACCTCCCGCAACAATAGCAGAAGCAGCCTCCGCCACAACGGCATACCGCTCATCAAATAGCTCGATCATCACAATCTTGATAGACCCAATAACCTCGAGGATGGCACCCCGGACAACAACAACAACCTCAGTAGCAATCAACTCACAAATGTCGTCATCTGTCAATCGTGGCCTATCCTGGCCACTAGCTTCTGAACCAGATCCTCTCGTGAACACCATACTGAAAAAGAACCAAAAATATAACATAAATGCCACAGTTATACTACTACCACCATCACAAAGAGGCTAAACCCTCAGGATTTATGACTTCCTTGCTATGCGTACGGGTCCTGTGCTTCCAGTAGTATAGGCCCAGTACCCGTATTTTTCTCAACGGATTATCAAAAACTACCCTAAAACAAACCCACAACTAGGATATACATCCATCCTATATTCACTCTCTCAAGAGTGGCTAACCATTCCTCAACTAGCCTGCTACACCCATACTCACTCATGAAACTTCCACCAACCCTACAGTCGCTCGTGCATGCTAATCATACATAACATTGGATCCCACAGACAGTTAAATACTTGATTCTACCCTAATCCCACAACCAAACAATGAACATGAAATAAGGCTAAACTAAACATTCTTAGGCTATAGAATCTTAGTTATGTACAATTATGATGTACTCACTAAGAAACTACAGTAATGATGTTAATTTCATTTAACATATAAGAAGTTCTCATAGGTTATCAGGCATCATACGAATTCTATCATGCAATTCTTGAAGATCCCTAGCCTATTACTAGCATGCAGTTATATCATAAACATCATAAACAAATAACAATCTGGGTAAATTGGGGTATACTTTCTTTTTCCAGTTGATCGTACACATCTCATCCTTCCTTGGTTACTTTTGAAAACAATTTTTTGAAAAAATCATTTTGAAAATTCTAACAGATCCTTAGTTTGAGTCTGGATTCACACGAATGATCATTTAATTCTCTAAAACCAGGGCTCTAATACCAACTTGTAACATCCCATAATCACAATAAAAATTTTCCAATTTTAATTAAAGAGAAATCATTGTTTTCAATTAACCCAAGTCATAAAAATCCAAGATCAAGTACAATGTTCCAAAATCAACGTATCATAACATCTCCAAAACATATCACCAAAGGATGTCTACGATCACGCCTTTGCTTTCCCCAATCATCTGAAGTACCTGAAACATAAAACTTAAACTGTAAGCAAAAGCTTAGTGAGTTCCCCCAAAGTACCACACACAACCAAGACAGATAACAACATGCATAAATGAGCCTTCAGCCTGACTGGACCATCTCATAGAGACTACAACCTATCTTGACCGCTCACTGGGCCTTCGGCCTGACTGGACCACCTCGTAAACTTTCAATCTATCTAGACCACCCCGAGTATCTTGGCCTTCACCATAAAGCAGGATTGCCTCAACCCAACGACCATTACATATCAACATATACAATAATAACCAATAACACAATTAATCATACAGATCTACCAATCTAACGCATACTCAGTGAACACATATAATCATACAGATCTACCAATCAAACACATACTCAGCATAACATCAATCCAATATACCATGATACATAATCCAGTGGGCCAGCATTGGTGCCTTCGAACCATAAGTACAATGAGGAAAACTCACCTTATAGGTCACCTATATAACAAACAGTGACCTATACTCAAACTTCAGCTCAAAATACCCAAAATGCCCCTAAGTCAAACTTGGTCAAAGTCAATGATCAATGGTTAAAGTCAAAGTCAACTCCATCTAGTCGTCACGCCGTGTCGATCCTTGGTCATGTCGTGGCTGCTAGTCGACAGTACAGACGGGTCTCGACCCAATCGCCACGCCATGGCAACCTAAGCCACGCCGTGGGGAATGGTCTGGATAACTTAAACCATTAAGTCATTTGTCCCCAACCCCAAGAGCTCCAATGCTCAGACCTGGTCCTTCGCATGGTCTTGATGGATAAAGTTTCCTACTTTATTCCTCAAGACCCCTCAATAAGTCAAGATCCCAAACCTTAACTCTTAAGGACACTTAATGCATGAAGACTCTCATTAAGCACCCAATCCTTAGAGTTACACCTCCAAAGTTTCCAGAATGACTTCATACTCCTAATAAACCCTAAAGATCATGGTTTTATGGATATACACGTCCACTACATGTCCTATCCATTTTAAGTTAAAAACTAGGGTTTAATGACCAAAACTACATGCATGACACTAAAACTCATTCATAATTTAGATCTAAGACATCAATTATTTTGTTTGACCTGGAAATTCATAAAGTTGCAAACTTTATGAGATCCCACCACTCAAATCCATCAAGACATGAAGAAAAGGGACAAAATCAAGAGATCTAGTAACATGGCAAGGAAAAGCTTGGTTCTTGGACACTCACCAAGGTGTAGGATATGTGTTTGCTGAAGAAAAAGATCTTTCCAAGTAACTACTATACCAAGGGCTTCATTCTCCTTCGAAAATCACCAAAACGCACCAAGCATGAGCTCAAACTTCAATGGAGGCTAGGGTTAGCGTTTCTAAGTTTGAGAGGGAGATGGAGACTGAATGATCATGAAACCCTAGCCTTAATGTTCTTTATATTGGGCCCAAAGCCCGAAATTAGGGTTTTTCACTAAAAACTCATGCCACACTGTGGCACCTAAGGCCACGCCGTGGCGGGCCATTTAAATCCCGCGGTCCAAAACATCCCGCCACTCCGTGTTGATGCTTCATCATGTTGTGGCCACCCAATTTAAAGTTAATACATAAAAATTTTGATTCATACCTAGAACAGATGTTACAATCGTCAACATACAATGACATAGGCAAACATAATCTTGTATCAAACGAGTCTATGTAATTATCAAATACAAGGCTACTCTATCCGAAATATAACTCATACTTCAAATCTTGGATAATATTCATCAGGTGTGTGGATGGATTGTGTCTCGAATCCCGAAGCCTTCATCGAACAAGAACAAGTAGAGAAACTCTCTACACAATCCTCGGCCCGATTCGTACCATCTATTGATGTGTTATAAAACAAGGCTTTAAAATTTATACCATAACTATTCAACTCAGCTAAAACATAACAGGTAGTATACTTAGTCATGAAGTAGTAAAGTAGAGTAAGTAAGAGTTTATCACAGGGAATGGTATTCTAATTAAGAAAATAATGCTAAAAGTTAACCTAAAGAAACAAACTTTAATGGGGGGTTTTTATCTGATTTTTAAAGTTCAGAAAAACTTAATTTAAGCAATCACTAAAACAAAACTTTAAACAAAGGCAACAACTAGAAACGGGATTAGATCAAGATTTAAAAGATACTTGGGTTTAGCTTCGAATCCCCCTTTTCCTATGGTTAATTTCAAGACAATGGATTAATTCCGTTGGTTACCGAATTAAAGATTACTAGTTATCTTGGTCCGATTAGCTAGCGTATATCAATTTATGAACTTTAACTACAATGATCATGCAAATTAAGAACATCTAACTGATTTTAAGATATATATTTGGACTATGAATGACTAGATCTAAGAATTATCTATATATGATCAAGATAAACAATCAAACACATTTTATGATGTAATAATGCCCTCTAACATACTTAAAACAACTAACTTTACCACATATACTAGAATTTGTTTAATCACTAGGTCTAGAAATTTAATGATCATAAACAATTAGGTAATATGTAAACAATGGTAATATGTGAACAACTAAATATTTCATATTTAGTTAAAACAACTTCATTTTTGGAAAGCATACAAATATTTCATATTTTTACCCTAAATATGCTTTCCATATTTGACATGAAGCTCTTAAGTTTTTCAAAATTTATCTATTTTGTCTTAAAACTAACAAAATTTACCAAAATAAAAAGTTTTATGTCAAAAGCCCTTCAATTTTATACCAATTTACCATACGGACTCCCTAAACCATCTCAGCCGGATCAAGAATATTCATAAACTCGGAACCAAACAGCCCATCATGAACAAAATACCCCTCAGGCCTCAGATACATAGAGCAATTCAAATTCACGAATGCGTGTTTGTGTGTGTGATTGTTGAATGAATATGGTCAGAATTTTAGCAATGGCGTCCTCCACAATCCGTCCTTTCTCATCAATGGCATCATCTCCATTCGGTGCAACTTTTTCAGCCTTCAATTCATCTCGGAGGTTTAATTCGTTCGATTTGACCAGAGGTATGAAAGCGCATAGCCTTCCATTCAATTGGATTCGAGATTCTGATGCGTTTTTTTGTAGTTTCTAAGATGCATTTATTGAGGTTGGGTTCCTATTTGGAATTTTAGAATATATTATTCCTTGTTTTTTGCATTGTCGGGAGTTTGGGAGCATGGAATTTAAGGTTCAGGCTTTGTAACTAAGAGCATCCACATCGCCTCTTGCAATCTCCTTTCAAAGTACATGTAGACTTCGTTTGCAAGCCAACTAAGCATATGTCTTTCAGCAGATGAAAGGCTTGCAAATCATAAATGGGACCCATCATCTTTATATAATACTATTTAGATATTACATCCTTATTTTTATTAACATTCTAATTAATCAATTTCCTTTACATTATTTTAAGCACGATAGGTTCGATCATCAAATATTGTTTTCAACATTATTTTTTTATAGACTAATGGTCAAGTTCGTTATTATTTGATGAGTATTTATTTTAATAATTGTTTTTATTTAGATTACACATGGTCATTACTTATACTATTTTATTATTGAATTAATATTAAAGTAAATATCTTATAAAAAAATAAAGTAGTTATTGATGTGGCAGTGGAGACCATATTTGAAAGAAGGTTGTTATTGCACTGATGTAGAGGTAATTATAAATTCTGATGTGTCACGTTTGAAAGACTAGTTGTATTGCACTGATGTGGATGGTCTAAGCTTCATTTATTTCACGTCGATTCTAGTTTCAAGATGTTGATTTTGGCACCTGTAAAGAAATTTATACTTTTAGCCTATAATCAAATTCAACATGATTAGGATCTGGATGATGATCATACATTAATCGACTACTAATCAATATCAACATTCAAAAGCAATATAACACAAGCATAATCGAAAACTAATCATCCTCATAAATCATGATTATATCAAAATAACCTCATCAATCATCATCCTAGAAAACTAAATCTGTAGCTTTGTATGTTTATCCAGTGGAAATGCAGTCACAAACTTTCGGTTATAATAAATCGTGTAAGTTAATAAGACGTGAAGGAAACGTAATCTCAACTAAAACAGTCAGTAACATGTCCCAAGGAAGCACGATAAGTAGCAAAGAAAGTGCCTTGGAATGGGTCAAACGTGACAACAGAAGAATGCTCCATGTTGTTTATCATGTTGGTGATATTGATAGAACAATAAAGTAAGTTTTTTTAATTCCCATTTATGTTGGTTCTTTTAGTGTCAATTCTGTAATTTAATCAAAATGTGGGGTCAGGTTCTATAGAGAATGCCTGGGGATGAAACTGTTAAGGAAGCGAGACAACACCGAGGAGAGATATACAAATGCATTTCTTGGATATGGCCCAGAAGATTCGCACTTTGTCATTGAACTCACTTACAGTAAGCCATCCTAAAAAACTTACAATAAGACAAACTTTCTAGGGTTTTTTTAGGATTAGGAAGGGCATTTTCGTCTTTTATGTAAACCAAAGATTCATAGTACTCATTGTCCCACCTTTTTGGGTGGAACAATTTTTTAACCATCCTGATTTGTTATATGTCTTGTGTAAAAAATGGGCCTAAGACTAATTATACGATAAGGGCAATGCTTATGCACAGGTCTTTTTCCAAAATAAAAAAAGTTTACATATGCTCAGGCTGCATTTGTTATATGTGACATGACATAACAAAACATAATATGTCATGACTTAACACAAAAATGGCATGATAAGACAAAACATAATATAACTAAGAAGGCCAGGAGTGGATAAGCTTTGTAGGATTATTTTTAATGATACGGATGAGGAGGGCATTTATGTCTTTTGTGTAAACAAGAGATCAGGAGTAAGTCCTTGCCCCACCTTTTTGGGTGAGATAAACAAATGACAGTTTTCTTCTCATTGACATTATTCCCCCGTCAATTGCAGCACAACGAGTTCAGTTTCTGTTATGTTATGTCATGTCATATTTAACTGATTTGTGGTTATTAACAGATAGCCATAGGGACAGATGATGTTTATAAATCTGCAGAAGCAGTTAAAGTTTTTGGCGGGAAAATTACAAGAGAACCTGGACCTTTGCCTGATATAGACACCAAAATCACAGCATGTTTGGATCCTGATGGTTGGAAAACGGTAAAAAAAATTACCGAATTTAACAGTGTACACACTATAATTTAATTAAATAAATTGGTTTGATAAATTATTTTCATTATATTGCAGGTTCTTGTTGATAATGTTGATTTTCTGAAAGAGCTATAATGATGCTCGAGTACTTTAAAAAAATAAAAATAAAAATAAAAATCTACATGATATAGCTTCATATAAGGTCATAAAACAGGTCATCGAGGAGTTGCACATTTGAGTGTGTATCAACCTCAATTTTGTAGATGAGAAAATAGTGGTTGTTGCAGCAAGCATTATATTAATTTATATTTTAAAAAACAAGCTTAAGCATGAAAGTGTTTTTTGTAAAGGAAGTGTTTAGTATAAAGGTTTTGTAAAACAATTTTGTTGTAAGGCGTAAATAATCAACCAATTTTGTTGTAAGCGGACTCGAACCGAGCCCCAAAGTGTCATTACTCCAACTAGATGGTTTGATATAATTACTTGTAATTGTTGTATAGTTTTAGATTTTTGGGTTAATTGCAAGAAAGACCTAACATTTTAGTATTTTCTTTTTTTCAATTTAGGAGTAGGGTACCTTTTCGGTTTGGCTAATTCAGCTCATTTTTAGATTAAGTCATGGTTGTGATTGCCTACAGGACATGCCACATCAGCATTTATTAGTTGTTTTTTAACAAAAGACATGACGTTTTGTTTTCAAAAAAAAAAAAAACCTGTCTATTTGATATTTTTCGGGTTTAAACATAGTTGCCATGTAAAGATTATTACCGTTACATTTCTGTTATTACTCCTAATCATAGTTAGTTTAGTAGTTTGGATAATCAGTTAACTTAATCATAGTTGTTAATCTGTTAGGTGTATGTTAGCTAGATGTGTATATAATAAGCTGTAATATAAAAGTTTCTGTATATGTAAGAAAGTCAACAGAATGAATACAAAAAGATTCTTTCTTCATTTCTTTCTCTGTTAATATGGTATCAGAGAATTTTTTTTTGCTTCCGCATCCCTGATTTCAATCTTTATTCTTGATTGTTCCTTTTTCATGATCTTTGATTGATTCCTTCCCTTTGATTGTTTTCTGTTTGATTGATTCAATCAATCCGTTCTATTTGTGTTCTTCATTAAGATCGTTCTTTTGATTTTCTCGATCTTTTGTTTCTGTCAAAATGTTTGGAGAAAGTTCTCAAAACTCAAATGTTTCTTCAGATGATCCGTACTTTTTACATCACTCGGATAATTCTGGCACTCTTCTTGTCAATCAACAGCTTACTGGAGAAAATTATGCGTCGTGGTCTCGGTCTATGACAATTGCCCTTTCAGTCAAGAACAAACTTGATTTTGTTACCGGAGATCTTCCTCAACCTCCGGCCACTGATGTAATCCGTTTCAAGGCCTGGAATCGCAACAACAATATTGTAATTTCCTGGATCCTAAATTCTATATCTAAAGAAATTTCTTCTTCAGTGATTTACCTAAAAACTGCTTCTGCAATTTGGAATGAACTCAAAGAAAGGTTTCAATAGAGCAATGGACCTCACATATTTCAACTTAAGCGTGATTTGATGAATACAGTTCAAGGACAAGATTCTGTGAGTACGTATTTTACTAGGCTCAAAGTTCTTTGGGAGGAATTATCCAATTTTGATACTCATTGTACATGTGGTTTATGTACATGTGGAGGGGCAAAAGAAATTGAACACACTATGATGTTTCTTATGGGTCTAAATGATTCATATGCCCAAATTCGAGGGCAAATACTTCTCATGGATCCTATACCTGTAGTTAATCGGATTTTTTCCTTGGTTATTCAAGAAGAAAGACAACGTGAAATTGGAAATAATCAATCTATGAACACTCCAATGGCTTGTAATGTTCAGAGTTTCAATAACAATTTGAACAATTCAAGAAATCGAGTTTCCAACAATAATTTCAACAAAGGTTCTAACAAGAACTCATCAATGTGTTCTCATTGCAAGCGTTCATGACACACTGTTGATAAGTGTTACAAACTGCATGGATTTCCACCGGGATATCGTTTCAATCAGAACTCAAATTCAAATAGTTCATGTGTGAATGCTGTTTCTGCTGCTACAGAGGGTCAGTCTTCCTGTAATGATACAAGTTCTCCTGTTACAAATCTTACCAATGAACAATGCCAACAACTTATTGCTATGCTTACTGGTCAATTGGCTTCAGTGAATTCTGTTTCACATGATCATATGACCACTTCAGGTAATCACTATGTTCTGACTCTCTCTTCTAGCCATTACAATTCCAATATATGGATACTAGATACCGGAGCAACTAGGCATATTTGCAATGATAAAAATATGTTTCATGATCTGGTAGATATCTCACATACTCGTGTTCGTTTACCAAACCAAATGGTTATTCAAGTTGAATGCATGGGAAAAGTTAACATAAATGAACATATCATTCTCACCGATGTTCTTTATGTGCCACAGTTTGAGTTAAATTTAGTATCAATTTCTCAATTGGCTAAATTCAAAATTGTTAAGGCAAAGTTTTATCATGATTATGCTATTTTGAAGCAGATACACACCAAGAGAATGATTGGCAATGCTAGAGTACATGCTGAACTTTATGTGCTTGAAGATATGCGTATAAGAGCACAAGCACAAGTGAATGTGAATGCAGTTTCAGCTGATTGTTGGCATCAACGGTTTGGACATCCTTCAAATGAGAAGTTGCAATCTATTAGTAGTATCACTGTTTCAAATAAAGATTTGAATAAAAGTGTATGTTCTATTTGTCCTTTAGCCAAACAGAAACGTTTACCTTTTCAGTCTTTCAACAATATTGCAAATGAACCTTTTGAGTTGATACACTGTGATGTATGGGGGCCTTATCATGTAAAGGATTATAAGGGATATCAATATTTTGCAACTATTGTTGATGATTGCACTAGATTTACATGGGTATACATGATGAAGCACAAATCTGATGTTCAAAGTATAATTCCACGTTTCTTTGCTATGATTGAAACGCAATTTAACACCAAAATTAAGGGTTTTCGGTCTGATAATGCAAAGGAATTGGCTTTTACTGAGTTTTTCAATCAAAAAGGAGTATTGCATCAATTCTCTTGTGTTCAACGTCCAGAACAAAATTCAGTGGTCGAACGAAAGCACCAACATATATTAAATGTTGCTAGGACATTATTCTTTCAGTCAAATATTCCCACAACATATTGGTCTGAATGTATTTTATGTGCTACATTCCTTATCAATCGTATTCCTTCACATGCTCTTGATAATTTGTCCCCTTTTCAGAAACTGTATGAGTATCCACCAGATTATTCACGATTTCGGAGTTTTGGATGTTTAGCTTTTGCTTCAACACTTCTCAGTCACAGGGACAAATTTACTGCACGTGCCAGATGTTGTATTTTTATTGGTTATCCAATTGGAATGAAGGCATATAAAATGATGGATGTTGAGACAAAAGAAATATTCATATCTCGTGATGTTGTGTTTCATGAACATATTTTTCCTTTTAAACATTCCATATATAACCATCAGTCAGACCCTTTTCATTCAATGGTCATACCTTGCTCACAAGATGATACTTTTATTTCTGACCCTTTACCTGATTCATCTGTTACAGTTGCTAATACAGATCCCATTCCCATTGTCAATGAAGATCATTCAGTTGGAAATCAAAGACCTCAAAGAAATAGAACCCGTCCAACTTATTTACAAGATTATCATTGTGGTCTAGTAAACAATGTGACCATTGATACTAATGCAAAATACCCTTTATCTTCTGTTCTTTCTTATTCCAAACTTTCACCTAAATACCAAGCATTCACTCTTGCTATTTCAGCTGAGTCTGAACCACAATCCTATTCTGAAGCATCTAAATCCAAAGAGTGGCAATTAGCTATGCAAGAAGAATTGAAGGCTCTCGAAGCAAATAACACTTGGACGATAGTACCCTTACCTCCTGATAGAAAGGCTTTGGGTTCTAAATGGGTGTATAAAATCAAAAGACGTTCTGATGGTACTGTTGAGAGATACAAGGCACGCCTTGTTGCCAAGGGTTTCAATCAACAAGAAGGTATCGATTTTCTGGATACTTATTCCCCTGTCGCTAAACTTGTTACTGTCAAATTACTGCTTGCTTTAGCTGCTCAACGTTCTTGGCCTCTTATTCAATTGGACGTGAATAATGCTTTCTTGAATGGGTCTTTGGATGAAGAGGTTTACATGAAATTACCCCAAGGATATAGTTGTCATTTTGTCTCTTCAAATGGTAAACCATTTGTCTGCAAACTGGAGAAATCTTTATATGGCTTGAGGCAGGCATCTCGTCAATGGTATGCCACCTTTTCTTCATTTTTACTTTCTCAAGGATTCACACAATCGAAAGCTGATTACTCATTGTTTTATAAGGGCAAAGGATCGTCATATGTAGCTCTGTTAGTATACGTGGATGATATTGTGTTAACAGGTGCTTCTCTTCATGAAATTGATTCTATTAAACAATCTTTAAGCAACAAGTTTAAGCTTAAGGATTTGGGAAAGTTACAACATTTCTTGGGTCTTGAAATTGCCAGATCAACAGATGGCATTTATATTTCGCAACGACAATATATTCTTAATCTCCTAGAAGAAACTGGCATGTTAGCTGCCAAACCAGTCCATTATCCAATGGATCCTGCATGTAAAGCATCAAATTTCAATGGGACACCCTTATTGGATCCTTCTCAATATAGACGTTTAATTGGACGGTTAATGTATTTAACCATAACACGACCAGACATTACCTATGCAGTAAATAGGTTAAGTCAATTTGTTACAGATCCAAGATTACCTCATCTTCAAGCTGCTAATCATTTGCTCAAGTTCCTCAAACTCAATTCTGGTCAAGGATTGTTTTTGTCTTCTAAACCTTCTTTAAAGATTACAGCTTTTTCTGATTCCGATTGGGCAGGATGTCCGGATACTAGAAGATCTATTTCTGGTTTTTGTGTTTTTCTAGGAGACTCCATGATTTCTTGGAAATCAAAGAAACAATCCATTGTTTCTAGATCATCCACCGAAGTTGAGTACCGAGCCATTGCTATTGCTACAACTGAGATTATTTGGCTTCATCATTTGCTGAGCAATTTTGACATTCACACTCATAAACCTACTTTGATTTTTTGTGATAATGAATCAGCAATCAAGCTTGCATCCAATCCAACCTTTCATGAACGCACGAAGCATATCGAAATCGATTGTCACTTCATTCGAGATAAGATTTTAGATAATACAATCAAGCTCATGCCCATACGCACAACACACCAATTAGCTGACATTTTTACTAAACCATTACCCCGACATAAGATGATTCCTATAATGGCCAAGATGGCTTTGAAAAACATTTTCCAAAGTCCATCTTGAGGGGGGGTATTACCGTTACATTTCTGTTATTACTCCTAATCATAGTTAGTTTAGTAGTTTGGATAATCAGTTAACTTAATCATAGTTGTTAATCTGTTAGGTGTATGTTAGCTAGATGTGCGTATAATAAGCTGTAATATAAAAGTTTTTGTATATGTAAGAAAGTCAACATAATGAATACAAAAAGATTCTTTCTTCATTTCTTTCTCTGTTAATAAAGATGTTAGTATTAATTACAAGAAAGACCTAACATTGCACCTATAGAGGTGCTCGTTAGCACCTCTAACATTGCATATGCTTCCTAGTTCCTATATACAATACATAAACATATGAATGATCAAACTCTTGACATGCATTACGAGACTTAGACCAATGAAATCCCATGTACGACTCACTTGTTTTTTCCAACACAAACATTTAATATATACACAACTAGACTAATACTTCAACGTCAAAGTTTTGAACCGACCACGGTTATAACACATATACTTTGAAAGTTTTGGACATTTTACATGGTTTTCCTCGTTAATTAATACATAACACTAATACTCCATGTCCTTTTATCCCACACGTTTCAAAGTAAAACTACCCAAAATGATGTTTGTTCCAACTTATATTACAAACATAAGGAAAAAACTTACAAAAATGACTTACAAGTTTTTGGGTATTACAACCCAAAAACACTTTAGAGATAGTTTGATTTGATCTAGTAAATAAATTCTTGAAGAAAAATTACTCTGTTTATCTTATACAAAGCAAATGCATACACAAGATGCAAAATATTCGTTGAAGATCGATTTTCGAACACAAAAACTTACATATTTTTTAACTCGAAGATAGAGGATCAAAATGGGAAACGGTATCATCATGCCACCCATAATTATGGGTGAAAAGTACTTTTAGGACGAAAGGTGTACTCACCTTTCACGACTCACTTTTTTAGTGTTACGTCAACTTTCCACTCACTCGCAGTTTACTCATCAAAAGACAGTAAATTGTCACCTTTCATTACCTTTTATTTTTATTTTTTTAAAAACAAAAAATTTATTTAATTTTAAGCTTTATAATTCAAAAAATAAATATAATTCCTTAAAAATGATTAATAAACATAAAACATAATTAAAATAGAAATACTTCATTACTTAAAATAAAAAGTACATAAAAAAAAGGGTAAGGTTTGGCTTTGGGTTTGAGATTGACTGAGTGGTGTTTGGCTTTGGAGATGATTTGGGGAAAGTTGATTGGGAAAAACGACAAAATTTTTTAAACATATTGGGACTAACATTTGGTACTTGTATTGTCTAACATTTTGATATTGAAATTGTGGAGAAGATTGAATAGGGCATCAAGTTGGGGATGGATCGAATGGAAGAATGTTTCGAGTTGGGGTACTTGAACTCGAAACATTGGTTTTTCTTCTATCGGATTTTGGGGTTGGATTGTTAGGATTGTTGGGGTTCATTTTTTTTTAAAGAAATAGAGAGGAAATTATAGAAGAATATGTGATTTTGAAGGTGAAAGAAGTGTGGTGAGTTGTAAAAAGGTATATATATGTATATATATATATATATATATATATATATATATATATATATATATATATATATATATATATATGTTGTAACATTGCATTTCAGGTTTTTTCCCTTTTAACCATTCATTATAAATTCTTTTCATTTTGGTCCCTAGCCGAGTACGCTGGGCGTACTGGCTCGATGGTTGGAATCGCCCACGTACGCTGGCGTACGTGGGAGTACGTTGGGCGTACTCTTATCAGGGCAAACCCTAATTTTTAGGGTTTGTGCCATAGTTAATCAACTTATGTTGCTTTGGGAGCTTCTTATAGCCAACCTCCATTTCTCCAAACCCTAAGAACGAAAACCTAGCCCCCATTTTCGTGTTTGTGAGCCATTGTGTGGTTTTGTGGTGTTTTTGGGTCTCTTGAAGGAAGTGAAGTTTAGTGGTGAAGCTTTGGTGGACTTGGAGCTTAAAGATCCAGAATCTTGATCAACTTTGCAAGTTATTTGAGGTATAAAGATCCTAACTTGGATCATTACGATAGATCTAGTTTGGGGATTTATTTGTGCATTTTTGGGTCTTTTACGCCATGCTTGGGAGTATGGATTACTCCAGAAGCTTGGGATGATAGATATTGGGTTTTCTGAGGTCCCTTGTTCATAAAAATAATAGTTTGATGGGTTTAACTCAACCATGCTAGGTTGATGTTCTTCTTAGTGGAGTTAAAATGCTAGATTTGGACTTTGGGGTGTTTTTAATCATGCGAAGGCTTAAAGTCTATGACTTTAACGTTCATTTAGACCTGGATCTGAAATTTGGATGTTGGAATGCAAGTATTAAGCATTTAAGGAAAAAGTGCTTAACAGGTGCGTACGTTGGGCGTACTCAAGAGTACGTTGCGCATACATGCCCGTGTTCGCGACCATGCATGCAACCTAGTATGTCAGGCGTACGTCTGGTATGTGCAGCGTACTAGAATTGGTTTGGGCCTTTGCGATTTTGGGCCATTTTCGGACTAGTAGAGTTTGGGCCTTGTTAGGCCATCAGCCCTTTTGGCTTTAGGCATTGTTGGGCTCTGGGCCTTCTAGTTTTTGGGCCCGTATTGGTTTTTGGGAATCTTTTAGAGCTTTGGGCCATATTGGGCTTTTTGGTGCTATTGGATTGTGCCTCAGATTTTGGGCCAAATAAGGAATGGTTAAAATGGTATTTTACCCTGAGTGTTGGAGAATTGAACTAGGATTCCAATTATGGGTTGTGGATCGATTATTTATTGGGTATTATTTGATGGTGTTAGCACGGGGATTTTCCAGATCAGCAGTCCGAGCTTTTATCAGAGATATTCAGCAGCTTGAGGTGAGTTTCCTCACTGTGCTTGGCAGGTCGAAGGCACCAATGCCGGCCTATGATTTATTATGATTAGGAAGCTAGCTATTTGTGTGACTCTTACATGTATGTTATGTGATATCTATATCGGGCGGGGTCCGATGCCAGGCTGTCCCTGATGAATGTATTGTATGTGTCTGTATGAATGTCGGGATGGGGCCGGCGCCAGGCGAGACCTGATGAATGTGATGAGGTGGGGCCCATCTCATATTATTGACAGATCTTTTCCGAGCAGGGCTCGATGCCAGGTGGGGCCCGATGGGTGTTGGGCATGTCCTATTGTATGTTTGATATGTATGGTATGAGGTATCTTAAGGAACTCACTAAGATTCGTGCTTACGATTCTCAGTTTATGTTTCAGGTAATTCCGGATCAAAGCGGAAGAGCTCGGGATGATCGCATCGCACACACCATATTGTTCCGCATTTTATTTGACTCTGATGTATTTGGATGATTATTGACATACTTTGATTTCATTATGGTTTTATGAAAACATTTTGGATGCTGGTTTTATTATTATAAAAATAAAATTTTTGGTCTGAAATTTTGGGACGTTACAAGTTGGTACGAGAGCCTTGGTTTGAGGATTCAGGCATACTCTCGGGGTTTGTCTGAAGTCAAACTGAGGAGTTGGTAGATTTTTTTCATAAAAGAATGTTTTATGATAATATTTTTCCAACGAAAGAAAGGGGTGTGGTGCATGCAATCAACCGAGCTCCAGTAAGTTTTTCTAAAATACCCATACATGTTTTATGCTATTCTTTGAATTGTGAACCTGTGAATTGAATGCTAGATTAGGGCTAAGGATCTACTCAGGATTGCATGATAGAATGCTATGAGAGATGCCTTTGTATTCCTACTGTATAAGCTTGTATACTTGCATGATAGTACTAATCAGCCAGTGATAGGATCACTTGATTAGGTTATTCTTGTTTCCGATTACTCGATGCTCGAATGCTGCTTGCTTTGTGATTTTAGGATTTCTCATTAACTTCAGCTAACTAGTGAGTGAATATTCTAAATTACATATTAGTGAGACTAAATAATTTTAGAAGGTTAGGTGTTAACTTTATTGTGCAGCTCTTGTTTAAGTCCAACTGTTGTAGTGTGAGAGCTTTCATTCGAAGAATTATCTTGTATCGGTGATATGTAATTGTATTCGTGAGCTAGTTAGAGGGTGTTAGGGAAGTTCCTTCTGCAGCTGATGACGGAGATTAGTATGGGGCTTGCCCTAGGAAAACCTAGGAAGAGATTCCGTGTTGGGAGCATTGTCTTGTTAAGGGTAGTATGTATAGATAGAGGAGTAACTTGGAGGATTCGAGGCAATCGTTGAGAAAAGTACGGATATATGTGAAAGGAAGTTTGAGCCCGTACTACTGGAAGCAGAGGATTCATACTCAAGTCAAGGAATGCCACGATGATACCAGGAATCTTGTAGAGTATGGGACCCCTCAATGTTTACATATATATATATATATATATATATATATATATATATATATATATATATATATATATATATATATATATGTGTGTGTGTGTGTATGTGTGTGTGTTCTGATGTTTTGAATGGTCTATTTTCAGTATGGTGGTCACTCAAGGAGGATCTAGTAGTGGTTCTGGTACTGGTGAGTGTTCAGGTTCGGGCTCTGGAGCCGGACATTTGTACGATCAGACGTGGGAGTTCATTTTGTCGGAGATTACCCGCAGTATTCTTGAGCAGACTCATGTGATATTCGGAACGGTAAAGGAGGGTATCATGGAGATTTTGGATGAGCATTTCGACTCTTTTCGTTTTGAGATGGTGGCGATGATGGAACTCGCACTTTGACTTTCTGTGAATTTCCGGCATGTGCAGCCCCGAAGTTCTTCGCGAAGAAGGACCTAATTGCGAGCAGGCGTTGGTTGGCGGACGCTGGGAATACCTTCCGATCTAGTCTTGGTCCTGAGGAGGCGATGTTCCGACTTGCACCTTGTCTTCTGAAAGACAGAGCTCAAGACTGGTGTGAGGAGGTTGGACATGCCTTGGGAGGCGAGGCGATTACGTCATGACTCGGGAGGATTTTGTGATAAGGTTTCGGGCTGACATCACACCTGTGATTGAGGTCCAGATGTTGGCAAGGGAGTTACAGGACCTTTTCCAGACTACCGATACGGTAGCAGATATCACTGCTATGTTTTGTGAGAGCGTGTTATTGGTTCCGCAGTATGTGACGGACGAGGATATGAAGAAGGCGAGATACCATGAGATGTTGAGGACTGATATCAGGAAGTTTGTCAGCCGATCCAGTTGCAGGACACTGGAGGATATGATAGCGAGATCCAAGGAGAGAGAGATTGACTTGGAGATGGAGAGGAAGACGAAACCGGATCAGGTTCATGGTTCAGATGGTTCGGGAAAGAGGCCCAAGGTTATTTATTCGAGATCGAGAGGCCAGCAGGGTCGGGGCCATTGTGGAAGCAAGCACCACAAGTGTCGTGCCTCTAATGGAATCACACCCAAACTATTAAGAGGATAATATAAGAGAGAGGTAAGAAGTTGAAATTTTTGTCGAAGGGTTGTAGAGGGAAGGGATCGGACGAAAACAAGGGCTAGGGGATCATTATATAGTCGAGGAAACTTGTAGCCAAAGCTAGGGTTTAAGGGATATGCCCTAGATTCCCTTGCTTGGTGACGAAGCAGCCCAATTCCCTTATCTAAGGGCCCTTGGATGAAATCTTCTAGGCTTTCCCTATAGATTTTTATCCACCTCATTCCATGAGGTTCTAAAGCGTTCCTTTCTCAACTATCAATAAATAACCAAACAGTCCTTGTAGTTTTAATTAATCCAATTCATTCCAATTAATTTCTGATTAATTATTAATTAAATAATATGATTTCTAATTAATATATTATGTTCATAAAACATTACTAAACCATTTTATTTAATTCATTATTTACATAATAAATTAATCTCTCGCTCTCTCTCTAAAAATTATCTTGTCCAATTGTCAGATTTGAGGGCAACCGAAAAGGACTGTGCTACTATCAATTCAAGTATATACCAATTTTAGTTATGGGCTTAGACACCTAACCCAGTAGTATCCCACTTGGATAAGTCTATAACTATAATTGCCAATATAACTTCTAAATCGATCAGCAAATTGTATCTTCCAAAAGCCACTGTTGAACTCTGACCCAGTCCGTTACGTGTCCTAAGATAAGTGATCATATAATCCTCCATTCTACAAGATATAATTCAAACAAGAGACAAGGAATAGAATCAATCTCATTTTCCAAGACTTTGTTTCCCGATTTCTGATTTGTGATGATATAGGACTTCTAATTGAACATATCAATTTAGTCCTAGTTGGGCCCACCACTATAAGTCAACACCAAATCACCTAGAGGCCCAAAGATATCCCTTTTCTCGTTAGGGTAAAAGGAACGAATAAACTTTTACTTTTATGCTTGCACCATGTACTCATCAGATCATGAATGACAATATGTTTTATAACATCAAGTTATTGATGCGTTTACGTATTATCAATGCATATTCTACTTGTAAACTACAACTCATTTAGCTCCGTTTTAAGATTATAATATATTATCATCTCAGAATTACTCGTGATAAATTCCATGAAGTAATTCTCTGAGTGTGAGTTTATCCAATACTTAAATCTCCATTTCAAAGTACGCATGAACATTGTAACAATATCATTGATATGTCTAAACCTCTTTAGAAAATCTACAATTCAATTCATGACAGTCTTAATTCACTACTTACTTCCAAAAGTATGAGCGAATGTGGAATTTCGAATAATCGAATTATTCAGGAAGTAAAACACGCAAAGTGAAACACAATAATAAACTAATTAACTATAGTCTCAAAACTTACTGAATATAAATAAAACTCTTATTATTTAATCACCATAATAATTAAGACTTTATTCATTGTATAATGTTTCGAGTAATCAACAAACCACTTGAATTAAATAACATCAGTCATGTCATGTTATAACATGCATACTAAGTCTGTATATGGTCCTTCCTTTGTGTACAGATCGACTGGACACTATTCCAAAGATGCTCATTTCACAATTCCAAAATCTTTTTACTGTCTAAAATATATTGGAATTCCAACCTTACATGCATTGACCTTCTGTGATGTCGAGGCTTCAAAGTCATAGAGACGGAGCCAACGATATTACAGAATGTCCTATTGGAACTTTGTTACTAGAAACAATTCCATTATAATGAAGGTTCAAGTTCAAGGTACACTCGTTGAACACTTCTCTTGCATCAAAAGTTTCCAACTCACATGTAGATTTAATAATCAACCCCGATTATGGAAACATTTCCATATTTCCATAAGACCATCAATTCTAATCAAGAATCATTTTAATCCAGAATCATGTCACTATGGTCCACCAAAGTTAATACCATACTTCCAATTATCCACAAGCAACCATTCTTTAGTAAACCTCAGAATGTTCTTGAGAATTGTTTATGAACTCTAGTTACACAAAAATTCTAATCCTTTTCCTCTCAATGCTCAAGGCATTTGGAAAAATCAGAATAAGTGAAGATTACAACACATGTAATTGATCCTATATCCGAAGCATATGGATCTCGATTCATTAAATCTGATATTTATTCAAAGTGAAGTAATCAAGGAATAGAACCAGAAGAGCGAGAGGATTGTACGACAAATCTCAGCTTTCGACATCGATAGTTGTGGGTTGTTGACTATACATAGAAGAGTTTGGGTTCCATATCTAGGAGGAACCCTAAAAATACTAATGGATGAGGTGCACATGTCCAAGTTCTCAATTCATCCAAGAGCTACAAAGATGTACATGGATCTCATACATAGTTACTGGTGGCCATGTATGAAGAGGAATATAACATGGTACATCAAGAGGTGTTTGACTTGTCGGAAGGTCAAGGCCGAACACCAAATGCCCCATGGAAAATCACAGCTTCTTGACATCCAGATGTAGAACTGGGAACAAATAACGATGAACTTCATCACCAAGTTGCTAAAGACTCCTCGTAGAGTAGACACTATCTGGGTGATAGTGGATAGATTAACCGAGAGTGCCCACTTCATGCCTATCAAAGAATGCTCCTTAGCTGAGAAGCTTGCAGAGATATACGTCAAGGAAATAGTCTCTCGGCATAGAGTACCAGTCTTGGTAATCTCAGACAGAGATGTAGTGATCAAGACCACCAAACTTATCCAAAAAGTGCGAAAAAGGCTATAGACTGCACAGAGTCGGCAGAAGAGTTATGCATATCGACGAAGATCGGATCTTGAATTCCTAGTAGGAGATCTAGTACTACATAAGGTTTCACCATGGAGGGGTTTCATCAAGTTTTGGATGAGGGTCAAGCTAGGCCCTAGGTATATCGTTCCTTTTCAATTCATTGCTCGAGTGGGCAAGCTTGCCTATCGTTTGGATCTGCCGGAAGAGCTCAGTCAGATCCATAACACCTTCCATGTCTCCCAATTAAGGAAGTGCATTACGAATGAATCCACAATTGTACCTTTGAAAGACATTCATATAGACGAGCGTCTGAACTACGTGGAAAAACCAGTGGAGATCTTGGATAAGAAGAGGAAGACCTTGCGCAACAAGGTAATCAGCTTAATGAAGGTTTATTGGCAACACCGAAAGGATCGGAATGGAATTAGGAGCCAAAAGAAGAGATGAGCAGCAACTAGCCAGAGTTATATAGTTAGATTTCGCGGATGAAATCCTTGTAAGCGGGGAAGAGTTGTAACACCCCATTTTTACCATAGCCGTAGATTGTAATTATTAAATATATAATAATCATGAGCCAAGAATAATTTCATAGACATGTAGGAAACGTTAATACGATTACCGTAGATACATAGAACACCTAAATCTGACTTCGTATGAAGAAGTTATGCTTTTTCGAAGTTTTGCGATTTAACCAACGCGGCTCAGCATATCATAAAAAGTGAGTTTTAGATAGGTGGATTATTATCTTAAACAATCTAAATGAAATTCGTAGTAGTCATTAAACCAATAGCATGCACATAAGGAAGCACCCAAATCTGAATCCGTATGGAATATATTTGATTTTTTGAAGTTTCTGTGCAACCGGGTATAACAGTGCGCGACATAGAATTCGAATTTTAGAATGGTAGATTATTAGGAAAAATAATCTAAAGGAAAGTTGTACATCTCGTCAAGAGCTTCCCGAAAATATAACTAATGTAAAAAACGGAGCTCGTATGCGGAAGTTATGTCCATCCGAATATCTGTGAAAAACCGCTTGTGTTGATGCTGTGGCAGCACCAGAGTGCACCACGTGGAAAACTGACCTTTCACTCCTCCAAGAGACAAGTGACATGGCAAGATACAGTGGCAACACGTGGATCAATGAGGGTGTGACACGTGTCACATTCTAGAAAAGTAAGGTGTGAAGAGACCAGTCGACGACACATGCCAAAAGGAGGGAGGAGCCAACAAGGTCCAAGTGCGCAACACACCTTCCCCTCCCCTAATTTCCCTACATCTCTCTCAAATCTCTTCAGTTCCTTTGAGTCTGACTTTCTCCGAACTTTTGGGGTATTTTAGTAAGGTTCTAAGGTCCTGGAGTGCTATCCAAATAGAGTTGTTCTAGTCGGGATTTTGTCCGCGTAACTTCCTAGATTTTGCTAAAAACTCTGTAAGTTAAGCAACACTTTATCGCTTTCAGTGTGACTTATATTTATAATCATAAGTCGTTATTATGAACCTATAAATAAGATTTATCAATAATTTCAAGTCGAAATACTAATTGATCTACTTACGGGGGAGGTGCCTAGAATGGTCATGTTCGCTTGGTTGTTGGATTTCAAAAAGGCTATATGTCGAAATAGTTTTGCCTCCCAACTGTTCGGCCCGACCGATCCTTTTTTGATAGAACTATCTATTCATTGGGATTAGTGTTAGGTCGAGCCTACATTACCGATTCCCATAGAACTATAAACCTATAGTAAAATAGGTTAATCCTCATTGAAGTGTTGATCGTCGGCTAAACTGTCTGGTTAACTGTTAATCCTCTGAGAATCTGTCAAGGTGAGTTCTTCTCACTATATTGTACACTCCAATATGTATCATCTGTATGTTAGGATACAGTTACCTTGTAGTAAGTGACATGGCAAGATACAGTGGCAACACACGGCTCCATGAGGGTGTGACACGTGTCACATTCTAGAAAAGTGAGGTGTGAAGAGACCAGGCGACGACACATACCAAAAGGAGGGAGGAGCCAACAAGGTCCAAGTGCGCAACACACCTTCCCCTCCCCTCTCTCTCTCTCTCTCTCTATATATATATATATATATATATATATATATATATATATATATATACTCTTCCGAATATCATTTCTTCTCACCCTAATTTCCCTACATCTCTCTCAAATCTCTTCAGTTCCTTTAAGTCCGACTTTCTCCCAAGTTTTGGGGTATTTTAGTAAGGTTCTAAGATCCTGGAGTGCTCGCCAAATAGAGGTGTTTTAGTCGGAATTCTGTCCGCGTAACTTCCTAGATTTTGCTAAAAACTCTGTAAGTTAAGCAACACTCTATCGCTTTCAGTGTGACTTATATTTATAATCATAAGTCGTTATTATGAACCTATAAATAAGATTTATCAATAATTTCAAGTCAAAATACTGATTGATCTACTTACGGGGGAGGTGCCTAGAATGGTCATGTTCGCTTGGTTGTTGGATTTCAAAAAGGCTATACGTCGAAATAGTTTTGCCTCCCAACTGTTCGGCCCGACCAATCCTTTTTTGATAGAACTATCTATTCATTGGGATTAGTGTTAAGTCGAGCCTACATTACCGATTCCCATTGAACTATAAACTATAGTGATATAGGTTAATCCTCATTGAAGTGTTGATCGTCAATTAAACTGTCTGGTTAACTGTTAATCATCTAAGAATCTGTCAAGGTGAGTTCTTCTCACTATATTGTACACTCCAATATGTATCATATGTATGTTAGGATACGGTTACCTTGTAGTAAGCACTTAGGTAATTAGACTAGGTTATTTAGTTGCCTTTTATGTGGAATGTTGTTATATATTTTACTATGTATGGAGTTAAGGGAAGATCAGCCTCGTGTTGAATGCCAATAGATTCGGGCGGACTAGCTTTATATTAAAGGCCAAGGTGCTGACCAGCTATATGCTATAGGCAAAATGGGCGGTTCAACTTTATGCTGAAGGCCAAGGGGTGGAACAACTATGTGTTGAAGGCCATTATATGTATGCATTGTATATATATATATATATATATATATATATATATATATATATATATATATATATATATATATATATATATATATATATATATATATAGTTATATGGAATATTTTGAGGGAGTTCACTAAGCATCGGCTTATAGTTGTTGAATAACTGCTTTTGCAAATTGTTCATCTGACCGTTGAAAAGCTAACACATGATTGTATCTGCAACGAAGCATCAATAAAGTTTTATAAGACTTCCGCTGAACACTATTTTATAATTAATCATGTAATAATGGTTTGTAATGTTTTATGTAAGACATATATTTTAAATAAATAAAAGTGAAAAATTTTCCTTCAAATTAGGGGACATTACATAAAGTTTCTTAACTTGTTTTGTTAAATCCCAATAGGATCTTCCCATCTAATTGCAATTGCATCTAGATAGAGTGCATAGCCTTCTTCGGATTTCGAAAAGGTAGGGTACAAGTAGGCAAAGTGCTATTTAGTTGGCCTAAAGTCATAACTATGAGGAAGGCGCATTACATGACCAAGAAAAACTCATAATTCAAGTACTTGATATACGTTTGGAATCCTCCACAAAGTTCGTGACATACATGATGAATTAATGGAATATAACACTTAGTTAACATTCAACTGCATGTTAACATGATTGAAAATACAATCTGTAATATTCGTCTTTCCCGAAGCTACTTATGTTGTAGCTAGCGGTGGCAATGGGGCATGGGTTATTCTTGGGTTAACCTATTTAACTAATTAGGTTGAAAATCGCAACCCATCATAATCTGTTTATGTAAATGGGTTGAGAATTTTTAAGCCAACATAATATGCTTAATAACTAGGTTGAAATTGGGTTGACCCAGTTATAATTTTGTCTATGCCACAATGTTTAATAAACGGGTTAAAATCAAGTTGACCCATTTAAAGTTTTAAAAGTAAACAAATAAAAACTTACACACACTTATATGTGTTACATACTCCAATCATTACTTAAATAAATTTAGATATAAGTTACAAACTCGAATATGTTGTTCATGTTTGAAATAACTACAACTACAAACACAAATCAAATGTTCAAACAACATTACAAGTATCTAAATTTAAAAATATTTATATTTAAGAAGTATAAAATAAAATAAAATATAATTCTTAAACTGGTAGGCGGGTTGAAATCAAGTTGAAAATTTAAACCTTAGTCTAACTCGTTTAAGTACACGGGTTGAACGGGTGATCCATTTGATAAAAGAAGTTAAAAACTAAAACCAACCTACTAATTATTAGCTTGCGTTGAGGCCAGTTTGACAGGTTAGGTCACATTTTATCAACTCTAGTAGTAGTTGCCAATAAAAAGGAGTTTAGTTAACTGCACCCGACTTCAGCCAATGCCCCGATTTCGGCTCGAGGGTAACCATTCACTACACTATAATAAATGTATTTGGCCTACCCATTATAGATAATATGAGAAAACATGCCTAGGATATGATACATACATAGTATAAACACAACCTACCTCTGATGATCCAATCACTTATAGCTAGGATATGATAGTACAACTATTTGTTAGTATATCCTACATTAGTTCAAGAAAGTCTTATAAGTGTCTATGTATGTTGGAGCCCCCTTCATAAGGGATCTTTTGGAGATACAATCTTGGAATCCACATATATCTTACATGGTACAAATTAAAAGTTGACGTCTGCACTCATGTGGCTTAACACACACTACAAGAAAAATGGGCTTTCGTGAATAAAATGTTAGGGACTGGTTAATCAGTCTTGGATATCATGTATCTTGGACTGATGAATTAGACTTAGATACTATCTAGGCTGATTTTATTGTGTGAATCATTAGCAATTGATCAAAAATTTTCAAGACTAAAATCCAGTCCTTAATATATTTGCTTCGGGTTACGTTTGGTTGGAAACACATTGGGGACTAAATTTCAGACTTTAATAGTCTAGCGCCAACTTTGACTTTGGAGGGAAAGTTATATGGGACAGAATTTCAGTCCCTGATAGACTTGTGCTAGTTTTAATTGTGTATGAAACTTATTAGGGACTAAATTTCAGTCATTTATACAATTTCAACCAATTGTCCTCTAGATGGGAAACATTCCAAGGACTGAATTTATGTCCATGATAGATATGCACTATCTGAGATTTGAATAGACAGTTGTAACTCACTAAATTTAAGTATATAAGATTATTTATTTAGTCAAATATGTCATATATTAAACTCTAATAAATCAGTCACGAATACTATTTTAAAGGAAACTTATTAGAGACCGAAGTCCAGTCTAAGATAAACTAGCCACTTTTGATTCTAAAGGGGAATCATTGGGAAATGAGTTTTAGTCTTTGAGGGGGTTATTTAGTAATATATATCATATATATTGGAGACTGACAGTCACAAATACTATTTTGATAAAACATATCATGGACTGAATATCAGCCTTCCTTAATTACTTACTCACATAATTATTTTAGTTCCTAAATCATAATTCTTTAGTGCTTATTTTTAATTGTTGTAGCCCAACTTCTTTTAAATACATGTATGTCAACTGAAAATTATTGGGAGCATAGCCTCCCATTCCTCTAAACATGTATCTAGGGTTGTTAATCGGGTCAAACCGATCAGGTTTCGGGTTTAACGGGTCGGGTGGGAGTGAGGGTTTGTAGGTGGGGGTTGGGGTGGGGGTTTGGGATAGAGTGGGTTGTTGTGGGGATATGGTAAAGGTGTGTGGGGTAGGGTGGCTCTTAAAAATTAGGTGTAGGTGTTGTGTGTTGGATGTGTGGATGTAAGTGTAGTAGTTTTGCATACTTAGATGGTTATGGAATCAAACTTCATAGCTATGCATCTATGGAATTGGCTCGAAATTCAAATTTCATAGTTGCTTACTATAGAATTGATTATGGATAAATTTTTGGTAGCAAAATAAAATATTATAAAACTAATTAAATTATAAACTTAATAAATAATTCTAATTTTTTAAATAATAATAAAAAAGAAATTACAAAATTAACAATATATTTATAAAAGGGAAATCTTCAGAAAAGTCCTAAAATTTTACCCTAATTTACGAAAAATTCCCAAACTAAATTTTGTTTACGAAAAAGCATGAATTACCGGTAAAAATGGCGATTTGACCCCTTTTTTCCGGTTTACCGGTTTTATTACTTACCTGTTTCACTAAAGTCGCATTATTTTACCCTAATTTGCGAATAAGTCCCAAAATAAAATTTACTGATGATTTGGCCCTTTTCTCTATGTAACATACATTTTACCGGTTTCATTGTTGACCCGGACGCCTAGTCATTAAATGAGATGATGAGATGGATATGTTGAGTTATATAATGTTATGTTTAGCATAAAACTTGATATCCTGATGTATTGTGTATTTTTTTGGAACATAAAATGCATCCAACGAAGACTACAATAAATACATAAACTAACAACAACTGCATTATTTTTTACGTTATAAGAAATATCAAATTCTTTATCTAATCTTATGTAACCCAATATATCCATCTCATCAAACATCAACTCATTTTCTGCCCTTTTTTCTTTGAAACACACATTTTATTGGTTTTATTGCTGAAGTAGATACATAGTCATAAATGAGCCGATGAGATGGATATCAAATTTTACAGTAAATGTAGCATTATATAATCCATCGTATCCATCTTATCAACTAATTTAATGACTAGGTGGCTAAGTCATCAATGAAACCGATAAAATGTATGTTACATGAAGAAAATGGCCAAATCATCAGTAAATTTTATTTTGGGACTTATTTGCAATTTAGGGTAAAATAATGGGACTTTAGTGAAACAGGTAAGTAATAAACCGATCAACCGGAAAAAAGGGGTCAAATCGCGATTTTTACCGGTAATTCATACTTTTCCGTAAATAAAATTTAGTTTGGGACTTTTTCGTAAATTAGGGTAAATTTTAGGACTTTTCTAGAGATTTCTGTAACACTCGTGTTTCTAGCCTAGGCATTAATCTTGATATGATATTCTAGGTTAACATTTATAACTCATTTTGAAGGAATGAAAAGGAATTATGTGAATTATATGTGTTTTATGTGTTTTATGTTTAATTACTTGGAGTTAATTAATTAAGAATAAAAATGAGCGTCGAAAATAAATATTAGATAAAGCCGATATCTATTAAGAAAGTTGTAGTGGTCGTGACAAGGATTACGGATATATAAAGAATGTCGAAATCCGAGTTATAACGAAGAAGTTATGACCTGTCGAAGTTTCACGAGAAAACCGGCACGGTGCTGAATGTCGTAAAAAGTGAGTTTTTGATAAACTACTTTTTAGCCTTAGTGATCTAAACGAAACTCGTAGTGTTCGTTAAACCGAGAGTAGGTATAAAAAGAACACCCAAATCTGACTTCGTATGAGGAAGTTATGATTTTTCGAAGTTTCAGCTTAGCAGTAGACAGCTAAAAACTCGAATTTTAGATCGAGTGATTTTTAGCGGACACAACCTAAACGAGAATCGAAGGTATCGTAAATAGTAGCACAACGGCAAAAAGTCTGATGAAAACGGACGTCGGATGAAGAAGTTATGAATTTTTAACGGATTTCGTTTCCCGGTCTGTTAAAAATAATAATATAAAAATTAAATTTAAAATTAGCCGACGAAGTCTAAATGTAAGTTGTGGAGCGTAATTTTACCTATGCGTGCATATAAAGAACGTAAAAAACGGAGCTCGTATGCGAAAGTTATGGATTTTAGAAGTTTTGGCGCGAAAACCGAGAAATTCCGCATAGGTGGCTTCGACCACGTCACCTTCGCTTAGAACGTGCCACGTGTCCGAAATTGGTGAGTCATGCGAGCCACGTGTTCGAAATGCTGCTGAGTCATCCGAACCGGAGAGCTGATCCGAAGCGGTCCAGTGAGAAGGCGACGCGTGCCTTCTATCACGTGTCCGAACCCTCGCATAAAGCCACGAAACCCCCCTACTTCGGACCTAGACCTCGGTCCAGTAAGAAGTTGCCAGCAAGCCTTCGCATGCGTAGCCATGTGCGAGCCCACGTGCCCCTCGCTCCGGATCTATGCCACCTGGAGGCTTCTCAGCCGTTGGATCAGGAGGCTCGCTCCTATAAATAGGAGGGTGCGAGACCTCCCGGGTATATTTTGAAAACTTGTCAATTTTAGCCCCTAAACCCATATTTCTTTCATTTTATCATCCCCCAAAGCCCCGATATCAAATATAACCCCCGGAATACGCTACGAAGTGCCCGAGAAGCCCGAAAAATTTATCTTTTCGGTTTCGAAGCCCGACCTTCGCAGAGCCCGATTTCTCAATAAAACTCCCGGTTTTATTAAAAACGATCGTTTTAGGAAACGAATTGCTGCCCGATTTTCATCAAAACATGTGAGTGTGTAGTTACTTTCACTTTACACATAGATATGAAGTATTTACCTTAAAATACGTGTTATGTGTAAATATATTAATTGTTTATTTGAGGTGACTGTTGAACAGATGTTTTATACAAGTTTTAAACTGTATATGTATTTTATCTACAAATATGTTGGGTAGAACATGGGTAGACGAAATAGTCGGTGTGTGTGTTAAAATGGTGAGAGGCCTCGATGTCGGTGTTGGTGTTGTTGTTGTTGTTCTTGGCGAAGTCGTCTAACGGAGTATAGATGACGACCATTGACTTTTCTAGACAGTCCAGTGGCACACTAGCAGGTTCGCAACTTGTAGGTGTTCGTGAACTAAATGTTCGCTGGCGTACTCCAATCCCCCTCATGGTTGCCTTTAGGACATGTATGGCTGAGGAAACCCCTTAGCAGTAGTGTCCATCCCGATGATATTCCTTAGGCTAGGTCCCTTGTGATAGGTGTTTAGGGACGTAAAGTGAGGACAACGGGAATGGGTAATCAGGGTTATTGTTGATTGGTGAACTTAATAGATTATTATTATTGTGGGTTGAAAACCCTATATGCTCACCAGGCTCCCAAGCCTGGCCCACTCAGCATTTTGTGATTACAGGTAGTGGACCCCGAGCATAGTCGGAGGATGATGATAGATTTTTGGATTATAGGCCAGTAGTTGTAAATAACTGTTGAAAGGCTTATAGTGTCTTGTTTATGCTTTTGATCTGTATCGGAACATGACATCCCGAGGTTTTGATATGAAATGAAACTATACATTTCTTATAGAAAGGTTTTGATAAACTTTTATCATGTTTTGTTTTGGGGACCTATTACGCAACATCTTTTGAAAAGATTTCTCTGATTTTATTTTAAAAAGCATAAATTAAATCGGTCTTTTCTGGCCGAGAAATTAGGGGATGTCACAGTTGGTATCAGAGCATTAGTTTAAGCGAACTAAGAAATTGTAGAATTTCTAGACTTAAGCTTAGAATGCTAAGTGATGATTGTGAGATGAGCGTCTACCATATTTAAGACACGAGCAATAGTTTATTTTAGGAAAGGTGCCTAAAATGCTTTTATGTGCTAAATGCTATATGTTTGCCATATATGCCATTATTTGTTCGGATCTATGGTCTGTTGCCGACCGGATCTGGAAACCTTATGTGTGTAGGATTCTAAGCGTATGATTACGAGATTAGAACTAACATGTAAACGTTTATGAGTGATAAGGGAATTGAAATATCTAACAAGGATAAAGACCTAAATTCGCCTTATTCGGTATATAGATTGTAATGGAAAGAACTAGAAGTGGAGCGGGAAATGCTAACAGAAACCAATAACCTCAACCTCAAGTGGTGGAACAGGTGCCAATAGTAGGAGCTGCACCCGAACCCATCACCATGGCTGGAGTACGAGCTGTGATTCAGACCATGATGGCTGAACAGAGGGAGAAATTGAGGCAAATGTGGCTGAACAACAGGGATGAACCTTCAGTTCCTGTTGAACAACGTGAATTGAATGACGATCGATCTGAAGAAGGAAACAACAGTAGATCGGTTGGTCATAGTGAACCGCTTGTGCTTGGGAGAAATAACCACGAAGATAGAGTGGAGAGAAATGGGTGCAAGTATAAGGACTTTATGACTTGCAAGCCATCAACTTTCATTGGAAAAGAAGATCCCGTCGGAGTAATGGATTGGATCTCGGAAATGGAATTGGCTTTCATGACTTGTGATTGCCAAGGCAAGTTACAAACCACCTTTGCAGTGCGTCAGTTCAGGGGTAGTGCTGCTCGTTGGTGGAACACTTTGAGGAAGTACTGCTCGACCCAAAACGTACTTGAGTTAGAAAACCAATTTCTAACGTTGAAGAAGGAGAGTATGACTGTTGACGAATATACAAATAACTTCACAGACAAAATGGAGTTTGCTTTGCGTATTGTCCCAGACGAGCTGGCGAAAATTAACAGGTACGCAAAGGGACTTCCATGGGAGTATGCGGTGCCAGTACGTCAGGCACATACTTTGGAGGCAGCTATCTGGGCTACCAAGTCTGTTGAAGATATGATAAAGGGGAGAGCCGCCAGCAAGGTTGAAGTTGGCGAAAAGAGAAAGTTTGAAGGAACTTCAGGTTCCAATAAGAAGAACAAGTTCTCGAAGATTGGTTCGAGAAAATTCGGAGGTGAAACCGAAGCCAAGTGGTGTGACAGGTGCAAGAAGAAACGTGATGGGAAATGCATCGTGGAACTCACCTGTTACAAATGTGGAAAGCCAGGGCATTATGCCAATAAATGCACCTTCACTAATAACGTTTGTCATGGGTGCCATGAAGAAGGGCATATTTTGAGGGATTGACCGAAGAAGAAGGATGCAGCAAAACCCAATCTGCCACCAAAGCCGAAGGCGAGAGCCTTTCAGATGACACTCGAAGCTGCGAAAGAAGAAGCCGATGTTGCTTCAGATACCTTTCTTGTAAACGAATTGCCTGCCCAAATTTTGTTTGATTCTGGACCCAATTACTCCTTTATTTCGCATGAATTTGGTAGAAAACTAGCTTTGCCTGTTGATAGACTAGTTAATGCTTTATTAGTCGAAATTGCTAGTGGCAAGTTTGTATCTGTTAGCCATCGTATGAAAAACATCCTCATTGACTTGGATGGGAATAAGTTCCACGAGGAATTATTGCCTATCGAGTTAAATGGATTCGACGTAGTTTTAGGAATGGATTGGCTTAGCGCCAATGATGCCGAAATACTGTGTAGGAAGAAGATAGTAAAAGTAAACCCGTGAGGGAAAGAGTCGTTTATGGTGTACGGAGACAAACGCAAAGTAAACTCTGGAATCATTTCCATAATGAAAGCCAGAAAGTGTTTGGCCAAGGGGTGTACATCATATCTAGCGTTCGTGATCGATGCTTAGAAGGAAAAGAAGGAGGTGCAGAATATTCAGGTGGTGTGTGATTATCCGGAAGTCTTTCCCGAAGATCTTCCCGGATTGCCCCCTGATCGACAAGTAGAATTTCGTATCGACTTATTACCAGGAACGACGCCGATAGCAAAAGCACCATATCGATTAGCACCAACAGAGATGAAAGAACTTATGACACAACTTCAGGAGTTATTGGACAAAGGTTTCATTCGACCTAGTTCATCACCCTGGGGAGCCCCTGTGTTATTTGTAAAGAAGAAAGACGGGGGCATGAGAATGTGCATCGATTACAGAGATTTGAATAAAGCGACTATAAAGAACAAGTATCCGTTGCCGAGGATCGATGACCTGTTCGACCAGTTGCAAGGTTTGAGCTATTTCTCGAAGATCGATCTTAGGTCAGGATACCATCAACTAAAGGTGAGGGAGCAGGATATCGAAAAGACTGCGTTCAGAACAAGATATGGACACTATGAATTTTTGGTTATGTAGTTCGGATTAACCAATGCCCCAACAGCTTTCATGGATTTGATGAACATGGTTTGTAAACCATACCTTGATAAATCCGTGATAGTATTCGTAGACGATATCTTGATCTATTCGAAAAGCAAGCAGGAGCATGAAAAGCATCTGCGTGAAGTGCTAGAAGTTCTGAAAAAGGAGAAGCTGTATGCAAAGTTCTCCAAATGTGAATTTTGGATTCAAGAAGTCCAATTTTTGGGTCATGTGGTTAACCAAGAAGGGATAATGGTTGACCCAGCAAAGATTGAAGCTGTGATGAAGTCGGAACAACCAAAAAGTCCTACGGAGATTCGAAGTTTTTTAGGATTAGCCGGATATTATCGCCGATTTATCCAAGGCTTTTCTTCGATCGCTACTCCATTAACAGCTTTGACCCACAAAGGAGCTACTTATGCTTGGAATGAGAAGCATAAGGAAGCCTTTGAGAAGTTAAAGAAGAGATTGTGTGAAGCACCGATTCTTTCGTTACCTGAAGGAGTTGATGACTTCGCAGTCTATAGTGATGCCTCTGGAGTTGGGTTAGGATGTGTTCTGACCCAAAGGGATAAAGTGATAGCGTATGCATCAAGGCAATTGAAAGAGCATGAAAAGAACTACCCCGCTCATGATCTAGAGTTGGCAGCGGTAGTATTCGCCTTAAAGATATGGAGGCACTATCTTTACGGTACTAAGTGTAAACTTTTCACTGATCATAAGAGTCTCCAATATCTCTTTAATCAGAAGGAATTGAACATGAGGCAACGACGTTGGCTAGAGTTACTCAAGGACTACGACTGTGAGATACTTTACCACCCTGGTAAAGCAAATGTTGTTGCTGATCCTCTCAGTCGGAAGGTAAATCTTGAAAAGAAAAGGCCAAGAGCATTGAGAATTGAAGTTGTCTCTACAATTGTGGAAAGTATAAAGAAAGCTCAAGAGGAAGCTTTAGAGAAAATTGACCGGAAGGAGGAACGTTTGGGCAAAACGTTGGTGTTTGATACAAATGGTTAAGGATTGAAGGTATTCAAGGATAGGATTTAGGTACCTAAGACGGGAGGAGTAAGAGATCTTCTGATGGAAGAAGCTCATAAGACCATGTACTCGATTCATCCTGGCAGTACGAAAATGTATGGGGATCTAAAACCCTATTACTGGTGGCCGACGATGAAGCTCGATGTTTCTAAGTATGTGGCTGAGTGTGTAACTTGTGCTAGGGTTAAGGCACAACATCAGAAACCGTATGGGAGTTTAGAACCTTTACCTGTACCCATGGGTAAATGGGAGGACATTACCATGGATTTTGTGACTAAACTGCCCAGAACAAGGAACGGTCACGACATGATTTGGGTGGTCGTTGATCGCTTCACTAAGAGTGCGCATTTCATAGCCGCTAACGAGATATGGTCTATGGATAAACTTGCGAATTCTTATGTGAAGGAAATTGTGAGGCTTCACGGTGTTCCGTTAACGATTGTATCCGATCGTGACAACCGTTTTACCTCAAGGTTTTGGAGGAGTTTACAAGAGGAATTGGGTACCAAGTTGTGTTTGAGTACAACTTACCATCCGCAAACCGATGGTCAGAGCGAACGAACGATTCAAACATTGGAGGATATGCTGAGAGCATGTACCCTAGAATTCCAAGGTAACTGGGATGAACACTTACCTCTAGTAGAATTTTCCTATAATAATAGTTTCCACTCAAGCATCAAGATGGCACCTTATCACTCTTTTTATGGAGAAAAGTGTCGAACGCCGTCATGTTGGCTGGAAGCTAGGGAGAAGCAGTTTATGGGACCTGAAATAGTCCATCAGACTGCTGAAAAGTTGAAAGTAATTAGGGAGAGGATGTTAGCTGCTCAAGATCGTCAAAAGAGCTATGCTGACAAGAAAATACAACCGATATCCTTCGAAGTTAGAGATTCAGTTTTACTTAAAGTCTCGCCGTGGAAGGGACTTATAAGATTTGGTAAAATGGGAAAGTTGAGTCCAAGGTTTATTGGACCATTTAAAGTTCTTCAGAAGATCGGGAATCAAGCTTACAAGCTAGAATTACCGGAAGAACTGGAGGGTATTCATAACACATTTCATGTGTGTTATTTGAGGAAGTTCACGGGAGATGTGCCCGACATAATTCCGATTTCTGAGTTAAGGTTGGATGAAAACAAGAGGTTGATTGAAGAACCTGAGGCAATCGTTGACCGTATGACTATGAAATTGCGACGCAAGATGGTTGATTTAGTGCTTGTGCGCTGGAAACATACGAATGGGCCAAATCTCACCAGGGAAACGGAGAGTGACATGATGAGTCGCTACCCGCAGTTGTTTGTTGGTGTGTGATTCTGGGGACGAAATCATCCTAAGTGGGAGAGAATTGTAACACTCGTGTTTCTAGCCTAGGCATTAATCTTGATATGATAGTCTAGGTTAACCTTTGTAACTCATTTTGAAGGAATGAAAAAGAATTATGTGAATTCTATGTGTTTTATGTGTTTTATGCTTAATTACTAGGAGTTAATTAATTAAGAATAAAAATGAGCGTCGAAAATAAATATTAGGTAAAGCTGATATCTATTAAGAAAGTTGTAGTGGTCCTGACAAGGATGACGGATATATAAAGAATGTCGAAATCCGAGTTATAACGAAGAAGTTATGACCTGTCGAAGTTTCACGACAAAACCGGCACGATGCTGAATGTCGTAAAAAGTGAGTTTTTGATAAACTACTTTTTAGCCTTAGTGATCTAAACGAAACTCGTAGTGTTCGTTAAACCGAGAGTAGGTATAAAAAGAACATGCAAATTTGACTTCGTATGAGGAAGTTATGATTTTTCGAAGTTTCAGCTTAGCAGTACACAACTAAAAACTCGAATTTTAGATCGAGTGATTTTTAGCCGACACAACCTAAACGAGAATCGAAGATCTCGTAAATAGTAGCACAACGGTAAAAAGTCTGACGAAAACGGACGTCGGATGAAGAAGTTATGAATTTTTAACGGATTTCCTGTCCCGGTCTGTTAAAAATAATAATATAAAAATTAAAATCAAAATTAGCCGATGAAGTCTAAACGAAAGTTGTAGAGCGTAATTTTACCTACGCGTGCATATAAAGAACGTCAAAAACGGAGCTCGTATGCGAAGTTATGGATTTTAGAAGTTTTGGCGCGAAAACCGAGAAATTTCGCATAGGTGGCTTCGGCCACGTCACCTTCGCTTAGAATGTGCCACGTGTCCGAAATTGGTGAGTCATGCGAGCCACGTGTCCGAAATGCTGCTGAGTCATCCGAACCGGAGAGCTGATCCGAAGCGGTCCACAAAACAACTCCTTGAATTGTGGTTGATCAGGTGTATGGTGATACACAAAAGTTCGAAAAAGTGATGAATGAAAAAGGTGAACACTATCTTGAAACGAATTCAGTGGTTTATCCAAATTTCAAATGTACAGATGATGTCATTTTTCCAAATCAAGTTTTCGTAACTACTGGAAATGTTGAGAAAATCAAACCAGAATTAAAGAAGTTAGTTGAAGAGGATAATTCAAAAACAACTGCTGAAGATTTTTTCGCAAATCAAAGCACATTTGAAAACAACTTAACAAAGAGTTCGTACGTTTTCCAACGTCAAAAACCACAAAGAAAATGGGTTGAAAATCAGAAATTGAAAAGGAGAATTCAAAAAAAGTTGAAAAGGAATGTGAAAAAGTTGTCAAATTAAACTCCAAGGAATTCAAAGATCAAATTGACAAATTTTCGAAGGAAAACAACATTTCAAAAAGACAAGCAAGAAAGAAAATATTTTGGCAAAATGTTGAGTCTCAAAAGATGTCTGAATCACAATCACCCAAAAATGTTTTCAAAGCTAAAAATTCATCTTTTTCAACAAAACCTCAACATTCATATCAATCAAATCATTCAAAGTATGAAGTGAATAAACAACCAAGGTTTTCGAAAGTTTCAAAAACTAATATTTCAAGAAAATTTTCAAATAACTCAAAACCAAATCAAAAATTCTTTCAACGTCAACATTTTAAATCAACAGTTGATACATCATATGCTAAATCTTTTATAACAAATCCAAAAGTTGATTTTGTTCCTAAAAAGCCAAATTTTCCAAATCAAACGAAGAAAGAAACTATGAAAACTTCACGAGAAAAAGGAATAACGTCAAGGAAGAACATTGATCATTGGCTTGAAGGCAAAGGAAAGATGTATCAGTCAAATACATTTTCAAAGGAGCAAATTCACGAAGCATATGAAAAGTATGTGAATAATTCATCAAATGGCAGTTCATCGTCTAAGGATTCGAACATTTCAGTCAAAGCTTGGAAACCAGTAATAAAAGCAAAGAATGTTCATTCACAAACTCAGAATTCGAAGGGTAATGTCAGTGAACATTCGAAACCATCAAAAACTTATGTTTCGGTTCCTTTAAATGAAGATGTAAACTTAATTGATAGTCTCAAAACAAAAGTTTGTGATTGGGTTAAAAGTTCTTCATTACATTCGAAATTGAAATCTAATTTCCAAGGACCCAAAAAGCCTTGGGTACCTAAAATTTTCCATTGAATGTAGGTACTATGTGATAAGCAATATGATAACAAGTGGTACATCGATAGTGGTTGCTCTCGTCACATGACTGGGAAGAAGGAGAATTTACGTGATTTTCGAAGTCTCAAAAATCCTGGAGTAGTGAAGTTTGGGAACAATCAAAAATGTCAAGTTAAAGGATATGGGAAGATCACGAATGGTTAATTCACAGTGAATCGTGTGGCGTATGTTGAAGGTCTTCAACATAACTTGATAAGTGTTTCTCAACTTGTTGTGGGCACTGGCAATCAAGTTCTTTTTAACGAAGAATGAAGTATTATTTCGAATGTCACAACAAAAGAGGTGTTACTGAAATCCAAAAGGAAAGGTGACATGTTCACGTTGGACATCAATCCGATAGTAGGGAAACCTGCTATATGTCTTCTTTCGAAAGCAACATCAGACTTAAGTTGGCTTTGGCATCGAAGACTTTCTCATCTCAATTTTCGAAACATCAATAAACTTGTGGTACAAGATTTGGTAAGAGGTTTACCTGTACTTAAATTTGACAATAATTCTTTATGTGCAGCTTGTGAAGTTGGCAAGCAACATAAACAAGGTCATCCAATTACGATTGATTCGAAAATAGTTGCACCTCTGGAGCTCTTACATATTGATTTGTGTGGACCTTCGACAGTTTCAACTCTCAACAAGAAACGGTACATTTTAGTGATTGTTGATGATTTTTCCAGATTTACGTGGGTTTATTTTCTCAGGCTTAAATCTGAAGTTGCACAAATCATGATTGACTTTATCAAAAAGATGGAAACAACATTGAAGAAGATTGTTCGAAAAGTTAAGAGTGATCATGGAACTGAATTTAAGAACAATGTTCTTGATTCATTTTTGGTGGACAAAGGGATTTCGCATAATTTTTCATCTCCATACACACCACAACAAAACGGTGTTGTTGAACGAAGAAATAGGTCTCTATGCGAAGCAGAAAGGACTATGTTGACATATGCGAATCTTCCACAATATCTTTGGGCTGAAGCAGTATCAACCGCATGTTTCACTCAAAACAGATCTTTTATTCATCGTCGTTTAAACATTACTCCATATGAAATTCTCAACAATCGAAAACCTAACGTCAAATTTCTTCATGTTTTCGGATGTAGATGCTTCATTATGAATCTCAAGGATCATCTTACGAAATTTCAAGCAAAAGCAGATGAAGGGATTTTCTTGGGTTATTCGCATAATTCAGTCGCATATTGTGTGTTGAATAAAAGAACACGAAAAGTTGAAGAAAATTTTAATCTTACATTTGATGATTATTACGTTAAACAAACAAAATCACAGTTTGAAAATCATCCAATTCTGAAAACCATACAATATGAATCTGAACCCTCACAAACCTTAGATAATGATTATGATTTAATTTTCGGAATTTCAGATCATGCTGTTGATGCTGAAATAAATGCAAGTGATAATCATATCTCTGAACTAACAAAGCATAATGATGCTTCAACATCAAATTCTTCAGAGAAAGGCGAAAGTATGCAAAACAATCCAGTGGAGGGGGAGCACTTGGATTCGAATACATTAGCTGACGACATGCATTCTTTTGAGGGGGAGAAAGAAAGATTGAATGATGATGTTGAGTGGGAGCATAATGTTGAGGGGGAGCATAATGCTGAGGGGGAGCATTCAGAAAATATTGAAGATAATAATGATTTTGATGATGCTTGTTCGATTGTAGGCTCAGAAAACGATGATATATACGAAGATGCACCTTTTGAATTTGATCCAGCATATCCGCCAATGGAAAAGTGGACAAAAGATCATCCGAAGGATGAAGTAATTGGGAATCCACAAGAGGGAGTTTTAGCAAGAGCTCAAATTCGTGCAAAGAATGAGGTATTAAATACTCATCAAGAATTTTGCATGTTCAATGTTTTCATCTCTAAGATTGAACCAAAAACAGTTAAGATTGCAATGGAACACTCAGATTGGGTTGTTGCAATGCAATCTGAATTGTCTGAATTTGAACGAAACAAGGTTTGGAGATTAATTACTAAACCTGAAAATGTTTCGATTGTCGGGTTAAAATGGATTTTCAAAAATAAAACCGACAAAGATGGAAATATTGTTCGAAACAAAGCCAGACTTGTTGTTAAAGGATATTCACAACAAGAAGGAATCGACTATGAAGAAACTTTTGCCCCTGTCGCAAGACTCGAGGCGGTTCATATATTTCTGGCTTATGCAGCTCACAAAGATTTTGATGTTTATCAAATGGACGTGAAGTGTGCATTTCTAAATGGAGAGCTTGAAGAAACTGTTTACGTGGAACAACCCCCAGGTTTTATTAACGAAGAATTTCCAAATCATGTTTATATTTTAGATAAGGCAGTTTATGGTTTGAAACAAGCACCACGAGCATGGTATGCAACTCTTACCTCATTTTTGAAACAATCTAAATATAAACAAGGATCAGTTGATCCCACATTATTTCGAAAGAAAGTGGGGAATCATCTAATGCTTGTTCAAATTTATGTTGATGATATTATTTTTGGCTCAACTGACCCTGCTTTGTCTAGAGAATTCGAAGATTAGATGAAGAGTAAGTTCGAAATGAGCATGATGGGAAAAATCAATAATTTTCTTGGTTTGAATATTCGTCAAAACAGAGAAGGAATTTTTATTAATGAAGAAAAATATACGAAGAATATGTTGGAAAATTTTGGATTGACGAATAGCACGAAGTTACGAGTTCTAATGGCAACAGGCATAAAGCTAACACTGTCGTTAGATAAACCTGCTGTTGACATAACTTTATATAGGAGCATGATTGGTTCATTACTTTATCTCACAGCTAGTAGACCTGATATCATGTTTTCTGTGTGTAATTGTGCTAGGTATCAGTCTAATCCACGAGAACCACATCTCACTGCTGTAAAGAATATCTTTCGTTATCTTAAAGGAACAATTTCGTTAGGATTGTGGTATCCTTCGAAAACTGGGTTCTTTGTACAAGCGTATTCGGATGCAGACTTGGGTGGTTGTAATATTGATCGAAAAAGCACAAGTGGTGGATGTCAATTTCTTGATGGCAAATTGGTAAGCTGGCAGTCGAAAAAGCAAACATGCGTATCAATTTCAATAGCTGAAGCAGAATATGTGGCTGCTGCTGCTTGCACTTCACAAATAATATGGATCCAAAGTCAATTGCGTGATTATGCAATAAATATGAAAAAGATTCCATTATATTGTGATTCTCAAAGTGCAATAAGAATTTGTCATAATCCTGTGCAGCATTCGAAGACTAAACATATAGCACTTCGTTATCATTTTATCAAAGATCACGTGGATGATGGAAATATTGAAGTACATTTCGTGAAAACAACTGATCAGTTAGCTGATATTTTCACTAAACCTTTAGATGAAAAATCTCTTGTGAGAATTATAGAGGGACTTGGAATGATCGATGGAAATTATGTTCCATGCGAAAAAGAAGAATGATGCACGATAAGGAATGAATCAGAGGCTGTCACACCCCAAAACCAAGAACGGCGGAAACGTTCAGGGGTGGAGGACGTCATGTAAAGTATCATAACAGTGCAAAGTAGTAAACAAGCAACAACATCATCCATTGCATTAAAAGTAAAGTTTTAATACATGAGTGTTCTTTCATAGTAATAAGACACCAAAATATGAAATCAAAATAAAAGACGAGTCTTGTCTATGCTCCGTCTTCTCAAAACCTGGTCATCGTACCTGTCTACTGGTGACCTGAGAATACAAGTTATTTTGAAAGCGTAGATCAGCATAAAGCTGGTGAATTCATAAGTATTTTAGTATCATTGATTTGAAAAGCTGTTATGAAAGACTTTTAAATGTTTAATGAAACATTTAGTATAAGTGTGAAAACCCTAGAAAATCCCATATTTCCTACTAGTAAAAAAAGTAGTCTTCTACCAAGACCCGAATGCTTTGAAGGTTTGCATTTCTGTATCAATGAAGGTTTTTCCCATGTGCAACTATTATTATAAATATATAGTCTACCTCATCATTTATGTGAATGTGTCACAAAATAAAAGTAATAGGGAAAATTATATAATCATTGAAATCGTATCCTTTTGCCTTAGGATAATCACGGCATGGAAACTCGCCGAACAGTACAACCGAGAACATCCGTCGATGAACAGGTCCCGCTGTAGCTAGCAGCCAGGTGTAGGATGGTCAGTCCCGTATAGTATATATAGTATCTCTCTCTGTATAGTATATAGTATTTCTCTCTGTATAACAAGTAATAGTATCTCTTCATATAGTATTTAGTATATTTGTATAGACTCATGAATGAACTGACTCTTGTGTAATTCCTTGTACTAGGAATAATATTTTGTACCTCCTAAACTATACCTATAATAGTTTACTGGAATGTAGATTGAATGTCCAAGTAGGTTTATACACCCTTGCTACACAAGAGTGTTGGAACTGAAGAAAGAATGAAAGCTCTCATATCAATACATATATGTATGAAACATAAGTGTATAGATATGGTTTTTTTTACAATAAGTTGAAAGAGGTTTTGTAATACATTTAAGAGTTTTGAACAATAAGTAATAATGACTTGATGTCAGTTTATAAAACGATTCAAAAGTAGTTCATTTGATAACAAAGAATAAAATAACTGAAAACCATTGTATTTAACACATTTTGAAGTATGTGAAATCAGTTGGTTGAAAACACAGTTATAAATCACATATGATTGATTCTATAACTTCCTGTTTTCTACTTGTATTCCCCCCCCCCCCATGAAAGCATTTAAAATCATTTAAAAGGATTGATTAAGGGGTATGAACTCACCTGTAGTGACTGGTTTGGATGAACGGATGATGTATGATGCTAAGTGTCAAGTGAAGACTTGTACACACACAATGATTCTAGTTAACATATAATAACACATATATGTGTCCAATTAGTCATAAAACAACTAATTAACCAAATTTAAGACATCCTAAGACATGTAAAACACTTGATTTAAGTGCTATAAGTCCTAAGGATTGCATCTAAGGGTGGTAGGACCTTGTAATTGAGTTTAGGGTTCAAGGGTAAACTCCTTTGGAGTTTACGGTTTTGTGACCAACTCTTATTGAGTTTTCGGTCGTAAACCCATGAGTTTACGGCCGTAAACTCATGGTAACTTTACCATGTTGAGTTTTGAAGCCTAAAAGGTCATAAGAAGCATTCCTACTTCATATCTAAGCCTTTGGAAGTGATTAGGGCACCATTTCACTCCTTTGTGGAGTTTACGGTCCTTGGACCACTTCTCCTTGGGTTTATGGCCGTAAACCCAAATGGTTTATGGTCTTTTTGATGTTTCAAGTCCTAAGCACTTTAAGGATATGATCTAGACTAGTACCCAAGGCTTGGTAAGGGACTAGGGCACATTTTGGCCCCCTTTATTAGGGTTTACGGTCCAAGAACATCTTGGACCATAAATACCTTTGATCTTGTGTTTCTTGGGTGTTTTCTTGATGGTTAGAAGTGTAACAAGTCTTATAATACACTAGGGTAAGAGTACTTACTAGGTAGAAGCTTGAAAAGGTGCTAAAAGTCCAAGAACACTAGTGTGTGTTCTTGGTGAAACTTGAAGATCTACACTTTTGGAATGATTTCACGGATGGAATCATGTAAGATCACTAGATTAAGTAAGATATCAACTTTTTAGGGATATAAACACTTACAAAGTTGAAGATCAAGAAGAAATGTTGGATGATACTTGAGAGGATTTGAGTTTGGATCTTAAAAATGTGAAAAAGTGGTAAATAATGACTAAGTGTCATATTTATACCCCCTTTTAGGTTTTACGGCCGTAAACACCTTTGTTTAGGCCGTAAACTCCAAAATTTTGGAGTTTTGGGACATTATTGTTGCACAATAAACCCTAGGGCATCCTCTCTCCTGTTATCTCCTGTAGTACTAACTTCTAAACACTCAAACTTACTCCAGAAAGCTTGAAAGTTAGCAGAAACTGTTCTGACTTCTATTGAAGTGAATGGTTGTACAAAATAGAAATTTTGGGTTGTCACATCATCCCCCCGTTAGAAGGAATTTCGTCCCGAAATTAGAGTTTAAGCAAATAAGTAGTTTCAAATAACTAAGTAAAAAGACGAGGATATTTCAGTTTCATCTGATCCTCTCGCTCCCAAGTGAATTCAGGTCCTCGCTTGGCGTTCCAGCGAACCTTCACTATCGGGATACGACTTTGTTTCGTTTGCTTGACCTCCCGGTCCATGATCTCTACTGGTTCTTCCACGAAGTTGAGGCTCTTGTTGATCTCGATCTCGTCGAGTGGGATTACAAGAGTCTCGTCGGACAGACACTTTTTCAAGTTCGAGACGTGGAAAGTAGAATGTACGTTACTGAGTTCGCGTGGTAAGTTAAGTTTGTAAGCTACAGGACCGATTCTAGCGAGAATCTCGAAAGGCCCTATGTATGTTGGATTTAGCTTTCCATGCTTTCCAAAGCGTATCAAGCCCTTCCAGGGTGAGACCTTCAATAGAACACGGTCTCCCACCTGGAATTCCAACGGTTTCCTTCGTTTATCAGCGTAACTTTTCTGTCGGTCTCTAGAGGCTTTCAATCGTTCACGAATCTGAACGATCTTCTCTATCGTTTCCCGAATGATCTCCGGACCCATGAGAGTGCTTTCAGGAACTCGTCCTTTAGCTAACTGGGTATCACCCACCTCAGCCCAGCATAGAGGGGATCTGCACTTTCGGCCATAGAGGGCCTCGAATGGAGCAGCCTTTATGCTCGTGTGATAACTGTTGTTGTAGGAAAATTCGACAAGGGGTAAATGAGTATCCCATGCCTTCCTAAAGTCGATCACACAGGCTCGCAACATATCTTCCAAGGTTTGGATAGTTCTCTCACTTTGTCCGTCGGTCTGTGGATGGTAGGCTGTACTCATGTCCAGCCTAGTTCCTAGGGAACTTTGTAGCGACTGCCAGAACCTCGAAATGAATCTACTATCTCTGTCCGAGATAATGGATATGGGAACACCGTGCAGTCGTACAATCTCCCGAATGTAGGTTCTTGTAAGCTTCTCCATCTTGTCTGTTTCTTTGATAGGCAGGAAGTGTGCGGACTTGGTCAATCTGTCGACGATGACCCATATGGTATCAAGTCCTCCCGTTGTCTTGGGCAACTTGGTTATGAAGTCCATAGTGATCCGCTCCCACTTCCATTCCGGTATCTCTGGTTGTTGTAGAAGACCGGAGGGTTTCTGGTATTCGACCTTGACCTTGGCGCAAGTAAGGCATTTACTTACGAAGGTAGCAATCTCTGCTTTCATGTTAGGCCACCAGTATAGCTTTTTAAGATCCAGATACATCTTATCTGAACCTGGGTGGACGGAATAACGAGTGTTGTGTGCCTCGGTCATGACCAAGTCTCTGAAGCCACCGTGTTTCGGTGTCCAGATCCGATCCATGAGGTATAAGGCTCCGCCACCCTTGACTTCCAAATTCTTATCCATCCCTCTTAGGGTTTCACTCGCCACATTTTTAGGTTTCAAAGCGTCGAGCTGAGCCTCCTTAATTTGCGTGGACAAGTGTGAATGGATAGTCATAGTCAATGATTTGAATCTACGACCAGAGTATTCTTTCCGACTTAGGGCGTCGACTACTACGTTGGCTTTACCCGGATGATAACGAATTTCACATTCATAATCACTGAGTAGCTCGACCCACCGTCGTTGTCTCATGTTGAGCTCCTTCTGGTTGAATATATGTTGTAGGCTTTTGTGGTCTGTAAAGATAGTACTTTTTTTACCATACAGGTAGTGTCTCCAGATCTTTAGAGCAAACACAACTGCTCCTAGTTCAAGATCGTGGGTGGTGTAGTTAACCTCGTGTGTCTTCAGCTGTCTCGAGGCATATGCGATGACCTTACCTCGTTGCATCAGAACACAGCCGAGCCCTTGATTTGAAGCATCACAATAGACAACAAAGTCTTCTATCCCTTCGGGGAGGGATAGTATTGGTGCGGTGCACAAGGCTCGCTTGAGCTTTTGGAACGCTCTCTCCTGCTTCTCTTCCCAGTCAAAGGCCACGCCCTTCTGGGTCAGTGTTGTAAGAGGTTTCACAATTCAGGAGAAGTTCTGAATGAACCTGCGATAGTAGCCAGCGAGACCTAGAAATTGACGAATTTCTGTAGGTGTCTTCGGTGTGACCAGTTCTCAATGGCCTTGATTTTGGAGGGGTCCACGTGAATTCCCTCTTCACTAACTACGTGGCCCAAGAATTCGACTCTTCGAATCCAAAATTCGCACTTAGAGAACTTCGCATAGAGCTTCTCCGATCGTAATGTTTCTAAGACTCTTCGTAGGTGTTGACTATGTTCCTCCTTACTTCGAGAGTAGATGAGTATGTCATCGATGAAGACAATGACGAACTGATCCAAGTAAGGACGACACACCCTATTCATTAAATCCATGAATATTGCGGGTGCGTTTGTTAATCCGAACGGCATCACTACAAACTCGTAGTGTCCATAACGAGTTTGGAAGGCTGTCTTGGAACATCCTCCTCTAACACTCGTAGTTGGTGGTACCCGGATCGTAGATCTATCTTTGAGAAGTAGTTGGCTCCTTGAAGTTGATCAAATAAATCGTCAATGCTGGGTAAGGGATAACGATTCTTAATGGTAAGCTTATTGAGTTCCCTGTAGTCGATGCACATACGAAACGATCCGTCTTTCTTCTTGACGAACAAGACGGGTGATCCCCATGGTGAGAAGCTTGGCCTAATGAATCCCTTCTTGAGAAGTTCGTTAAGCTGACTGGAAAGTTCTTGCATCTCCGCCAGTGCCAGACGATATGGAGATTTGGCTACTGGAGTAGCCCCTGGCACTAAGTCGATTCTGAACTCGACTTGGCGTTGAGGTGGTAATCCCGGTAGTTCTTCTGGAAAGATGTCGGGAAAGTCGCGTACTTCTGAGATGTTCTGAATGTCTTTCACTTCTTGACTCGTATCGACGATGTGTGCGAGGAACGCATGATATGTTGGATTAATGTCTAAGTCCATAACTATAATTGGTAAGACTTGACCCGACCCGGCATGGTCCATTTGGGTTGCATGGCATCATGCATTTGGTTAGACTATAATGAGAGAAATAACACTTAAGGTTGGTTAATATATTATAAGTTCTAATATATTAATAAGGTTATTTAATTAGTATTGATCAAGAATTATTTTGGAATTAATTAAGTGATCAAAAGGAGACTAATTAAATATATGGGTTGATTGTGTAAATCATTCATTCTTATATATGTGGGCTTGTGATCCAAGATTCCTTATGTTGGACTAAGTCCATGGGGGTGACCCATGGATACTCCATGGAGGTTAAAATCCATGGAGCATAAGGAATGGGTAAAGTTATGAGTTACATGGTGTAACCCTAATAGCCACCATATAAAAGAATCCCATGGCTCAAGAAATCGTGCACTAATGTGTGAGTGTGAGGGCTAGACGATTTCAAGGAGTGTTCAAGTTTCTCTCAAGTTATTCCAAGTGTATTTGGTGTTGTGTGAACCATTTGAGGTGTCACACTTGGGGCACTAGGCACTCAAGCTTCATGAAGACATTCTACATCAAAGAGGTATGTATTTTATCTTGTTATATTTATTATTTTGTATGCTAGATTAGGATAATACCTTGGATGTTCAAAATTGTATGTATAATAGAGAAAACATAGATCCAAGGTATTTAGGGTTGCATGTACACTTAGGAGTGTTAGAATGCTCATAACCCAACAATGGTATCAGAGACAGGTTAGTTTTCTTTTTATACTTGCAAAAGTAGCTGAAAAATCGAGTTGCATGCATATATTCGATTGTTTTGGCTGGAATTGGACTAGGAACATTACCCTAAGATGTTTTTGGACTTATAAACTTGTTTTTGATGTGGTAATGTTCATGCTAATCCAATTTCTAAGATAATTGTCATAATTTCAAGATTTGTATTAGTTTGTATGTTCTTGCTAATTTCTTGAAGATTGATGATTTGAATTATCTTGTTCTTATGAGGTTCTTAGATTAATAGAAAGGTTGTGTGAAATAGTTGTTTTCAATCCATTTTAATCTAAGAGTTGATTCCAAAGTGTGTTTTTGTAACTTGTCCTCAAGTTATATGAAAAGTCACATTTAAGAATCATAAAACTCATAAAAGTTGGCAAAGGTTACAAAATGAAGAGTCTAGTTCTAATTAAATGGTTTTATGACTCCATAACTTGTCCTCAAGTTATGGAGGTTCAAGAGTCTCTTCATTAAATTAAAAAAAAAGGTGTAACCTTAATTAGTTCCATAAGTTACAATAAAAAAAAGTTATTTTTTTTATTAATTAGTTTAAAGTCTTCCATAACTTGTCCTCAAGTTATGGAACTTGAAGAGTTTTAATTAAAAAAAAACTACTTTAAACTCATAAGTTATGGAATTAATTAGTTTTGAATAGTTTCAAAATTTGCCCTCAAGTTTTGGAATTTGAAAAGTTTTCACTTATGAATACTTTAATTCCAAGTTAGCCCTTAGAATTTTAAAAGTTAAAATTCAACCCTTATACTTTATAATATTATAAGTTAATAATATTTATATATATGTATAAGAGTAAAGTCAGTCTTACCGTTAGTAGGACTCATTCACGAAGCCGGTCTATAAGGGGGGTATAAGGTTACTGCCTATAAAATGGCAGTTTAATGGGTGTCCACTCTCACCCACCGCTTCCTTGACTGGTGGAGGGTCGTTAGCCGAACGGGTAGGACAAGGACTATAATTCTCCTTTCATTAAAAGTATTAATGATAAATACTAAGTAACTAAACTCTTATTAATACCCAATCTTAGTTACTTAGGAAAATGTGAATTTGGTGCTAACCCATGAAATTACACTTTGCACTTTGCTTAAGTCGTTAGTGGAGCGTGTGTGGTTAACCGGCACACTAACTTGGACTTAACAAGGTAGGCAAAGGGTAACTTAATATTTATCATAGTATCGGTGGAGCGTATGTGGTTAACCGGCACACTGATTAAGGGGTAAATATTAAGGGTACCAAGTATATTTGCATGGTTATTCACACCTTGTTTTGTGATCCTCGGCATCCCAGTCACAAAACCTGAAGGGCACACTCGAGATTGAAACATGCCTTTGAACAGTTCAATGAATCTCAAAGATCTAGGACTTTCAAATCCAATTAAAACCTAATAAATTATTTCGTTTTTCATGGTGGAAATTGGTGAATCGTCATTCACCTACCTTCAAATATTTTATAGCTTGGATTACGGCATCCCTCTTCTAAGTTATAAAATAGTTTGTTGGGTCCTAGCCTTAATATTTCATATTGGGTGTCATATTAAGAACTTTAAATCAACTATCTTGAATATCTCCCAAAAAGATGTCTGGTCTAGACATTTATGATCTTCCCAAATCTCTTGAAACAAGCTTTCCTAAATGAAGATGATGTCCCATGGATATCATACTTCTTTCACCTCCTCCAATTATTCTCCCTAACCCACAAGTTCCTAAAAAGTTTAAGGTCACTCAAGCCCTATTGGCAAGGCAAGGTCTAGGTGTGATCATATCTTGGAGATGTAGTCACATATTGACAAGCCGGGAGAGTTGGGTGTCAAAGTCTTGAGAAAGTTGGTGGCTCAACTACTTTCTAAGTCACATAGTGAGTTCTTTTGGGAATCCTATGAAACAGACTAAGACAAGACCCTTAATGATCTTATCTATTTGCTAAGATCAACTTCCTAAAACGCTATTGACATTGACAATGATGCCATTGGATATCCAGTAAAGCTCTCTCTTCCCAATGGAAAGGGATCGGCCATAGTCAACTCTGTTGACCCAATGGTAAAGAGAGAGGCGAAGTCTGAGATAGTCCCATTATCAAGGATCCATAGGTAACTATTGCCAAAGGAAGGGGCATTGGTTACGAAGCTGCCAAATTTACCTAAGGATGTTAAAGTCAATAAGTTTGGCTCTACTTCAGGTAAAGTCCATTGTCTAACTCTATTAAGTACATGCTGATTCTGATCGCGAAGATGGATTTCAATCGCATGGTTCGGTGATCAGAATTTTGGGCTATTACTTAAGAGTTATGATATTTATATTGCTTAGGAATAGATAACAACAAGGTTTTCATATGGATTGTAAGGATAAGTTTTTCCGCAAAGTTTTAAAATAAAAGAAAAAAGGTTTTGATTTTATTTATTTTAAGTATCCTTACAATGGCATTTGTGAAAAGTTGTTGCTTATAAGATTCCATTGATAGCAATATTGGAAAAATGGATTTGATTCTTTCGGTTGTGGTAGTGTCTAATATTACCAAATAAGGAAAGATTCTCATCACCCAAGGTTCAATTGGACCGAAACTTGGAATCATGCAAGTTGTATAGTATGATGAATGAGAACTTTCAGCTTGGAAAATTAAGACTAATTCCTTATGTGAATAAGGAAAGGACTAAGGGATCGAGTACACATTCTTGTGCACTGGTCAAGTCCACCACAAAAGATCAAGAAGACTATTCGTCATGATTTACTTAAGTTCAGTAAATATGGTTATACTTATAAGTTTAAGTATAAGTCTGTAGCATTGGAGAAGTTTCAATGTGAGACAGAACGAATAAGAAGAATCAAAGTATGGCAGAAAGATAAAAGTTTCTCAAATCTGAAAAGATGGGAGAGTACTTTAGTATCATGTTTATGATCATCTTAATGATTAAGATACCATATCACAATTGGTCCTCTAAAGTCATCTTAGTGCATTCTTATGACTAAGAAGAGGAGTCATGAATTGTTGAAATGGTTAAATCAAAAAGATGAGTCATACTTCATTCCAAAACAATTCTTAGAGTCATACTCCAAGATTGTAACTTGAGTGACATATCTTAAAGAGGGTTTGTTAACACTAGTCAAATGTAAGAGTAAAAGGTTATCTACTCTTGTACATTTGAAATTGGTAAGTTGTGATGTTTTGGATAAAACAGAGACCAACTTAGGCCAATTGTGTAAAGTGTTAGTCTTGATAAAGAATCCGCACTATCTCTTGAATATTTGACAAGGGAGTCTTATATGTCAAGAGGACAGTGGGAGTCTTAAAGCTCTTGAAAGTTTCAAGACTTAATCAAGAATAAAACCTAAAGTCCTTCACTAGCACACGACTTGAGGTTTATAACCTATCATGTTGAAATTTTTGTGCCTATTCAAGTTGGCTTTGCATAGGAGTTCTGAGAGTTCTCAATTGGTTGCACAACTACTTGGAAGCAATGGCAGGCACCTGAGCTGCCAAATGGCAAGAATTTAAGATTGCACAAGTTTAATCAATATGAGTTTGGATTTGTCACTAACCTTGTCTGGTGATTATGGTTTTGACAAATTCACATGGATAAGAACACATACACTATTAAATCTAAGTGTCATAAGGTTTCTCTCCGATTCATGAAAATGATGGTGAGGAAACACTTTCACTAAGTAGATTTTAGCTAGATAGCAATTGTGATATTTGCATTCTCAAAGTCGTTAGTGGAGCGTGTGTGGTTTACCGGCACACTAACATGGACTTGTGAGAAGTGGCAAAGGTCTAAACAATTGAGACTATGATTACGGCATCCCTTTTCATAGTTCTAAAATTGTTTAGACACACATGTGAGCTATCTAAGAGAGGTGTATGATTTTGATAAAGTTTTATCAAAACAATCTAGTATCAGAAATCTGAACTTTGGTAAGAAAGTCAGCTGATTTCTGAGTACATGTCAAAGCTAGTGGGAGCATAAGTGTTATGCTAATAATCATTATGTTAGTGGGAGCATGATAATTATGACAAAGGTTGCAATTTAGCAATGTTAATTATAGAAAACAAAAGTTTCAATTCGTGAGGTTGCAGGGGTTGAAAAAGTTGTTTTGCTATAATTAAGGGAGAGGAAATTATACTTCATTTCAATTCTAAAATCTTAGATTGAGATTTTAATCATATTTAATCAAGGATATATATATATATATATATATATATATATATATATATATATATATGAATTTCATGTTGGAATGGCTCAACATAAGGAAATTCTATATATGGGTCCATTATTTGCGTTCTAAAATTCGATTATGATTACGGCATCCCTTTTCATAATCTGAATTTTGAGAACTTGGCAAATTGAAATGGAAATATTATAGCAAAAGACTGGTTTAGTCTTTATGTGAGACATCATGAATCGTGTCCCATATGCTTCGGATATAGGATCGATTACATGTGCTATATTCATCCTTTCTAAAATTTTCCAAATGCCTGGGGCATTATGAAGGGAAAAGGTCTAGAATTGGATATGACTAAAATGATTAAGCAATTGTCGAGGACAATCTAAGGTTTACCAAAGATTGGTTGCTCAAGGACAGTTGGAAGTATAATGTTAATTCTGGAAGGACCATATTGACATAATCTGTAAGGAGGCAACTCTTGTTCAGAAGTGATAGTCAAAATGGAATATGGAAATGTTTCAAAGTTAGAAATTATTCAATCTGTGTAAGATTAGGAAACTTAATGAAAGAAGGATGTTTCCAAGGAGCTGATCTCCTTTGGAATGCTCTGTAATGATTGTTGTCAAGTCTTTCTGACTTCGTGCATAATCATTAAGAGGATCAATGCATATAAGTTTAGAATCTAACAGATTTCAGTAAATGGCATGAATTTGGAATTCTTGCATTTGCAGTAAGGATTTGGGACTGTGAAAAGAGGATCATTGGAGTGATGTTCAATTGATCTATTTTACAAAGTAAAGATCATAGACAAACATAGTATGCATACTTGGTGTATGGCATGACTAGTGTTTAGAAAACATAGTGTACATGCTTGGAGCATGGGACAACTATTGTTTTAAATTCAAGTATAAAGTTGATAAAACCGAAACAATGAATAATGAGTAATCAGTATGGTGATAAATAAAAGTGTTTATTTATATTCATAGGGTTTGATACCATATTTGATTCATTTATTCTTGTGTTTCACTTTGCATGTTTTGACTTCCAGAATAACTAAGTCGCTATTCCTGAATGATTAAGTTATTCAAACCATCCACAGTCGGTCATATGTTGGAAGTAGATATGAATCAAGACTGTCATGGGTTGGTTTGTAGAGGTCCAAGTTGGTGGACAAAGTGGTGCTACAACACTCATGAGTGCTCATAAGTTCTGAGTATTGGATTCAACCCGCGCTCATTTGAATCACTTCATGGATTTTATCACGAGTGATCATGAGACGATAATATCTTATATTCTTCAAACCTAGAGATATGAGTTGTTACTATGAGTTGGTTATACATTGATTGCACGAGAACGCATTGGTAACTCGATGTTATAAAACGTGCCTTTGTGTATGATTCAACAAGTAGTAGAACAAGCCATATGAGTCGAAGTTTATCCATTCCTTTTACCTTCGGGATAAAAGCGATATATGTGGGCCCCTCGATGATTTAAAGATGATACATGTGAGTGCTTGGCCAAGCCAGGACTGATTTGATTTGTTCAATCAGTCAGTCATCATGAATCGGAAATCGGGAAACAACAAATGGACAGAGAGAATGATTGATAGTCCATGTCTCAGTCCATATGATATCTAGAATGGAGGAATATATGATCCCTTATCTAATGGACAAGTCATTGACAAAGGTCAGAGTTCATCGACAAGGTCAGAGTTCATCGACAAGGTCAGAGTTCGACAGAAGCTTTTGAGAGCTACGATTGCTGATCGGTTCCTGAAGTCATACGCAATAATAGTTTTAGACTTATCCAAGTGGGAGACTGTTGGATTAATGTCTAAGTCCATAACTATAATTGGTAAGACTTGACCCGACCCGGCATGGTCCATTTGGGTTGCATGGCATCATGCATTCGGATAGACTATAATGAGAGAAATAACACTTAAGGTTGGTTAATATATTATAAGTTCTAATATATTAATAAGGTTATTTAATTAGTATTGATCAAGAATTATTTTGGAATTAATTAAGTGATCAAAAGGAGACTAATTAAATATATGGGTTGATTGTGTAAATCATTCATTCTTATATATGTGGGCTTGTGATCCAAAATTCCTTATGTTGGACTAAGTCCATGGGGTGACCCATGGATACTCCATGGAGGTTAAAATCCATGGAGCATAAGGAATGGGTAAAGTTATGAGTTACATGGTGTAACCCTAATAGCCACCATATAAAAGAATCCCATGGCTCAAGAAATCGTGCACTAATGTGTGAGTGTGAGGGCTAGACGATTTCAAGGAGTGTTAAAGTTTATCTCAAGTTATTCCAAGTGTATTTGGTGTTGTGTGAACCATTTGAGGTGTCACACTTGGGGCACTAGGCACTCAAGCTTCATGAAGACATTCTACATCAAAGAGGTATGTATTCTATCTTGATATATTTATTATTTTGTATGCTAGATTAGGATAATACCTTGGATGTTCATAATTGTATGTATAATAGAGAAAACATAGATCCAAGGTATTTAGGGTTGCATGTACACTTAGGAGTGTTAGAATGGTCATAACCCAACATGATATTCCTTTCGCAAGCACTTCTGAGCTTGGATACACGAAATGATGTGAAGGTTCGTACTAGGTTTGTCGCTGTAGATAACTAGGGTTTCGCTGTTAGGGAGGTTAAGACGAACTGCTTTCTCAAAGCACATGATGTCGGCGCGACGATGACTTAACCAATCCATGCCGATTATGACGTCGAAACTTTTAATTGGGACCGGCATGAGGTCTATTTTGAAAGTATGACCATCTAAAGTTAGAGTACAACCTACGTATATGCAGTTAGTACTTTCCGTTTTCCTGTTTGCCATTTCTACAGTGAATGATTCATCTAGTGCACGTGGTTTTTTTTTAAGCAAGTGTGCAAATTTATGGTTTACGAAGCTTTTCTCCGCTCCACTGTCGAAAAGTGTGCATGCATAAGAGTTATCGAGGAGAAACGTACCAGTGACCACTGTGGGGTCAGCAACCGCTTCCTCGTGGCCTATGGCCAGAACTCTTCCTACTCCGCCAGCTATCCCTGCCTTAGGGCAGTTCCTCTTATAGTGGCCCACTTCGCCACAACCGTAGCAAGCTTGGCCCACACCGGTGTTAGGAACTTGAGCGTTCGGCCTTGCTGGAGTCTTGCAGAAACGGGCAGTATGCCCCCTTCTGTTGTAATTAGTGCACTGCATTTCCCGGCAAGGTCCGTTGTGATGGAAGGTGCATTTGTTGCACTTCGGAAGATTCTCGGCATAAGGCTTCGCTGGTAAGGGATTAGCAGGGACAACAGGAGTTACCGTGGCAACATTGATTGTAACTAGTTGTTGTCTCTTTGAGGATTCTTGTGAAGTCCCGCTTTTCCTCTTGTTCCACCCCTTTTTGTTGTTGTTGTTGTTGTTGTTGTTGTTTCCCTTTTGTTGCTCGGGTGTAGAAATTGTTGGGTTCTGGTAGTTTCCGTGATCTATAAGAGATTGTGCCAGCTCTTTAGCGCTGTCAAAAGTAACAGGCCTTGATGCTAACACACTTGACTGGATCTGGGGCGACACTCCCCATATATATCTCTATATTGTCTTGCTCTCTAGAGTAACCATATCAGGGCAAAGAATTGCCAGATCACAGAATCTATTAGTATAGGCTGATATGTCAGAACCAACCATTACAAGACCCCAAAGTTCCTACTCGAGTTTTTGAATTTCCCCTGGTGGACAGTACTCTCTCATCAGCATGGCTTTCAAGTTCTCCCAGCTTATCGAATTTGCCACTATCAGAGTCAGTGACTTAACGTGGCCATTCCACCAAGTTAAAGCCCTGTCAGAAAAGGTACAAGTACCAAACTTGACCTTATTGTTCTCTGGGCAGGCGCAGATTTCAAAGACTGCTTCTGTCTTTTCTATCCACTGCCTTAAGATCATAACCCCTCCAGTTCCATTGAAATTTCTGGGTTTGGCATTTGTAAAATCCTTGTAGGTGCATTCCCGGGGGTGCCCATGACTCTCGCCATGGTTGGAAGGAGGTGCACCTGTTTCCGATCCACTAGGGACAGGAGTATTGATGTGTGACATGGCAGCCGCTACGGCCGCCATGACAGCTGCTTGGAACATAACAGCGTCGAACTGAGGAGGTGGTGGAGGTAGTGGTATCGGTGTTTCGTTATTATTGTTACGCCTTGGATTTCTGCGAGGAGGCATCTTTTAACTTCAAGTTTAAAAGATAGAAACAATGATAAGAATCCAATAGTATAAAGAATGAAAGTGTCTTGTGAACTAAGTCGCCATAGTTCGATATCAAATGAGAGTATGAATTTCTAAATAGATTAGATAACTGCCGAAATTACTGGTATATAAGATGTAAATGAGTTCGGGAAAATGACCTAACTATAGATCTTACATCATACCATAAGGAAAATGTCGACAGTTTAGAAATCTAAGAAAGTACTTGAGAGACAGGAATATTTTACAGAAAAGTGCTACTTAGAGCTCAGTTAGGAAAGGCTATTCCTTATATCAAAAGAAAAGATGTACTAGACATCTTCTACCGGCGATGGGAATTCCTGGGGAGAATCCTCATATCCGCCAGTTGACGTACCACCTCTTGAAGATGTCGCTCGTGAGCCCTCTGACGAACTCGAAGTTCTATGACTTCGGTCCGAGATGCAGCTAACTGTTGCCGCAGAGTCTCATTGGTTCTTCTCGTCCCTTCGACAGCGTCTTCCAGATGTCGAATGCGGACGGTGTTAACGCCCGAGTTGGCATCAATTTCCATGACTCGGTCGATGGCTGCTCGACATTTCGAGCAATCCTACAGATCATAACAGGCAGAGCTCGATCCACAGAGCCACCTCCGCTAAGGTCATAGAAGCTTCGGTCCTCATAGTGGGGTAAGGGTTGACCCTGTTCGTCGCTCCAGCGATTCAAGTTTGTTGCCCACAAGGGTGTGGGACCTTGAAACACGGGTTGGGGGTTAAGATTCAGAACCTGGCCCACTTGGGGTAGGTTGTTGACTTCAGGCTCTGAGTCAGAACTATCAGAAAAGCCTTCAGCATGGTGATCATCCAAAGGGATTGGGTGATCATCTTCTGGTTCTTCCTCTAGCCATCCAGCATCACCTTGGTTTGGGAAGTACTGGTCGCTGTGGGGATGGAATCCAGCCATAATATCTACGCGAGAAAAGGGATATAAGAAATAACTAAATAGACGTACTAATTAGATAATTATAAGATGATCTTTATCAGTTACTCCAATACTTGTTTAGTGCATACCAGTTATATGTACTCAGGACAGGATAGACCTTCGAATAAGTGACCCTAACTCTAAGCCCACAACCAAACAAGGAACAAGAAGTAAAGCAAAGATCACAGATTCTAAGTCTATGACGTCCTAGGTACATATAATCTTAGTGTATCCACTTAGCAACTATTGACCTACTGATAAAGACCTTTTTAGTTCGCAGATAAGTAATTATAGTAACACCAAATACTCCCATAGTATTTCATTGTGGTAGTGTTGGTAAGTTTTTAAACTTGTTGCTATATCACAACCATTCTTGGGCATATGCTAATCACTCCTCGGACCAGCATAGTTGATCAGGCTATGACACTCCCAGGACTGACCATACATCCCCGAGCTTACCTGTGATATTCAACAATCGTAATACTTTTGTTTTTGTCATTGTGACACTGATTTTTAGTATGAATGCAGGCATGTATACTTAGTTAAATATTTTATTATTTAAAAGTATAAACTCTTGGTCAGATTATTTTAATCCCATTGTATTTATAGTCTGTATATCTTTTATGGGTTGATATACTCAATTCACTATAAACAATGCTCTGATACCAATCTGTCACACCCCAAAACCAAGAACAACGGAAACGTTCAGGGGTGGAGGACGTCATGTAAAGTATCATAACAGTGCAAAGTAGTAAACAAGCAACAACATCATCCATTGCATTAAAAGTAAAGTTTTAATACATGAGTGTTCTTTCATAGTAATAAGACACCAAAATATGAAATCAAAATAAAAGACGAGTCTTGTCTGTGCTCCGTCTTCTCAAAACCTGGTCATCGTACCTGTCTACTGGTGACCTGAGAATACAAGTTATTTTGAAAGCGTAGATCAGCATAAAGCTGGTGAATTCATAAGTATTTTAGTGTCATTGATTTGAAAAGCTGTTATGAAAGACTTTTAAATGTTTAATGAAACATTTAGTATAAGTGTGAAAACCCTAGAAAATCCCATATTTCCTACTAGTAAAAAAAGTAGTCTTCTACCAAGACCCGAATGCTTTGAAGGTTTGCATTTCTGTATCAATGAAGGTTTTTCCCATGTGCAACTATTATTATAAATATATAGTCTACCTCATCGTTTATGTGAATGTGTCACAAAATAAAAGTAATAGGGAAAATTATATAATCATTGAAATCGTATCCTTTTGCCTTAGGATAATCACGGCGTGGAAACTCGCCGAACAGTACAACCGAGAACATCCGTCGATGAACAGGTCCTGCGGTAGCTAGCAGCCAGGTGTAGGATGGTCAGTCCCGTATAGTATATATAGTATCTCTCTCTGTATAGTATATAGTATTTCTCTCTGTATAACAAGTAATAGTATCTCTTCATATAGTATTTAGTATATTTGTATAGACTCATGAATGAACTGATTCTTGTGTAATTCCTTGTACTAGGAATAATATTTTGTACCTCCTAAACTATACCTATAATAGTTTACTGGAATGTAGATTGAATGTCCAAGTAGGTTTATACACCCTTGCTACACAAGAGTGTTGGAACTGAAGAAAGAATGAAAGCTCTCATATCAATACATATATGTATGAAACATAAGTGTATAGATATGGTTTTTTTACAATAAGTTGAAAGAGGTTTTGTAATACATTTAAGAGTTTTGAACAATAAGTAATAATGATTTGATGTCAGTTTATAAAACGATTCAAAAGTAGTTCATTTGATGACAAAGAATAAAATAACTGAAAACCATTGTATTTAACACATTTTGAAGTATGTGAAATCAGTTAGTTGAAAACACAGTTATAAATCACATATGATTGATTCTATAACTTCCTGTTTTCTACTTGTATTCCCCCCCATGAAAGCATTTAAAATCATTTAAAAGGATTGATTAAGGGTTATGAACTCACCTGTAGTGAGTGGTTTGGATGAACGGATGATGTAGGATGCTAAGTGTCAAGTGAAGACTTGTACACATACAATGATCCTAGTTAACATATAATAACACATATATGTGTCCAATTAGTCATAAAACAACTAATTAACCAAATTTAAGACATCCTAAGACATGTAAAACACTTGATTTAAGTGCTATAAGTCCTAAGGATTGCATCTAAGGGTGGTAGGACCTTGTAATTGAGTTTAGGGTCAAGGGTAAACTCCTTTGGAGTTTACGGTTTTGTGACCAACTCTTATTGAGTTTACGGTCGTAAACCCATGAGTTTACGGCCGTAAACTCATGGTACATTTACCATGTTGTGTTTTGAAGCCTAAAAGGTCATAAGAAGCATTCCTACTTCATATCTAAGCCTTTGGAAGTGATTAGGGCACCATTTCACTCCTTTGTGGAGTTTAAGGTCCTTGGACCACTTCTCCTTGGGTTTACGGCCGTAAACCCAAATGGTTTATGGTCTTTTTGATGTTTCAAGTCCTAAGCACTTTAAGGATATGATCTAGACTAGTACCCAAGGCTTGGTAAGGGACTAGGGCACATTTTGGCCCCCTTTATTAGGGTTTACGGTCAAGAACATCTTGGACCGTAAACACCTTTGATATTGTGTTTTTTGGGTGTTTTCTTGATGGTTAGAAGTGTAACAAGTCTTATAATACACTAGGGTAAGAGTACTTACTAGGTAGAAGCTTGAAAAGGTGCTAAAAGTCCAAGAACACTAGTGTGTGTTCTTGGTGTTCTTGGTGAAACTTGAAGATCTACACTTTTGGAATGATTTCACGGATGGAATCATGTAAGATCACTAGATTAAGTAAGATATCAACTTTTTAGGGATAGAAACACTTACAAAGTTGAAGATCAAGAAGAAATGTTGGATCTTGAAAATGTGAAAAAGTGGTAAATAATGACTAAGTGTCATATTTATACCCCCTTTTAGGGTTTACGGCCGTAAACACCTTTGTTTAGGCCGTAAACTCCAAACTCTTGGAGTTTTGGGACATTATTGTTGCACAATAAACCCTAGGGCATCCTCTCTCCTGTTATCTCCTGAAGTACTAACTTCTAAACACTCAAACTTACTCCAGAAAGCTTGAAAGTTAGCAGAAACTGTTCTGACTTCTATTGAAGTGAATGGTTGTACATAATAGAAATTTCGGGTTGTCACAGAGGCGCTTAATAAAAGACAAGGCAAAGGCATTCAGCATTCAGATATTACTGTTCATAGTCAACGCTTCGACCCCTTCGAATTCGCACATTTGTTACTTATTTTAAGGGTTGATTCAGCTGTTACTATTCATAGTCAACGCTTCGACCTCTTCGAATTCGTACATTTGTTACTTATAAGGGGATGATAAAATTTTGCATATTTGTATCAAGTATTATTTCAATTTTCGGAAAATTCAAAAGTCCAAAAAGATTTTCGTTTGTTTTGTCATTTAATTTTCGAAAAATTCAAAAATTCAAAAAGATTTTCGTTTGTTCTGTCTTTATTTTCGAAAAATCAAAACATCAAAAATATTTTGATTCTTATTTCGTTTTAGTATTTTGTTGCAGATTCTCATTAAGATACAGAGGAGATTATGCTTGCAGTACTCGGGTAAGGTATATTTTTCGTATGAATCGATAAATTTTTCATCATTCGAACTAGTTAGGATGTCCCTACAAGCATGCTGCTGTATGTTGACCAAAACCTCCATGACTCAATGTGTGTGTACGAAAGCCTTAATGCAATTATTCATACGAAGATTTCTTCCCAATCAGGTTTATATTCACATTAGTCTCTGAGCTACCTTACTCTTCTCAAAATGAGTTAAGAGTTTACTGTTTGGTCCAAACATAACAGAGGTACTTTTCGTGTCTTACATCAATCTTTTTCATCCATAAATTTCTTACACGATCACACACGAAGACGTATGTCCGAGAGGTCTCTGATCAAACCCATCGAGACTTAGATATATCAAAACTCCGTGTTTATGATCTGACATCATGAGACCGTGATGAAAGTGAAACCCAATTTTCATTACCTTTTTTAAGGAATTGACGGGGAACTAAGTTCCAGATTTTCACGAAACTTTTGTTTCTGTACCAAAATTCGAAACTCCAAATCATATTCATTTCGAATGAGTGGTCTTGATCAAACATTCGAAACCCACGATGTTTGTTACCCAACAAGATCCAGCACACAAATATTTTTTCTTGAATATGATTTCCGTGTGAGTTTCATTCGAATGTCCTAGTCATTTCAAAAATTTTCAAAGCCAACTTGTCACTGACTACACTGGTCAAACAAGTAATTTTTGTTACAATTTCTCACCTTATGTTTAGGATGACATGTAACGAAATTTTGAACTATCCACGAAGCATTATAAAAGAAGCCCTTTGATACTTATCAACAAGTATTCGATTGTAATTCACGGGAACCCACACAAGCTATTGATCATTTCTCTTAATGATTAATGAAGTAATCTTTGCCCGGGATTTCATCTGCTTTTGTGTCAATGGTTTGACATCACAATATCCCATATTTTTCTTATATTTGTTTCTCGTCTCTATTCTTTGGAACACAGCACTCACGAAATCCTTGAGGTTCTGAGTAATACCAACTCAGGCTGATGATTTCGAACTTCTGGCGTATGACTTCGCTTTTCATCCCAAAAGTGAAAGAGCCTTGCTTCCATTCGAAGGGTTCTGACGGTTACAAATTTCTTGGGGATTACAAGACAAGCTGTTTATAAATGACGTATGGTATTCTGTCCGTTTTTCAAGGCAATGTGACAGCTACTTTTTGACGCATGGCTACTTTTACGCAGTAATGGTCCGATTTTCAAGGTGCCACGTCGGATATCATTAAATACATATCCCGCTTCAAATTCAAATTTAAGGGTTACATATAAAATGGAATTCAAGGGGTTCATTGTCAGTTTACGCGATCAAAAAGCAAATTTCCCAAATTCTCTGTTCATCATCATCTTCAAACCCTAAAAATGGCGACTTCTGCTCATGTTGATTCTCATACCACTGAAGATGCCTCTTCATTACCAATAATGAAGATTCAAGCAACAAACTACTACTTGGAGGGTGAAGTTTCTCAGTACCCGGAAGAATTAAAGATGCTCATAGTTGCTTTGAAGAACTCGGTTTTGGCTAAAGCGATGAAGATTCAATCAACTCTTTCTCTGTTCCATTGTCCTGGCTTTCTCAAGCAGGATCAACTGCGACTTACAACAAAGCATCTAATACGATTACTTTTCATCTGGTGAACGACAAAAAGGTCAGGTTAACCAAGAAACTCTTCTGCCAAATTCTTGATATTCCGAATTCGCCTCCATATGTTTCATTCACTTTTCCACAAATCGTTCATATGTTTAATGAGATGGGATATCAGCCAACATTGTCCAAGATTAGTGATTTTAAGAAGTCTGGTCTTCCACGCTTACGGAATTTCTTATTTGGTATTTTTCTACGATGTTTGACTGGGAGATCTGCTGGTCTTGATAAGGAAGAATGGAGGTTTATGCCATGGTTGCTGGCATCTACTATGATCTTCAAGTAGATTATTCTACACAGTTGTGGAAGGAATTCCAAAAGGGTGTAGAACACACGAATGCTATTCATGGTATTTTGTGTGCAAGATACTGGAGTTTGATTTTGCAACACTTTTACAATAAGGAAGGGATTTTGGTACCCAATGATGAAGACAAAGCAGTTTTTCAATCATACCACTATCCGAAGGATGTCACAGATAGTGCTGAAGTTTTTCCATCAGTTGCTCATATTCTAGATGCTATGCTTAAAAGAGTTGATCCTTCGAACTCTGTATTGGTGGCATATTTGAAGACTAGTGATTCTTCAATCAAAACTGGCATACTCTTGGATAGAGATGATACGAAATCCAAGAAGACGAAGAAGAATGAAACTGAGTCAAAATCTTCGAAATCTCCAAAGAAGAAGCCTGAAACTGATGTAGTGTCTGTTGCTGAGACTCAAGTGATTGAGCCTATTCTTGAAGAAACCCGAGAAAATGTTATCATTCCTTCGAAGAATGGAATGTTTCGAAGAATTAAAATGAAGTCAACCCATAAACGCAAATCTCCCACACAAAAAGTGATTCGAAAACCTCAAATCACTCATCAAGGCGTTTTAATTAGGGAAGTGCCCGCACCTGTTTCACCGGTGTCCAAGAAACGAAGGGCTGAAGATATGGCAAAGCATTTGTCAAAGAAAAAGAAGAAGAAGACTCGAAAGCTTGTAATCTCTACTGAGTCAACAGAAGATGATAGTGAAAGAATTCCAGAAACTCCAGAGTTTACTCTTATCACAGAAAGTTTCACTCCTGAGAAGACAGTTGTCATACCACCCGAAGATTCGATTGCCAAATCAGTTCCTGAGGAGGTTCGAACTTTAGGCATCCCTGCACACGTATCTGATACGAATGCAAATGTCGATATGGGTGAAGGAGGTTCGAAAAATGAAGCTACAGGTCCTTCTACTTCTGCTCCTCTTACTTCAACAACAGATTCTCCAACATTCGAACACATTCTTGATCAACCCTTTACTTCTATTTTTTCTTCTCAATCTACTGAGCCACCCAAACCCACTTCACCTATTCAAGAAACCGTTTTTGTGGATACAGAGACTGATAATGAGGGGTTTGGTGGTATGTTTGATGAATTGGAATTTCATGAAGACGAAGAACAGTTTCCTGATCATATGCTGATGACCATGAAACAATTTAAAATCCTGAATCAGAATTTGAATTCAATACTTCAATCCCAAGCTGATCTGGGGGTGGTTCATCTGTTTCAAGTCTGGAGATTGATTCGATGTTGAAGATGTTTGAAACCAGAGTTGTGAGCAAAGTCTCTGGAATTCTTACAGACTCTGAATCACGAATTTTGGAGAAAGTTGATCTCAATGATCAAAACAATGAAATTCGAATCAATTCTCAAAATTCGAAATTTGCTGGTGATCTGAGAGAGTTGAAGAATGTTGCAAAGGAAAGACATGTTCTTTTTATTCAAGATGTGAAGAAAGTTCGAGAGGATGTAAACTTGCAAATTCACGAACTTCGTGAAGATATGAAAAGAGAAATAGCTACTGTTCAACACGACTATGCATCATTGCATCAAAAGGTTGATATAATTTGTGACGCTGTCACCAAATTTGTCAAATTATATGAAAGTTTGAGTCCACAACTTACTCAAATTTCATCAACTGAAAGTGCAAACTTTGAGGAAGTGATTACTTTACTCAAGGAGTTAAAAGAAATTTCTGGCAGGCCGGTGTCTTCTTCCTTGATTACACTTGAATTTTTGTCACAAAAGTTTGTTCACTTCGAAGCAATTCTCAACAAACAACTTGCTCCTCTCTTTCGCATATCAAGTATTCTTCCAACAACGTTTGCCCCACCTGTTTTCACAGGGGTGCAAGGGGGAGAAGAAAAACTAGTGAGTCGAAGACTAGTGGAGAAGATGCGAAAGTTGTGGGAAAAATCTTTTCTTCGAAAATCCCAACAACAAAACCAGTAATAGTTTCTGCTGAACTTGTTACTTCAACTGTTGTAACAACAATGCCAATTGCAAGACCAATTTCGAAAGGAATTGTGATTGGTAAATCTTCGGAGACTGGTGGGAGTGGTTCAAAACCAAAAGAGACAATTGACAATCAAGCCTTGAAAGATAAAGGCAAATCAATTGTAGTGGAAAAATCGAAAGAGGAAAAGAAGGCTCAAGTAGAAGCTGAACTTGAAAAACTGAGGATTATCCAAAGTATTATGACTCAGCGTGCTAGTGATCCGAAAGGAATGGATAAAGGTGATCCAGCCAAACATTATAATTACGAAACAATTGAGCCCAAGGTTGCTTTTAATCACATGTACACATTCGAGAAGAAACCAAAGCAGAGTTATTTGGTCACAAATACTGATGCAAGCCAGCTGGATTTTCCCATAAACGAAATGATGTTTATCATGCCTCAGTTCAAAGCAGAAGGGAATTTTAAAATTAATGATGAAGGTACACACATGAAAATTCGTTTTCATGCTGTTCTTGGAAAAGCCCCTGAGGAAGTTTGGTCTTTAATAAAAATCAAGAAGGTCATAAGTATGAAAAAAGATCTGGTTTTCGAAAACACAGTCCAAAATGTTAAGTATGTGGTTGCCAGGGCAAATGGAAATATTTGCGAATTCACTGTTGCAGATTTTCCATTAATGAACTTGTATGATCTTATACAAGTTGCATTACTTTTGAAAGACAAATCATTCTCATACCTTCAAAACACAGAACCAGATGAATTCAAGCTTGGAGTAGCTCACATCAAGATTTTTATCGAAAACTATTATGAGTGCTTGGCACTAACAGATGTTGAATTAGCTACTGCCAAAGGAATGGAAATTAAAGCTCCGATGGCTCCTATGAAGACTCAGACGGAATTGAAGAAGTATGCTGATGGTGAAATTTGCCTGAAGCCTTTTGGAATTGTCTTCGCAGGAAAAGACAAAGCTGGAAAGTCTAAACGGTTCTTATTCTAAGCTAGTGAAGTAGAGAGATATTCAACATCTCAATATACGAACTTGATTGTTCGTATGAATCATTGCAAGAAGAACAATGAAGGTGACAAGAAAGACCTGAAGAAGATTATCTCCTGGTACACGGAGATTCGAAGAGTATTACTGTATTCCATCACACTTCTTACAAATTGAAGACTTCGACTATGATTACAAAGGGGGAGATTGTAAGGGTCGAATTGTTGTAATTAGTCGAAGTATGTTTTGGACTCTTCGAATGTTTTGTAATGTATTTTACTAGGGCGCTTTTATTCGAAGCTTTAGAGTCATTGCCTTAGTATATTTTTTGTATGCTTTTCAGTTCCCTATAAATAGGGTTATTTACTAGAGTTATATAAGAACTTTTACAGACTTGTCTATTGTACTCTGTAAAGAATTCGAAAGCATAATAGAGCATAACAAGATCATATTTACATCCTGTGTTCAAATATCGCATTCTTACTTGAATTCATACTCTGATTAATTCATTACTCGATTCATTGATTCAACACCAGTGAGAAGGCGACGCGTGCCCTCTATCACGTGTCCGAACCCTCGCATAAAGCCACGAAACCCCCCTACTTCGGACCTAGACCTCGGTCCAGTAAGAAACTGCCAGCAAGCCTTCGCATGCGCAACCATGTGCGAGCCCATGTGCCCCTCGCTCCGGATCTATGCCACCTGGAGGCTTCTCAGCCGTTGGATCAGGAGGCTCGCTCCTATAAATAGGAGGGTGCGAGACCTCCCGGGTATATTTTTAAAACTTGTTAATTTTAGCCCCTAAACCCATATTTCCTTCATTTTATCATCCCCCAAAGCCCCGGTATCAAATATAACCCCCGGAATACGCTACGAAGTGCCCGTGAAGCCCGGAAAATTTATCTTTTCGGTTTCGAAGCCCGACCTTCGCAGAGCCAGGTTTCTCAATAAAACTCCCGGTTTTATTAAAAACGATCGTTTTAGGAAACGAATTGCTGCCCGATTTTCATCAAAACATGTGAGTGTGTAGTTACTTTCACTTTACACATAGATATGAAGTATTTACCTTAAAATACGTGTTATGTGTAAATATATTAATTGTTTATTTGAGGTGACTGTTGAACAGATGTTTTATACAAGTTTTAAACTGTATATGTATTTTATCTACAAATATGTTGGGTAGAACATGGGTAGACGAAATAGTCGGTGTGTGTGTTAAAATGGTGAGAGGCCTCGTTGTCGGTGTTGTTGTTGTTGTTCTTGGCGAAGTCGTCTAACGGAGTATAGATGACGACCACAGACTTTTCTAGACAGTCCAGTGGCATACTAGCAGGTTCGCAACTTGTAGGTGTTGGTGAACTAAATGTTCGCTGGTGTACTCCAATCCCCCTCATGGTTGCCTTTAGGACATGTATGGCTGAGGAAAACCCTTAGCAGTAGTGTCCATCCCGATGATATTCCTTAGGCTAGGTCCCTTGTGATAGGTGTTTAGGGACGTAAAGTGAGGACAACGGGAATGGGTAATCAGGGTTATTGTTGATTGGTGAACTTAATAAGTTATTATTATTGTGGATTGAAAACCCTATATGCTCACCACGCTCCCAAGCCTGACCCACTCAGCTTTTTATGATTACAGGTGGTGGACCCCGAGCATAGTCGAAGGACGATGAGAGATTTTTGGATTATAGGCCAGTAGTTGTAAATAACTGTTGAAAGGCTTATAATGTCTTGTTTATGCTTTTGATCTGTATCGGAACATGACATCCCGAGGTTTTGATATGAAATGAAACTATACATTTCTTATAGAAAGGTTTTGATAAACTTTTATCATGTTTTGTTTTGGGGACCTATTCCGCAACATCTTTTGAAAAGATTTCTCTGATTTTATTTTAAAAAGCATAAATTAAATCGGTCTTTTCTGGCCGAGAAATTAGGGGATGTCACAATTTCCCTTTATAAAATACAAAATTTCAAATTATTTGATTTATACTAATAAAATCAGGAGTTCCTCTTCCTTCCAATTTATAAATATTTCAAATTCTTAAGAAGTAGGTTCTCCCTTTTCCAAATCTGATTTCCCCCGTCCCCCAAATTGTAATGTTGACCGTTATCAAAATTTTGTAGATCTAATGTCATTCCTTTCCATCTGACCAGGAGTCCTCTAAAAAAACACTCGCCGACTGTAAACTTAGACAACCAAGCCCTTTGATGTTTTCTCCTCCACTCAGCTAAATCAACGCTCTCCTTCATGTCCACCAGAGTCTAATCTAGTAGATTAGATAATCCCCTCAATCCCCTCTTCCCGTTGACACCGACCCTTCAACGATTCTTCCTGTCGGTATAATATTGATCGTGAGAAGGTATCAGATTACCATTCTAATCTCTTTAGAGGAAAGTGTAATTGACGATTCGAAGTCTGCATTTTTCTTTTGTTAAATAGCAAAACCTAAATTGTTATCTCGTTAATTCCGATTCGTGATAACCTCTGGTATGAGTTACAATCCAGTTTTTGTTTGTCAAAAATTTATATGATCTATTGAGCTTGTATGTTACTAATCTAATTTGATGAGTGTTTATAGTGTTGGATCTATATGCTCAAGAATAATTATTGAGTGATGTTGCTAATAACATATGATCCTATAGGGTCACACCTTAATCAAGTTGGTACTTATTGAATATTCATTATATATTTGTTATTAATAAATAAATTCAACTCTTGTATTTAATTAGAAAACAATTATTGTTCTATGAAAACAATATTATAAGAAGTAGAAAAATAGTCATTATATGATAAGGTATCAAATAATAAGTCATGTATAAAGTTTTGGACACTTTGGTTAACCATGATTAAATCAAAGGCTTACTCTACCATGGTTAAAAAGACTAGTGAACAATTGTCCTCTTTAGGGCCTATGGCCGAAAGTGTATAGAGGAATGGAGGTTGCTTGTTAACCTCCATCATCTTGTTCCCCATGCCTCTCCTTTATAGCTCATACTTTTGTATATTATATTCAAGAGGCCATGCTTGGATGGGGTTATAAAAAGAGGGTCTTATACATGGAGAGTATGCCAGTTTTTTGTTAAAAACTTCTTCTTTTTCTCTCAAAACCGTGAGCAACATAAGGGCTTGGAGCTCTTTCCTCTTTTGAAGACATTACTTGCTTTTGGTGTTTATTTGATGTCTTCCTTTAGTGCTTAATTTATTAAGCACGTAAGGCTTAAAGAACAAAGTTTTACAAGAAGAAATCTAGCAATTTTGGTTCCTTATTCTTATTAGTGGATTACTTGTAGAGAAGATGAAGCTCCTTGTTCTTGCCATCTACTTCAACACCCCAAATCAAAGAGGGTCCAAAGGCTACAAAGGTTGCTATTTCTAAACACCCTATGGTTGTTGTAACATCATTCTAACCTCTTTAAAAGGATCCTTGATGGTTCGTTTTGTTGTCACACCTGAAATTTATAAGAAAATTTTAAAGCTTCCGTTGCCGGTTTTTATGAAAAACTTACGTTGCCGGTTTTTATGAATAACTATCTATTTTAAATGTTAGAATGATTTTTCATGTTATGATAATCTTTGATCTTTGGAAAACAAGCATGAATTTCTTTTTGGCTAAAGAATTATCCATATTTGTTTTCTTTGGAAACTTGTTGTTGAAAGTGTTTATTTTTATATAAACATTTTTTCATGCATTTTGGTTATATAAAGGTTGCCTTAGAAAAAACAAAGAGTTGTTTGTTGATATGTTTGATATGTTTGTTGTGTATAAATAAGCCATTAGGACATTTGTGGTTGGTATTTATTTATTCATATGATGATGTAATAGATAAATAGGTATTATTTCATTTGTTCATTTTTATATTTAATAAATTAGTTTTTAGACTAGTTGTATTTTATTTTTATAAAAATGTAACAAGACGGAGCATGAAGTTCTTATGAAGACATGGAACCTTTTGAAAACCTTGAAGTGTCGTAATAAGTCCCTTAGGAAATGACTTAATATTTGTTGTGATGACTCACAATAAATATTATTAGAAAATGACTTTGTTTATACATTTTAAATGCATGCTAGTGATGTCCATTTTTGTTGTTATAAAATGTTGTATGTATGAAAATATGTTTTCCATGCTACACTTTTACAAAAAATAACATCAAACTTGGGGTGTAGAGTTTTATATAAAAGTTTCAACATAAGATGTCAAAATTGAGGCTTTTTTTTTGTTAAGAAGAGTTTTTGAATATTTAAAAAAAAAAACCCTAAAGTAGCCAAACTTTTAAAGATATAAAAAAGTTTAAAATATTTTAAACTTAATCTGAACTCCATAACTTAATAATAAATGGTTGTTTTATTAACAAAGTTAGAAACCGGTTCCAATCCGTTTAACGTCGAATTAAAATTGAATATAAATTTTAACCGGTAAAATTTTATATGAAATAAATTCAACTTTATGTTTTTCGGAACACTTTAAATGTACCATGAAATATTTTATGCATGAAATATTCATGATGCAAAATGTTTTAAAATGCTAGAATAATAAAACATTGATAAAAACCCTTTATTTACAAAACTTCAAATCTATGGAATCCATTTAAAAATCACTTGGGAGTTTTGTGCAGTTCATATGGATTTTGGGGTCACCTTATACATATGGGATAAAGTTCACCTAACCACTTGTGAAATAAAACTCACATGTTTTTTAAATGGATGATTTGATCATTTTCTTATGTGATAAAGGTCAACTAAGCATAAGATTTTTGAGGCATAGATGGGATGAACATGCCATTTAAAAACAAAGTAATGTTTTTCGATCCCATAAATCTAAGAATTACATAAGAGTTGTAATTGGTTATCGTAACCTACCGATCAACAAAATCACTTGAGTAGTGGGTCACCTAGTCAAGTTATTTTGGGTGATGTGGATCTTAGCTTTTCAAAATTTAATTTGAATGGTAATTATTTTTGAAAAGAATTTAAATTGAAGATATTAAAATGAATCTTATTATTTTGTAGATGACTACCCCAACTGTAACCCCCTCATCACTCACCATCCGATCCATCATCGAAAAAGAAAAACTAAGTGGACCCAACTTTCTTGATTGGTTCAGACAACTGAGAATTGTCCTTAAGCTTGAGAAAAAGGACTATGTCCTTGATGAACCTATCCCAAAAGAGCTCCCAGCTACTGCTACCAAAGCATCGAAAGATGCCCGGGCAAAAAATGTTAATGATTCAACCGAAGTGGCTTGCATCATGCTTGCAACTATAACTCCTGAACTTCAGAAAAATTTTGAGTTTCATGAAGCATTTGAAATGATTGAACAACTGAGAGTTATGTTTCAAGTTCAGGCTAAGCAAGAGAGGTTTGAGACCTTGAATGCTTTCATTGGTTGCAAGATGGCCAAGGGATCTTCTGTGAGTGCACATGTACTCAAAATGAAAGCTTATGTTGAGCAACTTGCCTTTCTCGGATTCCCATTTGGGGATGAGCTAGCGACCGATGTGATCCTAGCCTCATTGCCTAAGTCATTTAATCAATTTGTGATGAACTTCATAATGAATGACTAGGAGATGAGCATCAATGAGCTTCATAACATGCTCAAAAATGCTGAGGCAAACAGCAAGAAATCTGGGAACAATCAAGTGTTGATGATCTGTGAGGGTCAAATCTCCAAGAAGAAAACCGTTAATAATACCGGTAAGGGGAAAGGCAAAGCTGCCAAGAAAGGCAAGGTCAAGGGAAAGGGTAAAGGGAAGCCTCCTTCTACTAACCCAACTCCTAAACCCAAGCCTGTTACTAACTCTGATTGCTTTCACTGCAATGAAAAGGGACATTGGAAGCGCAACTGTCCCAAATACCTAGAGGAACTTAAGAAGATCAAGGCCAACCAGGCTGTCACCTCAGGTATATATGTGATTGAATTACATGCATTCCATACTAATTCTTGGGTATTCGATACTAGAAGTGGTACTAACATCTGCAATGATTTGCAAGGACTAAAGAATGTTAGAGAACTAAAAGATGGCGATTTGGAACTCCATGTTGGCAATGGCAATCGAGTAGCTGTCAAAGCCATAGGACAATATCACCTTTTGCTTCCAAATGGCCTTAATCTTATTTTGAACAATTGTTGTTATGTACCTAGTATAACCAGGAATATTATCTCTACTTATCGCTTGTATGAACAAGGTTTTCGTTATAAGTTTGACTTTGATTCTTAAAATATTTATGTGTTTAAAGATAACGTGTTCTATTTTGAGAGTAGTAAAAAAACAGAATATATGAAATCGATTTAAATGGTTCATATACAAAGGATAATTCAATGTTCAACTTAAATAAGAAGACAAAGTTAGACTCAAATAAAACTTATTTATGGCATTCTCGACTTGGGCACATAAGTAAAACTCATATTGCTAAGTTTCAAAAGGATGGGATCTTAGAGTCAACAGGCTCAGATTCTTTTGATGTATGTGAATCATGTCTATATGGCAAGATGACCAAAGCTCCTTTTACCGGTGTTGGTGAAAGAGCTTCGGATCTATTAGGACTCATACATACTGATGTATGTGGACCTTTTAGAATAATGACCAGAAGCGGTGAAAGATAGTTCGTTACATTTACTGATGATTACAGTAGATTTAGATATGTGTATCTCATGAAACACAAATATGAAGCATTCAATGTCTTCAAGGTTTTCCAAAATGAAGTATAGAATCAACTTGGTAAAAAGATTAAAACCATACGATCAGATCGTGCTGGTGAATATCTGAGCTATGAGTTTGATGAACATCTTAAGAATTATGGCATAGTGTCACAACTCACTCCACCGGGAACACCTCAGCATAATGGTGTCTCGAAAAGGAGAAATCGTACTCTACTTGATATGGTGCGATCAATGATGAATCATACCTCCCTTGCTCATTCATTTTGGGGTTATGCCCTTGAAACCACAACTCGAATTGTAAACATGGTCCCAACTAAAAAGGTTAATAAGACTTCCTACGAGTTATGGCATGGAAAGGTTCCGTCAATGTCTTACTTAAAGATATGGGGTTGTGAAGCATATGTTAAAAGAAAAACGTCTGACAAGCTTGACCCTAGATCTCAAAAGTGTATCTTTCTGGGATACCCAAAAGAAACTGTGGGTTTTACTTCTTCCAGAAAGATGAAACCCGGGTGTTCATAGCCCGTAAAGCAATGTTTCTTGAAACTGACTTCATCTCACATAAAGTAAGTGGGAGCCCCATTGACCTCGAAGAAATTCGAGAGACACAACCTTTAGTTAAGAATGGTAATCAACAAAGCATTGTTGAACCTGAAATTATCGTTCAGATGCCGAAAACCACACGAATTGTACGACGCTCCAGTAGAACTCGTCAGGAGTCTGACAGATTTGGATTTGTCATTCCCAAAGAGGAAGTCTTCTTGATGGATCAATGTGATCCCATCAATTACAAGGCTGCTACTGCAGACCCAGAGTCTGACAGATGGATTGAAGCCATGAGAACTGAAATTCGATCCATGAATGACAATCAAGTATGGGACTTGGTTGACTTACCTCCTAATAGCAGGGCTGTTGGAAGCATGTGGGTCTTCAAGAACAAGATCGACATGGACAGAAATGTACAAACTTTCAAAGCACGACTTGTCGCGAAAGGGTATACTCAAATTCAAGGTGTTGACTATGAAGATACTTTCTCGCCAGTTGCTAAGATTAAATATATTAGGATTATTATGGCCATAGCGGTATATTATGACTATGTGATATGGCAAATGGATGTCAAAAGCGCTTTCCTTAACGAATATCTTGAGGAAGATGTTTATATAGAACAACCAAAAGGTTTTGTCAAGTCGGATAACCTAAAGAAGGTGTGTAAACTGAAGAAGTCCATTTATGGATTAAAACCAACATGTAGGGCCTGGTATCATCGTTTTGATGAAAACATCAAAAAGTTTGGTTTCTCATAATGTCCCGATGAACCATTTGTATACATCAAAGCAAGTGGGAGCCATATTGTTTTTCTAATTCTATATGTTGATGACATATTACTGATCGGGAAACATATCCCGACATTGAAGGAGACGAAGGCCTACCTTAGTTAGTCCTTTCAAATGAAAGATCTAGGGAATGCTGCATACATACTCGGTATTAGGATCTGTAGAGATAGATCCCAAAGACTCAGTGGTTTGAGTTAGAGTACATACATTGAAAAAATCTTAAAACGTTTTTCAATGGATAACTCGAAACGATGAATTGTTCCCATACTGCCTAGTACCATTATTTCTAAGGCTAACATCCCTAGTACTGAAGATGAGATCAAAAGAATGAAATGCATATAGTATGCTTCAGCAGTAGGTTCAATTCCGTATGCTATGACATGTACAAGGCCAGATGTAGCTTATGCTATTAGTATAACAAGTAGGTATCAAGCTAATCCTGGCGAAGAACATTGGGTAGATGTTAAGAACATACTTAAGTAATTAAGAAGAACAAAAGATATGTTTATGGTCTATGGAGGAGTTGAAGAAGAGCTTACTGTAAGATGTTACACCGACGCTGGTTTCAACACTGATCGAGATAACTCATGATCATAGTCGGGATATGTGTTCACACTTAATGGAGGAGCCATTGCCTGGAAAAGTTCAAAGAAAGAAGTGGTTGCACTTTCTACAATAGAATCAGAGTACATAGCTACGTGTGAAGCGGCTCAAGAAGTTGATTGGATGAAGAAATTCATCGGTGATCTGGATGTTGTTCCAAGCATCAAAAATTCCATTGAGATGCTTTGTGACAACACTGGTGCGATCGCTATCGCAATAGACCCGATGGTTACCAACAAGACTACACACATTCAACGAAAATTCAATTTCATTTGTCAGGAATTAGAATTGGGAAATGTACGCATTAAAAAGATTCATACATATGATAATCTAGCAGATCCGTTCACAAAGGCTTTACCTCAAAGTAAATTTAAGAGTCATGCGAAAGGAATTGGTCCACGATTAGCTAGTGATTGGATTTAAATATGTACTTAACTAATATCTGGATATTCAGAACTATGTAGAAATGATATGTAATCTCCTCTGAATATGAGACATCACTTTTGTGTTGAATATTATTGTGTTCTATATTTGCATGTTATTCAATCCTTGAATAATGTAATTATTAAAAATTTGTCCATAGTCAGTCACTATTGCGGGAGCAACTGTGAATTAAGACTAATATGAATCGGCTTGGTTGATTTCAAGAGGTGAAATAACAAGGTGTTGCATCCAAATTCATATGTACTTGTTTGAGAACAACTATTGGAAATTACCCGCATCAAGAGTCACTTCATGGATGTATATCATAAGTGAATCTTGATCACAGGTAAATATCTTTATGTCTTTCGACCTGAGATGCATATTGGAGAACTCAAGTATGGGGATTGTTATACTTTGACATGGCTAAACGTTGTTCGTAACTGTGCAGTTATAAAAGCCTTTGTTGGGTAGAGCATGAACTGTATGAGAGTATGTATGTAGTCAAGATGGGATTTGTTTCTCTTATGTGTTGAGATTTAGACATCTAAGGCGCCTACTGTCTATGTCAGTCTTTAATGAATCTTGTGCAAGTGGGAGATTGTTGGATCTATATGCTCAAGAATCATTATTGAGTGATGTTGCTAATAACATATGATCCTATAGGGTCACACCTTAATCAAGTTTGTACTTATTGAATATTTATTATATATATTTGATATTAATAAATAAATTCAACTCTTGTATTTAATTAGAGAAAAATTATTGTTCTATGAAACAATATTGTAAGAAGTAGACAAATAGTCTTTATATGATAAGGTATCACATAATAAGTCATGTACAAAGTTTTGGACATTTTGGTTAACCATGATTAAATCAAAGGCTTACTCTACCATGGTTAAAAGACTAGTGAACATTTTTTGTCCTCTTTAGGGCCTATGGCCGAAAGTGTATAGAGGAATGGAGGTTGCTTGTCAACCTCCATCATCTTGTTCCCCATGCCTCTCCTTTATAGCCCATACTTTTGAATATTATATTCAAGATGCCATGCTTGGATGGGGTTATAAATAGAGGGTCTTATACATGGAGAGTGTGATAGTTTTTTGTTAAAAACTTCTTCTTATTTTTCTCTCAAAACTGTGAGCAACATAAGGGCTTGGAGCTCTTTCCTCTTTTGAAGACAATACTTGCTTTTGGTGTTCATTTTGTGTCTTCCTTTAGTGCTTAATTGATTAAGCACTTAAGGCTTAAAGAACAAAGTTTTACAAGAAGAAATCTAGCAATTTTGGTACCTTATTCTTGTTGGTGGATTACTTGTAGAGAAGATTAAGCTCCTTGTTCTTGCCATCTATTTCAACACCCCAAATTCAAGAGGGTCAAAAGGCTACAAAGGTTGTTATTTCTAATCACCCTATGGTTGTTGTAACATCATTCTAACTTTTTTAAAAGGATCTTTGATGGTTCATTTTGTTGTCACACTCGAAATTTATAAGAAAATTTTAAAGCTTTCGTTGCCGGTTTTTATGAAAAACTATCTATTTTATGCAACAAAATCCCTACATATAGGACATACATAACTAATCTTTCTTTTGTTTTTGAAGTATTTTTCAACAACAATTGAGTGATTATCTTAGTTAAATACAACAACACACTAGTACATATTCACAACATCTTATTCAACATCTTATTTGAAGATTTTCTATCAGTAGGTGTATTAGTAGATATTTAGAAATCTGATTGATGTAATTGATTCTAAAACTTAATTAATATATTATATACTTAATTCATTTGTTCGATAACTTAAATGAGTTCCAATTGCAAGGCCAAAGTGATATTGGCTAAAAACAGTACACCAACAAATTAATTGGAATGACACACTTTTGTTAGTTTGATTGTGGTATATTGGTTGATTGTTGTATTGGGTTAATTGACGTAAGAATTTCTACTGAAAACCTTTTGGTGTTCCATAAATGGTAAACCATTCACCTCTTGGTATTCCTTTTTCTTTTCTAGAAAAATCCTGATACTAACTATGGAATGGAAAAACAGGAATGGAATCAAACATAGAAAGGAATCATGATCTTCATGTCAAACCCTGAAGTCTAATCCCTGTGCACCGCCACTTTTCCGGTTCGTCCATTCAAGTTCTCCCATTTTTCTAGATCTTTGACACTCCTCTTTTTCGCTTTCCCTTATGTTGCTAAGATTTTAAACATGGATCTTCATGTCAAACCCTAAAATCTAATCCCTAACCTTCGTATTTATAAAGAATGATGTTATGATAATCACCTATCTTGGTTATTTTATGCTCATATTTTGTGTTTGAATATATGATCACTTTCATTTTACTTGAATTAGCAACCCATGAAAAACTGGTGCATGTTTCGTTCATTGAGAACCATGATTAACAACCTAATAACCAATCTACCTACAGGTTCTAAGTTTGTCTTCATTGAAATCCATAACATGTTCGATGAAATGTCTCATATAGTTTTGCGCAAAGTTAACTCTAATGCTATTGTATCCTTGCAGTTGCATCTATTTCAAAGGGCAAGCAAGAACAAACCTTTATTATTTTATTATATTGTTCTATGTCTTATAAGTCCTATGTGTCTCTTTTTGTATTTGATAATGTATGTGTCATTCAAATCATTTGGGATCGTATTTGTCATGTCTTCTAAACTAATATCAAAACATGTACATGTGAAAAGAAATAGAATAAGTGTAAATAGAGTTGTTGGTTGGACATGATGTATTGTGCTTATGCTACAATTTAATGATTTTGTAATTAAATAGTCAAATTAAATGAAAAAAATTAAGATCAGAACCTTAATACATAGGTACCCTTTGCCACTTCAATAAAAAAATATTCCACATGGCTGATATATTACATTTGCTACTTGTAGAAACTGAGTTAATAAGACAATAAGTAATGAATTAAATTGAAAATTTTAATTAATTGTACCAATTGTTTTCTTTTTATTATTTACTATGTGTAATTGAAAATTTGACATGTTTTCATCAATAAAATTATTTGGTAAACCAAGTAACCTTAACAAACTTAACCGGTCGTTCATGTATGCATAAATTTAACTTGATACGCAATTTATATACCATTTTTTAATTTATACACCAACTATTTAAACTACCTAATGCATTAGGCAATGTACCTAATCAAATAGTAATATAGTAAGAAAGTAGGCGTCGAACACAAGGGGAATGAGAATTATTAAAAGCTAATTTATCTACTAAATTTAACTAACTTAAAAGCAATTATATAATGGTTTTTCTCTGGTTTTACAAGTCCAGCTTACTTAAAAACAGTTATCACAAAAAAACGATTAAACTAAAAAAAAGCAATTCAAATTAAGGTTTAAAAGAAGATATTAAAGAAAATTCCATTTAGATACAATTCACACTATTCCTATGGTTGATTTCTAATTGGAAAGTGGAATGGATTAAGTTTTTTGTCGCTTAACGATTCCTAAGTTGATTAAGCTTTATGATCAAAAGAATAATCCTTTAATAAAACTAATCCATTTATACATTGATCAGGTGGACAAACAAATAAGAATACTAGTATTAGTTTTGAGTTATGCTAGACTTTAACTAATTATTAGCATTAATGGATAATAACATCAATTCAATACATAAATGACTATCATATATTAGCTTCCACATAAATTTACCTACTTTTCTATTTAACCCTAAGTTTATGATCAAAACATTATTCTTACAACTTTGATGTTCACAAATTCATAACATTCAAGTTTACAAAATAAGAATATTCATCTAATTCATAAAAACACAACAATATACAGAAAAAGTAGTTATCATTAATACAAAAGAGCCTTTAACATGCTATCATAACAAATAAGCAACTAGAAACAATCCAAGATCCAATAAATCAACACATAGTCATAATGATCCTCTACTCTAAACAAAAGTTAGGTTTTTTATCCCATGATTACTAGACACAAACACTTAAAATTGAAGTTCACATTGGAAATCATAATGAAGAACAAAATAAAAAGTTTTAGAAGTACTATTGCCTTAAATCTCTTCAAAAACTAAAATTCAATCGATATCTGATCTCCTTCTGTCTTCCAGCATGTCTGTGGCCTCCAAAAGTCCAAAATAACTTGAAGCATAAGGTTGGGAGATTAGACAAATATTTATAGTTTCCTAAATCTGATCCCCACGTCGTGGCCAAAGCCTCCACGGTGTGGCGAGCATTATTCACGCGTGTTCCTTAAGAATATCAGATAGTCGCAAATTTTCTTCTCCTAACGGCGTGGCCAAAGCCTCCACGATGTGGGCTTCGTACTCCTTAATCAATTTTGTCTTCGGTTGACCAGGTCCACTTTTTCCCGCTTACAGCTCCACATTTTGCTTCCTTTTAATCCCGAGCATGTCTTCACTGCTATAAAACAAAATTTCAACATATTAAGTACCTTTTGCTCTATAATGAGCATGAATGTAGCAAAAAGTATTAAGAAAACGCATAAAATAGATAACTAATTATACATATATCATAACTTAACATTTAAACTATTTTGAGAGCACATTTTATTTTGTTTAACATTAAGTAAAGGACTTCCATTGTAAGTTGTTAGTTTTGGGAGCAATTTTTATTTAGTGGAAGTTTAAATCCTAAGTTTTAAGTGTTATATATTGTTAAGTGTTAGTATGCATATACAGCAAAACGGAAAACTTTTTAAGTGTTTTCTAAAGTATATAAAGAAGTAACAAAGATAATTTATGCAATTTATCCTTATCCCGTAATTTGTAATTTGTTATGGTGTTGATAAAAGGTTTATAATTGTTTGAAGTACATGAAAACAAACCTAATAAAGTTTTGAACTTCTCTGCATTTACATTTTGTTTCGTGTGAAGGGTCCCAATGTACAGTGAAGCAAAGTTGGACTTTTACATATACATTCGAAGTGAAATCTCTTATTATCATTATATTTATCTTATGTATTCATGTTAGAAGTTCATAATTACCTGGACAACATATATTATAGGATCACATAGATGTGGTGCTTTCTCATGTCACCGATTAAATCAAGAGCATGAACAAAGGAATCTATAGATTCCAAATCTTTCACTACACAAAAACATGTATATTCATTCAATTACTTTAGTGTGCAATTGGTGTTGGAAATTATAAAACAAAACTACTAACTGAAAAGGTGAATGAGAAACGTGAAGCATAAATCATAGAGTAAATGGTGACGTTATTTTATTGCATTTAGACCTTGAATTATTTATCTCAATATTTTTAATATTCATTGTGTTAGCTTATGAATTATGTTATTAGATTGCTCTTTTTTTCTATCATAACACTTTTAACCTTAGGATTGCCTTTACAATTAACACCCAACTATTGGTTTCAAGTTGTAAAATGGGAAGTCACTCAAAGATTGATTCGTTGAGAGCATGTTGGTGGATCAAACTTCCATGGGTATTGTGGTGATAATCACATGGAATTTATTATATAAACTGAAAATTTATTATATAAGATATTTTTTTTCTAGATTTCAGCATATTTTATGTGTTTTTGAGGAAATTACTCTCAATGGATGATGTAATGTTATTAAGAAAGATTTTGTGTAATATTTTATAGAATATTGTTACTTTGTAGTGTAAACTTTGTTGGGAGATTGTTGTGAAATATAGTTAGATACAAATTGTAATTCTGTAGTTAATTTTCTATGAATTTCATTACGAAATTGTTTGTAGTAAGAAGACTGATATTAAGTCCCAAAATCATACTATCAAGGACTTAAATGATATAAGTGAGGCCTTGATGTAAATATATTAGAGACTGAATATGGTAGTATTAAGAATAATATTTAGTCTTTCAAAGATAGTATTCGAGACTAATACGACATAAAATAGAGATTTTAATAAAACATATTGGAGACTGAATAATATATTTTAAAGGACTGATATTCAGTCCCTAAAAGATAGTATTAGGGACTGATATGACGTTAAATCGCGGATTTGATAGAAAACAAATTAGAGTCTGAATGAGATATTACCAAAGACTGATTTTTTGTCTTTGATACTTAGATGTATTAGGGACAGATTTCTAGTCCCAGATACATAAAAAATCGACTATCTAGGACTAGGTTTCGGGGACTAGCTAAATCAGTTCTTGATTCTCATCAGAGACGCATTATTGACCATTAGAGACTAATGTTAGTCTTTGATACCTCTTTTTCTTATAGTGACATCCCTTATTTATCCTTATCGAACCCTCCATCTCTAAGAGCGAGTGTTAATATATCTCACATCAATATAATCTTAGACTCCACGTATATCTTGCATGGTCCTATAAGGTGTATATATATGTTGGAATCCCCCCACTCAGTAAGGGCTCTTATGGAGAGATACAATCTCAATCTTCACATATATATCTTACAAGACCAATATACACTTTGGGTAAGCTTTGGGAATACAATTGAGAAACTGCATATAGTTACTTCCACATATAGAGAATATGCCCATCCCTCTGGATTAATGCACCACAACGTTCCCAATATAACTCAAGCCACTCTCCTCGTCACACACATACATATACACCGATCAACTCTCTCTCTCTCTCTCACACACATACACATACACATTCACAAAATATATAAGTATTTTCCCTCCTTTGCTCTTTGAATGCAATCCTGCTTAACCGCCCGATATCCCCCAAAATTCGCCTAACGGTTCATGGTGATGTTGTCATGTACTTGTTGAAGGTCATTGCCAGCTAATCCGGATCATTACCCATTTACCCGAGCATACTCGAGTAACACTATTAGTAATTTTTGTGGGTGTATCTTTGTAAACCTTTTGATTAAGTAGTTTTGTAATATTGCAAGTATATAGCAAAGCCTATAGCAATGTCACTCCAGTTAATTAGTAAAGCTTCTCGAAAGCGTTTTCTTCAATTTTGTTTTAAAAAAAATAATTTTGAAGTCTATGTAAGTCCCAGTTGCTTTAGTGTCCTTAATGGTTGTGGTAGATATCTAGATTTAAATGTAATTTATATTATTGATTTTGTAGGCACCACAATCACAGGTAACTGTTAGTTTAAGTTAAAAAGTATAATGCTATAATGGTAAAACGAAAAAAGTAGGATGCTATAATGATATGTTGGTTATGTTTTGATATATTGATATTTTGTAGTTTGGTAATTTTTGGAAAGTAGAATGCTATAATGATATGTTGGTTATATTTTGATATTTTGTAGTTTGGTAATTTTTGGAAAGTAGAATGCTATAATGATATGTTGGTTATGGTTTGATATGTTGATGCTTTGTAGTTTGGTAATTTTTGGAAAGTAGAATGCTATAATGATATGTTGGTTATGGTTTGATATGTTGATATTTTGTAGTTTGGTAATTTTTGGAAAGTAGAATGCTATAATAATATGTTGGTTATGGTTTGATATGTCGATATTTTGTAGTTTGATAATTTTTGGAAAGTAGAATGTTATAATGATATGTTGGTTATGGTTTGATATGTTGATATTTTGTAGTTTGGTAATTTTTGAAAAGTAGAATGCTATAATGTTATGTTGGTTATAGTTAAATATGTTGGTATTTTTTTTATTGTGGTAATTTTTGAAAAGTATAATACTATTATGATATGTTGGGAATATGTTTTGTTTTTTTTTTGTAGTTGGAAATGTTGCAAACGATACAAAAGTACTCGACATGTTCTGCGGCATTGGAAGAGTGGTTTCGCTCATTACCACCACCAAATAATAATGAAGGAAATGATGAGAGTGATGATGACTAGGAGGAATTTTAGGGTTTATGAAATTTTTTGTTTGGAATAATACCTTAGGTTGTATGGATTAACATTTTGGACGGGTTAATATTTTATAAATGTTATTGTTTTGGTTGTGTATGGGTTAATATATCTATAAAATTCTACCAGATTTTATAAATAGTATAATGTTTTTTATAATTTTAATATTAAATAAACAAAAAAAAAACGACAATAGTTTTTGCGGCGACGTGTTTAGCGGCATCAGAACAGTATTAGCGCCGTCGATGTTTTAGCGGCGACGGGGAAGTATTAGCGGCGACAAACCAATAGCGGCGACATCTTCACATTAGCGGCGACTAACTGACCATTAGCGACGAAACATTAGCGGCGACATTTTTGCAGCGACATGTCGCCGCTAATACCTTTAGTGGCGACGACCCCTATCTATCGCGGCGACAGACGTCACAACTAATGCCCGACTTTCTTGTAGTGAGGGTTGAAGGCACGGTATTGTTATAACTTATTAGTCAGAGAATTAGTAAAAATATGTAAAGTGTTAAGCTGTTATTGTTTAATATAGGACTATATATGCTGTAAAAGTTTTATAAAGTACTTATCAATATAATTGAAAATAATATTATAATTATTGAAGTAGGTACATTCCATTGGGATGCACGTCTTACAAAACCATAGGTAACCCAAAGCCGGCTTGTATTTATTTTAAAACAGTCCCACACCCCGTCGTGCACCGGTTCAATTTATGCGTTCGATCATCTCTACAGCTTGTACGCAAGTCTTTATGGGGTAAAATACCTACTAAAAGCGTGTTTATGTATACATGTAAGTATTAACTTTAGACATTACATATATAATAAAGTATAAAACATATTTCTTACTCCAAACATTTAAACAATAAAAAAAACAATGTATATACTAGATAAATACACAACTCATGTCATGATAAAATTATGAAATTAAACTTTACTGCTTTAACATTTTTAGTTAATGAACTACTAATTAATAACATTTTGGATCGAATTCAAATATGCAAAAATTTATATTGCTAATTAATATGTCATATATTTAATGCAACAGAAATATATGTTGTATATCTATTCTCAGTTTTATATATGGAATAGGGTGTGCACAATATTTTTGCTTGGCTTCTTTTTCCTTAATAACACACTCATTAAATTTAACATGAAATTTTACAACAGAAAGAAAATATAGTAAGGCAGCAAGAATGTCAAAATGAAGGACAAGGTCAAGATATATTATAAAACAAGGTCAAAGAATACAAGATTCATTTTGGTAAGGTGCATATGCTGGACAAAGGCTATATAAACCATCAAGGAATCACCACCATCACCATCACCATTAACCCACAAACCAAGCAAATAGAAACATTCACCAGACTGAAAATGGCAGGTTCTCAAGCTTTGGTGATGGCTGTTTTGGTGATGGGAATAGCATTCCATTCCACCCTGATTGATGCAACTATTGCCAAAAGCATGTATTTCAATTGGGGTGCTCACCATTCTTCAATTCTAGGCAATGGTGATGACCTCCGACTTGTTTTGGACCAAACTTCAGGTATACAATATGGATATTAAAGAACGGGATGTTTGATTCCGACTCCGATCTTAATTCTAATTCCAGTTCCAACTTTCACTTACAGGATCAGGCATCCAATCAAAGAGGGCATTCCTGTTTGGAAGCATTGAGATGCTAATCAAGTTGGTGCCAGGCAACTCTGCTGGAACCGTGACAGCATATTATGTGAGTTCAAGATCCATCATAAAATATAGGGATAATATAAAAAGATAGCAACATACTTTCATCTAGATAGTTATGTATATAACATCCTACTTTCAGTTCTTTCTATTTGAAGATTGTAGCTTCAAAAGTATACACAACAATATATAAGGAAAATGACAAAAAAGAAAAAGACCATTATATCTTGGGCACTTTCACCGTTTAACCACTAATCTTATATTTTTTCAATCAAACAATATTAAAAGTTTCAAATATTTTTCCAAATTAAGTATTATGACCTATTATATTAATCATGATGAGCGGTTATAATAACAAGTCAAAATGGTTAAATTGGAAAATGTGTTACTTTTTTATACTTTGATAGAAAAAAATTAAGTACAAGTACTTAAACCTTAAAATTGTGAAAAATGTAATGGTTTTTCTATGATTTCCGTAAAGTATATACAATTATAGAAATGGAAATTGGTTTATGTATGGATGACAATACCATAATTAGGTTTACTCTTCAAAGTACAACGCTATAAAAGAAAGAAATATAAGTTTGATGCTACAATAAACAAATCAATGAAAACACGTTATTTCATGCATTTAACTCTAAAAAACAAATGAAGATTGTATAATTTCATAAACAACTCTAAACACAAAGTTGAATAATGATCACAGTTGTCTTCTACGGGTGCTAAACATGATGAAATCGACTTTGAGTTCTTGGGTAACTCAACAGGAGAACCATACACAATCCACACAAACATCTACACTCAAGGTCAAGGCAACAAAGAGCAACAGTTCAAATTATGGTTTGACCCAACTTCCGGTTATCATAACTACACCATTCACTGGAATCCTACACAAGTAGTGTAAGTAAAAACCAAATCGACGTACCGAATTCTACATCTTTAATGATTGTTTAATTGTTATTTTAATGTTGTTTATGTATTGCAGATGGTATGTTGACAGCGTGCCTATTCGGGTGTTCAGAAACTATGAGAGTGAAGGGATTGCATACCCAAATCAACAAGGGATGAGAGTTTACTCCAGTTTATGGAACGCTGATAATTGGGCGACTAGAGGTGGACTGGTCAAGATTGACTGGACTTCTGCACCTTTTGTGGCTAGTTATCGTAGGTTTAGAGCAAGAGCTTGTAAGTGGAATGGACCTGTTAGTATTAGTCTGTGTGCTATTCCCACCCCAGGAAACTGGTGGATGTCTCCTGTCTACAAGCGATTGAGCAATGGTCAACAGGGTCAACTCAAATGGGTGAGAGACAACTACATGATCTATAACTATTGCACTGATTTTAAGCGGTTTAAAGGCCAGATCCCCCCTGAATGCTCTAAGCCACAATTCTAACCAGAGGAAGATTAATTTCAAGTCTATTTTATTTCAATATTTTGAGATTCTTTCATTGCGTTATGGTCACTTTTTTTCTTTTGTATTCCTCGTATATTTGTTCCCAAAAAATGTACTTATCATATTGATGAAACTATTATGAAAAATTAAATATCCTCCTACATTTTATTCCTTCTTATCATCGTACCATATCAAATATTGACATGTGTCACATTTAATGAAATTGATAATATTTTAATCCACTTGTCACCATTTAATATGGGTAGGAGGATAGTAGGACTAAAATGTAGGAGTATATTTAATTTCTCAGTTATTATTTATGGTATACTTTGTTAGTGTTTAAGATCTTTATTTACATCAACTATAGACTCTTTTAAGCACCTCATGATTCTAGTTTACATGAACTATAGAACCTATTTATGAGTTGGTAATAAGTAGGGCGATGCTGGAGGATTATTTTACCACAATCGAATATGTTTTAAGTTTCTAAAGATGAAACAACCCAAGTTAAATGAATGGGAAGGTATGCAGAGCCTATGGTACCCAACGAAACAACTAACGAAGCTAAAATAAATAGTATGCTTTAGACAATTGCCTCTAAGTATTTACACAAGCCGCTATTGTGAACCCAACTATAGATTTTTCCTTGTCGAAATTTAAATAAACGACATAGCCAATGCCATAGAATAAACCCAAGAAGACCCCTCATTTGCACCAACCGCAAATACTACAATTCTAAAAGAGGTCTATAATATCATTAATGGGTTTTGGGTAAAACAAATAAACTAGAAAACAATTCCTAAGTTCACATGCAACCTACTTTGGATCTATGTTTTAACTATTGAACATACAACTTTGATTGCAAACAAGAACCCTAGAGGAGAGAGGCTAATTTCGAAATTAACAAACTAGGGTTTAAGAGTTACATACCTTTCAATTGTTATAGCAAACAATTGATAATCCTCTTGATCTTGATCTTCTTGGAAGCCTAGCACCACAAATGTAATGCCTCTAATGGAATCACACCCAAGAACTAGCAAGAAGGAAACTTGAAGGAGAGAGAGAGGGGGGGTATGCAATTTTCGGCCTAGGGTTTCTTCCAAGGTAGGAGTGGCCGAAATTGTGAGCTGGGAGGCTCCTTATATAGCTGAGGGATCTAGGGTTTAGGGAAAACCCTAATACTCCTTTGCTTAGGGCCTAAGCTAACCCAGAGGACTTATCCAAAGCCCCTTGGACGAAATCCTTAGGGTTTCCCCTATAGATTTCGTCCACCTCCTTCCAAGGAGGTTCTGGATCCTTCCACTCAACTTATTAGATAATTGCAAACTAGTCCCTGCACTTTATAATTAATACTTTTAACCCCAAAATTAATTCTGATTAATTTCTGGCTAACTATTAATTAAACATAATGATTTCTAATTAATATATTAATCTTTGAACATATTAATAAATCATTTATATTAATTCATTAATCTTATAAATTAATATCTCTCCTTTCATAATTTCCTTGTCCAGTTGCTAGGTTGAGGGCAACCCAAAAGGACTGTGCTGCTATCAATTCAAGTACATACCAATTATAGTTATGGGCTTAGACACCTAATCCAACAGTCTCCCACTTGGATAAGTCTGTAACAATAATTGCTAGTATGCCTTCTAAATTTGACCAGCAAATTGTAGCTTCCAAAAGCTGCTGCTGAACTCTGACTCAGTCAGTTACATGTCCTAAGATAAGTGATCATATAATCCTTCGTTCTGCAAGATATCCCCAGACATAAGACATGGAACGTAATCAATCTCTTTGTCTAGAATCTATGTTTCCCGATTTCTGATTTGTGATGATGTAGGACTTCTAATTGAACACATCAATTTAGTCCTGGTTCGGCCCAGCACATAAGTCAACACCAAATCATCGAGGGGCCCACATATATCGCTTTTCCGGTTAGGGCAAAAGGAACGAATAAACGTTGACTCATATGCTTGTATCTTTTACTCATCAAATTATTCATGACAATACGTTTTATAACACCAAGTTACTGATGCGTTTTCGTATCACCAATGTATAACCGACTTTGTAAATTACAACTCATATATCTTCGTTTCAAGATTACAAGATATTATCGTCTCAGTATTACTCGTGATGAATTCCATGAAGTGATACTCTGAGCGAGGGTTTATCCAATACTCAAATCTTAATTCTGAGTACTCATGAACATTGCAGCAATTCTATTGCCATGTCTATCCTCAGACAATCTGCAATCCATTCACGACAGTCTTAATTCACTACTCACTTCCAAAAGTACGAGCGACTGTGGAGTTTGAATAATCTTATTATTCGGGAAGTAAAACATGCAAAATTTGAAACACAATAATAAACAATCGACAAAAGGCAGTAACCAAACATATAAATAATACTTTATTATTTAATCACCAAAAGTCAATTACATTTACTTTGTTACAAGTTTCAGAACAAAACTAATCTAACTACTAAAACTAATATCATCTCTCAGTCCTATGCTCCGAGCATGCTGAATATGCTTAGCCCTACTCAGACCCTTTGTGAGGGGGTCTGCTGGGTTATCTTCAGATGACACCCTCTTTACTACAAGATGGCCTTCTTCTACTCTATGTCTGATAAAATGGTACTTTCTGTCGATATGTCTGGTTTTACCATGATCTCTCGGTTCCTTTGTTAAGGCAACCGCTCCCTCATTATTGCAGAACAGTTCCATAGGCTCCTAGATGGTTGGAACAACTCTGAGATCTCCGATGAAGTTCCTTAACCAAGCTGCTTCTTTCGACGCTTCACTCGCTGCTATCTACTCTGATTCACAAGTAGAATCAGCCACCGTATCTTGCTTGGAACTTTTCCAAGTAACCGCTCCTCCATTCAGTAAAAATACCCTGCCAGATTGAGAACGGAAGTTATCTCTATCCGTTTGAAAACTGGCATCACTGTAACCATCTACTCTCAAAGTATCATTGCCACCAAGCACAAGGACCCAGTCCTTTGTCCTTCACAAATACTTGAGTATATTCTTAACCGCTATCCAATGAGCTCTACCCGGGTTTCCCTGATAGCGACTGACCATGCTCAAAGCAAATGCCACATCAGGGCGAGTACATGTCATAGCGTACATGATCGATCCGACAGCGGAAGCATAAGGTACACGACTCATGTATGCTATTTCCTCATCTGTACTCGGGCTTTGAGTCTTACTCAATTTGGTATTGCTCTGGATAGGTAGCTCTCCCTTCTTGGAATTTTCCATACTAAACCTCTTTAGTACTTTATCCAAGTATGTGCTCTGACTAAGTCCAATTAGTCTCTTCTTTCTATCTCTCAATATTCTAATCCCAAGAATATAGGCAGCTTCTCCAAGGTCTTTCATGGCAAAACACTTTCCAAGCCAAGACTTAACATCTTTCAAGGTTGGAACGTCGTTACCAATGAGTAATATGTCATCGACATATAACACCAGAAAAGTTACTATACTCCCACTAGCCTTGATATACACACAAAACTCATCTTCACTTCTAGAGAAACCAAACTCTTTGACTTTCTCATGGAAGCAAAGATTCCAGTTGCGAGATGCTTGTTTCAATCCATAAATGGATTTCTCAAGCTTGCACACTCTATTGGGAAACTTTGAATCAACAAAACCCTCTGGCTGATTCATGTAAACATCCTCAGCCAACTTCCCATTAAGGAAAGTAGTCTTGACATCCATCTGCCAGATTTCATAGTCATGAAAGGCAGCTATGGCAAGCAATATCCTAATAGATTTAATGTTAGCTACTGGCGAGAAGGTCTCATCATAGTCCACCCCTGGGGTTTGAGTGAAACCTTTTGCAACCAGTCAAGCCTTGAATGTGTGCACATTTCCATCCATGTTTGTCTTCTTCTTGAAGATCCATTTACACCCAACTGTCTTACGACCTGGTGCACTATCAACCAAATTCCAAACTTGGTTGTCATACATGGACTTAATCTCGGTGTCCATTGCCTTTTTCCATTTGGAAGCCTCTGGGCCTGCCATTGCTTCCTTATAAGTGACTGGTTCATCTAAATTTACCAGTGTCCTATCACTGATGAATGCGTCACCATCTGAAGTAATATGAAAACCATACAACTCAGGTGGCACACTCACCCTAGTGGATCTTCGAAGAGGTAATGAGTTATCAACTGGTTCAACAAGAACTGTTTCCTCTGGTTGAGTGCTAGTGTCATCTAAGGTTCCTTCATTGGCTAACTCTTGAATTTCTTCAAGGTCAATGGTGCTCCCACTGTCCTCTTTGAATATGAGCTCTCTTTCTAGAAAGACTCCTCTTCGTGCTACAAAGACCACGTTTTCACTAGGTCTGTAGAACAAATATCCAAAAGACTGCTTTGGGTAACCAATGAAAACACATTTCTCACTTCTAGCTGCTAGCTTGTCGTGAGTCTCTCGTCTTACGAAAGCTTCACAACCCCAGACTTTAATATGTGCCAACGAGGGAACTTTCCCCGTCCACATTTCATGAGGTGTTTTGGCAACCTTCTTTGTAGGGACAAGATTGAGGATGTGAGCAGCTGTCTCTAAGGCATACCCCCAAAAAATGAATAGGAAGCGAAGCACGACTCATCATAGAACGAACCATCTCTAACAAGGTTCGATTACGCCTCTCAGCTACACCATTTAACTGTGGTGTCCTAGGAGGAGTTAATTGTGAGACTATCCCACATTCTTTTAGATAGTCGTTGAACTCGATACTAAGATACTCCCCGCCTCTATCGGATCTAAGTACCTTTATCTTTCTGCCCAATTGATTTTCGACCTCATGCTTAAACTCTTTGAACTTTTCAAAGGTTTCTGACTTATGTTTGATTAAGTAGACATAGCCATATCTGCTATAATCATCAGTGAAAGTCACATAGAATCGATTAGCATCCCTTGTAGTTGATCTGAAGGGCCCACACACATCTGTGTGTATGAGATCCAACAGACCTTCACCTCTTTCACAAGACCCTGTGAATGGTGATTTTGTCATATTTCCCAAAAGACAAGATTCACACATATCATCTGATTTTAGGTCAAATGATTCCAACACTCCATCCTTTTGGAGTTGGGCTATGCGTTTCTTGTTAATGTGTCCAAGACGACAATGCCACAAGCATGCCTTGTCTACACTATTAGACAAGTCAATATTAAATACACTATTTCCTAAGCTATCAACACAAGTCACTGTTTCATACACACCATCACAAGGAAAAGCTTCAAACACAAAAACACCATTCTTATAAACAGAAATTGAACCATTCAAATCATTAAAAGAATATTTAAAACCTTGTTTGAACAATGCATGAAATGAAATAATGTTTCTCGTCATCTCAGACGAATAGCAACAATTTAATAAATCTAATCTAACATCATTACTAAGCAAAAGTTGATAAACTCCGATCTTAGTCACTGGTGAAGAATTCTTGTTCCCCATGATCAAGTTTATCCTTCCTCGCTCTATCTCCTCACTTTCCTTTAGTCCATGCAAATTGGAACAGATGTGAAAACCACATCCTGTATCAAGGACCCATGAACGAGAAGATAATTAGTTATTAGAAGAAATAGTGTAAATACCTGCCAAAGATGGCTTTACTTTGCCATCTTTGATGTCTTGCAGATATTGTGGGCAGGATCTCTTCCAATGCCCCTTTTGATTGCAATAAAAGCAAACGGCCTCCTTTGGATCAGAAACATGGGGAGTGGTAGCATTGGGCTTAGCCTTTGGGCCATTACTAGATGACCCAGCTTGAGCCTTGCTCTTCCAGTTTTGCTTAGGAGGACCTTTCCACTTTTTTCCCTTTCCCTGTCCAATGGCCAGGACAGGGGCACTTGCAGGAGTGGAGGCTATACTTTTACCCTTCATCCCTGCTTCAGCTGTCTGCAACAAGTTGTGCAATTGGGCCAGTGTTTGCTCAATGTTGTTCAAATGGTAAGTTAGAATAAACTGACCATAACAATCAGGTAGTGAGTTCAAGACCATGTCAATGGACAATTCCTCATCAAAGTGAATGTTGAGCTTGACCAAACGCTCTATGTAGCGTTGCATTCTTTGCACATGAGACACAACCGACTCCCCCTCTTTCATCTTGCAAGCCATGAGTGACTTGACTACTTCAAACTTTTCTTGACGAGCTCGCTTATGGTACTTTTCCGTAAGGTCCTTGTTCATCTCAAAAGGCCAGTAGTCCTCATAGTACCTTTGCAGTTCTGGGGACATGGTTGCCACCATGATGCATGCCACTTTGGTAGCATCATCGTAATGTTTCTTGTAGGCAGCATATTCTTCAGGAGTAGCTTTAGACTCATCAAGCTCTTTGAGCTCCTTTTCAAGGACATATTCTTTGTCCTCAAATTGAAGCGCCATCTTGATGTTACGCATCCAATCGTTATAGTTAGAGCCATCCATAATGACTTTGGAGCAAATGTTGAGCAAAAAGAAGTTGTGGTTAGAGGAGGATGAAGCAGAAGTGTTTCCAGGAGTAGACATCTGAAAAAAAAAAAGTTTTAGTTAGATTTCAAGATACCTTAATATAATAACCCAAAGATATAATATCAAGGTTAGGATCCAACTATGAAGATTCACAACTTAGAAATGGGATGCCGAGATCCAAGTGTAAATTTCATAAAGGTAGGTGAATGACGATTCACCAATTCCACCATTAGACAAAATAAACGAAGTGAAATTCCTAATTCTTTTGAGATACATTGAAACTATTCAATGGCATGTTTTTAATCTCAGATTATGCTCTTCTATTTGTCACTGGGATGCCGAGGATCACAAACAAGATGTGAATAACCATGCAAATGTGCTTGGTAACCTCATTGTCTTTATCATTAACTATTGATGTGTTGGTAAACCACACACGCTCCATCAAAATGATAATTATGAGATACCCATTACTACTCTTTATTAGTGCCTTTTAGTGTGCTGGTTAACCACACACGCTCCACTAATGACCAATAAAGCATAATGTGCAATTTCATGGATTAGCATACTTTTCACATTTTTCCTAAAGTAACTAGAGTTGGGATTTTTGTAAAGTAATGTTCTAGTACTTTCTTTAATAACATTATACTTTTAATGAGATATAGTTGTCCTATCAAACCCGTTCTGCTAACGACCCTCCACTAATCAAGGAAGCGGTGGGTGAGAGTGGACACCCATTCAACTACCATTTTATAGGCAGTTTCCTTATACCCCCCTTATAGACTAGCTTCGTGAATGAGGCATACTAGCGATTTGACTGACCATATTCTTATACATATATAATATTAAACTTTTAATTATAATACATATAAAAGGTGTGTTTTAAACTTTTTAAAACTTTCAGGTTTATACATAAATTTCGAAAAATTAAACTATTAATTTAAATTTAAAATAAACCAAATAACTAGATTTAATAATTATCTATTAATTAACTTTTAATTAATCTATTAAATCTTGTAAGGATTATCTAATTAAATTAAATAATAATTTAATCCTAATCCATAACCCTTCTAGATTTCGAAAATATGGGGATAGGATAATTTCCTTATTTTTCTCAATTATCCAATAAGGCAACTATTATCCAAAACAAAGAAACCCTAAAAAGGGGCTAGCATATTTCGAAATTCAAGGGAGGAGGCTAGGGTTTTCCAAAACCCTAACCCTAATTTCGATTAGGGTTCATGGAGGCTAGGGTTTTTTCGAAAAAACCCTTTGAACCAAAACCCTAAAATCGAAAATTTTGGCCTTTAGGGTTTAATGGCTATAAACCCTAATTTACAATTCAACTATTATAGCAATTCAATTTAAAACAAACCTGTCTCTGATACCACTAATGGGTTTTGGGTAAAATAAATAAACTAGAAAATAATTCCTAAGTTCACATGCAACCTACTTTGGATCTATGTTTTAACTATTGAACATACAACTTTGATTGCAAACAAGAACCCTAGAGGAGAGAGGCTAATTTCGAAATGAACAAACTAGGGTTTAAGAGTTACATACCTTTCAATTGTTATAGCAAACAATTGATAATCCTCTTGATCTTGATCTTCTTGGAAGCCTAGCACCACAAATGTAATGCCTCTAATGGAATCACACCCAAGAACTAGCAAGAAGGAAACTTGAAGGAGAGAGAGAGAGAGAGAGAGAGAGAGAGAGAGGGGGTATGCAATTTTAGGCCTAGGGTTTCTTCCAAGGTAGGAGTGGCCGAAATTGTGAGCTGGGAGGCTCCTTATATAGCTGAGGGATCTAGGGTTTAGGGAAAACCCTAATACTCCTTTGCTTAGGGCCTAAGCTAACCCAAAGGACTTATCCAAAGCCCCTTGGACGAAATCCTTAGGGTTTCCCCTATAGATTTCGTCCACCTCCTTCCAAGGAGGTTCTGGATCCTTCCACTCAACTTATTAGATAATTGCAAACTAGTCCCTGCACTTTATAATTAATACTTTTAACCCCAAAATTAATTCTGATTAATTTCTGGCTAACTATTAATTAAACATAATGATTTCTAATTAATATATTAATCTTTTAACATATTAATAAATCATTTATATTAATTCATTAATCTTATAAATTAATATCTCTCCTTTCATAATTTCCTTGTCCAGTTGCTAGGTTGAGGGCAACCCAAAAGGACTGTGCTGCTATCAATTCAAGTACATACCAATTATAGTTATGGACATAGACACCTAATCTAACAATCATTTGATGCTTATAACCACGGAACAAATAAGAATATACACGGCCTTAATTTTGAGGAATAGAGCATCAAGAAGCGGTACTATATCACATGATCGATCATCAAGAAATGTTGGTAATTTTAGTGATATCAACATATTTTAGTGTACTTGTTATTATTATCGAGACATGTCGGGTTCAGTAACCATCCGAGACGGGAGGTGCGAGGTGCACACTCAGAGTGTTAAATGTGAACTTGGGTATATGGGGAGAGGGAGGGGGCGCTCCTGGGTATAGGGTTCGAATGGGCAACTCCCCTAGAAGGGTCTAGGGGCAACGCTAGATTGGGTACGCCTCGGTCATGTAATCGAGAGTGTTGATTTGTCAGGGAGACAACTCAAGCGCTAGGAGTTGTATGGATATGTGTCAGGACTATTGTCCCTGTTGAGATACTATGGATGTGTTGATCAAGATACTACTTCATTTTTGTCACACCCCCGAACCAGAACGGCGAAAACGTCCGGGAGCAGATGACGTCATTGTGTAGCATCATAACAAGTGAATATAAATGAAACATAGCAACCCACACATCATACACTGAGATAACAAACTTACATTGTTTACATAGTGTATTTGTTCACACATTACAACAAAAGTGACATTAGTAAGCAAATTCCAAAATGCAGCAAAATATCCGGTGTCCGAGGCTCATATACCTGCTCACTCAAAAATGCAGCAAAATATCCAGTATCCGAGGCTCATATACCTGCTCACTGAGTCCCTGAGAATACAAGTCGTTTTGAAAAGCGTCAACATAGAATGTAGGTGAGTTCATAAGCTGTTTGTATAAAAATAGTATGTTTCGGTGTTGTTTGGTAAAAATGTTGTATCCTTCCGGAAAATCCAATATTTTCCAATAAAATGAATTGTTTGTGTATTTCTTTAAACCATGAGTAGTTGTATACACTTCTGTTTAAATCATGTGGATGTATGATCCCAGAAAATCGAATAATTTCTGATTGTATGTATTTGTAGACTTAAACCCTACGACCGGAGCACTAATACTGGTGTATTGAGAGTAGTGTGTAGTTTTATATTATATAAAACTAGTGAAGTATAAGTTTTCCCCGTATTAAAACGGTATTGTTAATCTCTACACGAGTCGTTACAACCATGCTTGATGTGACTGTTATGCCTGTCATGACGTTCTTCAGGTGTCGGTTTCGGTAAGATATTTGTCACCCTAGACTGGCCCCGTCTAGCTGTAGCGAACAGCTCAGGTGTGGGGGTGTCAATCCCCGTATAGATCTATACACAATTCTCCCGCTCTCCCTCCAGGAGACTCTGATTATAACTACAGGACTTAAAGCGTACGCTAGGTAGGTACGGTGAAGATGATGTCTCACTGGAGCATTAACAGTTCATTGTAAAGTTCTACCCTTGTTATTGAATATTTATGACTGCCAGTTTATGACGCGTTGATTTTTCTGTCATAAACTGTTTTGTGAAAGCGATTTCGGTTGAGCTATTTCCATATATTAACGTAAATAGCTTTTAGTAACCATGTCTAGTTGTACCGTGTTTGTAATTAGTAGAATACCTTGGGTTATAAACCACCCAAAAATACTAATGAAAATAGTTTTACAATTATTCTACTAAAAATATTTTATTTGTAGTAAAATATCAACTTAGTATCATTCCTTACATTCCGAAAATTTAGAGTATGATTAATGTCCACAAATGTTTACGTAACAAATATGTTATTACTTGTATTCTTCAAAATTTCGAAGAGATAATAACCTTTTTAAACAAGTTTTGTACACAATTTTATGAGGCATTAACATGATATATTTCGAAATCTAAGCATAAATTTCTACTTTAACATGTAAGTGCGTACAAATTTCCAATGGTTAACCGAAAGTGGACTTGTATCCCCCCCCCCCCCCCCAAAAAAAAACAAAACATGAAAAACACGAAAATAGTGGGGTATGAAGCTGACCTTGGGTGTTTTTGTGGAAAGCTTTGAAGTGTTGGGAAGAGTTTGTTGAGCCAAGCACTAGGATACTCTTGAAGAACAACTTGGAACTTCTAACACCTTATCAAGAGTGCACACGAAATTTGTGTGTAAATAGGTATGAAATGAACATAACTAAGTGTAAGAACACTAGGAGTTTGTTGAAATACTTATCAAGAAACTAAGAATCACTTAGATGATGGAAGTACTGGAAGAACTTATCCCTTGTTCTTGAAGAAATTTGGAAACTGCATAATGTTGGAGCATCAGAGAGAATGGAGTAAAGAAATGGGATACATATGAAATGAAACAAGGTTCCAGTCGTGGGTTATGAGGTACAGAAATGGCATGGATACTTGATGGGTTATTGGAGGTATTGTATTGTAATTCGGTGGATAATAAGAGGTAAAGTCGAATTTAGCTTCCCAGGACAACTTTTACATACAGGAAATCTATTAAACAATTGTTATCCCACTGGAAAGTCCTTGAATTGGCCAAACAAATATTAAATATTCAAAGCATGACCGATTTAAACCCAAATCAAATAGAAATCGATTTTAAATGTTTAGAAATGAGGAAATTGGTCCTATATGGGCCCTTATATGGAGAATTCGGTCTTGTGAGGCCCAACACAAGTGGTGTTCGGGTTTGTGAAGGCCCAAAACACCATTTGAAATGTGTGTTCGGTCATGGAAAGTCCATGGCCTAACACCTAATTATCTTATCTCAAAGTTGTCAATTTGGCCCATTTTGGTTTATTATGACACTAAACAAAGTGTTGCTAGTTTGTCTCAAGTGTTTTGCTTATAATGGTATTCAAAATATGTCCATATTTGGCTTAACATAGTCTGTTTCAAGCAAGTTACATAGAGAGAGTGTTTGTGCATGCGTACAACCCTAATTCAAAATTGCTAGTTGTGACATCATCCCCCCGTTAGTGGGAATTTCATCCCGAAATTCATTCAAGAGTAGTCACTAAGAACTAGAGAATAGGTGAGCGTACTTTTGCATCATTTGGTCCTCGCGTTCCCAGGTGAACTCAGGTCCGCGTTTGGCGTTCCATCGAACCTTCAAATAGGAATACGGCTTTGCTTTGTTCGCTTCACTTCCCTGTCCATTATCTCAACTGGTTCCTCAACGAAATGAAGGTTCTCGTTAATCTCGATCTCGTCAAGGGGAACAATGAGAGTTTCGTATGATAGGCACTTCTTTAGATTTGATACATGGAAGACAGGGTGTACATTGCAGAGTTCGGGTGGTAACTGTAGCTTGTAAGCCACCGGACCAATCCTTGCAAGGTTTTCGAACGGTCTGATGTATCTTGGATTCAGCTTCCTACGCTTTCCAAAGCGTATCATTCCCTTCCAAGGTGAGACCTTGAGTAATACTCTATCACCAACTTGGAATTCTAGGGGTTATCGTCTTTTGTCTGCATAGCTCTTTTGTCTATCCCTAGATGCCTTCAATTGTTCCCTAATTTGGACAATCTTCTTAGTAGTTTCTCTAATGATCTCCGGACCGGTTAAAGTGTTGTTGGGTACCAGTCCCTTGGCCAGTTGATTGTCTCCCACTTCTGCCCAACACAAGGGTGATACGTATTTTCGTCCATAAAGGGCTTCAAAGGGAGCAACCTTAATGCTCGTGTGATAGCTATTATTGTACAAGAATTTGACGAGTGGCAAATGAGCATCCCGTGCCTTGCCGAAATCTATCACACAGGCCCTGCACATATCTTCCAAGTTTTGGATGGTCCTTTCACTCTGACCATTAGTTTGGGGGTGGTAGGCAGGGCTCATATCCAGCTGGCTTCCCAAAGCTTTCTGAAGCGACTGCCAAAACCGTGATATAAACCTACTATCTCTGTCAGAGATATTAGATATCGGTATGCCATGTAATCTCACCACCTCCTTTATGTAGATCCGGGTCAACTTCTCCATTTTATATGTCTCCTTAATTGGTAGGAAATGAGCGGATTTGCTCAACCGGTCAACAATCAACCAAATGGCATCCCATCTGTCAGTCATTTTGGGTAATTTGGTTATGAAATCCATTGTAATCCTCTCCCACTTCCACTCGCGTATTTCAGGTTGTTGTAGTAGACCCGAGGGCTTTTGATATTCTACCTTAACTTTCGCGTAAGTCAGGCACTTGCTCACGTAGGTAGTAATTTCCGCTTTCATATTCGGCCACCAATAGTGTTGTTTAAGATCTCGGTACATCTTATCAGAGCCGGGATGGACGGAGTACCTTATTTTGTGTGCTTCTTTCATAATCACATCCTGGAATCCACCGAACTTCGGCATCCAGATCCGGTCCATAAGGTAGTAGGGTCCGTCTTCTTTGAGAGTTAGGTTCTTATCCATCCCATGTAATGCCTCGTTTGCGAAGTTTTCTGGTTTCAAGGCTTCTAACTGGTCCTCTTTGATTTGCGAAGACAAGTGGGAATGGATGGTCATCGTTAGTGTTTTCACTCAGCGACCCGAGTGTTCCTTCCAGCTTAGGGCGTCAGCCACCACATTAGCTTTGCCCAGGTGATACCTGATCTCACACTCTTAATCATTCAATAGCTCGACCCATCTTCATTGCCTCATGTTCAATTCTTTTTGGTTCAGGATATGTTGAAGGCTTTTGTGGTTTGTAAAGATAGTGCACTTCGTCCCATAGAGATAGTGCCTCCAGATTTTTAGAGCGAAGACTACCGCTCCTAGTTCCAGGTCGTGAGTGATATAGTTCACCTCATGGGTCTTCAGTTGCCTGGACACATAGGCTATAACTTTCCCTCGCTGCATAAGCACACAGCCTAACCCCTGATTAGAAGCGTCGCAATATACCACAAAAGCTTATGTTCCCTCCAGTAGAGACAAAACCGGAGCAATGCAGAGGGCTTGCTTCAAAGTATGGAAGGAAGTCTCTTGTTTCTCCGCCCACGTGAAAGGTACACCCTTTTGTGTTAGTGTGGTAAGTGGCTTGGCGATCTTGGAGAAATTCTGAATGAACCTAGCGAGACCCAAGAATTGCCTGATCTCCGTGGGTGTTCTCGGGGTTGCCCAGACCTCAATCGCTTTGACCTTGGATGGGTCTACGTGAATTCCCTCTTCGATGATCACGTGTCCCAGAAAATCTACTCTGCGAATCCAGAACTCACACTTGGAGAATTTCGCATATAGTTTCTCTACCCTTAGCGTTTCCAAAACCTACCGTAGGTGCTGGCTGTGTTCCTCCTTTCTCCGCGAATAAACCAAAATATCATCAATAAATACTATCAAAAATTTGTCGAGGTATGGTCGGCAGACTCGGTTCATCAGGTCCAGAAATGATGCTGGTGCATTCGTCAGACCGAATGGCATTACAAGGAACTCAAAGTGGCCGTAGCGAGTTCGAAAAGCATTCTTGGGAATATCTTCCTCTCGGACACGCAACTGGTGATAACCAGATGTTAAATCTATTTTGGAGAAATAACTTGCTCCTTGCAGCTAGTCAAATAAATCATCGATCCGGGGAAGGGGTATCAGTTCTTGACTGTAAGCTTATTCAGTCCCCGATAATCGATGGACATTCTGAAAGATCCATCATTCTTTTTGACAAACAACACCGAAGCTCCCCAAGGAGAGAAGCTCGGCCTTATGAATCCCTTGTCTAGAAACTCGCTCAATTGGCTGGATAGCTCTTGCATTTTAGCGAGGTCTAGTCGATAAGGCGATTTAGCGATTGGCGTGGCTCCGGGCACCAGGTCAATCCGAAACTCGACCTGTCGTTCAGGGGGTAATCCCGGGAGGTGTTCAGGAAACATGTCTGGAAAATCACACACCTCCGGGATTTCTTTGATGTTCTTCCTTTCCCTCTTTTTATCCACCACGTGTGCTAGGAAGGCATGGTTCTTCTTGTGTAAGCACTTTTGTGCTTTGATGCACGAAATGAGGCGGAGGTTTGCACCGGGTTTATCGCCATATTAATTAAAGTTTCATTGTGGGGTAGGTGAAGGCGAACGTCCTTCTCGTAGCACATAATATCGGCATGGTGGGGGCTTAACCAATCCATACTGATGATCACATCAAAGCTTCTAATAGTGACATGCATTAAGTTGACTTGAAAAGAATGATTATTTAATGTTAATGTGCACCCTATGAATATGCCGTTGGTGGTTTCCGTTTTCCCATTAGCCATTTCTACCATGAAAGTTTCATTTAATGTTTGAGGGTTTGGATTGAGCAGGTGCTTAAATTTGTGACTCACGAAACTTGGTTCGGCCCCAAAATCAAATAAAATGCATGCATAAATGTCGTTGAGGAGCAACGTACCGCCGGGTCCTTCACAGCCTCCTCATGTCCTATTGCTAGGACTCTGCCAGTTCCTCCCGCATTCCGATTGTTGGCCTTGGGGCAGTTTCGTTTGAAATGGCCTATTTCCCCACAGTTATAACAGGCTTGACTTGCTCCAACGTTGTTGGGTTGGTTGTTTTGTTGTGGTGGGGCTCTGCAATATCGGGCGGTGTGCCCTTTTCGGTTGCAGTTGGTGCACTGCATATCTCAACACACGCCATTATGGTGGAAATTACATTTTTCACATTTAGGAAGTGAACCTGCATATGATTTTGCAGGTGCTGGTGCAGCTGGTGTTGATGTAGCAGGGGCGTTAGCAGCGTGGACTGCTACTATTTGTTGCTTCTTTAAAGATTCCTGACTTTGTTGCCCTCTTTTGTTGTTCCCAAACTTTCTTTTTTTGTCATTGGTCTTCTTTGGTTCAACGGTAGGGGTCATAATACCTTTTTGAACTCCATGGTCCACCAACCTGTGAGCAAGTCGTTTGGCGCTGTCAAATGCGGTGGGATTAGTAGCCAAAACGTTTCCTTGGATCTGGGGAGACAACCCCCAGATGTACCTTTCAACCTTCTTGCTCTTGGGTGTAATCATGCCCGGACATAGTATCGCCAGTGTATGCCTCGGCATCAGCTCCTTTCATCGTCAGATTCCATAACTCTTGCTAAAGCTTTTGGATTTTGCCTCGAGGGCAATACTCTTCGAGCATCATCGCTTTTAGATCCTCCCATGACATAGAGTTTGCTACTGGTAGGGTTAGGGCCTTGACATGGCAGTTCCACCATGAAAGGGCCCGATCTGAGAAGGTACACGTAGCAAACTTCACCTTGTTTTCTTCAGGGCAGTTGCAGATTTCGAAGGTAGACTCGGTCTTCTCGAACCAGCGAGTTAAGGCTATAACTCCACCAGTTCCATTGAAAGGTCTCGGCTTTGTGTTAGTGAAGTCTTTAAATGAGCACGTCCTTTGGTTCCCTTGATTGTCTCCATGGTTGGAGCTTCCTGCCCCATTTCCATTTCCACCTCCATTTGTGTCGTTGTTGTTGATATGCGCAAGTGCAGCAGTAACTGCGGCTGAAACTGCTGCCTGGAATGCAGCCGAATTCATCTCTGGTAGAGGCGGCGGTGGTCGTTGTGTTGTTGTGTTGTTTTCGCGCACGTATCTTCGAGAATCTTCTGCCATGGAATATAAGGACGATGAGTATATAATAGTTTTGGTTCGGATATCTTTTACACTATTCTTTTAATGTCTAGTGGTTATGGTGATTCGATTGTACTTATAAGTGAGATCGTATTACGTCAAGTAATAAAATGAATAGAATACATGTTAGATAACAACATCACAAATAAAACACATACTTGTTTCATTAATGATAAAAGTTTAGTACACAACATGTGAAAATTTGAACTTTTATAAGGTCTATAACAATTAGACAACATAACGACCCTCCAAGTAGTGTAGCCACTTAACCGCAGGGTCGGTCCTACACACATAAAGGAAAGGGAAAAAAACCTAAACTACAGCAAGCGGAGAGTAGGATAGGTACAACTCAAGACGGGAGGTCTCCGGTAGTGCTTGCGGCGAGGTAGAAGCACCCTGAAGTTTGGCTAATTGGCGCTCGGTGTTCCGGATTCTTTCCTTAAGAGCAGCGTGTCGCACCTGATACTCTCTTACCTCTGCTCGTGCAGCGGTAAGTTCTTTAATCAAACGCTCCATTGGGTAATAGTCTCGCTCAAGGTCCTGAATACGGGCATTCGCTCGCTCCGAGGCAGCTCTCATCTGCACCATCCGGTTGGCGGTCACTTGGGCCTGATCGCCAATATCTCTGATCCGTCGGACCACAACTGGAAGAGCGCGGTCAACGGGTCCTCCCTGGCGAAGGTCGTAAAATCTCCGATACATCCTATAAGGCGGTTGTTGTTGCTGATGTCGGCTCCATCTCTTGATGTCATAGGCCCAGGGGGTATAGGGTCATTGGGGCGCTATCGGTATGGTGGTACCCTATTGACATAGGGAGGATCGATGACTTCGGACTCTGCGTCCGACACGTCATCCTCTTCTTCGTCTTCATCTACCTCCTCATCGAGGTCCTCTTCTTCAAGTTCTTCCATATGTTCTTCCTCTGGGTCTTCCATGGGTTCCTCTTCTGAGTCCTCCATGGGTTCCTCTTCTGGGTCCTCTTCGATCCACCATCCATTTCCCTTATTAGGGAAATAGGGGTCTCCAGGCAAGTGATATCCTGCCATGTCGTCTGTACGAGAATATAAGCATAAGAAGGTACAAGAAGTTTCACACAATGTCAAAATACACCTATAGTATTTTAATTGCTAAGTTTGGTTTTCTGAAACTTTTGGGTATAATGTTGGTAAGTTTTAGACTCGTTGTCCACCCCGATCACTGCCAAACACATGTTGGTCATATTTCGAATAAATATAGTTGATCAGGCTATATTTACCCGAAATATGATTACATAATTCTTCGGGTTTAATCGCGATGTCCAACTCCTCCAAAGACTTTTATTGGTTTCATATTATGACAGTATTCTAATATGCACGCAAGTTTTGTTTTCTTTTAATCAAAGTGTTTTATTCCCATTGTATTTATAGTTGTATATCTTGTATGGTTAGATATACTAGTTCACTATAAACAATGCTCTGATACCAATCGGTCACACCCCCGAACCAGAATGACGGAAACGTCCGGGGGCAGATTACGTCATTGTATAGTATCATAACAATTAAATATAAATGAAACATAGCAACTCACACATCATACATTGAGATAACAAACTTACATTGTTTATACAGTGTATTTGTTCACACATTCCAACAAAAGTGACATTAGTAAGCAAATTCCAAAATGCAGCAAAATATCCGGTGTCCGAGGCTCATATACCTGCTCACTGAGTCCCTGAGAATACAAGTCGTTTTGAAAAGCGTCAACATAGAATGTTGGTGAGTTCATAAGCATGTTTGTATAAAAATAGTATGTTTCGGTGTTGTTTGGTAAAAATGTTGTATCCTTCCGAAAATCCAATATTTTTCAATAAAACGAATTGTTTGTGTATTTCTGTAAACCATTAGTAGTTGTATGCACTTCTCTTTAAATCACGTGGATGTATGATCCCAGAAAATCCCATATTTTCTGATTGTATGTATCTGTAGTCTTAAACCCCACTACCGGAACAGTAATATTGTTGTATTGAAGAGTAGTGTGTAGTTTTATATTATATAAAACTAGTTAAGTATAAGTTTTTCCCCATATTAAAACGGTATTGTTAATCTCTACATGAGTCGTTACAGCCATGCTTGATGTGACTGTTATGCATGTCATCATGTTCTTCAGGCATCGGTATCGGTAAGATATTTGTCACCCTAGATTGCCCCGTCTAGCTGTAGCGAACAGCTCATGTGTGGGGGTGTCAATCCCCGTATAGATCTATACACAATTATCTCGCTCTCCCTCCAGGAGACTCTGGTTATAACTACAGGACTTAAAGCGTACGCTAGGTAGGTATAGTGAAGATGATGTCTTACTGGAGCATTAACGGTTCATTGTAAAGTTCTACCCTTGTTATTGAATATTTATGACTTCTAGTTTAAGACATGTTGATTTTTCTGTCATAAACTGTTTTGTGAAAGCGATTTCGATTGAGCTATTTCCATATATTAACTTAAATAGCTTTTAGTAACCATGTCTAGTTGTACCGTGTTTGTAAGTACTAGAATACCGTGGGTAATAAACCACCCAAAAATACTTATGAAAATAGTTTTACAATTATTTTACTAAAAATATTCTATTTGGAGTAAAATATCAACTTAGTATCACTCCTTACATTCCGAAAATTTAGAGTATGATTTATGTCCACAAATATTTACGTAACAAATATGTTATTACTTGTATTCTTCAAAATTTCGAAGAGATAATAACCTTTTGAAACAAGTTTTGTACCATGTTCATCACAAATTTTAGATGCATGTAAATATCCCATGGTCAAACGAAATCTAGCAAGCATAGAGTTTATATAACACGATTTTATGAGGCATTAACATGATATATTTCAAAATCTAAGCATAAATTTCTACTTAAACATGTAAGTGCGTACGAATATCCAATGGTTAACCGAAAGTGGAATTGTATCCCCCCCCCCCCAAAAAAAAAAAACAAAACATGAAAAACACGAAATAGTGGGGTATGAAGCTCACCTTGGGTCTTTTTATGGAAAGGTTTGAAGTGTGGGGAAGAGTTTGTTGAGCCAAGCACTAGGATACTCTTGAAGAACAACTTGGAACTTCTAACACCTTATGAAGAGTGCACACGAAATTTGTGTGTAAATAGGTATGAAATGAACATAACTAAGTGTAAGAACACTAGCAGTTTGTTGAAATACTTACCAAGAAACTAAGAATCACTTAGATGATGGAAGTATTGGAAGAACTTAGCCCTTGTTCTTGAAGATATTTGGAAACTGCTTAATGTTGGAGCATCAGAGAGAATGGAGTAAAGAAATGGGATACAAATGAAATGAAACAAGGTTCCAGTCGTGGGTTATGAGGTACAGAAATGGCATAGATACTTAATGGGTTATTGGAGGTATTGTATTGTAATTCGGTGGATAATAAGAGGTAAAGGTGAATTTAGCTTCCCATGACAACTTTTACGTACATGAAATCTATTAAACAACTGTTATCCCACTAGAAAGTCCTTGAATTGGCCGAACACATATTAAATATTCAAAGCATGACCTATTTTAACCCAAATTAAATAGAAATCAGTTTTAAAGTTTAGAAATGAGGAAATCGGTCCTATATGGGCCCTTATATGGAGAATTCGTTCTTGTGAGGCCCAACACAAGTGGTGTTCGGTTTTGTGAAGACCCAAAACACCATTTGAAATGTGTGTTCGGTCATGGAAAGTCCATGGCCGAACACCTAATTATCTTGTCTTAAAATTGTCAATTTGGCCCCTTTTGGTTTATTATGACACTAAACAAAGTGTTGCTATTTTGTCACAAGTGTTTTGCTTATAATGGTATTCAAAATAGGTCCATCTTTGGCTTAACATAGTCTATTTCAATCAAGTTACATAGAGAGAGTGTTTGTGCATGCGTACAACCCTAATTCAAAATTGCTAGTTGTGACAATTTTAGAGTAGTAGTGTTCCTTGTCAAGGAACTAGCCGATTTTATACATGAATAAGGGAGAGAATGATCTTTAGCGTTAGAGGGTTGGCATCAGAAGTTTCGGATCATAAATTTCATATTTTTTGAAGTTTTCGTAGAGAATTGTGTTGAATCTTTATGCCCAAGAATTATTATTGAGTGATATTGGTAATGACATGTGATCTTATAGGGTTACACCTTAATAAAGTTGATACTTATTGAATATTTATTAAGTATTTGATATTAATAAATGAATTCAACTCTTGTATTTAATTAGAAAAAAATTATTGTCTTATGAAAACAATAACAAAAGAAAGACAAAACTAGTAATTATATCATATAGTATGATTTATAAGTCTTGTGCAGAGTTTTGGACACTTTGGTTCACCATGGTTTAGTTAATTAATTAGTCTTTGGTTAACTAGTCAAGAAATTTTGTCTTCTTCTTTTGACCCTACGGCCAAAATTATGAAGAGGTTATGGAGGTTGCTTGTCAACCTCCATATCTTGCATACATGCCTTGTCTACCTTGACTGTTTGTTTTATAATACTTTAGAGTATTATAATGAAATGGATTTACCTTGAGTGAGATATAAAAGGAGAGTGTTTGCATGAAATTTGGCTAGTTCTTTTTCTAATCTTTCTCTCTAAAAAAAACGATACAAAATTTCAGACGAATTTATTGTTTACTTAAACCGAATAAACACGACCAAAACGTCCCAAAAAGCCAAAAATGCGATCGTATTTTTCACTTCTGCGATCGCATAAATGCATTGAAGTTTCCTAGGGTCGAAATAAGTCATTTGGAAGTTATCTGAAGAAAAAAAACCAAAAAAATGTGATTGGATTTTCCAGTTCTATGATCACATTTTTATGTTGCGACTCCTGAAACTACAACATAAATAGTATCGTACATCATTAAGGGGAAAATATGGAAAAAAAAAGCTTAATATCTGTGATTGGATATATGCTTTCTGTGATTGCATTTTTCGTTAACTTTCTTCGGAAGCTTCTGTCTTGTGTATAAATATGGGCCTCATGATTAGATTCAAACGTCAGACGGTTCCACACGACTAAAAAAACTTCTGAAGGCGATTTCTGATACCTTTCAACGGTTTCTGAAGATCTGAAGGATATGAATAATCTCACACACTTAGTTTAGATGATTATTCGGTTAATGTTTCTCTATATTAGTTTAGATTCATTTTTATCCATGTCTGGCAAAACCCTATGTGACAGTCGTCAAAATTCGAGTCGGTTTTAGATTTGACTAAACTTAGTTGCACATATAGGCACTACACATACTAGACTTAGTAACTAGAAGCTAAGTTATAACCTACTAGAAACTTGGAAACAATTAGAATCAATGGATAGTGTGCATAGATTTCACATTGATATGTGAATTCTATAACTACTTAACTGTAGAGACTATCCATATTCGGGTCATTCTTTGACTCGAACACCATTTCACGAATCATATACACACATCATGCACTTGACCTAGTAGTAGAAATTAGGTCAAAGTCTCATAGAAACTTAAGTCAAAGTTGAAGACTAGGACTAGTATACTTGATTCCTCAATTTCGCTTGAATCTCGGAGTCACTACATAGAATGCCAATAAACCGATAAAAATAAATTACAAACATTATTTATAACTATAAAAGAGTTATAATACCATTAGATAATTTAAAGTCTCAAATATTCTATTTATTTTGATATCCAAAGATTTACAAAATCTCAAGACCCTAAAAGCCATAAAAACTCATATTTATAAACTTTAACCTTAAAAATTCTATAAAAATAATTATGAAACTTATAATATGATCTTATAATAATTAAAATTATGAAAATGCATTTAAGGAAAATAAAATTTAAGTCATTAACAATTGCCCTAAATTTATAAGTCAAAAATCAAGGTTTCATGAGCAAAAACTTGGTTAGGGTGTATATTTTATAAAAAGTTTGATATTTTTATAAAAGAAATAAAATTTTTTATAAAATTAAAAGAGAGGGAGGGCATTTTACACTCAAAATCGTCCACCATCTTCCCAAGATGCTTCCCCTCTTCCCAAAACACATAATCACTCCTCTCTCACACTCCATCTCCTTCACTTCTCTCTCTCTCTCTACACTCTCTCTCACACTCCACCATTTACCACACTCAAACTCTCTCTTTCCCTCTCTAAAACCACGAAATTCTCCAGCCAAGAACATCTCTTAACCTTCAAATCTTCATCTTCTAGGGTTGTTCTTAATGGTAATCACGAAAATCCTTCAATCTCCTTCACTTTTCTTTCTAGTTTTAAAGGTTTTTCTTGCATTTCCTTGTTCTTCTACACCATTCTCTTAGAAAAATTGTGTGAATGTTCATTCACTTCAGTTTTGATGATGATGGTGGTAGATTTTCACCAAAAACATCTTGCATGTTACAAAATGGTGAAGATCCATGACCTAAACCTAAGTCAAAACCATGGAAATGCACTTTTCTACACGTTTTGGTGGAAAATCACCACATGCATCCAAAGTTTTCTTTCAAAAATGAATTTTAAACATTTCAAACTCATGAATGAACTTCAAACAAACATGCATGTGATGATCTTCAAGCTTAGAAGCTAGATCATCAAAGTATGTTGTTAAAAGCTTTCAAATATGTTCATGAAGGATTTATTTCCAAATAAACATCAAAATCTCCTTTTCTGACCAAATCCGATTTTTTCCAGATTTCTACCCACAAAATGAGATGTTCTACAAATTTCCAGAAAATAATTCATTTATTATGAATTATTATAATTATTGAAATAAAATAGGGCAATAAATCATATAAAATACTTTCTGAGGTCTATAAATTCTAGGTAAATTCGTGGATGACCCCTATGCTACATAATGATCCCACATTAAATTTCATCGGTTTTTGCTATTGTTTAGTATGGTTTTGATTTTCCTTTTTGTTTAGCCCCAATAAATCATAAAACCGCTTTAGATAATTTGAAAAGGATATATAATAATTTTCGCAGCTTATACTCTCTGTGGAAGACTTAGAAAAATATTTTCAGAATTTTGCATAATGCATTCCTATTTTTCCCCGATTTTTGTATTTATAATGGCCTAAAAATAGAAAAAATAGTTCTGCTCACCCAAAATTCATGAAAATTTACCCGAACACTTTTTAGTACATTAGGAGGCTACATAAAAATGTTGATGATTTTTCTCTTCTGTATACTATTATTCTCCTATTTTCTAAGATTAAATACACTTAAATACACAAAATCGGATTTCATTATATAAAAACCACATTTGGTATTTTTCCCAGATTATTTACTCTGTAAATGAAGTGTACAAAAATTTTGGTAATTTACTTTAACTGTTTAATAATTATTCTCCAATTAATGATTATTTAAGAGGATAAAACAAAGAAAAATAGAAAGACTAATTGAAATATATATTTTATATTTTTCACAGCTTCTACATGTATAATAAAAGTGTTACAAAAAGTTTGGGTAATTTTGGAAACTGTTTTCTATTTATCCCCATTTTTATTAGAATAAATACATAAAAATCATAAAATTGGGTTAAACAGTTTAGAAACCCCTTTTTATATTTTTCCCAGCTTAATTATGTGTAATGACATTGTTATAAAACGTTTGGGGTATTTTCATAACTGATTTCTATTTTTCATGAATTTGTATCTATTTAGAGAATTAAATATATGAAAAATGGTTATACATATTTATAATCCATGAAAATTTATCTAGAAGTCTTTTAGTACATTTAGAACCAAAATCTGAAGTTTGGTAATTTTTATTAACTGTTTAGTATTTTTCATGATTTTATGGTTATTCAAGAAACTAAAATCGTGAAAAATAATCAGACAAATCAAAAATTCAAGAAAATTTATCTTGAGGTCTTTGACTTCAATTAAAACTAAAGTGCAAACTTTGGGAAATTTTAGAACTAAATTAATTTAGTTTTTGAATATTTAATCATTGGAATACCTCTTAAAATGTTAAATATTAGCATTTCAATAATGGGAAATTTCCACTTAAATTGTTATATAACAATTGATTCATTGAAATTAAATTTTCACAGAAAAATGTTTGTAACTTATCAATATTAAATTTTGACACACTATTGGCATAATTCTATTGTAGTAGTATGTATACTAGCGTTAGATTTCGATTAGAGACTCATTAGTGTGTAACATCGTTGTAGGAAAACGATAGTGGTACGAGTGGAGCGTAGTTCAAGGCACCATTTGCATCATCTCAATGCATATTGTGAGTATTCACGCACTCCCCTATTTTCAATTTTTATGTTTTGGGGTGGAAAAGCATGTCCCGAAAAATTATTATTTGAATGGTGTATTTAAATTGATTTGTATCAAACATGATTGCTATTTTATTGCTATATCTCTCTATGTATGTCTATGCAACACGGAACATGAGAACTTATCGTACTAAGGCCCTTCCCTTATCTCTAACCATTAACTCTTTGAGCCAATGGTCATTATGGATAGCGATATTAGGAATTGACAACTCCTCACTCGCCCTATTGCTGGAGTGCATGATACCATATTCATTTATGGAACGATAAGCATAGATCTTGATAGGGCTTCAGTCATAGGTTTGGTTGAGACTCATTGTTTGCTCATACACATACAAACTCGTTACTTATTATAGCAATAAAATTGTTTATTATTTATAGCAATGAACTTTGTTTCTCATTACAACAACGAACTTTTATTATTGAAAACTCATATACATATTTTAGCAATGAAATTGTTTGCTCCTTGTAGCAACGAAATTGATTGCTCATTTTAGCAATGAAACTTGTTTACTCGTTTGAGTAACGAACTTTATCTTCCATGAGAATATGAATGTTGCATGTTATTTGGGCAACATACCTTATCTCTCATGATGACAAAGAACTTTGTTTTTACAAACTTATTTACTCATTTTAACAATATACTTTTATTATTGGAAAATTTTATCAAAACTTTGATTTCAATTCATGGAACCAGTATTATTTTGTTTATCTGTGAGTACTCACCAACTATTTTTATAGTTGACGCTCGTTTTACATGCTTTTTCAGGAATCATCGAGTAAGTGGCACTTAGGGACACTTCACTTTTAGGAGCATTCGCATGTGTTGTATTTCAATTTACATTGTAATTTCTTTTAAAAGTTGTTCAAACCCATTGTGAATTTGTAATGATTTTTAATACTATGGTTGGTGTTGTCTTTTAACTTTTGCGATGAAACCCTTTGTACTGCCACGCCCTGTGTTTCCGCTTTAGCGGGGTGTGACAGAAAATGGTATCAGAGCCGAAGGTTATAGAGAATACCGGTTTTCCTTTGGAGAACCACAACTATAGCCAAAAATTTTCAAAATGTTTTTAAAATACTGAACATACTACTAGTATAACTAATTCGAGTACACATTATTAGACTTTAATTAAGTATAGCCTGGCCAACTATGCTTAATTAAGGAAAATTAATGCGATGCTGGAAACGGTTATGGTAGAATTATGTTCAAAACAATTTTCAACTTAAACTTTTGAAAAACAAATTTTTTTTTCGGTGTGCGTACGGGCATTACATATTATAGGCATTCATCTAGATACACTTAGAAACTAAGTGCACTTTTATAACAATGCCTTTATTTAGAAATACTCTTATCCCTTATCAAGTGATAGGTTAACCACTTAGGTTGTATCACTAGCCACTCTAGGAGCAATGCACTTAGTACTGATAATGGGTATTCCTCGGTAGCTATTGACTTTAGATGTAAGGTTAGTAGCTAGATATACACTAGTAATAATCTTAAGTCGAAACCTATACCAATTATTCCTCAATACATCTTCATCGTCTTCGTACTAGAGTTACAACTAGGAAAGCGTTCCGATACTGACATGGATGAAAATTGGAGCATCGCGTAAGGAGGTAGATGAGTCGTTTCTAAGTAATCACTTGGATACCATTGGTGGGCATTTCGGATTCGACTCACAAGGAGACACAAAGGTTTAACCTATTGCTACTAATACGTGAGACCTTATTACTACGCTACGATTTAGCTTTAGGTTGTTTCCACCTTCAGGTTAAAACTTAACATAGGATATCCCTTTGACCTCTATAAAAGGCCACGAAACTGCATTGACACCATAAAACGTTTTTTCAAACAATTTTCTTGCCCTTTATCTTAGGGAAAAAGATATCGGTACTAGTCTTATACTCGCCTTGTACTCGCCTTAGTATTTAGGTACGATCAGCTACACTAATATACTTATTCCTTACTTCTTAATCTTCCATCGAAAAATTATTTCGCTTCATCGGTTTTATTTATCATAAATAAAATATTTTATAACCACTTCAATCAACTTAGTAGACATTTCTTAACAATGTAAGCAATATTCTCGCTAAAAATCTTTTGACAACTTGCTTTAACTTAACACTTTTCTTCAAAACTCAATTTAACCATTATTGGTTTTAACCTTGCTATTTCAATTTTATTTCAAATCCATTTCAATGGATAGATGTGTTTTTAAGGGCATATAAACCATTTTAAACATTGCTTACCATTTTGACACGTCTTCGAAAAACTAGAAACATTTTCTTTTATAATCGTGTTTAAACTCTTTGCTATAAAACTTAAACATATGACGTTAAAGTTCATATTATGTGTAAAAGCTTCATCGGATCTTCAAACCACTTTTGTTTTAAGACTTTTGACTACCTTCTCATTTAGGCATTGTACTTTACTTAAATGTGTTTTCTTGAAACCCAACACGGTATTTTTACAACTTTCTAATTTAAACATGTTTATAAGAAATCTCTAATTCCTACATTTCCAACATACCTCATTTTTTTTATTTTTTTTTATTTTTTTTTTATTTCAAATTAGTTTTATAATTTGTAAAGTTTCTAAAATTTAAAGAATTGAAAACTTAGTGTTCACTTTTAAATTTCCAGTGAGGCACTTTCAAATAAAAAAAGTAATTATTCTTTTAAATATGTTAAGTATTTACCTTATTCATTTTAACCATTGTTGGACCCCAGTCAAAAAAAAAGTCAAAATTGTCAGATTTTCAATTGCCATTTGTAGGGCTTCTTCTTTTTCACAAATGGAGTTTAACTTAATAAGTATCTTATGAATTTTTAGCAATCCTTAGCAAACACTTTAGAACTCCCACATGTCTATTTAATCATCAATATACATCAAATATTGAAGTTTGAAATATATCTCAACTTGGTTTTAAATCTACCTATAGGTATTGTTCTTATAATTTTAACAATAACAATCATTGCCGCCGCTACCTTCCTTTTTCTTTCCCCCGCACTTGATTTCTTGCTCTCCTTATGACTTTAGATCTCGCACACCCATAATAGTAACATAATACATTGTCTAACTTTGTTTCTGTCTATTTTGCTTCTCCTGGTATCATGTTTGTACACATACATACTAGAAGTCTATCCTTTCGTTTTGAGCGATTAATACATGTATAGTCATGAGGCATACCTTTGATTTAGTCAACTTGGATATATTCAATTACGCCTTTTATCATATATATCTTGTTTTTATTTTGAAATCTACTATAAACAAGTGATCTTTATTTACATTTGCTCTTTCGTTCTAAGTTCGGAAACTTGATATAAAATGCAATTTTCATTGTATTTTTCCTTATAATTAATACATAAGATGAATACCCTTATGCTTATCATTTTTCTATATTCGAACATTATATGTGAAGGCTATATTTCCTTATGTTCTTCTTTTCTTTAAATACATCAAAAGTTTTGAATTTTACGATTATCTATTTTCTAAATGATTGTTTTTATAGAAACACTAGACTATGAATGCACTATTTTCAATGATCGATATTTTTACTCCTTTCTTAAAATAGCATTCTACTTTGCAATTTTCAGTGAGTTCCTAAACTCTCAAACTTGTTTTCATAAGTATTCTGACTCCTCGTAAACTTGAATTTGTCCTGATTTTGACAATTGGACAATTTCTCAAAAGTTTAATACAAATATTTCTATACAAATTCCTTTAATGACGTCTTAAACCTTTAACCTTAATTAATCTTTATATTATTTCACTACTTTGTTGGATCGCCACACATGTATCTTCATTATCTTGGAATTATTACACATTTTGATAATAGTGAGATTAATTATCATTTATAAACACACATTTTGATAACAGTGAGATTTTTATCACTTCTAAGCACTTAAAATGCTATCTACACAATGTGATTTAATTTATCATAAACTTTCACCGCCTTCATTAGAAACAATGACTCTCTAATTATATATACTCTTCGAATATAGTTCTATTATTGTAAGAGTAACCGTAGTAGTAATTATAGCCTCGGAGATCCTCAATCATTTCGTAATTTATTTTGTGGACGACACTTAAATAGCCTTTACATTTGAGATGTACCAAAACTTCGTTGCCTACCCTTGGTACGTATTTTTAGGAACTTACCCTCGATCGCTTCCCTTTCATTCGTGCTACCCCTTCTTATTTCGAAATATATATTTTCCAGAGGTAATAGCTAACCCGGAAGTGAACAAATTGTTCCTAATCTCTTCTTTACTAGGTGGCGAATTTACACTTAGTGCTAATTTAGAATGCGACTTAAGCATCAATGCGGATTTAACGCTCAGTGCAGTTGGTGCTTCAGCAAAACTTCTACCGCTCTCTTAATTCAGATAATATCTAACTAGATGATCTTTTTCGAATAGGTCGCTATGGTTGGATCATGATTCCACGACCCAAATTTTCCATAATCTAGACGAAAGAACTCGAATTAAGGAAACACTAACTTGACTATAGCTAAAGAATTGGGCTCTTCCTTTGAGGAAATAAACCCAAAATAATCAAAGAACACTTCAAGTCACCACCTCCCGAACGATACAATTGTATTCGGCTGAGTTCTAATATAATACGTCACGAATTTAATTTCGGGACGAAATTCTTTCAACCGGGGGAGACTGTGACAGTCGTCAAAATTCGAGTCGGTTTTAGATTTGACTAAACTTAGTTGCACATATAGGCACTACACATACTAGACTTAGTAACTAGAAGCTAAGTTATAACCTACTAGAAACTTGGAAACAATTAGAATCAATGGATAGTGTGCATAGATTTCACATTGATATGTGAATTCTATAACTACTTAACTGTAGAGACTATCCATATTCGGGTCATTCTTTGACTCGAACACCATTTCACGAATCATATACACACATCATGCACTTGACCTAGTAGTAGAAATTAGGTCAAAGTCTCATAAAAACTTAAGTCAAAGTTGAAGACTAGGACTAGTATACTTGATTCCTCAATTTCGCTTGAATCTCGGAGTCACTACATAGAATGCCAATAAACCGATAAAAATAAATTACAAACATTATTTATAACTATAAAAGAGTTATAATACCATTAGATAATTTAAAGTCTCAAATATTCTATTTATTTTGATATCCAAAGATTTACAAAATCTCAAGACCCTAAAAGCCATAAAAACTCATATTTATAAACTTTAACCTTAAAAATTCTATAAAAATAATTATGAAACTTATATATGATCTTATAATAATTAAAATTATGAAAATGCATTTAAGGAAAATAAAATTTAAGTCATTAACAATTGCCCTAAATTTATAAGTCAAAAATCAAGGTTTCATGAGCAAAAACTTGGTTAGGGTGTATATTTTATAAAAAGTTTGATATTTTTATAAAATAAATAAAATTTTTTATAAAATTAAAAGAGAGGGAGGGCATTTTACACTCAAAATCGTCCACCCTCTTCCCAAGATGCTTCCCCTCTTCCCAAAACACATAATCACTCCTCTCTCACACTCCATCTCCTTCACTTCTCTCTCTCTCTCTACACTCTCTCTCACACTCCACCATTTACCACACTCAAACTCTCTCTTTCCCTCTCTAAAACCACGAAATTCTCCAGCCAAGAACATCTCTTAACCTTCAAATCTTCATCTTCTAGGGTTGTTCTTAATGGTAATCACGAAAATCCTTCAATCTCCTTCACTTTTCTTTCTAGTTTTAAAGGTTTTTCTTGCATTTCCTTGTTCTTCTACACCATTCTCTTAGAAAAATTGTGTGAATGTTCATTCACTTCAGTTTTGATGATGATGGTGGTAGATTTTCACCAAAAACATCTTGCATGTTACAAAATGGTGAAGATCCATGACCTAAACCTAAGTCAAAACCATGGAAATGCACTTTTCTACACGTTTTGGTGGAAAATCACCACATGCATCCAAAGTTTTCTTTCAAAAATGAATTTTAAACATTTCAAACTCATGGATGAACTTCAAACAAACATGCATGTGATGATCTTCAAGCTTAGAAGCTAGATCATCAAAGTATGTTGTTAAAAGCTTTCAAATATGTTCATGAAGGATTTATTTCCAAATAAACATCAAAATCTCCTTTTCTGACCAAATCCGATTTTTTCCAGATTTCTACCCACAAAATGAGATGTTCTACAAATTTCCAGAAAATAATTCATTTATTATGAATTATTATAATTATTGAAATAAAATAGGGCAATAAATCATATAAAATACTTTCTGAGGTCTATAAATTCTAGGTAAATTCGTGGATGACCCCTATGCTACATAATGATCCCACATTAAATTTCATCGGTTTTTGCTATTGTTTAGTATGGTTTTGATTTTTCTTTTTGTTTAGCCCCAATAAATCATAAAACCGCTTTAGATAATTTGAAAAGGATATATAATAATTTTCGCAGCTTATACTCTCTGTGGAAGACTTAGAAAAATATTTTCAGAATTTTGCATAATGCATTCCTATTTTTCCCCGATTTTTGTATTTATAATGGCCTAAAAATAGAAAAAATAGTTCTGCTCACCCAAAATTCATGAAAATTTACCCGAACACTTTTTAGTACATTAGGAGGCTACATAAAAATGTTGATGATTTTTCTCTTCTGTATACTATTATTCTCCTATTTTCTAAGATTAAATACACTTAAATACACAAAATCGGATTTCATTATATAAAAACCACATTTGGTATTTTTCCCAGATTATTTACTCTGTAAATGAAGTGTACAAAAATTTTGGTAATTTACTTTAACTGTTTAATAATTATTCTCCAATTAATGATTATTTAAGAGGATAAAACAAAGAAAAATAGAAAGACTAATTGAAATATATATTTTATATTTTTCACAGCTTCTACATGTATAATAAAAGTGTTACAAAAAGTTTGGGTAATTTTGGAAATTGTTTTCTATTTATCCCCATTTTTATTAGAATAAATACATAAAAATCATAAAATTGGGTTAAACAGTTTAGAAACCCCTTTTTATATTTTTCCCAGCTTAATTATGTGTAATGACATTGTTATAAAACGTTTGGGGTATTTTCATAACTGATTTCTATTTTTCATGAATTTGTATCTATTTAGAGAATTAAATATATGAAAAATGGTTATACATATTTATAATCCATGAAAATTTATCTAGAAGTCTTTTAGTACATTTAGAACCAAAATCTGAAGTTTGGTAATTTTTATTAACTGTTTAGTATTTTTCATGATTTTATGGTTATTCAAGAAACTAAAATCGTGAAAAATAATCAGACAAATCAAAAATTCAAGAAAATTTATCTTGAGGTCTTTGACTTCAATTAAAACTAAAGTGCAAACTTTGGGAAATTTTAGAACTAAATTAATTTAGTTTTTGAATATTTAATCATTGGAATACCTCTTAAAATGTTAAATATTAGCATTTCAATAATGGGAAATTTCCACTTAAATTGTTATATAACAATTGATTCATTGAAATTAAATTTTCACAGAAAAATGTTTGTAACTTATCAATATTAAATTTTGACACACTATTGGCATAATTCTATTGTAGTAGTATGTATACTAGCGTTAGATTTCGATTAGAGACTCATTAGTGTGTAACATCGTTGTAGGAAAACGATAGTGGTACGAGTGGAGCGTAGTTCAAGGCACCATTTGCATCATCTCAATGCATATTGTGAGTATTCACGCACTCCCCTATTTTCAATTTTTATGTTTTGGGGTGGAAAAGCATGTCCCGAAAAATTATTATTTGAATGTTGTATTTAAATTGATTTGTATCAAACATGATTGCTATTTTATTGCTATATCTCTCTATGTATGTCTATGCAACACGGAACATGAGAACTTATCGTACTAAGGCCCTTCCCTTATCTCTAACCATTAACTCTTTGAGCCAATGGTCATTATGGATAGCGATATTAGGAATTGACAACTCCTCACTCGCCCTATTGCTGGAGTGCATGATACCATATTCATTTATGGAACGATAAGCATAGATCTTGATAGGGCTTCAGTCATAGGTTTGGTTGAGACTCATTGTTTGCTCATACACATACAAACTCGTTACTTATTATAGCAATAAAATTGTTTATTAGTTATAGCAATGAACTTTGTTTCTCATTACAACAACGAACTTTTATTATTGAAAACTCATATACATATTTTAGCAATGAAATTGTTTGCTCCTTGTAGCAACGAAATTGATTGCTCATTTTAGCAATGAAACTTGTTTACTCGTTTGAGTAACGAACTTTATCTTCCATGAGAATATGAATGTTGCATGTTATTTGGGCAACATACCTTATCTCTCATGATGACAAAGAACTTTGTTTTTACAAACTTATTTACTCATTTTAACAATATACTTTTATTATTGGAAAATTTTATCAAAACTTTGATTTCAATTCATGGAACCAGTATTATTTTGTTTATCTGTGAGTACTCACCAACTATTTTTATAGTTGACGCTCGTTTTACATGCTTTTTCAGGAATCATCGAGTAAGTGGCACTTAGGGACACTTCACTTTTAGGAGCATTCGCATGTGTTGTATTTCAATTTACATTGTAATTTCTTTTAAAAGTTGTTCAAACCCATTGTGAATTTGTAATGATTTTTAATACTATGGTTGGTGTTGTCTTTTAACTTTTGCGATGAAACCCTTTGTACTGCCACGCCCTGTGTTTCCGCTTTAGCGGGGTGTGACAGAAAATGGTATCAGAGCCGAAGGTTATAGAGAATACCGGTTTTCCTTTGGAGAACCACAACTATAGCCAAAAATTTTCAAAATGTTTTTAAAATACTGAACATACTACTAGTATAACTAATTCGAGTACACATTATTAGACTTTAATTAAGTATAGCCTGGCCAACTATGCTTAATTAAGGAAAATTAATGCGATGCTGGAAACGGTTATGGTAGAATTATGTTCAAAACAATTTTCAACTTAAACTTTTGAAAAACAAATTTTTTTTTCGGTGTGCGTACGGGCATTGCATATTATAGGCATTCATCTAGATACACTTAGAAACTAAGTGCACTTTTATAACAATGCCTTTATTTAGAAATACTCTTATCCCTTATCAAGTGATAGGTTAACCACTTAGGTTGTATCACTAGCCACTCTAGGAGCAATGCACTTAGTACTGATAATGGGTATTCCTCGGTAGCTATTGACTTTAGATGTAAGGTTAGTAGCTAGATATACACTAGTAATAATCTTAAGTCGAAACCTATACCAATTATTCCTCAATACATCTTCATCGTCTTCGTACTAGAGTTACAACTAGGAAAGCGTTCCGATACTGACATGGATGAAAATTGGAGCATCGCGTAAGGAGGTAGATGAGTCGTTTCTAAGTAATCACTTGGATACCATTGGTGGGCATTTCGGATTCGACTCACAAGGAGACACAAAGGTTTAACCTATTGCTACTAATACGTGAGACCTTATTACTACGCTACGATTTAGCTTTAGGTTGTTTCCACCTTCAGGTTAAAACTTAACATAGGATATCCCTTTGACCTCTATAAAAGGCCACGAAACTGCATTGACACCATAAAACGTTTTTTCAAACAATTTTCTTGCCCTTTATCTTAGGGAAAAAGATATCGGTACTAGTCTTATACTCGCCTTGTACTCGCCTTAGTATTTAGGTACGATCAGCTACACTAATATACTTATTCCTTACTTCTTAATCTTCCATCGAAAAATTATTTCGCTTCATCGGTTTTATTTATCATAAATAAAATATTTTATAACCACTTCAATCAACTTAGTAGACATTTCTTAACAATGTAAGCAATATTCTCGCTAAAAATCTTTTGACAACTTGCTTTAACTTAACACTTTTCTTCAAAACTCAATTTAACCATTATTGGTTTTAACCTTGCTATTTCAATTTTATTTCAAATCCATTTCAATGGATAGATGTGTTTTTAAGGGCATATAAACCATTTTAAACATTGCTTACCATTTTGACACGTCTTCGAAAAACTAGAAACATTTTCTTTTATAATCGTGTTTAAACTCTTTGCTATAAAACTTAAACATATGACGTTAAAGTTCATATTATGTGTAAAAGCTTCATCGGATCTTCAAACCACTTTTGTTTTAAGACTTTTGACTACCTTCTCATTTAGGCATTGTACTTTACTTAAATGTGTTTTCTTGAAACCCAACACGGTATTTTTACAACTTTCTAATTTAAACATGTTTATAAGAAATCTCTAATTCCTACATTTCCAACATACCTCATTTTTTTTATTTTTTTTTATTTTTTTTTTATTTCAAATTAGTTTTATAATTTGTAAAGTTTCTAAAATTTAAAGAATTGAAAACTTAGTGTTCACTTTTAAATTTCCAGTGAGGCACTTTCAAATAAAAAAAGTAATTATTCTTTTAAATATGTTAAGTATTTACCTTATTCATTTTAACCATTGTTGGACCCCAGTCAAAAAAAAAAGTCAAAATTGTCAGATTTTCAATTGCCATTTGTAGGGCTTCTTCTTTTTCACAAATGGAGTTTAACTTAATAAGTATCTTATGAATTTTTAGCAATCCTTAGCAAACACTTTAGAACTCCCACATGTCTATTTAATCATCAATATACATCAAATATTGAAGTTTGAAATATATCTCAACTTGGTTTTAAATCTACCTATAGGTATTGTTCTTATAATTTTAACAATAACAATCATTGCCGCCGCTACCTTCCTTTTTCTTTCCCCCGCACTTGATTTCTTGCTCTCCTTATGACTTTAGATCTCGCACACCCATAATAGTAACATAATACATTGTCTAACTTTGTTTCTGTCTATTTTGCTTCTCCTGGTATCATGTTTGTACACATACATACTAGAAGTCTATCCTTTCGTTTTGAGCGATTAATACATGTATAGTCATGAGGCATACCTTTGATTTAGTCAACTTGGATATATTCAATTACGCCTTTTATCATATATATCTTGTTTTTATTTTGAAATCTACTATAAACAAGTGATCTTTATTTACATTTGCTCTTTCGTTCTAAGTTCGGAAACTTGATATAAAATGCAATTTTCATTGTATTTTTCCTTATAATTAATACATAAGATGAATACCCTTATGCTTATCATTTTTCTATATTCGAACATTATATGTGAAGGCTATATTTCCTTATGTTCTTCTTTTCTTTAAATACATCAAAAGTTTTGAATTTTACGATTATCTATTTTCTAAATGATTGTTTTTATAGAAACACTAGACTATGAATGCACTATTTTCAATGATCGATATTTTTACTCCTTTCTTAAAATAGCATTCTACTTTGCAATTTTCAGTGAGTTCCTAAACTCTCAAACTTGTTTTCATAAGTATTCTGACTCCTCGTAAACTTGAATTTGTCCTGATTTTGACAATTGGACAATTTCTCAAAAGTTTAATACAAATATTTCTATACAAATTCCTTTAATGACGTCTTAAACCTTTAACCTTAATTAATCTTTATATTATTTCACTACTTTGTTGGATCGCCACACATGTATCTTCATTATCTTGGAATTATTACACATTTTGATAATAGTGAGATTAATTATCATTTATAAACACACATTTTGATAACAGTGAGATTTTTATCACTTCTAAGCACTTAAAATGCTATCTACACAATGTGATTTAATTTATCATAAACTTTCACCGCCTTCATTAGAAACAATGACTCTCTAATTATATATACTCTTCGAATATAGTTCTATTATTGTAAGAGTAACCGTAGTAGTAATTATAGCCTCGGAGATCCTCAATCATTTCGTAATTTATTTTGTGGACGACACTTAAATAGCCTTTACATTTGAGATGTACCAAAACTTCGTTGCCTACCCTTGGTACGTATTTTTAGGAACTTACCCTCGATCGCTTCCCTTTCATTCGTGCTACCCCTTCTTATTTCGAAATATATATTTTCCAGAGGTAATAGCTAACCCGGAAGTGAACAAATTGTTCCTAATCTCTTCTTTACTAGGTGGCGAATTTACACTTAGTGCTAATTTAGAATGCGACTTAAGCATCAATGCGGATTTAACGCTCAGTGCAGTTGGTGCTTCAGCAAAACTTCTACCGCTCTCTTAATTCAGATAATATCTAACTAGATGATCTTTTTCGAATAGGTCGCTATGGTTGGATCATGATTCCACGACCCAAATTTTCCATAATCTAGACGAAAGAACTCGAATTAAGGAAACACTAACTTGACTATAGCTAAAGAATTGGGCTCTTCCTTTGAGGAAATAAACCCAAAATAATCAAAGAACACTTCAAGTCACCACCTCCCGAACGATACAATTGTATTCGGCTGAGTTCTAATATAATACGTCACGAATTTAATTTCGGGACGAAATTCTTTCAACCGGGGGAGACTGTGACAGTCGTCAAAATTCGAGTCGGTTTTAGATTTGACTAAACTTAGTTGCACATATAGGCACTACACATACTAGACTTAGTAACTAGAAGCTAAGTTATAACCTACTAGAAACTTGGAAACAATTAGAATCAATGGATAGTGTGCATAGATTTCACATTGATATGTGAATTCTATAACTACTTAACTGTAGAGACTATCCATATTCGGGTCATTCTTTGACTCGAACACCATTTCACGAATCATATACACACATCATGCACTTGACCTAGTAGTAGAAATTAGGTCAAAGTCTCATAAAAACTTAAGTCAAAGTTGAAGACTAGGACTAGTATACTTGATTCCTCAATTTCGCTTGAATCTCGGAGTCACTACATAGAATGCCAATAAACCGATAAAAATAAATTACAAACATTATTTATAACTATAAAAGAGTTATAATACCATTAGATAATTTAAAGTCTCAAATATTCTATTTATTTTGATATCCAAAGATTTACAAAATCTCAAGACCCTAAAAGCCATAAAAACTCATATTTATAAACTTTAACCTTAAAAATTCTATAAAAATAATTATGAAACTTATATATGATCTTATAATAATTAAAATTATGAAAATGCATTTAAGGAAAATAAAATTTAAGTCATTAACAATTGCCCTAAATTTATAAGTCAAAAATCAAGGTTTCATGAGCAAAAACTTGGTTAGGGTGTATATTTTATAAAAAGTTTGATATTTTTATAAAATAAATAAAATTTTTTATAAAATTAAAAGAGAGGGAGGGCATTTTACACTCAAAATCGTCCACCCTCTTCCCAAGATGCTTCCCCTCTTCCCAAAACACATAATCACTCCTCTCTCACACTCCATCTCCTTCACTTCTCTCTCTCTCTCTACACTCTCTCTCACACTCCACCATTTACCACACTCAAACTCTCTCTTTCCCTCTCTAAAACCACGAAATTCTCCAGCCAAGAACATCTCTTAACCTTCAAATCTTCATCTTCTAGGGTTGTTCTTAATGGTAATCACGAAAATCCTTCAATCTCCTTCACTTTTCTTTCTAGTTTTAAAGGTTTTTCTTGCATTTCCTTGTTCTTCTACACCATTCTCTTAGAAAAATTGTGTGAATGTTCATTCACTTCAGTTTTGATGATGATGGTGGTAGATTTTCACCAAAAACATCTTGCATGTTACAAAATGGTGAAGATCCATGACCTAAACCTAAGTCAAAACCATGGAAATGCACTTTTCTACACGTTTTGGTGGAAAATCACCACATGCATCCAAAGTTTTCTTTCAAAAATGAATTTTAAACATTTCAAACTCATGAATGAACTTCAAACAAACATGCATGTGATGATCTTCAAGCTTAGAAGCTAGATCATCAAAGTATGTTGTTAAAAGCTTTCAAATATGTTCATGAAGGATTTATTTCCAAATAAACATCAAAATCTCCTTTTCTGACCAAATCCGATTTTTTCCAGATTTCTACCCACAAAATGAGATGTTCTACAAATTTCCAGAAAATAATTCATTTATTATGAATTATTATAATTATTGAAATAAAATAGGGCAATAAATCATATAAAATACTTTCTGAGGTCTATAAATTCTAGGTAAATTCGTGGATGACCCCTATGCTACATAATGATCCCACATTAAATTTCATCGGTTTTTGCTATTGTTTAGTATGGTTTTGATTTTTCTTTTTGTTTAGCCCCAATAAATCATAAAACCGCTTTAGATAATTTGAAAAGGATATATAATAATTTTCGCAGCTTATACTCTCTGTGGAAGACTTAGAAAAATATTTTCAGAATTTTGCATAATGCATTCCTATTTTTCCCCGATTTTTGTATTTATAATGGCCTAAAAATAGAAAAAATAGTTCTGCTCACCCAAAATTCATGAAAATTTACCCGAACACTTTTTAGTACATTAGGAGGCTACATAAAAATGTTGATGATTTTTCTCTTCTGTATACTATTATTCTCCTATTTTCTAAGATTAAATACACTTAAATACACAAAATCGGATTTCATTATATAAAAACCACATTTGGTATTTTTCCCAGATTATTTACTCTGTAAATGAAGTGTACAAAAATTTTGGTAATTTACTTTAACTGTTTAATAATTATTCTCCAATTAATGATTATTTAAGAGGATAAAACAAAGAAAAATAGAAAGACTAATTGAAATATATATTTTATATTTTTCACAGCTTCTACATGTATAATAAAAGTGTTACAAAAAGTTTGGGTAATTTTGGAAATTGTTTTCTATTTATCCCCATTTTTATTAGAATAAATACATAAAAATCATAAAATTGGGTTAAACAGTTTAGAAACCCCTTTTTATATTTTTCCCAGCTTAATTATGTGTAATGACATTGTTATAAAACGTTTGGGGTATTTTCATAACTGATTTCTATTTTTCATGAATTTGTATCTATTTAGAGAATTAAATATATGAAAAATGGTTATACATATTTATAATCCATGAAAATTTATCTAGAAGTCTTTTAGTACATTTAGAACCAAAATCTGAAGTTTGGTAATTTTTATTAACTGTTTAGTATTTTTCATGATTTTATGGTTATTCAAGAAACTAAAATCGTGAAAAATAATCAGACAAATCAAAAATTCAAGAAAATTTATCTTGAGGTCTTTGACTTCAATTAAAACTAAAGTGCAAACTTTGGGAAATTTTAGAACTAAATTAATTTAGTTTTTGAATATTTAATCATTGGAATACCTCTTAAAATGTTAAATATTAGCATTTCAATAATGGGAAATTTCCACTTAAATTGTTATATAACAATTGATTCATTGAAATTAAATTTTCACAGAAAAATGTTTGTAACTTATCAATATTAAATTTTGACACACTATTGGCATAATTCTATTGTAGTAGTATGTATACTAGCGTTAGATTTCGATTAGAGACTCATTAGTGTGTAACATCGTTGTAGGAAAACGATAGTGGTACGAGTGGAGCGTAGTTCAAGGCACCATTTGCATCATCTCAATGCATATTGTGAGTATTCACGCACTCCCCTATTTTCAATTTTTATGTTTTGGGGTGGAAAAGCATGTCCCGAAAAATTATTATTTGAATGGTGTATTTAAATTGATTTGTATCAAACATGATTGCTATTTTATTGCTATATCTCTCTATGTATGTCTATGCAACACGGAACATGAGAACTTATCGTACTAAGGCCCTTCCCTTATCTCTAACCATTAACTCTTTGAGCCAATGGTCATTATGGATAGCGATATTAGGAATTGACAACTCCTCACTCGCCCTATTGCTGGAGTGCATGATACCATATTCATTTATGGAACGATAAGCATAGATCTTGATAGGGCTTCAGTCATAGGTTTGGTTGAGACTCATTGTTTGCTCATACACATACAAACTCGTTACTTATTATAGCAATAAAATTGTTTATTATTTATAGCAATGAACTTTGTTTCTCATTACAACAACGAACTTTTATTATTGAAAACTCATATACATATTTTAGCAATGAAATTGTTTGCTCCTTGTAGCAACGAAATTGATTGCTCATTTTAGCAATGAAACTTGTTTACTCGTTTGAGTAACGAACTTTATCTTCCATGAGAATATGAATGTTGCATGTTATTTGGGCAACATACCTTATCTCTCATGATGACAAAGAACTTTGTTTTTACAAACTTATTTACTCATTTTAACAATATACTTTTATTATTGGAAAATTTTATCAAAACTTTGATTTCAATTCATGGAACCAGTATTATTTTGTTTATCTGTGAGTACTCACCAACTATTTTTATAGTTGACGCTCGTTTTACATGCTTTTTCAGGAATCATCGAGTAAGTGGCACTTAGGGACACTTCACTTTTAGGAGCATTCGCATGTGTTGTATTTCAATTTACATTGTAATTTCTTTTAAAAGTTGTTCAAACCCATTGTGAATTTGTAATGATTTTTAATACTATGGTTGGTGTTGTCTTTTAACTTTTGCGATGAAACCCTTTGTACTGCCACGCCCTGTGTTTCCGCTTTAGCGGGGTGTGACAGAAAATGGTATCAGAGCCGAAGGTTATAGAGAATACCGGTTTTCCTTTGGAGAACCACAACTATAGCCAAAAATTTTCAAAATGTTTTTAAAATACTGAACATACTACTAGTATAACTAATTCGAGTACACATTATTAGACTTTAATTAAGTATAGCCTGGCCAACTATGCTTAATTAAGGAAAATTAATGCGATGCTGGAAACGGTTATGGTAGAATTATGTTCAAAACAATTTTCAACTTAAACTTTTGAAAAACAAATTTTTTTTTCGGTGTGCGTACGGGCATTACATATTATAGGCATTCATCTAGATACACTTAGAAACTAAGTGCACTTTTATAACAATGCCTTTATTTAGAAATACTCTTATCCCTTATCAAGTGATAGGTTAACCACTTAGGTTGTATCACTAGCCACTCTAGGAGCAATGCACTTAGTACTGATAATGGGTATTCCTCGGTAGCTATTGACTTTAGATGTAAGGTTAGTAGCTAGATATACACTAGTAATAATCTTAAGTCGAAACCTATACCAATTATTCCTCAATACATCTTCATCGTCTTCGTACTAGAGTTACAACTAGGAAAGCGTTCCGATACTGACATGGATGAAAATTGGAGCATCGCGTAAGGAGGTAGATGAGTCGTTTCTAAGTAATCACTTGGATACCATTGGTGGGCATTTCGGATTCGACTCACAAGGAGACACAAAGGTTTAACCTATTGCTACTAATACGTGAGACCTTATTACTACGCTACGATTTAGCTTTAGGTTGTTTCCACCTTCAGGTTAAAACTTAACATAGGATATCCCTTTGACCTCTATAAAAGGCCACGAAACTGCATTGACACCATAAAACGTTTTTTCAAACAATTTTCTTGCCCTTTATCTTAGGGAAAAAGATATCGGTACTAGTCTTATACTCGCCTTGTACTCGCCTTAGTATTTAGGTACGATCAGCTACACTAATATACTTATTCCTTACTTCTTAATCTTCTATCGAAAAATTATTTCGCTTCATCGGTTTTATTTATCATAAATAAAATATTTTATAACCACTTCAATCAACTTAGTAGACATTTCTTAACAATGTAAGCAATATTCTCGCTAAAAATCTTTTGACAACTTGCTTTAACTTAACACTTTTCTTCAAAACTCAATTTAACCATTATTGGTTTTAACCTTGCTATTTCAATTTTATTTCAAATCCATTTCAATGGATAGATGTGTTTTTAAGGGCATATAAACCATTTTAAACATTGCTTACCATTTTGACACGTCTTCGAAAAACTAGAAACATTTTCTTTTATAATCGTGTTTAAACTCTTTGCTATAAAACTTAAACATATGACGTTAAAGTTCATATTATGTGTAAAAGCTTCATCGGATCTTCAAACCACTTTTGTTTTAAGACTTTTGACTACCTTCTCATTTAGGCATTGTACTTTACTTAAATGTGTTTTCTTGAAACCCAACACGGTATTTTTACAACTTTCTAATTTAAACATGTTTATAAGAAATCTCTAATTCCTACATTTCCAACATACCTCATTTTTTTTATTTTTTTTTATTTTTTTTTTATTTCAAATTAGTTTTATAATTTGTAAAGTTTCTAAAATTTAAAGAATTGAAAACTTAGTGTTCACTTTTAAATTTCCAGTGAGGCACTTTCAAATAAAAAAAGTAATTATTCTTTTAAATATGTTAAGTATTTACCTTATTCATTTTAACCATTGTTGGACCCCAGTCAAAAAAAAAGTCAAAATTGTCAGATTTTCAATTGCCATTTGTAGGGCTTCTTCTTTTTCACAAATGGAGTTTAACTTAATAAGTATCTTATGAATTTTTAGCAATCCTTAGCAAACACTTTAGAACTCCCACATGTCTATTTAATCATCAATATACATCAAATATTGAAGTTTGAAATATATCTCAACTTGGTTTTAAATCTACCTATAGGTATTGTTCTTATAATTTTAACAATAACAATCATTGCCGCCGCTACCTTCCTTTTTCTTTCCCCCGCACTTGATTTCTTGCTCTCCTTATGACTTTAGATCTCGCACACCCATAATAGTAACATAATACATTGTCTAACTTTGTTTCTGTCTATTTTGCTTCTCCTGGTATCATGTTTGTACACATACATACTAGAAGTCTATCCTTTCGTTTTGAGCGATTAATACATGTATAGTCATGAGGCATACCTTTGATTTAGTCAACTTGGATATATTCAATTACGCCTTTTATCATATATATCTTGTTTTTATTTTGAAATCTACTATAAACAAGTGATCTTTATTTACATTTGCTCTTTCGTTCTAAGTTCGGAAACTTGATATAAAATGCAATTTTCATTGTATTTTTCCTTATAATTAATACATAAGATGAATACCCTTATGCTTATCATTTTTCTATATTCGAACATTATATGTGAAGGCTATATTTCCTTATGTTCTTCTTTTCTTTAAATACATCAAAAGTTTTGAATTTTACGATTATCTATTTTCTAAATGATTGTTTTTATAGAAACACTAGACTATGAATGCACTATTTTCAATGATCGATATTTTTACTCCTTTCTTAAAATAGCATTCTACTTTGCAATTTTCAGTGAGTTCCTAAACTCTCAAACTTGTTTTCATAAGTATTCTGACTCCTCGTAAACTTGAATTTGTCCTGATTTTGACAATTGGACAATTTCTCAAAAGTTTAATACAAATATTTCTATACAAATTCCTTTAATGACGTCTTAAACCTTTAACCTTAATTAATCTTTATATTATTTCACTACTTTGTTGGATCGCCACACATGTATCTTCATTATCTTGGAATTATTACACATTTTGATAATAGTGAGATTAATTATCATTTATAAACACACATTTTGATAACAGTGAGATTTTTATCACTTCTAAGCACTTAAAATGCTATCTACACAATGTGATTTAATTTATCATAAACTTTCACCGCCTTCATTAGAAACAATGACTCTCTAATTATATATACTCTTCGAATATAGTTCTATTATTGTAAGAGTAACCGTAGTAGTAATTATAGCCTCGGAGATCCTCAATCATTTCGTAATTTATTTTGTGGACGACACTTAAATAGCCTTTACATTTGAGATGTACCAAAACTTCGTTGCCTACCCTTGGTACGTATTTTTAGGAACTTACCCTCGATCGCTTCCCTTTCATTCGTGCTACCCCTTCTTATTTTGAAATATATATTTTCCAGAGGTAATAGCTAACCCGGAAGTGAACAAATTGTTCCTAATCTCTTCTTTACTAGGTGGCGAATTTACACTTAGTGCTAATTTAGAATGCGACTTAAGCATCAATGCGGATTTAACGCTCAGTGCAGTTGGTGCTTCAGCAAAACTTCTACCGCTCTCTTAATTCAGATAATATCTAACTAGATGATCTTTTTCGAATAGGTCGCTATGGTTGGATCATGATTCCACGACCCAAATTTTCCATAATCTAGACGAAAGAACTCGAATTAAGGAAACACTAACTTGACTATAGCTAAAGAATTGGGCTCTTCCTTTGAGGAAATAAACCCAAAATAATCAAAGAACACTTCAAGTCACCACCTCCCGAACGATACAATTGTATTCGGCTGAGTTCTAATATAATACGTCACGAATTTAATTTCGGGACGAAATTCTTTCAACCGGGGGAGACTGTGACAGTCGTCAAAATTCGAGTCGGTTTTAGATTTGACTAAACTTAGTTGCACATATAGGCACTACACATACTAGACTTAGTAACTAGAAGCTAAGTTATAACCTACTAGAAACTTGGAAACAATTAGAATCAATGGATAGTGTGCATAGATTTCACATTGATATGTGAATTCTATAACTACTTAACTGTAGAGACTATCCATATTCGGGTCATTCTTTGACTCGAACACCATTTCATGAATCATATACACACATCATGCACTTGACCTAGTAGTAGAAATTAGGTCAAAGTCTCATAGAAACTTAAGTCAAAGTTGAAGACTAGGACTAGTATACTTGATTCCTCAATTTCGCTTGAATCTCGGAGTCACTACATAGAATGCCAATAAACCGATAAAAATAAATTACAAACATTATTTATAACTATAAAAGAGTTATAATACCATTAGATAATTTAAAGTCTCAAATATTCTATTTATTTTGATATCCAAAGATTTACAAAATCTCAAGACCCTAAAAGCCATAAAAACTCATATTTATAAACTTTAACCTTAAAAATTCTATAAAAATAATTATGAAACTTATAATATGATCTTATAATAATTAAAATTATGAAAATGCATTTAAGGAAAATAAAATTTAAGTCATTAACAATTGCCCTAAATTTATAAGTCAAAAATCAAGGTTTCATGAGCAAAAACTTGGTTACGGTGTATATTTTATAAAAAGTTTGATATTTTTATAAAAGAAATAAAATTTTTTATAAAATTAAAAGAGAGGGAGGGCATTTTACACTCAAAATCGTCCACCCTCTTCCCAAGATGCTTCCCCTCTTCCCAAAACACATAATCACTCCTCTCTCACACTCCATCTCCTTCACTTCTCTCTCTCTCTCTACACTCTCTCTCACACTCCACCATTTACCACACTCAAACTCTCTCTTTCCCTCTCTAAAACCACGAAATTCTCCAGCCAAGAACATCTCTTAACCTTCAAATCTTCATCTTCTAGGGTTGTTCTTAATGGTAATCACGAAAATCCTTCAATCTCCTTCACTTTTCTTTCTAGTTTTAAAGGTTTTTCTTGCATTTCCTTGTTCTTCTACACCATTCTCTTAGAAAAATTGTGTGAATGTTCATTCACTTCAGTTTTGATGATGATGGTGGTAGATTTTCACCAAAAACATCTTGCATGTTACAAAATGGTGAAGATCCATGACCTAAACCTAAGTCAAAACCATGGAAATGCACTTTTCTACACGTTTTGGTGGAAAATCACCACATGCATCCAAAGTTTTCTTTCAAAAACGAATTTTAAACATTTCAAACTCATGAATGAACTTCAAACAAACATGCATGTGATGATCTTCAAGCTTAGAAGCTAGATCATCAAAGTATGTTGTTAAAAGCTTTCAAATATGTTCATGAAGGATTTATTTCCAAATAAATATCAAAAACTCCTTTTCTGACCAAATCCGATTTTTTCTAGATTTCTACCAACAAAATGAGATGTTCTACAAATTTCCAGAAAATAATTCATTTATCTTGAATTATTATAATTATTGAAATAAAATAGGGCAATAAATCATATAAAATACTTTCTGAGGTCTATAAATTCTAGGTAAATTCGTGGATGACCCCTATGCTACATAATGATCCCACATCAAATTTCATCGGTTTTTGCTATTGTTTAGTATGGTTTTGATTTTTCTTTTTGTTTAGCCCCAATAAATCATAAAACCGCTTTAGATAATTTGAAAAGGATATATAATAATTTTCGCAGCTTATACTCTCTGTGGAAGACTTAGAAAAATATTTTCAGAATTTTTCATAATGCATTCCTATTTTTCCCCGATTTTTGTATTTATAATGGCCTAAAAATAGAAAAAATAGTTCTGCTCACCCAAAATTCATGAAAATTTACCCGAACACTTTTTAGTACATTAGGAGGCTACATAAAAATGTTGATGATTTTTCTCTTCTGTATACTATTTTTCTCCTATTTTCTAAGATTAAATACACTTAAATACACAAAATCGGATTTCAGTATATAAAAACCACATTTGGTATTTTTCCCAGATTATTTACTCTGTAAATGAAGTGTACAAAATTTTGGTAATTTACTTTAACTGTTTAATAATTATTCTCCAATTAATGATTATTTAAGAGGATAAAACAAAGAAAAATAGAAAGACTAATTGAAATATATATTTTATATTTTTCACAGCTTCTACATGTATAATAAAAGTGTTACAAAAAGTTTGGGTAATTTTGGAAACTGTTTTCTATTTATCCCCATTTTTATTAGAATAAATACATAAAAATCATAAAATTGGGCTAAACAGTTTAGAAACCCTTTTTTATATTTTTCCCAGCTTAAGTATGTGTAATGACATTGTTATAAAAAGTTTGGGGTATTTTCATAACTGATTTCTATTTTTCATGAATTTGTATCTATTTAGAGAATTAAATATATGAAAAATGGTTATACATATTCATAATCCATGAAAATTTATCTAGAAGTCTTTTATTACATTTAGAACCAAAATCTGAAGTTTGGTAATTTATATTAACTGTTTAGTATTTTTCATGATTTTATGGTTATTCAAGAAACTAAAATCGTGAAAAATAGTCAGACAAATCAAAAATTCAAGAAAAATTATCTTGAGGTCTTTGACTTCAATTAAAACTAAAGTGCAAACTTTGGGAAATTTTAGAACTAAATTAATTTAGTTTTTGAATATTTAATCATTGGAATACCTCTTAAAATGTTAAATATTAGCATTTCAATAATGGGAAATTTCCACTTAAATTGTTATATAACAATTGATTCATTGAAATTAAATTTTCACAGAAAAATGTTTGTAACTTATCAATATTAAATTTTGACACACTATTGGCATAATTCTATTGTAGTAGTATGTATACTAGCGTTAGACTTCGATTAGAGACTTATTAGTGTGTAACATCGTTGTAGGAAAACGATAGTGGTACGAGTGGAGCGTAGTTCAAGGCACCATTTGCATCATCTCAATGCATATTGTGAGTATTCACGCACTCCCCTATTTTCAGTTTTTATGTTTTGGGGTGGAAAAGCATGTCCCGAAAAATTATTATTTGATTGTTGTATTTAAATTGATTTGTATCAAACATGATTGCTATTTTATTGCTATATCTCTCTATGTATGTCTATGCAACACGGAACATGAGAACTTATCGTACTAAGGCCCTTCCCTTATCTCTAACCATTAACTCTTTGAGCCAATGGTCATTATGGATAGCGCTATTAGGAATTGACAACTCGTCACTCGCCCTATTGCTGGAGTGCATGATACCATATTCATCTATGGAACGATAAGCATAGATCTTGATAGGGATTCAATCATAGGTTTGGTTGAGACTCATTGTTTGCTCATACACATACAAACTCGTTACTTATTATAGCAATAAACTTGTTTATTATTTATAGCAATGAACTTTGTTTCTCATTACAACAACGAACTTTTATTATTGAAAACTCATATACATATTTTAGCAATGAAATTGTTTGCTCCTTGTAGCAACGAAATTGATTGCTCATTTTAGCAATGAAACTTGTTTACTCGTTTGAGTAACGAACTTTATCTTCCATGAGAATATGAATGTTGCATGTTATTTGGGCAACATACCTTATCTCTCATGATGACAAAGAACTTTGCTTTTACAAACTTATTTACTCATTTTAACAATATACTTTTATTATTGGAAAATTTTATCAAAACTTTGATTTCAATTCATGGAACCAGTATTATTTTGTTTATCTGTGAGTACTCACCAACTATTTTTATAGTTGACGCTCGTTTTACATGCTTTTTCAGGAATCATCGAGTAAGTGGTACTTAGGGACACTTCACTTTTAGGAGCATTCGTGTCACACCCCCAAACCAAGGATGGCGGAAACGTCCGGGGGTGGAGGACTTCATGTATAGTATCATAACAACAATTGTAATAGTAATTCAAGCAAACACAACCAACATATATATAATTGAAAAAGTTACATCATTGTATGAATTACATGTTTACGAATCAATTACAATATGTTGACAAAATATGAAATAGTAGACGCCTTAGCGTCCCATCCTCAAAAGCACTTGGTTACCTGTTTAATGATTTCCTGAGAATACAAGTTGTTTGGAAAAGTGTCAACACAAAGGTTGGTGAGTTCATAAGCTTTTGTTTGATATTATTAAAAGCCTTTCGTTTGTAAAAGTAGTATTTGTTTTAGAAAATCCAATATTTTCCTTAAAATGTATATGTAGTCTTAAATTCAAAGACCGAAATGTATAAGTAACTTTTCTTACTTATAATAAATAATGTAAGTTTAAATAGACATAAACTCGTTTAATTTTAATTAAGTTCCCATAAATTCCAATATTTATTAATACTTTGTGTGAGTTTATTATAACCATGCTATGACCAAGGTTGCCTAAAACGACGTTCTTCGGGCGTCGGAAATGTTATGACATTTGTCACCCCAGACCTATCGGTCTAACTGTTGCATGCAGTTTAGGTGTGGGTTTGTCAAACCCAATATAGATCTATACACAACTATCACGCTCTCCCTCAAGGAGACTCTGGTTACAATACATGACTTAATGGTAGTTTGAAGTAAATGTCTCACAAAGTCATTAACGGAATTACGTGTTATGAAAACTTGGTACCGTATGGCCGTACCTTGCTTAATGAAAATATCCTTTGTATAAATGTACCCTTTTTAAATGTATGTGTTATGTAATGTATCATAAACTATACCTATTATAGTTTATCAACCAAGGGTAGTACGTAGTAATGTATGCAAACTATATTCAAAATAGTTTATTAAATGTTTGAATGTATCGGTTGTACTTTGATTATAATCACTTGTTATTCTTTATATTTTATATGTCCAAATCCATTTGTAAACTGATGTGTGTCTAAATATTAAGATGAAATGTCATATATTGCAATAACATATAATCACATAAAGATATACACCTTGCTCAACATGTTACAAGGTGAAATGAAATTGACAGCAACTTTTCGTTGAATACAATTTCTGTTACTGTTCTTAGAAAATTTATAGAAAACTCATCAAAGCTCTAAATCCAAATCCGCAAATTCTGAGAGTTTGGTATATGAGTCTAGTTTGTTTGTAAATTTTATCATGATTTTTAGTGATTTCTAACAGAGGTGAAAATGTTCATAATCACAGACTGGTCCGGGTTTGCCTCTGAAATGACAAGTAGATTTGTAAAAATCACCATAAATTGTAGAAAAATCATATGGAGATGTGCAAGTAGCCATTTTAAAGCTAAACGTTTGAACTACTTGCACCTGGAACAGTTTTGAAAACTAAAATATTTAAGTTGACCAAAACAGTCCGTGATCGAAGTTCATCATTTCTGATGTAATCTGATAGAAAAAGTTTAATTGTGTTCTTGATGATTTTACTTGTATTCCCCCCTTAAAACTTAAGAAAAACATGTAAATGTAGGGGTATGAACTCACCCTATGTGGTTTCAGTAGATGAAAGTGAGAGAGAGGAAGTGTTCAACCCAAGGACACTAAGAAGATGTCTTGATGATTCGAGAATCTAACATCGAATAAGATGGAATTTGTGTAAGATATCAATGATTTGAGTAGAATGGAGTGTAATAATTATATGAATGATGAAGATACTTACTAATTGAAGAAAGAAATCCCTGAAGAAAGCCTTGAAGTTCTTGAAGTTGAGAGAAAAGATGAGAGAATTTTGGAGAGTGTCCTTTGGTTGCTAAGTGTAGAATGAAAGAACTTTATGGAGAATGAGGAGAGAGGATCAATCCTCCAGCTCTTAGAACGTGGGAAGAGCTGGAGATTGGGTGTAAAGGTCCACTAAGGAGACAAGGGGTAGTGAGAAAGAGTGGCTGATCATAGAGTGAGGTGGTGGTGGTTTGCTTTTGCCATAAATTAAGGAAAAGCAAATATTCCCTCAATAATTAGTTCAACCACTAATTCTTTTAATATATTTTTATAAAACCCTGGATATTTATATATTTTGGGGCCTTAGTTTATAAAATAAAGTTTTTGGTGAAAATCCCATGTTAAAATAATGAAAAACGGAGTTAAAACGAAGTCGTAGTCGAAAAACCGGTAAAAAGGGGCCGTCTGCGAGACCTCTCGCATGGAGGCCGGATTCGGACCCTCGCATGCGAGGCTGCTGTCTGTTGGCTTCGGATTCGGTCTCCTGAGAGGCTTCAGCTTCGGTCCTGATGAGAGGCTTCGGATCCGAGGCCTCGGATGAGAGGCTTCGGTCCTGAAGCTTCAGTTCCAGGTCCTTAAGGCTATTTTACCCGTTTTTACCCTGTTTCAAGCGATTTTTGACCCGGTTAAGGGTCGATATGACCCAAATGATTACAAAAAGTTAAAGTAACTTTTGAGAGAGATTTGGGAGAGATTTGGGAGAGATTTCAAATAGAAAGAGATAGAGTGAAAACGATTTAGAGAGGTTTCGTTTGTGATTAATTTGAGTGTCCGGCTTCACAACGCAAGGTTCGTAAACCCCGTTAAACCGTGTTTTAGTGTCGTACACAATCCCGATGATTGTGCAATAGTGTTTTATCGCTTTGGTTCGTTGTTTAGCACTGTTAAGGCTAAGGAAAATCAAACACATGAACTTTCCAAATGATGATTTCTCATTAAAATAGCGAATTGTATAGTGATTACATAACGTAAACCCTAACATACAAGGGTTATTGGAGTTGACCGGTTTGACTTGTTGACTTTGTTTGACTTTGACTTGACCGAAATTTGACGGTTGTCACATCATCCCCCCGTTAGAAGGAATTTCGTCCCGAAATTTTCATTTTGACTGGGATTTCAAGAGTTTGGGAAGAGATGTGGATACTTTTGTTTCATCTGATCCTCGCGTTCCCAGGTGAATTCGGGTCCTCGTTTAGCGTTCCAACGGACCTTCACGATGGGAATACGACTTTGTTTCGTTCGTTTGATTTCCCGATCCATGATTTCGACTGGTTCCTCCACGAAGTGGAGATTTTCGTTAACTTCGATTTCGTCGAGTGGTATTACGAGTGTCTCATCAGACAAACACTTCTTTAGGTTCGACACGTGAAATGTGGGATGTACTTTGTCGAGTTCCTGAGGTAATCGAAGTTTGTATGCTACTGGCCCAATCCTAGCAAGGATTTCGAATGGCCCGATGTACCTTGGATTTAGTTTCCCTCGTTTGCCGAATCGTATCATTCCTTTCCAAGGGGAAACTTTTAGTAGTACACGATCACCCACCTGGAATTCCAAGGGTTTGCGTCGTTTGTCTACGTAACTCTTTTGCCGATCGCGAGACGCTTTCAATCTTTCTCGAATTTGAACGATCTTTTCTGTGGTTTCCCTTATGATTTCAGGGCCAGTGAGGGTGCTATTAGAGACTTGCCCTCTAGCTAGCTGTGTATCCCCCACCTCAGCCCAACACAGGGGTGATCTGCATTTGCGACCGTAAAGAGCTTCGAATGGAGCGACTTTGATGCTAGTATGATAGCTGTTATTGTAGGAGAATTCGATAAGCGGTAGATGGGTATCCCATGCTTTACCGAAGTCTATCACACAAGCTCTTAACATGTCTTCCAACGTTTGAATGGTTCGTTCGCTCTGTCTGTCGGTTTGTGGGTGGTAGGCCGTACTCATGTCAAGCCTAGTTCCCAATGATTTTTGTAGAGACTGCCAAAACCGTGAGGTAAATATACTATCTCTATCGGAGATAATGGATATCGGCACACCATGGAGTCGTACAATCTCTCTGATGTACGTTCTAGTCAGCTTCTCCATCTTGTTGGTTTCTTTTATCGGTAGGAAGTGTGCTGATTTGGTCAATCTGTCTACGATTACCCATATGGTGTCAAGCCCGCCCGATGTCTTAGGCAGCTTGGTTATGAAGTCCATGGTTATTCGTTCCCACTTCCACTCAGGTATATCCGGCTGTTGCAATAGCCCGGATGGTTTCTGGTATTCGATTTTGACCTTGGCGCAAGTCAGACACTTGCTCACATAGGTAGCAATCTCAGCTTTCATGTTCGGCCACCAGTATAATTTCTTGAGGTCCAGATACATCTTATCTGACCCGGGATGGATGGAATATCGAGTCTTGTGTGCTTCATTCATGATGACGTCTCGGAGTCCACCGAACTTCAGTGTCCAGATTCGATTCATGAGATAACGTACTCCATCATCCTTGACTTCTAAGTTTTTATCCATTCCCCTTAATGTCTCTCCTGCCACCTTTTCTGGTTTCAAAGCTTCTAGTTGAGCTTCCTTGATTTGTATGGTTGTGTGGGAATGGATCGTCATTGTTAAGGATTTTACTCGGCGGCCCGAGTACTCCTTCCTGCTTAGAGCATCAGCCACTACATTGGCCTTGCCCGGATGATAACGAATTTCGCACTCGTAGTCATTCAGCAACTCTACCCATCTCCTCTGTCGCATGTTGAGCTCTTTCTGATTGAGGATATGCTGAAGACTTTTGTGATCAGTGAAGATAGTGCATTTCGTGCCGTAGAGGTAGTGTCTCCAGATCTTCAAAGCGAATACCACTGCTCCTAATTCCAGGTCGTGCGTAGTATAATTAACCTCGTGCGTCTTAAGCTGTCTTGATGCATACGCGATAACCTTCCCTCTCTGCATGAGCACACATCCGAGGCCTTGATTCGAAGCATCACAGTACACTACGAAGTCCTCGGTTCCCTCTGGGAGAGACAAGATCGGTGCGCTGCATAGGGCTTGTTTTAACGTTTGGAAAGCAGTTTCTTGTTTATTTTCCCACTTGAATATCACACCTTTCTGCGTCAAGGTGGTGAGTGGTTTCGCAATCTTGGAGAAGTTTTGTATAAATCTTCGGTAGTAGCCAGCAAGCCCAAGGAATTGTCGAATTTCGGTTGGCGTCTTGGGTGCTGACCAATTCTCGATTGCCTTGATCTTGGAGGGATCCACATGTATGCCTTTCTCACTTACCACATGGCCAAGGAAATCCACTTCTCTAATCCAGAATTCACACTTAGAGAACTTAGCATAAAGCTTCTCCGCTCTTAGTGTCTCTAGCACTTGGCGTAGATGTAGGCGATGCTCTTCTTCGCTTCGCGAGTAGATCAAGATATCGTCGATGAATACGATTACAAACTTGTCTAGGTAGGGTCGACACACTCTATTCATTAGGTCCATGAATACCGCAGGTGCGTTTGTTAAACCGAAGGACATCACCACAAACTCGTAGTGCCCATAGCGAGTTCTGAATGCAGTTTTGGGAATATCTTCTTCTTGAACTCGTAGCTGATGGTAACCTGACCTTAGGTCGATCTTTGAGAAGAAATTTGCTCCTTGGAGTTGGTCGAAAAGGTCGTCGATTCGGGGTAGAGGATATCGGTTCTTGATGGTGAGTTTGTTTAGTTCCCGATAGTCGATGCACATGCGAAAGGATCCGTCCTTCTTCTTTACAAAAAGGACTGGTGCTCCCCAAGGTGAGAAGCTTGGTCTGATGAACCCTTTGCTCAAAAGCTCGTTCAACTGACTGGACAACTCTTGTATTTCTGTTGGTGCGAGGCGGTATGGAGCTATGGCTACGGGGGTAGCTCCGGGTATTAAGTCAATTCTGAAATCGACTTGTCGTGCGAGTGGTACACCAGGAAGATCTTCTGGGAACACATCCGGGAAGTTACACACTTCGGGGATGTCTTTGATGTCTTTCACGTCTTGTTTCTTGTCTACTACGTGGGCCAAGAAGGCGTGGTACTCCTTCCGGAGATACTTTTGGGCTTTGATGCATGAGATGATTTGTAAATTCGCACTAGGTTTGTCACCATAGATGAGAAGGGTTTCGTCATTTGGTAGATTGAGGCGAACGGCCCTTTCGTAACATAGAATGTCGGCACGGTGAGGAACTAACCAATCCATCCCGATGATTACGTCGAAGCTTTTTATGGTGACCGGCATCAGGTCAATTTTAAATGTATGGTTGTCTAGAGTGAGAGTACACTCTGAGTATATATCGCTAGTGCGTTCTACTTTCCCATTTGCCATTTCTACTACATAAGTATCCTTTAGTGATTGGGGATTTTGTTCAAGTAATTGTTTATATTGGTGGCTCACGAAACTCCTCTCCGCTCCACTATCGAATAGTACGCATGCATAAGAGTTATTGAGGAGAAACGTATCGGTAACCACCGCGGGATCCTCAACTGCTTCCCCATGTCCTATTGCCAGGATTCTTCCTACTCCACCAGCATTAGGGGCTTGTGCTTTGGGGCAGTTTCTTTTGAAGTGACCTGCGTCTCCATAGTTGTAGCAGGTTCGGGTTGCCCCCGTACTGGCGACTTGGTTGATTGGTCGAGCCGGCGCTTTACAGAAACGAGCAGTGTGCCCCTTCCTGTCGCAGTTGATACAGTGCATCTCCCTACAAGCACCATTGTGGTGAAAGTTGCACTTATTGCACTTGGGTAGGGTTCCAGCATATGGCTTCGGTGGTGCAGTAGTGGCAGCATTAGTGGCAGCATGGACAGCAACAGTTTGTTGCTTCTTAGCGGGGTCCTGTGCTGGTTGGCTCTTCTTTTGGTTCCAGAACTTCCTTTTGTTGTTTCCTCCTTTTGATTGATCAGTAGTGGTGGTTGTAGTATTATGACCGGCTCGGTGGTCAACAAGTTGTTGTGCCAGCTCTCTGGCACTGTCAAAAGTAGTTGGCCTTGACGCCAGGACACTACTTTGCACTTGGGGAGACAGTCCCCAAAGGTATCTCTCCACCTTTTTCTCCTCCGGAGTAACCATTGTTGGGCAGAGGAGAGCCAATTCATTGAATCGGGTGGTGTAGGTTTCAAGGTCGGAGCCCGTCATCCTGAGGTTCCAAAGTTCTTGTTCCAGCTTTTGAATCTCACCTCTCGGGCAGTACTCCTTCATCATCAACGTTTTTAGTTCTGCCCAGGTTATGGAGCTAGCCACTTCGAGAGTAAGTGAATTAATCCGGCAGTTCCACCAAGTAAGGGCCCGGCCGGTGAAAGTGAAGGCTGCGAACTTAACTTTGCTCGCTTCGGGGCAAGAGCACACCTGAAAGACTACTTCGGTCTTTTCAAACCATTGCATTAAAGTGATGACTCCCCCGCTCCCATTGAAGTTGTCGGGTTTCCCATTGGTGAAGTCTTTGTAGGTGCACTCTCTTGTGCGCACCCATCTGTCACCCTGGTTAGAGGGTGTAACACCTGGTCCAGATCCACCATTTCCATTAGAGACAATTTGGGACACAGCTGCCGCTACTGCTGCTGTTATTGCAGCTTGGAGTATTGCTGGATCAAATTGTGGAAGTGGCGGCAGAGGTGTTGGTGATGGTGGTGGAGGTGTCGGTGATGGTGATGGTGGTGGAGGTGTCGGTGATGGTGATGGTGGTGGAGGTGTTGGTAGTGGTGGTGGAAGTGTCGGTGATGGTGGTGGAGGTGTTGGTAATGGTGGTGGAAGTGTCGGTGATGGTGGTGGAGGTGTTAGTAGTGGTGGTGGAGGTGGTGCTGCACTGCTAGATGGTCTAGTCTCCTTCCTTGGCGGCATGGTTCTGTCATAAGTTGCAAACCAATGTACTTTTAGTACAAGTATATTTATAGGAAGAGAAATCTTTTATACATAAAGTATATTATTACGTTGTTTTCCGATATGTTTACGATACATACGATTTTATACTTTTAATTGACCCAATACATTGGGCTATGAGGTAAAATGAAAGTCTAAAATATTTTATTTGAGTTTCCTTGTTTCCAAGTATATGACCATTTGTAAGAGTTTCCCATATGCTAATTTAGTCGGGACATAATTAATATATTTATTATAGTAACACAAAATACTCCTATAGTATTTGTAAATATTTAGTTTTGAGTTCTTAAAGTATCCTTTGTAGTGTGATATTAGGTTGTTAGATTTGTTGCCCATCCTGACCATCCCCCGGTATATGCAAGTCAATTCTCGGACTGATATAGTTGATCAGGCTATATCCTTCCCAGAATTAATCCACATATACTAAGGCATACTCAAAATGTTCAACTCTTCTTCTTTTGCTTTATGTTTTCTCTAGTCATGATATCATGCGAGCATGTAATGTATGTATGTATACTTTAATCAAGAAAATCATTTATTTTCTAGAAGTATATTTATTTGAAAAATGCACAATTCAGAGACTATTAGTCCCAACTGTGTTTATAGTTTGTATATCTTATGTGGTTTGATATACTTAATTCACTATAAACTGTGCTCTGATACCAATCTGTCACACCCCCAAACCAAGGATGGCGGAAACGTCCGGGGGTGGAGGACTTCATGTATAGTATCATAACAACAATTGTAATAGTAATTCAAGCAAACACAACCAACATATATATAATTGATAAAGTTACATCATTGTATGAATTACATGTTTACGAATCAATTACAATATGTTGACAAAATATGAAATAGTAGACGCCTTAGCGTCCCATCCTCAAAAGCACTTGGTTACCTATTTAATGATTTCCTGAGAATACAAGTTGTTTGGAAAAGTATCAACACAAAGGTTGGTGAGTTCATAAGCTTTTGTTTGATATTATTAAAAGCCTTTCGTTTGTAAAAGTAGTATTTGTTTTAGAAAATCCAATATTTTCCTTAAAATGTATATGTAGTCTTAAATTCAAAGACCGAAATGTATAAGTAACTTTTCTTACTTATAATAAATAATGTAAGTTTAAATCGACATAACCTCGTTTAATTTTAATGAAGTTCCCGTAAATTCCAATATTTATTAATACTTTGTGTGAGTTTATTATAACCATGCTATGACCAAGGTTGCCTAAAACGACGTTCTTCGGGCGTCGGAAATGTTATGACATTTGTCACCCCAGACCTATCGGTCTAACTGTTGCATGCAGTTTAGGTGTGGGTTTGTCAAACCCAATATAGATCTATACACAACTATCACGCTCTCCCTCAAGGAGACTCTGGTTACAATACATGACTTAATGGTAGTTTGAAGTAAATGTCTCACAAAGTCATTAACGGAATTACGTGTTATGAAAACTTGGTACCGTATGGCCGTACCTTGCTTAATGAAAATATCTTTTGTATAAATGTACCATTTTTAAATGTATGTGTTATGTAATGTATCATAAACTATACCTATTATAGTTTATCAACCAAGGGTAGTACGTAGTAATGTATGCAAACTATATTCAAAATAGTTTATTAAATGTTTGAATGTATCGGTTGTACTTTGATTATAATCACTTGTTATTCTTTATATTTTATATGTCCAAATCCATTTGTAAACTGATGTGTGTCTAAATATTAAGATGAAATGTCATATATTGCAATAACATATAATCACATAAAGATATACACCTTGCTCAACATGTTACAAGGTGAAATGAAATTGACAGCAACTTTTCGTTGAATACAGTTTCTGTTACTGTTCTTAGAAAATTTATAGAAAAATCATCAAAGCTCTAAATCCAAATCCGCAAATTCTGAGAGTTTGGAATATGAGTCTAGTTTGTTCGTAAATTGTATCATGATTTTTAGTGATCTCTAACAGAGGTGAAAATGTTCATAATCACAGACTGGTCCGGGTTTGCCTCTGAAATGACAAGCAGTTTGTAAAAATCACCATAAATTGTAGAAAAATCATATGGAGATGTGCAAGTAGCCATTTTAAAGCTAAGAGTTTGAACTACTTGCACCTGGAACAGTTTTGAAAACTAAAATATTTAAGTTGACCAAAACAGTCCGTGATCGAAGTTCATCTTTTCTGATGTAATCTGATAGAAAAAGTTTAATTGTGTTCTTGATGATTTTACTTGTATTCCCCCCTTAAAACGTAAGAAAAACATGTAAATGTAGGGGTATGAACTCACCCTATGTGGTTTCAGTAGATGAAAGTGAGAGAGAGGAAGTGTTCAACCCAAGGACACTAAGAAGATGTCTTGATGATTCGAGAATCTAACATCGAATAAGATGGAATTTGTGTAAGATATCAATGATTTGAGTAGAATGGAGTGTAATAATTATATGAATGACGAAGATACTTACTAATTGAAGAAAGAAATCCCTGAAGAAAGCCTTGAAGTTCTTGAAGTTGAGAGAAAAGATGAGAGAATTTTGGAGAGTGTCCTTTGGTTGCTAAGTGTAGAATGAAAGAACTTTATGGAGAATGAGGAGAGAGGATCAATCCTCCAGCTCTTAGAACGTGGGAAGAGCTGGAGATTGGGTATAAAGGTCCACTAAGGAGACAAGGGGTAGTGAGAAAGAGTGGCTGATCATAGAGTGAGGTGGTGGTGGTTTGCTTTTGCCATAAATTAAGGAAAAGCAAATATTCCCTCAATAATTAGTTCAACCACTAATTCTTTTAATATATTTTTATAAAACCCTGGAGATTTATATATTTTGGGGCCTTAGTTTATAAATAAAGTTTTGGGTGAAAATCCCACGTTAAAATAATGAAAAACGGAGTTAAAACGAAGTCGTAGTCGAAAAACCGGTAAAAAGGGGCCGTCTGCGAGACCTCTCGTATGGAGGCCGGATTCGGACCCTCGCATGCGAGGCTGCTGTCTGATGGCTTCGGATTCGGTCTCCTAAGAGGCTTCAGCTTCGGTCCTGATGAGAGGCTTCGGATCCGAGGCCTCGGATGAGAGGCTTCGGTCCTGAAGCTTCAGTTCCAGGTCCTTAAGGCTATTTTACCCGTTTTTACCCCGTTTCAAGCGATTTTTGACCCGGTTAAGGGTCGATATGACCCAAATGATTACAAAAAGTTAAAGTAACTTTTGAGAGAGATTTGGGAGAGATTTGGGAGAGATTTCAAATAGAAAGAGATAGAGTGAAAACGATTTAGAGAGGTTTTGTTTGTGATTAATTTGAGTGTCCGGCTTCACAACGCAAGGTTCGTAAACCCCGTTAAACTGTGTTTTAGTGTCGTACACAATCCAATTGATTGTGCAATAGTGTTTTATCGCTTTGGTTCGTTGTTTAGCACTGTTAACGCTAAGGAAAATCAAACACATGAACTTTCCAAATGATGATTTCTCATTAAAATAGCGAATTGTATAGTGATTACATAACGTAAACCCTAACATACAAGGGTTATTGGAGTTGACCGGTTTGACTTGTTGACTTTGTTTGACTTTGACTTGACCGAAATTTGACGGTTGTCACAATTCGCATGTGTTGTATTTCAATTTACATTGTAATTTCTTTTAAAAGTTGTTCAAACCCATTGTGAATTTGTAATGATTTTTAATACTATGGTTGGTGTTGTCTTTTAACTTTTGCGATGAAACCCTTTGTACTGCCACGCCCTGTGTTTCCGCTTTAGCGGGGTGTGACACCCTAGTTTTCATTTCTGCATAGACTAGTACTTTTCATGTGATTAGTGATCAGATCTAGTTTTCTTTTTGTGTTTCTATCTAGATTTTTTAGTTTTGAGCTTAATGAACGTTTGATTTTAATTCTTCTTAGTCTGATCACCTAGCTAGGATTTTTATCATTCCAGTTAATCAGTTAACAGAATCCATAATTGTTCTTGCCAGCTGGTAATAAGTAATAAGTAAGAAGCATCAGATTGGTTCCGTGTTTGGGATTTAGTTCTGGTATAAAATGTACAAATCATATCTGTACGGTTATGAGCTTGTGAGAAGTATTGGGTATTGCTTGGAATTTTAAACAGATCATAATGTTGCTCTTCTGAATTAATAAAGAGCTTGTTTAATTGAACACTAAAATTTAGGGTTAATTCAAGAAGCTTGTTATGGTTAACTAATTTAGGTAAAATAGATTATACTAGAGCATGTTAGTTTTTGTCAACACCAGCTTACATAGAACACATTTTGAATAATCAGATCTGGGCTGATTGCATTATTAGGAAGATCGCAGCAGAACTAAAATCATTTTTATTATTGAGATTTATTTAATTTATTTTCAATGCAATTTTTAGTTTTTAGTTTTATTCAAAAAACCCCTTTTTATATTTTTTGTTTCTTGACCGGAATGTGTCTGATGCAAAAAGGCATTGACCGTTAGGTTGTGTCCCTGAGGCTTCGACCCTGCTTCCCTCTGCAATATTATTAGTGCAACCAGTAGTGAAATTTTATTTGTTAATACGCCCGCGACAACATGTTAACAAATTGGCGGCGTTGCCGAGGACACGGTGCTATCTAATAGTTTTATGCCTAGAAATTTTCGTACATGTACATCTTTAGCTTTTGATCCAGAAATTGAAAGAACTACAAGGAAACTGAAGAAAGAAGCAGCAAAGAGAAAACTACCCCCATCTTCACCATCTAATAGCCCCTTTAAAACTTACTCGTCACCATCCTCGGTTAAATCCAAGAAAACAGATTCTTATGAAACCCAATATGAAAAATCGGAAACTCCAGAACCTTCAGAATCTGAAAAATCAGGCATGAGTGATGCGGGAGAAGAAGCAGAAAAGACTTTTAGAGAGTGGGCCACTCAAGAGGTCAATCAACTACATCTTTGCATTACTTTTCCAGAAGCCCAGAACTTCGAACTCAAATCTAGGTTGATACTTCTTCTTCCCACATTTTGAGGTCTAGAAACCGAATACTCGCATAATTTCCTCAAGGAATTTCATGTGGTTTATTCAAGAATGAAGCCGCATAATTTTACTGGAGATCAGATAATGTTAAGGACATTCCCCTTTTCAGTTCAAGACTCAGCAAGAGAATGGTTGTACGAGCTCCCATCCAGACCGATCACCACTTGGACAGAACTCGCGAAATTGTTTTTAGAGAAGTATTGTCCAGAAACACGAGTTTCCAGTATCAGAAGAGAAATCCTTGGTATTAAAAAAGGAAAAAGAGATGATCTACACACTTACTACACGAGATTTAAAAAGCTGCTTGTTCGGTGCCCCTAACATGGGATTAGTAATTATCAGTTCTATAATTGCTTCTGTAAAGGTCTGAAACCCATAGAGTGACGTCTGATAAATGCTTCGAGTGGTGGTTCCTTAGGCGATATGACACCAACAGAATTCCGGGAGTTGATCGATATGTTGGCGATAGAGTCCAAGCATTCCGGAAACAAAGACGAGTGGTATAGAGATCAGCCACGAGGTGTCAAAGAAGTCGACAATGCTCATCTGGAGTCCTGAATTTCTGAGTTGACGAAAGCTATTCTATAATTAACAAAGTAAAAAGCAGCTGCAAAGAAACAATGTGTATCTGCCTGAATACTGAACATCCAACATATATGTGTCCAATATTGCAAGAGGATGTTGCTCTAGTCAAATCTGTCAGAGGATACCAGCAACGGAAGATTAATAACCAGCCTCCAAAATATTATCAGAACAATAATTTCAGCCAAGACAGAAAAGAAACGCATAAAACGAATAAAAATAAGAAAAACATAAATTGTTTGCATAGTGTCCACGGCATGGCCAAGCGTGACCTCGGCGTGGCGAGCTGTAAAATAGAAAAATATTAAATTTTAAAACAGAACAATAAATTAACTTTGTATGCAATAAATTGCACACAAAAGGATCGATAAATATAAGCAGAATAAAATCAACTACTTAATTAAACCGTTACCCGACAACGGCGCCAAAAACTTCATATGCAATTTATATACCAATTTTTAATTTATAAACCACTATCTAAACTAGCTAATGCGTTAGGCAGTGTCACTAATCAAGCAGTAGTATATTAAAAAGTAGGGTGTTGAACACAAAGGGAACGAAAATGATTAAAAGCTAATTTATCTACTAAAGTTAACTAATTTAAAAGCAATTAGATAAGGGTTTTTCTCTGGTTTTACAAGTCCAGCTTACTTGAAAACAATTATCACCAAAAACGATTAAACCAAAAAAAAGCAATTCAAATTAAGGTTATAAGCAAGATAGTTAAGAGACTACCATTTAGGTACGATTCACACTATTCCTATGGTTGATTTCTTGGAAAGTGCAATGGATTAAGTTTTTTGTGGCCTACCATTTCCTAAGTTTATTAAACTTTATGATCAAATGAATAATCCTTTAGTAAAACTAATTCATTCATACATTGATCCGGTGGATAAAAAATACGAATGCTAGTATTAATTTTGATTTATGCTAGACTTGAACTAATGGTTGACATTAATGGATAATAACATCAATTCAATACATGAATGATCATCACATATTAGCTTCCAACTTAATTTACCTACTTTTCTATTTAACCATAGGTTTATGATCAAAACACTAGTCTTACAACTTTGATGTTCACAAATTCATAAGATTCAAGTTTATCAAATAAGAATGATCATATAATTTAGAAAAACTCAACAATAAACATAAAAAGTAGTTATCATTAACACACAAGTGTCTTTAACAAGCTATCATAACAAATAAGCAACTAGCAACAATACAAGATCCAATAAATCAACACATAGTTATAATGATCCTCTACTCTAAACAGAAGTTAGGGTTTTTAGCCCATAATTACTGGAAACAAACACTTAAAATCAAAGTTCACAATGGAAATCATAATGAAGAACAAAGTAAACAAGGTTTAGAATTATTATATCATTAAATCTCTTCAAAAACTAAACCTCAATCGAAATATGATCTCCTTCTATCTTCTAGCACGTCTCTAGCCTCCAAAATTGGAAAATAACTTGAAGCATAAGGTAGGGTTGGGAGATTAGATGAATATTTATAGTTTTCTAAATAAAATCCCCACGCCGTGGCCAAAGCCTCCACGGTGTGGCAGCCATTATTCACATGTGTTCCTCAAGTCTGTTTGATGATCGCAAATTTTATTCTCCCCCGTGGTGTGGCCAAAGCCTCCTTGTCATGGGCTTTAGACTCCTTAGGCAGCTATGTCTTCGGTTGACTAGGTCCACTTTTTCCCGCTTCTAACTCTGCATTTTGCTTCCTTTTAATCCTGTGCATGTATTCACTACTACAAAAATAGAATTTAAACATATTAAGTACATTTTTTTCTATAATGAGCATGAATGTAGCAAAAACTATTAACAAAATGCATGAAATATATAACTAATTATGTACATATCAAAAATACCCCACACATGACTTTTTCTTGCCCCCAAGCAAAACTAATTTTATTATCATATCATCACATCAAAACCATAGTCACCAACATCACACATGACTATCCATTTTAAGCCCATCCATTACATCAAGACCGCAATGCATATATTTGGGTCTAAATTTTCTAAGAACTTCCCAATCCTAAATACTTACAATCCTTATAAACACTTCTCCTCTTATTTTGAACAACACTCATTTTATGCATCCCTCTGAATATATCCTCGGAAATCTTTCATAACCTCAAGGCAATTTTTGATTAAACTCCCAAGCATACATATAGAGAATTAACCTAGAAAAGAAAATTACAATAAAATAAAATACTCAATTGACTTCATGGCGATTTTTACTTTCTTCTTCAAACTTTATAAGCTTTGTTCACTCAACATTTCTCTTTTTTTTTCTTTTTTTTTAACTCACTTTTTTCACACAAAACTAAAACCTAAGAAAAATATATGCTTAAGTAAGTGAACTTAATCTTCAACCTTTATTGGTTAGAGGTATTAGTCTAAAGTGCGATGACTACTTAAGCTCTCCTCGATACATTTCTATTACACAATGCTAAACATATTATTGATGGGTTTTACATGTAATAATGTGGAAAATATCTTAAACTCTTAAAGGTACTTGCAAACTAATTGGATCTATGTCATAACTCTATTGAAGCAACAAACCATTAAACAACAAAATTCTAACCCTTGTAGAAATCGAAATTCATAATGATAATTAACATACCTCTGATTTGTTATTGTCAACAAAACCTTTGATAAATCATATAGCCTTTTGAAAACTAGCTTAAATTTTGTGAAAGTCTCTAATGGTTCACACCTACAACATAAGAACCATAGAAGATTTAGGAGAGAAGGGAGAACTAACTAATATTCGGCTTTGGCTTGTCTGAATGCATTGACCGAAAATTCCAAGTCCAAGGCCCTATTTATAGCTAATTAGGAAACACCTAGAAACCCTAATTTGAATTAAAATAATATTATTTCAAATAAGGTAGTTATCTAGTTCCTAGTTTATCCTCATGAAAGCTTCCAGACGGCTCTAAGAGAGCCTCCAAAGTGTCAACCACAAGGAGGGTTCTAGAACCTATTCTTTGCTCAACTTTTGAACAATTACAACTCTAGTCCTTCAAATTTTAATTATTTCTAATTAACCCAAAATTAATTTCAAATTAATTCTAAAGTAATTATAACTACAATTAATTAATATATTAGTCATATAATATTTTAATAAATCATTTATCTCTCTCTGAAATCAATCTAGGAAATTTCCTGCTTATGAGGGCAACCCAAAAAAGACTTTACTCCTATTCATCAATATTATACCAATTTACTTAAGACCTTAGACACCTTAATCCAACAGTCTCTCACTTTGATAAGTCGCAAACTACAATTGCTCGTATTACTCCGAATAACCAGTAAAAGGTGTTCTCAAGACATTACCATACTTTATTGGTCCTAAGACAAGTGATTTCCTATTCGAATGAACATGAGGCATGGATTAGAATCAATCTCCTGTCCAAGATTTTGTTTCGAGATAATCTCGTTTTGTGATGATGTCATCAAACTACTAATTGAACACATCAATTAGTCCTGTACGGGCCTAACACTATATTGGTAACATCAAAACAACTAGGGGCACACAGATATTACTTTTCATGTTAAGGAAAAAGGAAGGAATAAACTTCAGCTATATAATCATTTAATTTCACTCATTAAGTCATACATGGAAATACCCTTTATAACACCTAGCTACGAGATACGTTCGATCAAACCAATGCACAACCAACTCACAAAATATGACTTACACACATTCATTTTAAGAATAGAGGATATTATCGTCTTAGAATTACTTGTGATTAAATCCATGAAGTAATCTATAAGAATAAAGGATATTATTGTCTTAGAATTACTTGTGATTAAATCGATGAAGTAGTCATCAATTTTGCAGCAATCCCAATGCAATGTCTAGTCTCAATGGACAATCTATAAATGATTCATAACAATATTAAATCATTACTTACTTCCAAAGTATGACCAACTGTGGCGTTTCGGATAACTTAATATTCAGGAAGTAAAACATGCAAAGTGGAACGCAACAAAACTTAATCGACAAATCGCATCAAACACATTGAATTTGAAGAAATATCTATTTAAATAATCATTGTTCAATTACAAATTTATTGTTATATAGTTTCAAAATAACATCTAAAATATTAGATCATCTCTTTGTCCAATGCTCCTAGCATGCTCCAAGTGTTTGACCTTGCTCAAACCCTTTATGAGAGGATAAGTAGGATTATCTTCTTATGAAACACGATTCACCACGAGTGCACCTTCTTCAACCTTATGTCTAATGTAGTGATATTTCCTCTTGATGTGCCTAGATCGACCATGATGTTTAGGTACTATTGTCAAAGCTACTGCACCTTCGTTGTCGTAGAAAATCTCCATTGGTTCTTGGATTGATGGAACAACTACAAGATCTCCAATAAAATTATTTAACCACATAGCCTCTTTAGCCGCTTCGCTTGCTATGATGTAATCTGATTCACAAGTAGAGTCAGCTACCGTTTGTTGTTTGGCAATTTTCCAAGTTACCGATCCACCATCTAATATGAAAATCCAGCCAGATTGAGAATAACTATTATCTCGATCTGTTTGAAAACTGGCATCATTATATCCACTTACCTTAAGTTCATCATTGCCGCCAAAAAATAAGATCATATCTTTAATTTTTCGTAAATACTTAAGAATATTCGTCATTTCCGTCCAATGAGCTAAAACAGGATTTCCTTTATATCTGCTAACCATGATCAAAGAATAAGCCACATCAGGTCGAATACATGTCATAACATACATGATCGATCCTATAGCCAAAGCATATGGAATACGACTCATAGTATCTATCTCCTTATAACTATTGGGGCATTGAGACTGGCTCAACTTAACAGTACAATGCATGGGTAAGTCTCCCTTCATGGAATTTTCCATATTGAATCTTTTCAATATTTTATCCAAGTATGTACTCTGACTTAATCCTAGTAACCATTCCTGCCTATTCATGTATATTGTTATACGAAGAATATATGTAGCGTCTCCTAGATCCTTTAGCAAAATATTTCCCAAGCCAAAACTTGACTTCTTGAAAGGTTGGAATATTGTTTCCTATTAGGAGTATTTCATCAACATACGGAACTAGAAAAGTTACAATGCTCTCCCACTAGCTTTGACATATACGCAAGATTCATCTTCACTCCTAGAAAATCGAGGCTCTTTGACCTTTTAATGGAATCAATGATTCCGTCTACGAGATGCTTGTTTTAGTCCATAGATGGACTTCTCAAGCTTGCACACCTAGTTAGGAAATTTGGCATGTACAAAATGCTCTGGTTGATCCATGTAAGCATCATCATCCAATTTCCCATTAAGGAAATAAGTTCTGACATCCATCTGTCATACCTCATAGTCATAGTGAGCAGCTATGGCAAGCATTACCCTAATTAACTTAATCTTGGCAACAGGTGAAAATGTCTCATCATAGTCAACCCCTTGGATTTAAGTAAAGCCTTTTGCAACTAGCCTTGCTTTATAATTTTGTACATTACCATTCATGTTGGTCTTTTTCTTAAAGATCCATTTCCACCCCCACTGTCTTTCGACCAGGTATATGATCAACCAAGGTCCACACTTGGTTATCATACATGGATTGGATATCTCTATCCATTGCCTCTTTCCATTTAGCAGCCTCAGGGCCTCCCATTGCTTCCTTGTAGTTAGCCGGCTCATCCAAATTTATTAGTGTTTCATCACTAATAAATGTATCACCATATGCAGATATGGAAACCATAGAACGAAGGCAGCATGCTAAACCTACTGGACCAACGAAGAGGCAACGAATTGTCAATGGTCTCAATAGTTTCATTCTCATTTGAGAACTAGTATCTTCAAAAGTTGCTTCATCAGATGAATCTTAAATCTCTTCAATACCAGTTCTGCTCCTACTGCCCTCTTTGGAGATGAGCTCTCTTTCACGAAAGACTCATCTTCAAGCTACAAACACCACAATATCACTGGGTCTGTAAAACAAGTATCCAAAGGATTTCTGTGGATAACCGATAAGTAAACTCTACTCGGCTTTGGGTTCAAGTTTGTATGAATTTTCTCGCCTAACGAGAACCTCACAATCCTATACCTTGATATGTGTGAGTGATGGAGGTTTCCCTGTCCACATTTCATGAGGTGTCTTAGCAACTTTCATAGTTGGAACAAGATTTAGCAAATGGGCGGTTGTTTCTAAGGAATACCCCAAAAAAGATATTAGAAGTGAAGCTCGACTCAACATGGAATGAACCATATCAAATAAGGTCCGATTATGCCTCTCATCTACACCATTTAGTTGTGGTGTCCTAGGAGGTGTCAATTGTGAAACAATTCAACATTCCTTTAGACAGTCGTTAAAACAATTCCACATTCCTTTAGATAGTCGTTAAACACGATACTAAGATACTCACCACCTCTATCAGATCGTAGCATCTTTATCTTTTTTTCCCAGTTGGTTCTCTATTTCGTTCTTAAAGTCTTTGAACCTTTCAACAGTTTACAATTTATGTTTGATTAAGTAAATATACCCATATCTTCTATAATCGTCAGTAAACGTGACGTAGTAGGGATTTGCATCCTTTGTGGCAGATCTGAATGGTCCACACACATCCGTATGGATTAGGGCCAACAAATCTTCATCTCTTTCACATGAACCACTGAAACGTGACTTAGTCATCTTGCCCAACAAACAGGACTCAAATTCATCGTCTGATTTTTGGGCATATGATTCCAACACTCCATCCTTTTGGAGTTAGGCGATGCGTTTCTTGTTGATGTGCCCAAGATGATAATGCCATAGGCATGACTTGTCTAAACTATTAAAAGAACCAATGTTATACACATTGTTGCCTAATTTATTCACACGAACAATTGTTTCGTGCACACCATCACAAGATAAGCTTTGAAAATAAATGCACCATTAAAATAAACTAAAAAAATACCATCATTATTATCAAAAACATAATGATATCCTTTGTCTAAACAAAGCATGAAAAGAAATTATGTTTCGAGCTATTTCTAGCGAGTAGCAACAGTTATCCAAATCAACCCTAATACTATCAAATAGAAGCTCATAAGTCCCAATCCTGGTAACAGCCGATCTTCGTTTGTTCCCTATCATTAGACTCAGCTTCCCATGCTCGACCTCTTCACTTTCCTTTAGTCCATGCATATCAAAACAAAGGTGTAAACCACATCTTATATCAAGAACCCAAGAATTTGAAACACTAGTATTATTGATATGAAAATAATATGTACCAGAAGAAGATCCAACCGCTTTGGCCTAAGCATATTTCACTTCCAGCAAGTACTTGGGGCAGCTTCTTCTCTAATGGCCCATTTGGCCACAATGAAAGCACATGACTTTCTTTGGAACAACAACAGGAGGAGTGTTGAAGTTGGGCTTTGCTTTTGTTCCTCTAGGCTCTCCACAATGGACCTTCCCTTTCTATTTGGATTGGGTAGAGGCCTTTCTCTTCTTCCATTTGCTTTATTGAATAGCCATGATAGGGGTACTTGCAGAACTGTTGGAATGAGACTTCTTCGTTCTTGCCTCAGCTGTTTGCAACAGATTGTGAAGCTTAATCAATATGGTCTCTATATTTTTCAAATGATAGGTCAATAAGAACTGATCATAACCACAGAGAGTTAAGGACCATGTCAATGGAAATATCCTTTTCAAAGTTCACATTAAGCTTTTCCAATCTTTCTACATTCCCCTACATTTTATGTACATGAGTGCACACAGGTTCCTATTCTTTCAGTTTGTAGACCATTAGGGACTTGGCCACTTCATAACGATCTTATCTCGCTTTCTTGTGGAACATTTGAGATAAGGTCGTGTTAAGTTCATATGGCCCGTAATCATCATAAATCTTTTGGAGCTCAAGTGCCATAGTTGCAATCATAATGCAAGAGATCTTGGTGGCATCATCCACATGTTTATCATAATCAGCAAACTCCTCATGAGTGGCAGTTTCATTGTTGATTTTTGGAATTGGAGTAGTGAGAACATACTCTTTGTTCCCATAGGGAAGCATCATCTTCAGATTCCACATCCAATCCATGTAGTTTGGACCAGCAAGTTTGTCCTTAGCAAGGATCGATAGTAGAGTGAAGTTGTGGCTTGATGGAGGAGGACGAGGAGGAGGAAGTTCTCCTGTTGAAGACATTTTCTTTGAAAATGAGACAAGATTTTAGTTAGTTGACTTAATCCTTGATATTTTAACACAAATTAATATCCAAGGCTAGGATCCAATAATGCAATTCAAAAATAAGAAAAGGGATACTGTAATCTAATCACAAATTCATTTAAGATAGGTAATGCATTATAAAAATTTCAAACTATATGAAATTCCTAGATCATTTGAGATTCAATGAATCTTATCAATGGCATGTTTCATATCGATTATGCTCTTTGATTTGTAATTGGGCTGTCGAGGATCACAGATAAGATGTGAATAACCATACAAACCTGCTTGACAACCTCAATCTCTTTTATAACTCAAATTAATGTGCCGATAAACCACACACGCTCAATTAATCAATGATAAATTTTAAGTTTTTCCATCAATACAACTTTATAGTCCCTAATTAGTGTGTTGGTTAACCACACATGCTCCACTAACGACTCATCAAGATTGATGGCATTTTCATTGATTAGCATACAATGTTACATTTTCTTAAAGTAACTAGAGTGGGAATTCATAAAAGGTTCTTTTACTTTATAGCATTATACTTTTAATGTGATTATGTCCTATCGAACTCGTTCGGCTAACGATCCTCCACCATACAAGGGAGTGATGGGTGAGAGTGGACAACCAATGGCGGCCATTTTGCAGGCTGCTTCCTTAAACTCTCCTTATAGTATGGCTACGTGAATGAGGCCTACTATTTGTTCAACTGACTCATGTTATACATATAGTATAAACCTTTAATATATATATATATATATATATATATATATATATATATATATATATATATATATATATATATATTATTTTAAACATTTAAAATAATGTTCAGAAATTTAGGAGATCAAAATTACCAATTTAAATGTTCAGATTTTATCCAATTGAAACAATATCTTTAAATGTAATTATCCTGATCTAGATCTTAATTATCAGAAAAAAAAAATCTCTGCACATGAGGTCCACCACGACGTGGTAGAAGGCTCCACGTTGTGGCAGAGGATAAATATACAGATTAGAAAGTTGGCCACGACGTAGTAGAAGAGCCCACCTTGTGACGACGAAATAAAATCTCGATTTTGTTTATTCTCCCGTTTTTCAAGTTCAATTTTGCACATTCAATTGTTAGAAAACCAAACGCTCTGATACCACTGATGGGTTTTACATGTAATAATGCGAAAAATATCTTAAAATATTAAGGGTACATGAAACCTAATTGGATCTATGTTATAACTCTAATGAAGCAACAAACCATTGAACAACAAAATTCTAACTCTAGTAGAAATTGAAATTCATAAGGATAATTAACATACCTACGATTTGTTATTGTAAACAAACCCTTGATCAATCCAATAGTCTCTTGAAAACTAGCTTCAATTGTGTTCAAGCTTCTAATGGTTCACACCCACAATACAAGAACCCTAGAAGATTTAGGAGAGGGGGGAGAAGTATAAAATTTTTGGCTTTGGCTTGTTTGAATGCATTGGCCGAAAATTCCAAGTCCAAGGCCCTATTTATATATGCTTAGGAAACACCTAGAAATTCTGATTTGAACATAAAATAATATTATTTCAAATAAGGTAATTATCTTGTTCCTAGTTTATCCTCATGAAGACTTCCAGAAAGCTCCAAGAGAGCCTCCAAACCATCAACCACAAGGAGGGTTCTAGAACATGTCATTTGCTCAACTTTTGAACAATTAAAGTTATAGTCCTTCAACTTTCAATTAATTCTAATTAACCCAAAATTAATTCCATATTAATTTTGATTAATTCTAAATTAATTATAACTATTTATAATTAATATATTAGTCATATAATATTTTAATAAATCATTTATCTCTCTCTAAAATCAATCTAGGCAATTTCTTGGTTATAAGAGCAACCAAAAAGGACTTTACTTTCATCAATGTTATACGAATTTAGTTAGGACCATAGACACCTTAATACAACAATAATGTCCCTCAAACTAAGCAAGTTCATGTTTTTGTCCAATGATTTCGCTAGGACAGGGAAGCCATAAATACACTTTAACATATGTTGGCTCAAATAAACATCGAAGCTCGCATCAGATTGTCCCACACAACACTAGCAACCAAGCTCTAACCACAACGATACACTTTAATCCTAGTCATTTTTCATTATTTTTTTAAGTATGCTTGTCATTCATATATTCAACCCCCTACCCCCACTCTTAACTCATGCAATGTCCTCAATGCATGCTTAACATAATTAAAGAACATAAAAGTAAAGAGAGAATTGGAACATACTCCCCAGGGATAGAAGTGGCGAGGTTGAAACTGAACATTGTATGGTTGACATCTCGCATAATGGCTAGATGTTTGGTACTTTTGGACTTTAGTAGGAATACTCTTGAAATGCACTGCGAAAACGCATTTCAAATAGCGGTAAAAAAATAAACAAAAAGTGTAACTAAGCTTTCCCATGCCATGGCACAGCATATCCATGTCGTGGGGTTCAAATAATGTAGTTCTAAAATTGATGAAATCTTTGTGGCCATGTCGTGGGCACGTATAAGCACGTTATGGCTGCTGGGAATTCGGAATAGCATAGTGATAAATGCCATTTTATGCATCTTTTAGGGTAGATTTTATTAGATTTAGCATCATATTTGTACATTTTCATTTCATTAGTTTAAATAATGTTCAACTCATGTCTTTTATCAGAATTCCCGTATTGCTAGCATTTTTTATGTCATTTTTAGATATTTCGAGTGGAGCAGTATTTTGGGAGCAGCTGGATGCATATTTTTAGCCTAAATGGAGTTCAAACTAAAGGAGGATTCTAAGGAAAATTTAGAAGCTATTTTGGTTAAGAAACATTCTATCGAATTAATTTTACGAAGATAGATTGCTACAATCTAAAGCCTAAAGGATGTTGCTGGCAGCTTTGATCCCCTATTAGTATTTTGACCATATCTCATGACTCGTAACTTTGATTGACAAGAGAGAAAATGTTTTGGAAACTAGAGAAAATTTTGGATGACTTTCATGTTTACTTAAACTGACGAATCACAGCATAAATAAACAAAAATGAGATTGCATTTTTCACTTCTACGATCGCATAAATCCATCGAAGTTTCCCAGGGTCGAAATAAATCATTTGGAAGTCTTCTGAAGAAAAAAACCAAAAACTACGATCACACTTTCCACTTCTACAATTTCATTTTTATGTCGCGACTCCCGAAATTTCATAAATAGCATCGTACATCATTTAGGGGCAAATATGGAAAAAAAAACCTTAGTATATGCGATCGCATATCTGCTTTCTATGATTACATTTTTCATTAAATTTCGTCGGAAGCTTCAGTCTTGCATATAAATATGGCCCTCATGATCAGATTCGAAGGTTAGACAGTTCCAGACGACAGAAAACACTTTTGAAGGCGATTTTTGGTACCTTTCAGCGATTTCTGAAGATCCAAAGGATGTGAATAATCTCACACACTTAGTTTAGAAGATTATTCGGTTAACGTTTCTCTTTATTAGTTTAGATTTGTTTTTAGTCATGTCTCGCTAAACCCTAGTTTTCATTTATGCATAGACTAGTACGTTTCATGTGATTACTTATCAGATCTAGCTTTCTTATTGTGTTTCTATATAGATTTTTTAGTTTTCATCTTAATAAATGTTTGATTTTAATTCTCGTTAGTCTGATCACGTCTGATAAATGCTTCCTGTGGTGGTTCCTTGGGTGATATGGCACCAACATAAATTTGGGAGTTGATCGAGAAGCTGGCGATAGAGTCCACGCATTCCGGAAACGAAGAAGAGTGGTATACTGATCAGCCACGAGGTGTCAAAGAAGTCAACAATGATCATATGGAGTCCCAAATTTATGAGTTGATGAAAGTTGTTCTATTATTAACAAAGGAAAAAGCAGCTGCAAAGAAACAATGTGGTATCTGCTTGAATACTCAACATCAAACATATATTTGTCCAATACTGCAAGAGGATGTTGCTCCATTCAAAGCTGTTAGAAGATACTAGCAACATAAGATTTATAACTAGCCTCCAAAATATTATCAGAACAATAATTTTTAGCCGACAGAAAAGAAACACATAAATTGAATAAAAATAAGAAAGACAGAAACTGTTAGCACAGTGTCCATGGCATGGCCAAGCATGACCACGGCATGGCGAACTATAAATCAGAAAAATATTAAATCGAAAAAAAAAAAAAACTTTGTATTCAATAAATTCAACACAAAGGTTCGATAAATATAAGTAAAATAAAATCAACTAATTAATGAAACCGTTCATCGACAACGACGCCAAAAACTTCATATGCAATTTATATACCAGTTTTTAATTTATAAACCAACTATCTAAACTAGCTAATGCGGTACGCAGTGTAACTAATCAAATAATAATATAGTAAGAAAGTAGGGTGTTAAACACAATGGGAACGAGAATGATTAAAAGCTAATTTATCTACTAAAGTTAACTATTTTAAAAGCAATTAGATAAGGGGTTTTCACTGGTTTTACAAGTCCATCTTACATAAAAACAATTATCACCAAGAACGATTAAACTAACAAAAAGCAATTCAAATTAAGGTTTAAAGCAAGATATTAAAGAGACTTCCATTTTGATATGATTCACACTATTCCTATGGTTGATTTCTTGGAAAGTCCAATGGATTAAGTTGTTTGTTGCTTACCGATTCCTAAGTTGATTAAACTATATGATCAAAAGAAAAATCATTTAGGAAAACTAATTCATTCAAACAATGATCAGGTGGACAAACAAATAAGAATGCTAGTATTAATTTCGAGTGATGCTAGACTTGAACTAATGCTTGACATTAATGGATAATAATATCAATTCCATACATGAATGATTATCACATATTAGCTTCCACATAAACTTACCAACTTTTCTTTTTAACCCTAGGTTTATGATCAAAACATTAGTCTTACAACTTTGATGAAGAACAAAGTAAAAAAGTTTTAGAAGTACTATTGCCTTAAATCTCTTCAAAAACTAAACTTCAATCGATATTTGATCTCCTTCTGTCTTCCAGCACGTCTTTGGCCTCCAAAAGTTCAAAGTAACTTGAAGCATAAGGTAGGGTTGAGAGATTAGACAAATATTTATAGTTTCCTAAATCTGATCCCCACGCCGTGGCCAAAGCCTCCACGGCGTGGTGGGCATTATTCATGCGTGTTCCTTAAGTCTGTCAGATAGTCTCAAATTTTCTTCTCCCAACGGCGTGGCCAAAGCCTCCACGTTGTGGGCTTTAGACTCGTTAAGCACTTTTGTCTTCGGTTGACCAGGTCCACTTTTTCCTGCTTACAACTCCACATTTTTCTTCCTTTTAACCCCGAGCATGTCTTCACTGCTACAAAACAAAATTTCAACATATTAAGTACCTTTTGTTCTATAATTAGCATGAATGTAGCAAAAAGTATTAAGAAAACGCATGAAATATATAACTGATTGTGCATATATCATAACTTAACAATAAAACTATTTTGAGAGTACATTTTAATTTATTTAACATTAAGTAAAGGACTTCCGTTGTAAGTTGTTAGTTTTGGGAGAAATTTTTAGTTAGTGGAAGTTTAAAGTCTAAGTTTTAAGTATTATACATTGTTAAGTGTTAGTATGCATATACAGCAAAATGCAAAACTTTTTGAGTTTTTTCTAAAGTATATAAATAAGAAACAAAGATAATTTACGCAATTTATCCTTATCCCGTAATTTGTAATTTGTTATGGTGTTGATAAAAGGTTTATAATTGTTTGAGGTACATGAAGACAAACCTAATAAAGTTTTGAACTTCTCTGTTTTAGATTTTGTTTCATGTGAAGGGTCCCAATGTATAGTGAAGCAAAGTTGGAATTTTACATATACATGCGAAGTGAAATCTCTTTTTATTATTGTATTTGTCTTATGTATTAATGTTAGAAGTTCATCATTTCCTAGGACAACATATATTGTAGGATCACTTAGATGTGGTGCTTTTTCATGTCACCGATTAAATTAAGAGCATGAACAAAGGAATCTATAGATTCCAAATCTTTCACTGCACAAACACATGCATAGTCATTCAGTTACTTTAGTGTGCAATTGGTGTTGGTAATTATATAACAAAACTACTCACTAACAAGGTGAATGAGAAACATGAAGCATAAATCATAGAGTAAATGGTGATGCTATTTTATTGTATTTACACCTTGAATTTTTATCTCAATAGTTTTCATCTTCACTGTGTTAGCTTATGAATTATGTTATTAGGTTGCTCTTTTTGTTCTAACATAACACTTTTAATCTTAGGATTGCCTTTACAATTAACACCCAACTATTGGTTTCAAGTTGGAAAATAGGAAGTCACTCAAAAGATTGATTCATTGAGAGCATGTTGGTGGATCAAACTTCCATGGGTCTTGTGGTGATAATCACTTGGAATTTATTATATAAACCGAAATTGTAACACCCGGTCTCAGGTACGCATTTAAATTCAAGATAAACTTCATATTTTACCCTTGGACTCGGCGAGTTGGAGTCCTAACTCGTCAAGTAGGATCGACTCCGAGTCTGGGGACTAAGTGACCTACTCGACGAGTCGGACGACCGACTCGGCGAGTAGGAGCTGTCTGAGTGAAACCCTAAATTGGTGGGTTTCCACCCTATTTAAACATCTTATAAGGCTTCCACCCCAGCCTCCATCACCTTCAAGCTCTGTCCTCGAAACCCTAATCAATTGTGAGCATTCTTGAGCAATTTGTGCCTTTCCTGGTGATTTGAAGTTAGAAGAAGGAAGGGAAAGCTTGGTGAATCAAGAAGCAAGTCAGTGGATCCAGAGTTGTGGTTGCACTTCCAGTTATTTGAGGTAAATAGCTCCTACCATTGACTCCTTATTTGGTAGATCTACTTTGAGGCTTGAACCTTGACATCTTTGGGGGCATTTCCAATCCATTTCAGATTGTGGAGTGTAATATAGGGTAAATGTTTCAGATCTGGAACCTTGGAGGGTTCTCATGGCATAAAGGTGCCAAATTTGTGGCCATGAGAACCCTATGCATGTAAGAAACCCTATTTTTGGTCTTTTGAGCTTAAAGGTACCATGCATGAACGTAAAGGTCATGAATTTACGTGTTATATCGACCTTAGGAGCCCAGATCTACCGTTTGGACGAGATTAGCACAACAGAAATCGAGTTATGGGCATGGACATTAGTTGACTCGACGAGTCGTTCTTGGGACTCGGCGAGTCGGGGGGGTTTGTTTCCCCAACCTTTTCTGATTTGAAGGTATCTGGTTGACTCTAGAAGGGATCTAGATGAGTCCAGAAGGGGGACTCAACAAAATAGACGTAGTTATGGACCTGGAAACCATGGGACTCAGCGAGTGTATGAACACACTTGTCGAGTCCAAGGTAATCTCCCAACCATGAAGACGGACTCGACGATTTGTTCATACAACTCGGCGAGTCACAGTCTAGTCACATTCATAGAATGAAGATGAACTCGACGAGTTCAAGGACGAACTCGGCGAGCCAGATGAAGATAGTCCCGATGTTATGTTTGAAGGAGAACTCGTCGAGTTCTTGCTAGACTCGACGAGTTGAGTCGGGGTTGGGAACAGATGAAAGAATAGGGACTCGACGAGTTGGTGAACCAACTCGGCGAGTCAGGTCAACTAGGTGTTGACATTGACCAGGATGTTGACTTTAGCCAGGGGTAAAATGGTCATTTTACCCTAAGAGCAGTTATCAGTTTTTGACTAAGTACCTTTATGGAAATTTTTAGTCGGAGAGTCGTCGGAGCACCATACAGAGATTTCCTCACCCGAAGTTGCAGCAGTCAGTCACACGAGGTGAGTTTCCTTCCAGTAGGAACGGGTCTACGACCATAATGCCGGCTCGTTTTGATGTTAGTAGTTCTAGACTTCGGTCCGATGCCGGGGGTTAGCCCAATGCAGTTTACATGTTTCCGGACTTTGGTTCGATGTCGGGGTGGTCCCGAGAAGTAGTTATGTATGCTTGATGTCTTCGTGATTCATGCATGTTTATGATATGTGTTATATGTTCCGGACCCCAGTCCGATGTCGGGCAAGCCCGATGCAGTATATGTGATTATGTTATATGTTCATGTTTATGTTATGTTCAGTTTATTCCAGACTTCGTTCTGATGTCGGGCGGGGCCCGATGCAGTGGGCAAGGCCCAGTATGTGTTATTGTATGGTATGTGGTAGTTTGGGGGAGCTCACTAAGCTTCATGATTACAGTTTTTAGTTTTGGTTTTAGGTACTTCAGCTAGAAAAGGGAAGGGCTCGAGTTGATGGCATGGCACACACCTCTGTTTTTATTAGCCTGGGAGCTTACTCTGATATTTTTATATGAGACAATTATATGTTGACATATTTTATGAGATTTTGAGATACATGTTGATGATTTAATTTATGGTAATAATATTATGTTTGCTAAATGATTTTAAAATGAAATTTTTGGCTCGCATTTTTGGGATTTTTCAAGTTGGTATCAGAGTCTTGGTTTGAGGGATTCGGGCACACTTATGGGTGTGTCTGAACTCAAACTAAGGAATTGGTATAGAAATTTTCAACAGGAAAATCAATTTTTGTAAGAAGTATTTTGAGGAAAGAAAAGTGTTTTAGAAAAAGAGAAAATAATTTTTAGAAAGAAAAGAACTTTGAAAAGAGAAAAGGGTGTGGTGCATGCAATCAGCCAAGCTCAACTAAGTACTCCCAAATTACCCATACAATTTCATGTTATGATATGATTATCAGCTTTATGAGAACTACATGCTAGATTAGGACTAAGGATCTAGGAAGGATGCCTTATGTGCCTATTATATGTTTATCAGCTTTATGAGAACTGCATGATAGTTTAGGGCTAAGGATCTAGGAAGGATGTCTTATGTGCCTGTTATATGTGTACCGACTTATTGAGAACTGCATGCTAGTACAGATTAGTCAGTATGATAGCCAGAGTAGTATATTGTGACAACCCGAAACTTCGTCCGTTTCCGTTACGCGATTTCCGATAATAAAATTTCGAATTCATTAACTTTTCCGTCAAACTTCTTGGTTTAAAAAATAATCTAGTTATATATAATTAAATTATTTACGAGTCGGAACCAAAAATCGCGCGGAAACCCGATTATCTCGAAAAATCAATCAAATCTGGCCTAAGTAAGTTTACAACCGTAAACTCGTTTACGACCGTAAACCTGTTTACGGTCAGCAAAGGGTGGACCCCCCACCACCGACCACAACACCACTATAAATATGAGACCTCCACGTTCATTTGAACATTTCTGGCCAAAAACTCTCTCCTTCTCTCTCTAAGAACCTTGACCGTAAACACCTAAAAACACCTTCAAACTTCGGGAAACATCGAGAAACACCGTTTGGAGTCACTTCGGAACGTCTGGAAACGCGTATCTCTTCGAAATCAGCACCATTGTTCTTGATTTTACGGTCCATCTTCAAAGACCGTAAACACTGTTCTTGAGTTTACGGTCCAAGCCTTCAAAGACCGTAAACCCTGTTCTTGAGTATACGGCCGTAAACTCACCAAGCCTTCAGAAACCGTAAACCCCAGTTTACGACCGTAAACCCCGTTCACGGCCGTAAACTGTCTGTTGACCGTAACCCTAGTTCACGGCCGTAAACACCTTTTAAGTGGTGCTTTTGGCTGAAAACCCACTTTCATCGATTTGATCAAGTCCCGGTAACATTCCTCAACCGAATACAAGTGTTCCTCTATCACGTTACCTAACGAAATCGCTAATTTAGATACATATATGTATTGATTTGATAATAGGATTTCGTTAAGTGTCACGTACAACAACTTGAGGATCTTCATTTCAATCAACGTTTTCACGCAACAACAGTGAGTTCGTAGCCCTACATTTTCTGTATTTTTAATGTTTTCAGGGGGGGAATACAAGCTAAACATAAATGTTTTCAAGGATATACATAAAACTTATGCAAATCTCATACCTTAAATCCCTTTGTACTATGCTGAGCATAAGGGACGTTTTCACTAAAATTGCATAGTTTTTCTGGACACGCTATTCGCTACGTTTTACATGCAAACTATAATCGGTATAGTTTGGGATTTTTATAAAATATATCAAGTATAGAAACTTTCACTATTAAACATATGCACTAAGACAGAAACCGTTTATAGTTTACATCACTACTTTATCATGGTACTCATAACTGTAATTATCACTATATACGGTATACATACGGATTTTCACTACGGTAGAACGCTACTACACTACATGTAAACTAGATTGTATGATACTGTGAGGCGCTACTTCACTACTGTACCCTTAGGTGTACAAGGATAAATCCTACCACTGTATAACCAGAGTCTCCTGGAGGGAGAGCGTGAGATTTGTGAATAGATCTATTCGGGCGTATCTCTTCGAAATCAGCACCATTGTTCTTGATTTTACGGTCCATCTTCAAAGACCGTAAACACTGTTCTTGAGTTTACGGTCCAAGCCTTCAAAGACCGTAAACCCTGTTCTTGAGTATACGGCCGTAAACTCACCAAGCCTTCAGAAACCGTAAACCCCAGTTTACGACCGTAAACCCCGTTCACGGCCGTAAACTGTATGTTGACCGTAAACCCTAGTTTACGGCCGTAAACACCTTTTAAGTGGTGCTTTTGGCTGAAAACCCACTTTCATCGATTCAATCAAGTCCCGGTAACATTCCTCAACCGAATACAAATGTTTCTCTATCACGTTACCTAACGAAATCGCTAATTTAGATACATATATGTATTGATTTGATAATAGGATTCCGTTAAGTGTCACGTGCAACAACTTGAGGATCTTTATTTCAGTCAACGTTTTCACGCAACAACAGTGAGTTCATACCCCTACATTTTCTGTATTTTTAATGTTTTCAGGGGGGAATACAAGCTAAACATAAATGTTTTCAAGGATATACATAAAACTTATGCAAATCTCATACCTTAAATCCCTTTTGTACTACGCTGAGCATAAGGGACGTTTTCACTAAAATTGCATAGTTTTTCCGGACACGCTATTCGCTACGTTTGACATGCAAACTATAATCGGTATAGTTTGGGATTTTTATAAAATATATCAAGTATAGAAACTTTCACTATTAAACATATGCACTAAGACAGAAACCGCTTACAGTTTACATCGCTACTTTATCATGGTACTCATAACTGTAATTATCACTATATACGGTATACATACGGATTTTCACTACGGTAGGACGCTACTACACTACATGTAAACTAGATTGTACGATACTGTGAGGTGCTACTTCACTACTGTACCCTTAGGTGTACAGGGATAAATCCTACCACTGTATAACCAGAGTCTCCTGGAGGGAGAGCGTGAGATTTGTGAATAGATCTATTCGGGACTGACAATCCCACATCTGGACTGCTAGCTACAGTTAGGCGGGCACGCCTGTGATGTACAAATGTCATTTAACTCGACGCCTGAAGAACGTTGGAAAGGTCTCTAGTCATATCAAGCATGGTTATACGACTCACAATATGTATAAATCACCTTTAGTTTACAACTTAACACTCTTCAATAGTTTTATTTACATTAAATAGAACTAATACACACTACAACCGGAGAACTTTCAGGGTTTTTAAACATAAACGAGCATACATTGGTTTCACGCACGAAATACTATTACATCATGATTAGCATTAGCTAGTCACATGAAGTAATAATTTCGCATATCACTAAAGTTTTCAGTGACAAACATTCATGGTTTTATACAGAATTGAAAACACTACTTTCTCACTAAAGAAAATATCGGATTTTCTTGGAACTACACAAATATTTTCCGAACTCATCAACGATTTTCACTACAAACCACCGTTTATGAACTCACCAGCTTTATGCTGATACTCTTTCAAACTGCTTGTATTCTCAGAAAATCAGTAGACAGGTACTTGCTAGATTTTCGAGGAACTGGAGCAATAAGAGTTTTAAGTTTATACTATACAAAGCTATTGAATGTAATTCAAACAACGTTTCAAACTGATGTAAACATTTTTATTTCGTATTCACTGTACTGGTTGTGTTGCTATGAATTGCTATTATTCATTGGTTGTGATGCTACACATGATGTCCTCCGCCCCGGAACGTTTCCGCCATCGGTTTCGGGGTGTGACAGATTGGTATCAGAGCCCTTGTTTATAGCGAACTAGTATACCGAACCTTACGTGGTATACAACTATAAACACTAAGGGGCCTAAGTGTTGTACGCTAAAAGTATACTTTCAAAAATATAAGTAATTTTATAAAAGTATACGAGCATGCATACATAACAAAGTTTGTGTCTCTAGTAGAACAAAACAAAAAGTATTTGGATGTTGGAACGCTGCGGTTAAACCTGGACAGTTATGTAATCATGTCTAGGGTGAATATAGCCTGATCAACTATATTCAGTCGAGACATGACCAACATGTGCTTGGGAGTGACTGTGGTGTTACAGCAGGCCTAAAAATTACCAAAATCATCCCACATAAATTACTATAGGAGTATCTTCGCTAGAGCCAAAGTCAGTATACAGATTCACTCTAAGTGTTGCTACCTCTTCTCCCTTAAGCGATAACTTACTTACGTCAGTAACCTTTCTGTGCTTATCGCTCGGTAGTATACTTTTATTATTAGAATGAGATATATCTTGTTTTATATATATCTCAAGGACTTACCGTCCTCTTCTTCCTGACTGTTTTCTGGAACGAGATGCCTCCTCGACCAAGACTCATCAGAAGGAACGACGACACTCCGCCACCACCACCACCTCCTCAATTCGACCCTATCATGTTTCAGGCAGCAGTTACCACTGCCGTGACTGCAGCAATGGCACAAGTGAATGTTGGTGGCGCTGGAGGTGGAACCGACCCACAGAGACAAGAGGGAAGTCAGGGACATCAAAAAGAATGTTCCTACAAGGACTTCATGACTACGAAACCCAAGTCCTTCGACGGAAATGGAGGCGTCATCGCCCTGACTCGATGGTTCGAGAAGATCGAATCCATCTTCGAAATTTGCGTTTGTTCTGAAGCAAACAAGGTGAAGTTCGCCGCCTGCACCTTCACCGACAGAGCCTTGACCTGGTGGAATTGTCGAGTCAAAACCCTAACCTTGCCAGTAGCTAAAGCCATGGGTTGGGAAAGACTGAAGGAGCTCATGCTCGCGGAGTACTGCCCGAGGGGCGAAGTGCAAAAGTTGGAACACGAACTCTGGAACTTGAAGATGAAAGGTTCCAACATCGCTGCCTACACCGCTAGATTCTGTGATCTGGCTCTCCTCTGTCTGGGAATGGTCACCCCGGAAAGCAAGAAAATCGAAAGGTACATCTGGGGACTGACACAACCAACAAAGGGGAATGTCTTGGCTGCTAGACCGATTACTTTTGAAAGCGCCAAGGATCTGGCACAGACTTTGATCGATCATGGAATCGATCTGGATGAGGTGGCAGCTGTCTCCGAGCCACAAAAGGAAAGCGGTGGGAAGAAGAAGAAGTTTGGTAACAAACGAAAGGGTCAGTCTTCGCAGGAGCCCTCCAAGAAACAACAAACAGTGGCAGTTCATGCTGTTACTGCTCCTGCTGCTGCTCCCACTATTGTTCCAACCACCCAGTCTCCTACCGGTGGTTATGCTGGAAAACTGCCCCTGTGCAACAAGTGTAACTTCCATCATCACGGACCCTGCCGTGAGTTGAGTTGCAACAACTGTGGAAAGAAAGGACACACAGCTCGATACTGCAAGGTGCCAACCCAACCAACCAACCAGGCTCTGGGAGCGGGCGCTGGTCAAACTTGTTATGGATGTGGAGAGGCTGGGCACTTCAGGAGAAACTGCCCCAAGGCAACAACTGGTGGCAATACAGGAAGAGTTCTGGTGACGGGCCAGGAGGAAGCAGTTGCTGATCCTACCATTGTTACGGGTACGTTCCTCCTTGATAACTCTCATGCATGCATTCTTTTCGATTCTGGTGCGGAGAGGAGTTTTGTTAGTCATGCGTTCAAACACCTAATCAAATGTAAATCCCAACCTCTAACCGAAACATTTACCGTCGAGATGGCTAACGGAAAAAAGGAGAGCACTAACGACATATTCATAGGCTGTACTCTTACTCTAGACAATTACTCCTTTCCCATCGACCTTATGCCTGTGTCCATCAAGAGCTTCGATATCATTATCGGCATGGATTGGTTGAGTTCCAATCGTGCTGATATTCTTTGCTTCGAGAAGGCTATCCGTCTCAATCTTCCCTCTGGCGAAACCCTTATGATTTACGGTGATAAGCTCAGTTCGAACCTTTGTATCATTTCGTGCATCAAAGCTCAGAAGTATCTGCGGAAGGAGTGGCATGCATTCCTAGCTCATGTTGTTGACGAGACGCAAAGAGTTAGAGACCTCGAGAGCATCCCCGAAGTCTGTAACTTTCCTGAGGTTTTCCCCGAAGATCTCGCAGGAATCCCTCCCGAATGCCAAGTCGAGTTTCGTATCGACTTAATCCCCGGAGCTACTCCTGTAGCTAAATCTCCTTACCGTTTAGCGCCATCGGAAATGCAGGAATTATCCAGCCAGCTCAATGAGCTAATCAGCAAATGATTCATAAGGCCGAGTTCCTCACCCTGGGGAGCTCCGATCTTATTCGTGAAGAAGAAAGACGGATCTTTCCGGATGTGCATCGACTATCGAGAGCTGAACAAGCTTACCATCAAGAACCGATATCCCTTACCCAGAATCGACGATCTCTTCGACCAACTTCAGGGAGCCAGCTATTTTTTGAAGATAGATCTAAGATCAGGGTACCATCAGTTGCGGGTTCATGAGAATGATGTGCCCAAAACAACATTCCAAACTCGCTATGGACACTACGAGTTTGTAGTAATGCCCTTTGGTCTAACCAACGCACCGGCAGTATTCATGGACCTGGTGAATCGGGTGTGCCGCCCTTTCTTAGACAAGTTCGTGATTGTGTTCATCGACGATATACTTGTCTATTCGCGAAGTGAGAATGATCATAAACAACACTTAAGGCAGGTGTTGGAAACATTAAGGGCAGAAAAGCTATACGCGAAATTCTCGAAGTGCGAATTCTGGATGAGGAAGGTAAATTTCCTTGGATACGTGATTAGCAAGGAAGGAATACACGTGGACCCTTCCAAGATCAAAGCAGTTGAAAATTGGTCTGCACCAAAGACACCCACAGAAATCCGACAATTCTTGGGTCTCGCGGGCTATTATCGCAGGTTCATCCAGAACTTCTCCAGAATCGCTAAGCCCTTAACTACCCTGACACAGAAGGGTGTAACCTTCAGTTGGAGAGCCAAGCAAGACACTGCATTTCAAAAATTGAAGCAGGCCCTGTGCAGCGCACCTATCTTGTCCCTGCCCGAAGGGACAGAAGACTTCGTGGTTTACTGTGATGCATCCAATCAGGGCCTAGGCTGTGTGCTCATGCAACGAGGAAAGGTTATCGCCTATGCCTCGAGACAGTTGAAAACACACGAGGTCAATTACACAACTCACGATTTGGAGTTGGGAGCAGTGGTCTTTGCGTTAAAGATCTGGAGACACTATCTCTATGGAACCAAGTGCACTATCTTCACTGACCATAAGAGTTTGCAGCATGTCTTTGATCAGAAGGGGTTAAACATGAGACATCGGCGATGGGTAGAGCTACTCAGTGACTACGAGTGCGAAATTCGCTATCATCCCGGCAAGGCCAATGTGGTAGCAAATTCCCTCAGCCAAAAGGAGTATTCAGGGCATAGGGTGAAGGCACTAACAATGACCATCCATTCCCATCTGTCCGCGCAAATCAGAGAGGCTCAGCTGGAAGCCTTAAAACCCAAGAACGTGACAGATGAAGCTTTGCGGGGAATGGACAAGAACTTGGAGGTCAAAGGAGACGGAGTGTATTATTTCATGGACCGGATCTGGACCCCAAAGTTCGGCGGGTACATAGAGGTTGTCATGAATGAGGCTCACAAGACGAAATACTCCGTTCACCCAGTTTCGGATAAGATGTATCTGGATCTCAAACAGCTCTATTGGTGGCCAAACATGAAAGTGGAAATTTCTATTTTCGTGGGCAAGTGCCTGACTTGTGCCAAGGTAAAAGTAGAGTATCAAAAGCCCTCAGGTTTACTTCAGCAGCCAGAAATACCTGAGTGGATGTGGGAAAGGATAACCATGGATTTTATCACCAAGTTACCCAGATCTCCGAGTAAGCACGATGCCATCTGGGTAATTGTCGATCGGTTGACGAAGTCCGCCCACTTCCTGCCAATCAAAGAAAGCTTCAAGATGGAGAGACTCACACGGATCTACCTTCAAGAGATAGTTCGCCTTCATGGTGTACCTGCATCCATTATCTCCGATCGAGATAGCAGGTTTACATCTAGGTTCTGGCAGTCACTACAGAAAGCTCTTGGGACTAAATTGGATATGAGCACGGCTTATCATCCGCAGACTGATGGACAGAGTGAGAGAACAATTCAGACATTGGAAGACATGTTGAGCGCCTGCGTCATCGATTTCGGCGCATCATAGGACACTCATCTTCCTTTGGTTGAATTTTCCTACAACAACAGCTACCATACCAGCATCAAGGTTGCGCCGTTCGAAGCCCTCTATGGCCGCAAGTGCAGATCCCCTCTGTGCTGGGCTGAAGTGGGTGACACGCAGCTAGTCAAGGGTCAAATCCCTGACAGCACTCTCACTGGTCCTGAAATTATCCGAGAGACAACTGAGAAGATTGTACAAATCCGGGAACGACTGAAAGCCTCACGAGATAGACAAAAGAGCTACACCGATAAGAGACGAAAACCCTTGGAGTTCCAGGTTGGTGACTGCGTCCTTCTGAAGGTCTCACCCTGGAAAGGCATGATACGCTTTGGGAAGCGTGGAAAACTAAACCCAAGGTACATTGGACCGTTCGAAATCCTTGCTAGGATCGGTCCCGTAGCATACAAACTTCAGTTACCACGAGAGGTCAGCAACATCCACCCTATTTTCCACGTATCGAATCTAAAGAAGTTTCTGTCCGACGAGACACTTGTGATTCCTCTCGATGAGATTGAAATCAACGAGAACCTCAACTTCGTGGAAGAACCGTTCGAAATCATGGACAGAGAGATCAAACGAACAAAACAAAGTCGCATCCCGATAGTAAAGGTTCGCTGGAATGCCAAGCGGGGACCTGAATTCACTTGGGAGCGCGAAGATCAGATGAAACAGAAATATCCGCATCTCTTTCCTAACCCATGATTTGTATTCTATATTCAAATTTCGGGACGAAATTCCCTCTAACGGGGGGATGATGTGACAACCCGAAACTTCGTCCGTTTCCGTTACGCGATTTCCATTAATAAAATTTCGAATTCATTAACTTTTCCGTCAAACTTCTTGGTTTAGAAAATAATCTAGTTATATATAATTAAATTATTTACGAGTCGGAACCAAAAATCGCGCGGAAACCCGAATATCTTGAAAAATCAATCAAATCTCGCCTAAGTGAGTTTACAACCGTAAACTTGTTTACGACCGTAAACTAGTTTACGACCGTAAACTCGTTTACGACTGTAAACTCGTTTACGGCCGTATACATGTTTACGGTCAGCAAAGGGTGGACCCCCCACCACCGACCACAACACCACTATAAATATGAGACCTCCACCTTCATTTGAACATTTCTGGCCAAAAACTATCTCCTTCTCTCTCAAAGAACCTTGACCGTAAACACCTAAAAACACCTTCAAACTTCGGGAAACATCGAGAAACACCGTTTGGAGTCACTTCGAAACGTCTGGAAACGCGTATCTCTTCGAAATCAACACCATTGTTCTTGAGTTTACGGTCCATCTTCAAAGACCGTAAACACTGTTCTTGAGTTTACGGTCCAAGCCTTCAAAGACCGTAAACCCTGTTCTTGAGTTTACGGCCGTAAACTCACCAAGCCTTCAGAAACCGTAAACCCCAGTTTACGACCGTAAACCCCGTTCACGGCCGTAAACTGTATGTTGACCGTAAACCCTAGTTTACGGCCATAAACACCTTTTAAGTGGTGCTTTTGGCTGAAAACCCACTTTCATCGATTCAATCAAGTCCCGGTAACATTCCTCAACCGAATACAAATGTTTCTCTATCACGTTACCTAACGAAATCGCTAATTTAGATACATATATGTATTGATTTGATAATAGGATTCCGTTAAGTGTCACGTGCAACAACTTGAGGATCTTTATTTCAGTCAACGTTTTCACGCAACAACAGTGAGTTCATACCCCTACATTTTCTGTATTTTTAATGTTTTCAGGGGGGAATACAAGCTAAACATAAATGTTTTCAAGGATATACATAAAACTTATGCAAATCTCATACCTTAAATCCCTTTTGTACTACGCTGAGCATAAGGGACGTTTTCACTAAAATTGCATAGTTTTTCCGGACACGCTATTCGCTACGTTTGACATGCAAACTATAATCGGTATAGTTTGGGATTTTTATAAAATATATCAAGTATAGAAACTTTCACTATTAAACATATGCACTAAGACAGAAACCGCTTACAGTTTACATCGCTACTTTATCATGGTACTCATAACTGTAATTATCACTATATACGGTATACATACGGATTTTCACTACGGTAGGACGCTACTACACTACATGTAAACTAGATTGTACGATACTGTGAGGTGCTACTTCACTACTGTACCCTTAGGTGTACAGGGATAAATCCTACCACTGTATAACCAGAGTCTCCTGGAGGGAGAGCGTGAGATTTGTGAATAGATCTATTCGGGACTGACAATCCCACATCTGGACTGCTAGCTACAGTTAGGCGGGCACGCCTGAGATGTACAAATGTCATTTAACTCGACGCCTGAAGAACGTTGGAAAGGTCTCTAGTCATATCAAGCATGGTTATACGACTCACAATATGTATAAATCACCTTTAGTTTACAACTTAACACTCTTCAATAGTTTTATTTACATTAAATAGAACTAATACACACTACAACTGGAGAACTTTCAGGGTTTTTAAACATAAACGAGCATACATTTGTTTCACGCACGAAATACTATTACATCATGATTAGCATTAGCTAGTCACATGAAGTAATAATTTCGCATATCACTAAAGTTTTCAGTGACAAACATTCATGGTTTTATACAGAATTGAAAACACTACTTTCTCACTAAAGAAAATATCGGATTTTCTTGGAACTACACAAATATTTTCCGAACTCATCAACGATTTTCACTACAAACCACCGCTTATGAACTCACCAGCTTTATGCTGATACTCTTTCAAACTGCCTGTATTCTCAGGAAATCAGTAGACAGGTACTTGCTGGATTTTCGAGGAACTGGAGCAATAAGAGTTTTAAGTTTATACTATACAAAGCTATTGAATGTAATTCAAACAACGTTTCAAACTGATGTAAACATTTTTATTTCGTATTCACTGTACTGGTTGTGTTGCTATGAATTGCTATTATTCATTGGTTGTGATGCTACACATGATGTCCTCCGCCCTGGAACGTTTCCGCCATCGGTTTCGGGGTGTGACATATATGCTTGATTATGTGTACTCAATGCCCGAATGCTGCTTCCTTTGTGCTTTTAGTAGTTCTAGTTGCCTTTCACTAACTAGTAAACGAATATGTTTACTTACATATTGCAAGGACTAAATAATTTCAGAAGGTTAGGTCTAGCTCTATTTCACAGCCCTTGTTTGAGTTCAACCGTTGTAGGGTAGGATCTCTCATTCGAAGAATTATCTAGTTTGAGTAATATGTAATAGTATTCGTGAGCTAGTTAGGGGGAAGAAAGCAGGGACTTCTTATGAAGATGATGGCGAAGAGTGGGTTGGTGATTACCCTAGGGCAAGCCTAGGATGAGATTAGCATGAGATCAGCAGTAGTAGTAGAAGGGACTTGGTGGATTCGAGGCAGTTCTTGAGGAAAGTACGGATAGATGTGGAAGGTAGTAGGGGCCCATACTACTGAAAGCAGAGGATCTGTACTTGAATCAAGGAAGGCTGAGACAAGACCAGGGAACTTGTAGTAGATGAGATCCCTTGATTTATATTAGTATTCTGACAATTGTCATTATGTGTTTTCAGAATGATGGTTTTACGCCCTAGACCAGCAGTTGGTAGTTCAAGCGCAGGAGAGGGATCGGGCTCAGGCTCTGGAGTCGGGTAGTTAGATGAGCAGACCAGGGAGTTCATCTCCTCGGAGGTCAAATGTAGCATACTTGAGCAGACTCCTGTGATCTTCGGTTTGATCAAGGAGGTTATTCTAGAGCTTATGGATGAGTGATTGAGTGTGTTTCGCACTAAGGTGGCGACCATGATGGGGTCGCGCACGCTCATGTTCTGAGAGTTCATGGCATGTGGAGCTCTTGATTACCAGGGGGCTCGAGACCCCATTTCTAGTACCAGATGGTTGGCAGATGTCACCAACGTATTCCGCACCAGCAGGTGTCCCGAGGGGGACAAGGTTAGGCTCGCGTCCTATCTTCTAAAGGGCAGGGCACGTGACTAGTGGGAGGAGGTCGGGAGAGCCATTGGAGATGACACTGTGTTGGATGCTATGAATTGGAGTGATTTCACGACCAGGTTCAGAGCCGAGTTCGCACCTGTTATTGAGGTGCATCAGCTTGCTAGGGAGTTTTAGGACCTCTAGCAGATGATAGAGACTGTAGCGGAGATTACCGCCAAGTTTAGGGAGAGGGCCCTTCTCGTTCCGTAGTATGCAGCGAACGAGGAGATGAAAAAGGCCCGATATCATGAGATGTTGCGGAGTGATATCCGCCAGTTTGTGATCCGCTCCAGCTGCAAGACGCTAGAGGACATGATTGTGAGGGCTCGTGAGAGGGATATTGCTCTAGAGATGGAGAGGAAAAGGAAGCCAGAGGTGGCGTCTGGCGTAGAGGGCTCGGGAAAAAAGCCCAAGGTGTCTGATCACAGGTCTAGGGGTCTGCAGAGCCACAGTTGGTGTGGCAAGTGTGGCAGGTTGCACGATGGGGTGTGCAAGGTGGGGAGTTCCGGCTGCTTCAAGTGCGGGTGGACTGGGCATATGAGCAGGGATTGTACAGCTACTACCACTACCACCACCACAGCATCTGATCTGATTTGCTTCCATTGCAATCAGAGGGGACACAAGAAGTCCCAGTGTCCAAGTTTAGCATCAGTAGGACAGGTGGTGGCACGCGCTCCTACCACATTGAGGATTACAGATGGCCGTCAGGGTCAGGCTAAGGCGCCAGTCGCGAAGAGCAGAGCCTTCCAGTTGACAGCAGAGGAGGCACGAACGACTCCTGATGTGGTTGTTGGTATGTATTTTCTCCATCTTCTCCTTATTACTTTTGACTATTACTCATGTTTATGTGTTGTTTATAGGGTTGTTCTTAGTGAACGGCATTTCATCTATGGTATTGTTTGATTCGGGGGCTAGCCGATCGTTTGTGTCGCTTGCACTTAGCAAGCGATTTAGCAGAGCTCCGGGGGAGCTGGATTGCCCACTTGACGTTGAGATAGCAGATGATAGGACAGTCAGGGTCGCGAGAGTTCATAGGGGATGTAACCTTCGGTTATTTGATGAGAAGTTTTCAATGGACTTAGTCCCTATTCCCCTACAAGGGAATAAGGTTATCGTGGATATGGATTGGATGAGTCCCAACGGGGCAGTGATCGACTACGAGCAGCAGCTAGTGATGGTTCGTACTCCTAGTAGGGGAAAGTTAGTGATTCAGGGTGAGAGACCACATCAGCTAGTGATGGTTCGTACTCCTAGTAGGGGAGAGTTAGTGATTCAGGGTGAGAGACCACAACATGGACCGATCCTTTGTTCAGCAGCGAGAGCGAGGCGCTACTTTCAGCAGGGTTGCGCAGGATACGTCGCGTATGTCATGGATACCCGAGATAAGGGTAAGACGAGAGTCGATGATGTACCGGTGGTACGAGAGTATACGGATGTGTTCCCGAAGGATTTTCCTGGGATACCTCTGGAGAGACAGGTTGAGTTTCAGATTGACCTAGTCCCTGGTGCGGCTCCGATAGCCAAGGCACCATATCAGTTGGCTCCTCCCGAGATGCAGGAGTTGTCTACGCAGCTGCAAGAGCGGCTAGACAAGGGTTTTATTAGGCCGAGCAGTTCACCTTGGGGAGCCCCGATCCTGTTTGTAAAGAAGAAGGACGGGTCGCACCGTATGTGCATAGACTACCGGGAACTGAACAAGGTGACGGTGAAGAATCGTTACCCACTCCCGAGGATAGATGATTTGTTCGACCAGCTTCAGGGAACATCTGGGTTCTCCAAGATTGATCTATGGTCCAGATATCACCATATGCGGGTCATAGATGATGATATGTAGAAGACCTCTTTTAGGACTTGCTATGTTCATTATGAGTTTGTGGTGATGCCGTTTGGGCTCACCAACGCTCCAGCCGCGTTCATGGACCTCATGAATAGCGTATGTAGACCAATGCTAGATCGGTCTGTGATAGTATTCATGACGACATCTTGGTTTATTCCAAGACTCATGAGGAGGGAGAGACTTTTCGCAAAGTTCTCCAAGTGTGAGGAGCATTTGAGGGAGGTGCTAGAGACCTTGAGGAGGGAGAGACTTTTCGCAAAGTTCTCTAAGTGTGAGTTCTGGTTGAGCGAGGTGCAGTTCTTGGGACACCTCGTCAATCAGAAGGGTATATTAGTCGATCTGGCCAAGATAGAGGCCGTGATGCAGTGGGAGGTCTCAAAGTCTCCATCCGAAATTCGAAGCTTCCTGGGTTTGGCAGGGTATTATAGGAGATTCATCCAGGATTTCTCCAAGATAGCAGTTCCGCTGACCCGACTGACCAAGAAGTCGGTGGTGTTTCGCTGGGGTCCTTAGCAGCAGACAGCCTTTGAGACGCTCAGGCAGCGACTGTGCGAGGCGCCGATTCTTACCCTGCCAGAAGGAGTAGATGACATTGTAGTCTACTGTGATGCTTTGATCACAAGTATGGGAGCAGTGTTGATGCAGCGGGGGCATGTGATAGCTTATTCCTCGAGATAGTTGAAGCCTCACGAGGCTAACTACCCGACACATGATTTGGAACTGGGGGCGGTGGTGTTCGCCCTCAAGATTTGGCGGCATTACCTCTATGGGGTCCGGTGTACTATCTACACGGACCACAAGAGTTTGAGGTACCTCGTGGATCAGCCGAATCTGAACATGAGGCAGCGTCGGTGGTTAGATGTGGTAAAGGATTACGACTGTGAGATCCTTTACCACCCGGGCAAGGCCAACGTAGTGGCCGACGCCCTGAGCCGCAAGGCGGTAGCGGCTCCGATCCGAGATATCTGTCTGAGGATGACAGTGATTACTCCACTGCTAGAGCAGATTAGGGAGGCGTATGTTGAGGGCCTGAAGGAAGAGCGCCAAAAGTGTGAGAGAATAGTGGACTAGTAGCTTCGTTTGATTACGATAGCCGAGGATTGTTGACCCTGCATGGGAGGGTCTGGGTACCGTACTGGGACAGAGTACGGCAGGTATTGATGGATGAGGCCCACAAGTCGCAGTTCTCCGTCCATCCAGGGGCGACGAAGATGTACAGAGATGTTCGACCCGATTACTGGTGGCCCTGCATGAAGCGGGACGTAGCTTGGTATGTGGAGAGATGTCTGACCTGCAGAAAGGTCAAGGCAGAGCACCAGAGGCCCCACGGCAAGATGCAACCATTAGACATTCCCGTGTGGAAATGGGAGGATATCACTATGTATTTCATTACTAAGCTTCCCATGACCGTACGTGGGGTCAATTTGATATGGGTCATCGTGGATCGGTTGACCAAGAGTGCTCATTTCATACCGATCCAGGAGAGCATATCGGTCGAGAAGCTGGCCGAGATGTATGTACAAGAGATAGTGGCACGTCATGGAGTGCCTGTCTCGGTGGTTTCAGACCGAGACGTCCGATTTACTTCCAGGTTTTGGAAGCGGTTTCACGAGGAGATGGGTACTCGTATCCATTTCAGCACCGCTTTCCACCCTCAGACGGAAGGGCAGAGCGAGAGGACGATTCAGACTCTTGAGGACATGCTTCGGGCATGTGTACTAGATTTCGGTGGCAGTTGGGATACGTATCTTCCGTTAGCAGAATTTTCATATAACAACAGCTATCACTCTAGTATAGACCGACCTCCCTTCGAGATGCTCTACGGGAGGAAGTGTAAGACCCCAATCTGTTGGGGTGAGGTCGGTTAGAGAGGCATGGGGAGTAAGAAGGTAGTACTCAAGACCACGGAACGGATTCAGCAAGTCTGGAGCAGGCTCCAGACTGCTTAGAGTCGGCAGAAGAGTTACGCCGACAAGCGGCGTTCAGACTTGGAGTTTCAGGTGGACGATATGGTCCTCCTGAAAGTGTCACCCTGGAAGGGTATTATCAGGTTTCGGAAGCGGGGCAAGCTGGGCCCCAGGTTCATTGGTCCATTTAGGGTTTTGGCCCGGGTGGGTCGGGTTGCCTATCAGTTAGATCTTCCAGCAGAGCTCAGCCAGATCCACAGCACGTTCCATGTTTCTTAGTTGCGGATATGCTTAGTGGATGATTTAGCAGTGGCACCCTTTGAGGATATTCAGGTCGACGATAGCCTGAACTACATCGAGAGACCCGTGGCGATTTTAGATCTCAAGACGAAAGAGCTGAGGAACAAGAAGGTAGAGTTAGTGAAGGTGCAGTGGCAGCACCTCAAGGGTTCGGAGTGGACGTGGGAGCCCGAGGAGGAAATGAGGGAGCACCACCCAGAGTTGTTTTCAGAGACAGAAGACTTTGAGGACGAAGTCTGAGACAAGTGAGGGAGAATTGTAACACCCGGTCTCAGGTACGCATTTAAATTCAATCTAAACTTCATATTTTACCCTTGGACTCGGCGAGTTGGATCGACTCCGAGTAGGATCGACTCCGAGTCGGGGGGGGACTAAGTGACCTACTCGACGAGTCGGAAGACCGACTCGGCGAGTACGAGCCGCCTGAGTGAAACCCTAAATTGGAGGGTTTGCACCCTATTTAAACATCTTATGAGGCTTCCATTGAAGTTCTGTCGTCGAAACCCTAATCAATTGTGAGCATTCTTGAGCAATTTGTGCCTTTCCTAGTGATTTAAAGTTAGAAGAAGGAAGGGAAAGCTTGGTGAGTCAAGAAGCAAGTCAGTGGATCCAGAGTTGTGGTTGCACTTCCAGTTATTTGAGGTAAAGAGCTCCTACCATTGACTCCTTATTTGGTAGATCTACTTTGAGGCTTGAACATTGACATCGTTGGGGGCATTTCCAAGCCATTTCGAATTGTAGAGTGTAATATAGGGTAAATGTTTCAGATCTGGAACCTTGGAGGGTTCTCATGGCATAAAGGTGCCAACTTTGTGGCCATGAGAACCCCATGCATGTAAGAAACCCTATTTTTGGTCTTTTGAGCTTAAAGGTCCCATGCATGAACGTAAATTTCATGACTTTACGTGTTATATCGACCTTAGGAGCCCAGATCTACCCCTTGGATGAGATTAGCACAACAGAAATCGAGTAATGGGCATGGACATTAGTTGACTCGACGAGTCGTTCTTGGGACTCGGAGAGTCGGGAGGTTTGGTTCCCCAACCTTTTCTGATTCGAAGGGATTTGGTTGAGTCTAGAAGGGATCTAGATGAGTCCAGAAGGGGGATTCAACAAAATAGGCGTAGTTATGGACCTGGAAACGATGGGACTCGGCAAGTATATGAACACACTCGGCGAGTCCAAGGAAATCTCCCAACCATGAAGACAGACTCGACAAGTTGTTCATACAACTCGGCGAGTCACAGGCTAGTCACATTCATAGAATGAAGATGAACTCGACGAGTTTAAGGACGAACTCGGCGAGCTAGATGAAGATAGTCCCGATGTTATGTTTGAAGGAGAACTCGTCGAGTTCTTGCTAGACTCGACGAGTAGAGTCGGGGTTGGGAATAGATGAAAGAATAGGGACTCGACGAGTTGGTGAACCAACTCGGCGAGTCAGGTCAACTGGGTGTTGACTTTGACCAGGATGTTGACTTTAGCCAGGGGTAAAATGGTCATTTTACCCTAAGAGTAGTTATCGGTTTTTGACTAAGTACCTTTACGGAAATTTTTAGCCGGAGAGTCGTCGGAGCAGCAGACAGAGATTTCCTCACCCGGAGTTGCAGCAGTCAGTCACACGAGGTGAGTTTCCTTCCAGTAGGAACGGGTCTACGGCCACAATGTCGGTCCGTTTAGAGTTTAGTAGTTTCGGACTTCGGTCCAATGCCGGGGGTCAGCCCGATGCAGTTTACATGTTTCCGGACTTCGGTCTGATGTCGGGGTTGTCCTGAGAAGTAGTTATGTATGCTTGATGTCTTCGTGATTCATGCATGTTTATGATATGTTTTATATGTTCCGGACTCCGGTCCGATGCCGGGCAAGCCCGATGTTGTATATGTGATTATGTTATATGTTCATGTTTATGTTATGTTCAGTTTATTCTGGACTTCGGTCCGATGCCGGGCGGGGCCTAAGTTATTCCAGACTTCGGTCCGATGTCGGGCGGGGCCCAATGCAGTGGGCGGGCCCAAGTTATGTCGGACTTCGTTCTGATGTCCGGCGGGGCCCGATGCAATGGGCAAGGCCCGATATATGTTATTGTATGGTATGTGGTAGTTTGGGGGAGCTCACTAAGCTTCATGCTTATAGTTTTTAGTTTTGGTTTCAGGTACTTCAGCTAGCAAAGGGAAGGGCTCGATTTGATGGCATGGCGCACACCTCAGTTTTAATTAGCCTGGGAGCTTACTCTGATATTTTTATATGAGACAGTTATATGTTGACAGATTTTATGAGATTTTGAGATACATGTTGATGATTTAACTTATGGTGATAATATTATGTTTGTTTAATAATTTTAAAAGATAGTATTAGGGACTGATATGACATTAAATCGTAGATTTGAAGAAAAAAATTAGAGTCTGAATGAGATATTATCAAAGACTGGTTTTTTGTCTTTGATACTTAGATCTATTAGGGACTGATTTCCAGTCCCAAATACATAAAAAATTGACAATCTAGGACTAGGTTTCGGGGACTAGCTAGGGACTAGCTAAATCAGTTCCAGATTCTCATCAGAGACCTATTATTGACCATTAGAGACTAATGTCAGTCTTTGATACCGCTTTTTCTTATAGTGACATCCCTTATTTATCCTTATCGAACCCTCTGTCTCTAAGAGAAAGTGTTAATGTATCTCACATCAATATAATCTTAGACTCCACGTATATCTTACATGGTCCTATAAGGTGTATATATATGTTGGAATCCCCCCACTCAGTGAGGGCTCTTATGGAGAGAGACAATCTTGAACTTCACATATATACCTTACAAGACCAATATACACTTTGGGTAAGCTTTTGGAATACAATTAAGAAACCGGATATAGTTATTTCCACATATAGAGAATATGCATGTCCCTCTCGAATAATGCACCACAATGTTCCCAATATATACTCAAGCCACTCTCCTCGTCACATACATACATATACATCGATCAACTCTCTCTCTCTCTCTCTCTTTCTCTCTCTCTCTCTCTCACACACACATACACATACACAAAATATATAAGTATTTCCCCTCCTTTGCTCTTTGAACGCAATTCTACTTAACCGCCCGATATCCCCCAAAATTCGCCTAACGGTTCATGGTCATGTTGTCAGGTACTTGTTAAAGGTCGTTGCCAGCTGATCCGGATCATTACCCATTTACCGGAGCATACTCGGGTAATTTTTGTGGGTTTATTTTTGTAAAGCTTTTGATTATGTAGTTTTGTAATATCGCAAGTATATAGCAAAGCCTATAGCAATGTCACTCCAATTAATTAGTAAAGCTTCTCGAAAGCGTTTTCTTCAATTTTGTATTAAAAAAATAATTTTGAAGTCTATGTAAGTCCCAGTTGCTTTAGTGTCCTTAATGGTTGTGGTAGATTTCTAGATTTAAATGTAATTTATATTATGATTTTGTAGGGTTCAAGGCACGGTATTGTTATAACTTATTAGTCAGAGAATTAGTAAAAATATGTACAAGTGTTAAGCTGTTATCCTCCTTAATAAATGAAAGTTTTTTTTGTCACATGTCAATTTTTCATTAGTTTTGACACTTGTCATTTTATGGTATGTTTTAAATCATTATTATCCACTTGTCAATTTTTGGTTTGTTTCAATTTTTAAAATTAAAGTCATATACTTATATATGTAAAGTATTAAATATCATATATATGATATTAAATTGCAATAAATACGTTTCTTCCTTTCTTATTTTAAAATTTACTTTAAAAAATATTTTCTGATTACACTTTAATGTTTAATCTTTTTTTTAAATCAACGCGTGTAAGATACAGATCTCACGCCTAGTTATTTAATATAGGACTATATATATATATATGCAGTAAAAGATTTATAAAGTACTTATCAATATAATTGAAAATAATATTATAATTATTGAAGTAGCTATGTTCCATTGGGATGCACGTCTTACAAAACCATAGGTAACCCAAAGCCGGTTTGTATTTATTTTAAAACAGTCCCACACCCCGTCGTGATCATCTCTACAGCTTGTACGCAAGTCTTTATGGGGGTAATATACCTACCTACTAAAAGCGTGTTTATGTATACATGTTAGTATTAACTTTAGACATTACATATATAATAAAGTATAAAACATATTTCTTACTCCAAACATTTAAACAATTAATGTATATACTAGATAAATACACAACTCAAGTCATAATAAAATTATGAAATTAAACTTTACTGCTTTAACATTTTTAGTTAACAAACTACTAATTAATAACATTTTGGATCGAATTCAAATATGCAAAAATTTATATTGCTAATTAATCTGTCATATATCTTTAATGCAACAGAAATATATGTTGTATATCTATTCTCAGTTTCATATATGGAATAGGGTGTGCACAATATTTTTCTTGGCTTCTTTTTCCTTAATAACAAGCTCATTAAATTTAACATGAAATTTTACAACAGAAAGAAAATATATTAAGGCAGCAAGAATGTCAAAATGAAGGACAAGGTCAAGATACATTATAAAACAAGGTCAAAGAATACAAGATTCATTTTGGTAAGGTGCATATGCTGGACAAAGGCTATATAAACCATCAAGAAATCACCACCATCACCATTAACCAACAAACCAAGCAAATAGAAACATTCACCAGATTGAAAATGGCAGGTTCTCATGCATTGGTGATGGCTGTTTTGGTGATGGGAATAGCATTCCATTCCACCCTGATTGATGCAACTATTGCCAAAAGCATGTATTTCAATTGGGGTGCTCACCATTCTTCAATTCTAGGCAATGGTGATGACCTCCGACTTGTTTTGGACCAAACTTCAGGTATACAATATGGATATTAAAGAACGGGATGTTTGATTCCGACTCCGATCTTAATTCTAATTCCAGTTCCAACTTTTACTTACAGGATCAGGCATCCAATCAAAGAGGGCGTTCCTGTTTGGAAGCATTGAGATGCTAATCAAGTTGGTGCCAGGCAACTCTGCTGGAACCGTGACAGCATATTATGTGAGTTCAAGATCCATCATAAAATATAGGGATAATATAAAAAGATAGCAACATACTTTCATCTAGATAGTTATGTATATAACATCCTACTTTCAGTTCTTTCTATTTGAAGATTGTAGCTCAAAAGTATACACAACAATATATAAGGAAAATGACGAAAAAGAAAAAAACCATTATATCTTGGGCACTTTCACCGTTTAACCACTAATGTTATATTTTTTCAATCAAACAATATTAAAAGTTTCAAATATTTTTCCAAATTAAGTATTATGACCTATTATATTAATCATGATGACCGGTTATAATAACAAGTCAAAATGGTTAAATTGGAAAATGTGTAACTTTTTTATACTTTGATAGAAAAAAATTAAGTACAAGTAGTTAAACCTTAAAATTGTCAAAAATGTAATGGTTTTTCTATGATTTCCGTAAAGTATATACAATTATAGAAATGGAAATTGGTTTGTGTATGGATGACAATACCATAATTAGGTTTACTCATCAAAGTACAACGCTATAAAAGAATGAAATATAAGTTTGATGCTACAATAAACAAATCAATGAAAACACGTTATTTCATGCATTTAACTCTAAAAAACAAATGAAGATTGTATAATTTCATAAACAACTCTAAACACAAAGTTGAATAATGATCGCAGTTGTCTTCTACGGGTGCTAAACATGATGAAATCGACTTTGAGTTCTTGGGTAACTCAACAGGAGAACCTTACACAATCCACACAAACATCTACACTCAAGGTCAAGGCAACAAAGAGCAACAGTTCAAATTATGGTTTGACCCAACTTCCGGTTATCATAACTACACCATTCACTGGAATCCTACACAAGTAGTGTAAGTAAAAACCAAATCGAAGTACCGAATTCTACATCTTTAATGATTGTTTAATTGTTATTTTAATATTGTTTATGTATTGCAGATGGTATGTTGATAGCGTGCCTATTCGGGTGTTCAGAAACTATGAGAGTGAAGGGATTGCATACCCAAATCAACAAGGGATGAGAGTTTACTCCGGTTTATGGAACGCTGATAATTGGGCGACTAGAGGTGGACTGGTCAAGATTGACTGGACTTCTGCACCTTTTGTGGCTAGTTATCGTAGGTTTAGAGCAAGAGCTTGTAAGTGGAATGGACCTGTTAGTATTAGTCTGTGTGCTATTCCTCTAGTATTACACTTGTATAAACACAGAATATATCAAAATAACTCTTTGATTTATAATTGGAAATATCACTCAAAAACCAATTGGTTTACACTGTGTTGTGCTGCACTGCACTGCATATTCATAGCTCGATATATGCTGTATATATATATATGTTTATAACATTAAACTAATAAAAAGGAACCCAACATCTTGATGAGTTTCTTTTGCTTTTTCCTGGAATTATGGTGAGTGGGAAATAATGGAGGGAATTGAGATTCCAACAATCACCCCCGAATCTCTAAGTCCTTCTAGAGATTCCCGATCACCGCAAATCTTTAAGTCCTTCTAAAGATGTCTTCAATCCCGATCAAGTCCCGCATTGTCTTGAACTTGGTTCGAGCCAATGGTTTTGTGAGAATGTCTGCCTTTTGTTCTTCACCTGGAATGTACTTCACCTCCACTTGTTCCCTTTCAACACACTTACGAATGAAGTGAAACCTCGTGTGAATGTGTTTGCTTCTTCCGTGAAAAACAGGATTCTTCGTGAGTTCGATAGCTGACTTGTTATCAACTCTTAGGACCACCTTCTCTTGTGCTTTGTTCATGATTTCGCCTAGCAAATCTTGAAGCCATATTGCTTGACATGCAGCCGCAGTTGCAGCCATGAACTCCGCCTCGCAAGATGATAAAGCAACAGTATCTTGCTTTTGAGAACACCATGTTATTGGAGACAACCCATAGTAGAAAATGTGACCGGTTGTGCTTCTTCCGTCGTCCGGGTCGACATTGTGACTACTATCGCTGTAACCAATGATTCGGTTTTGCCCCATCCTCTCGTACTTGATTCCATGTGACGTTGTTCCACGTAAGTACCTTAGGATGTGTTTGATTGCAACACCATGTGATTCTCTTGGATTTTGCATATATCGACTAACAACTCCAACCGCATATGCCATATCGGGTCTTGTCTGCAAGAGATATCTAAGGCATCCTACCAACTTTCGGTATTGTGTCGGGTCGATTTCGGGTTCATCTTCGGCCTTCGACATTTTGGTTCCTGGATCCATGGGAATGTGGGTCGGATTGCAATCGTGTAAACCGGCTTCTTTTAGAATGCGTCTAGCATACGCTTCTTGGTTTATAGTAATCCCTGATTCTTCTTGTTTGACTTCAATGCCCAGGTAGTAAGTTAATCTTCCAAGATCAGACATCTCGAAGTTCTTGGACATTTCAAATTTGAACCTTTTGATCATGCTCAAATTTGTACCTGTGACAAACAAATCATCAACATAGATTGCTAAAATTAGCAAATTGGATCCTTCGTTCTTCCGGTACACCGATGGTTCTTTCATGCACTTATGAAATTTCATTCCTTTCAAAATCCCATCAAGTTTTGTATTCCATGCTCTCGGTGCTTGTCTAAGACCATATAGTGCTTTTGAAAGACGGTACACCTTGTGCTCGTCGCCTTTCCTTATGTAGCCTTCCGGTTGATACACATAGACGGTTTCTTTCAACTCTCCATGTAAGAAAGCCGTCTTGACATCCAAGTGGTGAAGCTCCCATCCATTTGTAGCGGCTAAGGCAATGAGAAACCGTATGGTTTCGATGCGAGCTACCGGAGCAAATACTTCTTGAAAGTCAATACCAGGTTGTTGTACGTACCCTTTAGCAACCAACCTCGCCTTGTGTTTGTTTATGGTGCCATCTGCATTTTTCTTCAGCTTGAACACCCATTTGAGTCCAATGGGCTTCACCCCCATAGGTTTGTTTACGAGAGACCAAGTATTGTTCTTGTTGATTGAATTGATCTCTGTATTCATGGCTTTGACCCATTCTGGTTCTTTCTTCGCCTCTTCAACCGATACCGGCTCGTCATTGGTTGCTAGGAGAAGTTCTTCAATTTCATCAACATAAAGTACATAATCTCGTAATCGAATTGGAAGCACCTTTTGTCTTGTGGGCCTTTGGTTTTGAACATTGTTCACGTTGTTGTTGATCGGACTTGGGTGCTCATTTTCTTGTACCTCCACTCCGTCTTCAATCTCGTGATCCGATTCGTTTGGTTCGTTGTTTACATCGTTTCCTTGGTTGTTGTTTGCCTCATCTTCCGGTAAATCCCATGGTACTATGAATGATCCTGGTTCTTCTTTGTCAGGTGTAGTTTCGTTAACCCAATTCCATCCTTTGGTTTCATTAAAAATAACGTCTCGACTTACGATTATTTTTTGTGTAACCGGGTTAAATAACCGATAGGCTTTTGTACCCGGTTCAGAACCAAGATGAACCAATGGTCTTGATCTTGCATCCAATTTTTTCACGTTTACCGGTTCAACTTTTGCATACGCTAAACACCCAAAGATGCGTACGTTCTCCAAATTAGGTTTTCTTTTATACAACTTCTCGTATGGAGTTGTATCACCAAGTACTCTTGTGTAAACACGGTTGATCAGGTTTGTGGAATGTTTTACCGCTTCTCCCCATAGATAGTTTGGAACATGCATCGCCTTCATGATACTTCGTGTCATGTCCATAAGTGTTCTGTTTCTTCGTTCCACAATACCGTTTTGTTGTGGTGAATATGGGGCGGTAAGATGGCGTTTGATTCCATTCATACCACAAAAGGAATTAAACTCGAGCGAAGTAAACTCACCTCCTCGATCACTTCGAAACACCTTTAAAGACTTTCCGAGCTCATTCTCCGCCAAAGCTTTAAATTTTTTGAAGTGTAAAAACGCCTCAATTTTCTCTTTTAAGAGAAAAATCCACATATATCGTGAAAAATCGTCAATTAGTGTGAAAATGTATCGATTTTGACCCTTCGTTGACGGTGTTATCGGACCACATAAATCACCGTGAACTAGCTCCAATGGCCGTGTTGCTTTGTACGTCGTCATTAATGGAAATGACTTTCTTGTTTGCTTGCCCACCAAACAAGATTCACACAATTGATTTTCACTCTCAAAATGGGGTAACCCTTTGACTAGACCTTTCTTGGACATCCTTTTCATTGACTCGAAATTGATGTGTCCAAGTCTTGCATGCCAGCGCCACGTGTCTTCACTCAGTCTTGTATGAAGGCAAATAGGTACTCCAATAGGCAACTGTATTTTATAAAGGCGATTTGGAGTTCTTTGTACCTTCATTAATAAGCAGTTGTCGGCATCATGCATCGTCAAATAGTTGTCTTTCATCCGAATATCACACCCGGCTTCGGTTGCTTGTCCGAGACTGAAAATATTATTTTTCAAATCCGGAATGAAATAAATCTCCGTTATCAATCGTTGTTGTCCCGATTTTCCTTGGAAAACAATTGAGCCTTTCCCTTTTATTTCGACACACGAATTATCACCGAATTTGACCTTTCCGGTTATTCCTTCGTCGAGTTCGGAGAAAAATGAACGACTTCCCGTCATGTGATTACTTGCCCCGTTGTCCAAATACCACACATCGTTTTCTTGTGAGTTGTATCGAGACGGTATCACCTTCTCTTCGTTCAAAAATACGGACTCGTGTAGAAATACTGTTTCATCGGCATCGTCGTGTTCAGTAAAATTACTTTCTTGGAATTTTTGGGTTCGGTCCGGACATTTGGATGCGTAATGGCCCGATTTATCGCATCTGTAACAAATAATTTTTGACAGATCTTTTTTCGGGTTGCGGTTCGAGTCCGAATTAGAATTGGGCTTGTTTTTGGGCTTATTAGGGTTTTGGGCCGAACTGGGCCGGTTTCCACTTGGGCCTGACCCATTGGGTCCTGCTGACCCGGATCCTCCACCCGACCCGGATCCATTCCGATTAAAGCCCCCCGACTCGGTGCCATTAGAACCCTTCCCCCGTTTTCCCCAATTCGTCTTCCCCGACGATCCAGAACTTCCACCGCCATCACTTCTCCATCCACCACCCGTTCTAGCCATCAACACTCTTTGTTGCCCGTCTCCGCCTTCATCTGGTTTGATTCTTTCTTCATACGCCTTCAGACGCCCTACGACGTCATCGAAGGATACTGTCTTCAAGTCAAGCACTTGCTCGAGGGAGGCAACGATTTGAATGAACCGATGAGGTACCACCGTCAAGAGTTTCTTGACGAGTTTCGTTTCTCCGATGGGTTCTCCCAGTGACGCTGATTTCGAGGCGATTCCAGCGAGCTTTCCGGCGAAAGCGTCTATCGTCTCTGTCTCCTGCATCTTCAGTCGGTCTAGATCGGCGGTGAGAGTTTGAAGTCGGGCCTCTTTTACTCTGTCGGCTCCAACATGTCGAGCCTTAATCGACTCCCAGAGGACCTTCGCTTCATCGACGTCCCCTATCTGCATTATCAAGCTCTCAGGGATTGCTTGATACAACAATCCCATGGCAAGGTAATTCTTTTCATCGTTCTTCTCTTCTCCTGGATCGATTATGGTCCAGGCTTTATGAATTCGAAGTACAACTTTCATACGCAGGGACCATACGATGTAATTTGTGGAATTCAACATCGGGCAAGCCACTGTGGTTGATCCTGTCTCTTTGAGTTTCACCGGAGCCGTACCAGCATCACCACCTTCTCTGTCTGACATCTCTTTTACTGGTGTCCTTCTTGATTACCAGGTATGAGTTCAAGCCCCTGTTCTTGTGAGCTCTGATACCAATTCTAGTATTACACTTGTATAAACACAGAATATATCAAAATAACTCTTTGATTTATAATTGGAAATATCACTCAAAAACCAATTGGTTTACACTGTGTTGTGCTGCACTGCACTGCATATTCATAGCTCGATATATGCTGTATATATATATATATGTTTATAACATTAAACTAATAAAAAGGAACCCAACATCTTGATGAGTTTCTTTTGCTTTTTCCTGGAATTATGGTGAGTGGGAAATAATGGAGGGAATTGAGATTCCAACAATTCCCACCCCAGGAAACTGGTGGATGTCTCCTGTCTACAAGCAATTGAGCAATGGTCAACAGGGTCAACTCAAATGGGTGAGAGACAACTACATGATCTATAACTATTGCACTGATTTTAAGCGGTTTAAAGGCCAGATCCCCCCTGAATGCTCTAAGCCACAATTCTAACCAGAGGAAGATTAATTTCAGGTTTATTTTATTTCAATATATTGAGATTCTTTCATTGCGTTATGGTCACTTTTTTTCTTTTGTATTCCTCATATATTTGTTCCCAAAAAATGTACTTATCATATTGATGAAACTATTATTTATTGTATTCTTTATTAGTGTATAAGATTTTTGTTTACATCAACTATAGACTCTTTTAAGCATCTGATGATTCTAGTTTACATCAACTATTGGAACTATTTATGAGTTGGTAATAGGCAGGACGATGCTGGAGGATTATTTTACCACAATCGAACATGTTTGAAGTTTCTAAAGATGAAACAACACAAGTTAAATGAATGGGAAGGTGTGCGGAGCCTATGGTACCCAACGAAACAACTAATGGAAGCTAAAATAAATAATATGCTTTAGACAATTGCCTCAAGTATTTACACGAGCCGCTATTGTGAACCCAACTATAGATTTTTCCTTGTCGAAATTTAAATAATTGACATAGCGAATGCCTTAGAATAAACCCAAGAAGGCCCCTCATTTGCACCAACTGCAAATACGACAATTCTAAAATAGGTCTACAATATCATTTGATGTTTATAACCACAGAACAAATAAGAATATACACGACGTTAATTTTGAGGAATGGAGCATCAAGAGGTGGTACTATATCACATGATCGAGTACGTTAATTTCTTTTTGTGTTTTTATTTAGATTTCTTAGTTTCTGCATAGACGAGTACGTTTGATTTTAATTCTTGTTAGTCTGATCACTTACGTAGGACTTTTATCATTCCAGTTAATGAGTTAATAGAATCCATAAATTTTCTTGTCAACTGGTAATAAGTAACAAGCATCAGATTGGTTCCGTGTTTGGGATTTAACTCTGGTAAAAACTGTAAAAATCATATCTTTACGCTTCTGAGCTTGTGAGAAGTATTGGGTATTGCTGAGAATTTTACACATATCATAAAGCTACTTTTTTGATTTAATTAAGAGCTTGTTTAATTGAACACTATAAATTTAGGGTTAATTCAAATAACTTGTTTTAGTTAACTAATTTAGGAAAAATAGATTATATTAGAGCTTGTAAGTTTTTCTCAGTACCAGCTTACATAGAACACGTTCTAAATAACCAGATTTGGGTTGATTACATGATTAGGAAAGTCGCAGAAGAACTGAAATCATTTTTATTATTGAGATTTATTTAATTTATTTTCACTACAATTTTTAGTTTTTAGTTTAATTCAAAAAACCTCTTTTTATATTTTCTGTTTTTTGACTAGAATGTGTCTGATGCAAAAAGGCATTGACCGTTAGGTTGTGCCCCTGAGGCTTCGACCCTGCTTCCCTGTGCTATATTATTAGTGCAACCAGCAGTGAAATTTTATTTGTTTAATACGTCTGCGACGGCGTGTTAACAAATTGGCATTGTTGTCGGGGACACGGTGCTTTCTAATAGTTTTATGCCCAAAAAATTCCATACAGGTACATGTTGTGGTTTGTTCAGGAATGAAGCCACATGTTGTTATTGAAGATCAGATAAAGTTAAGGGCATTCCAATTTTCAGTTCAAAACTGAGCAAGAGAGTGGTTATACGAGCTCCCATCCGGATCGATCACCACATTGACAGAACTCGCAAAAGCTGTTTTTAGAGAAGTATTTTCCAGAAATGTGGGTTTCCAATATCTGACGAGAATTCCTTGGTATCAAACAAGGAAAAAGAGAAACTCTACACACTTACTACGAGAGATTTAAAAATATGCTGGTTCAGTGCCCCCAACATGGGATCAGTGACTATCAGTTCTACAACTGCTTTTATGAAGGTCTAAGATCCATGGAGTGACGTCTGATAAATTCTTCCAGTGGTGGTTCCTTAGGCGATATGACACCAACAGAAATCCGGGAGCTGATCGAGAAGCTGGCGATAGAGTCCAAGCATTCCGGAAACGAAGATGAGTGGTATACTGATCAGCCACGAGGTGTCAAAGAAGTCAGCAACGCTCATTTGGAGTTCCAAATTTATGAGTTGACGAAATTTGTTCTATTATTAACAAAGGAAAAAGCAGCTGTAAAGAAACAATGTGGTATCTGCTTGAATACTAAACATCCAACATATATGTGTCCAATATTTCAAGAGGATGTTGCTCCAGTCAAAGCTGTCAGAGGATACCAACAACATAAGATTTATAACTAGCCTCCAAAATATTATCAGAACAATAACTTTCTTCCAAGACAACATCTTCATCAACCATCAGGTTTTCAGCAGACGAACTTTTAGCAAAATTCTCAGAATTGGCACAACTTTCAGAATCCGAACCAGCAAGATTATTAGCAGCAAAATTTTTCAGAACCAGAATTCACATCAGAACCCAGTAGTTCCAATGTGGCCTTAGAAGATATTGTGAAGAGTCTTTCCACGAGCACCTAAATATTTAAGAATGAAACCAGAGCTAGTATCAAGAATCTGGAACAACAGGTGTCTCAACTTGCCACTTCTATGGGTCATCTGGAATCTCAAGGAAAGTTATCGGGACACACTGAAAACAATCCTAAGATCAATGTGACTGCTATTTCCTTGAGAATTGGAAAAAGTTACGAAGGACCAAATGTAAAAGAACTAGAAAAAGAAGAAGAAGAATATAAAGATGTTTTGGTTGAAGAAGAAACTGAAGAAGATAAAGGAACAGAAACTCCACAACCAGTGAAGCCAAATCTGAAGGAGTACAAGCATTTACCTCCATTCCCACCAAGATTGAGAAATATGAAGCGCGAGCATGAGGATGAAGGCATCATGACAATTTTTCGTAAGGTTGAGGTAAATCTTCCACTTTTAGATGTTATCAAACACATCCCTCGTAAGCCAAGTTTCTTAAAAATTTATGTATTTCTAAGAAAAAAATGAAAATTAATAAAACTATCAAAGCTAGCGAAAATATTCCTGCTAATTTGCAAAAGGGTTTACCTCCAAAGTGCAAGGATCTGAGAATTTTCTCAATTCCTTGTAAATTGGGGAGCCTTACTTTTTCTAGTGCCATGCTTGATTTAAGTGCATCAATCAATGTCCTTCCCTTTTCAGTTTTTGAAAAATTAAAATTGGGAACTTTTAAAAAGACCGAGACACTCATTCAGTTGACAGATCACTCGACAGTACACCCAAAAGGTGTATTGGAGGATGTTCTCGTCCAAGTGGGTGAGCTTCTTTTTCTCGCTGATTTTTATATTTTTGACATAGGTAATTTGGACATATCAGATACAAACTCAATTATTTTGGGAAGGCCTTTTCTAAAAACTGCTCAAACAAAAATAGATGTTTTCAATGGCACGATTTCAATGGAGTTTGATGAGGATGTGGTGAATTTTAAAATAAACGATGATTTTACTTTTAATAATATTTCTGTTAGTTATCTGGGTACCAGCAGTCCTTTGTCTGAGGGTTGTTGTGAGTTTTCTGATGTTTCCGTGCAAGATTTATTTTTAGACATGAATTTATCTTATATTACATCCAAGGAGCTGAAACGAAATAAGTTTGGGGAGGTGACAGAAAAGCTGATTTTTGCTGAGGAAACATCAGAGAAGGAGCTGGCAGAAAAGGATAAGCATGGGGAGGAAGAAAAGAAGATTTCTGGAAAAAGGATTAAAGAAAAAGTGATGATTTTTGTTGAGAAAATTTCTGAAAAGAAAAATCAGAAAAATAAGAAGACTTCTAGAAATAAGAAGATCAAAAAAAGAAAGAAGTTCAAAAATCTGGAAACTTATCTGAAGAAAATATAAAGTCTTTTCAGTTTGATGAACAATTTCCAGATCCACCAATTTTTCCATATCTGAAGGGATCTAGAGTGACAAGGAAGTGGGTTGAGCTTCATTGTAGCCCCAACCACACCAGCTAGCAAATCTGGTTGGGCAAAGTCGAGCCAACGACTTTAAAAATGAGCGGCTTTCCGGAAGGCAACCTGTAGAGTAGTTTTTAATTTTTTTATGCTTTCAATAAAGAGATGGTCACAGTTCCAAGCAAGCTTAGGGAAATCAAAGGATCTTCAGAGTTTCTGAAATTCAGAATTTTCACCAACATCATCGTCAAAATCAGAATTTCTACAAACTTATCAGGTACACTCATCCCTAGCTGCACCTTTTTTGCTTTATATGTTTTATTGAGTTGTTCATTCCTCTTTGAGCAATAAGGACAATGCACCATTTTAAGCTTGGGGAGGGGGTTAGTGTGAAAATTTACATTTTTGTTAAAAATTTAAATTTTCAGTTTTTTAGGTTAAATTTTTCAAATTTTATTTTTATTTTATGCATTACATTTGCATATAATAAAAAATTCAAAAAACTCCAAAAAAAATTTCCTTTTTATTTTTGTGCATTCATACAAAAAACCCAAAAAGATTTTATTTCTTGTTATTTTGGTTTTTTATTTTCTGCTTGTAAAAATTCTGAAAGAAAAAATTATCTATTCATATAAGAAAGTGCTTTAAATGTTTTCGAAATATGAACCAACATAAGAGTCGGATAATTTTTATAATGGAAGTGTGGGATGGAAAAACGAACAGTGTTTTAGAAATAATTTCCTTAAATGCCTTAAAAAGAACTTAGATTGAATAACCTTTTTCTTTCCTTGAAGTACTGAACCTTATAGTTTTTGCGCCTTTTGAGGTTAAGAGGGAACTCTTGTTATATCCACACAATTTATTATCATTTTATGAAGTATTGAAGATATGGTAGGCCTCAAAGTAAAATCTGCGCTCAGTCAATATATATGTTAGAAATGGTACATCAAGAAACTTGAAGAAATCTGAAATTCAAATTCAAATCCAAGTCAAGTTCTAGTCGAAATCAAGAACCAAGCAAGTTATATATGAAGAGTTGATCAAGACAAAGAAGATGTGTGGTACAATGAGACAGATCCCTCGATAGTGGAATCATAGGGGTAAGCTTGGATTTTCTATCCATAATGGAGCTTACCGTGTTTATTGGATGAGTTCGGAAAAAAGGAGGGGTCGGTCAAGCTAAGTTTTTATAAACGAATTTTCGTGAACTAGTTTTTTAAACATATACCGTTTTCACAAATTTAATTCGGTGTAAATATTATTTACTCAAGCTTGGTTTGATTTACTAATGGGATATATACACCAAAGTCTCAATATTTTCATCGATTTGACAAGAAAGTCCTAAACTTTATTTTTTTGACAGTAAAGTCCAAATTACGGCACTTTTTGACACTTTTACCCTTTTTTTTTCGGTTAGCCGGTAATTATGAATTTTTTATCAAAAAAATAAAGTTTAGGACTTTCTTGTCAAATCGTCAATTGGAACTTTACTATCAAAAAAATAAAGTTTAGGACTTTCTTGTAAAATCGTTGAAAATATTGGGACTTTAGTGTATATATCCCTTTTTTTTGTTAGAAATTTAATGGTATGATACTCTTTAAGCATAAGAGTTATTGAAACCTTCTCTAGTCAGCTAGATCCTATTGAAATCCTTAACGTTTGCTTCTTGTTAAATCATTTTTTTTAATCTCAACAAACCGACATTGAAAAACTGGAGATAATCAAGAAATAAAGAAAGAAAGAATCAGGGTTGTGTTGGCTTTTTGCAATCCCAAAAATGGAGAAATAAGAAACTAAAAAAAAAACCGAAATTGCCCTTCTTCCCTTCTCCACATTCCCACCTTTTTACTAGGCATGTGTTGCTTGTGTTTGTATAATCTGTCCCCACTTTTTAGTTCAAGATTTGGTGGCGAAGCAAGAAGAAAGTTTTACAAGTCTTTTCACCCTTTCTCGCTCTCTTTTGCATATATTTCTCCTGATCGTGATTGTGTCAGAGTAAAGATAATGATGGTAACAAAAACAGCGGTGCTGCAACAAAAGTCACAATTAAAAGTTCTTGGGTTACGAAAATACACTAAAGTCCCAATATTTTCAACGATTTGACAAGAATGTCTTAAAATTTATTTTTTCGACAGTAAAGTCCTAATTGAGTATTTGACAAGAAAGTCCTAAACTTTTTTTTTCACAAAAACATCCTAATTATCGGCTAACCAGAAAAAAAATGGTAAAAGTGTCAAAAACTGCCGGTAATTTGGACTTTACTGTCAAAAAAATAAAGTTTAGGACTTTCTTGTCAAATCGATGAAAATATTGGGACTTTACTGTATATATCCCTTTACTAATTATGAATTTTGAATCTGCAATAAATGTATTGAGATTGTTGTCTAGGTAGTGATTTCATCGGAGCTTCCCCGTTGTGAAATCTGATCATGTAGAAAAAGAAGTGAAGTATTTCTAGTTCAAGTTATCCTTTATTTTATTCTAAATTCTTTTTAGGTCATCTACAGCTTTGCATTTGTTTATAATGTTTACTCTTTTTAATACTTGAGGGCAAGAAAGGTTCAAACTTAGGGAGATTTGATAGATGCCATTTTACGCATCTTTTAGGTTAGTTTTTATTAGCATTTAGAATATATCATATTTTGTACATATGAATGTCATTAGTATAAATAATGTTCCGCTCATGTCTTTTATCAGAATTCCCGTATTGCTAGCATTTTTTGTGTCATTTTCAAATATTTCGAGTGGAGCGGTATTTTAAGAGCAGGTGGATGCATATTTGGAGCCTAAATGTAGTTGGAATTGAAAGAGGATTCTGAGAAATACTTAGAATCTATTTTGTTCAAGAAACATTCGATCAAATTTATTTTATGAAGATAGATTGGTACAATCAAAATCCTAAAGAATGTTGCTGGCAGCTTTGACCCCCTGTGAGTATTTTGACCATATCTCATGACTCGTAACTCCGATTCATGAGATTCAAATTGATCCGGGAACTAGACAAAATTTAGGACGACTTTAATGTTTACTGAAACGGAAGAATCGCGACCGAAACGGGCCATAAAGCCAAAAATGAGATCGTAATTTTCACTTTTACGATCGCATAAATGCATCGAAGTTTCCTAGGGTCGAAATAAGTCATCTGGAAGTCATCTGAAGAAATAAAACAAACAATGCAATCGTATTTTCCACTTCTGCGATCACATTTTTATGTCGCGACTCCCGAAACTGCAGAAATAGCATCGTATATCATTTACTGTCAAATATGAAAAAAAAACTTAATATCTGCGAGAGCATATCTGTTTTCTGCAATAAAATTTTCCGTTAACTTTCTCCGGAAGCTTCTGCCTTGCGTATAAATATGGCCATCTTGATCACATTCGAAGGTTAGACGGTTCCAGGCGACGAGAAACACTTCTGAAGGCAATTGTTGATACCTTTCAGCGATTTTTGACGATCTGAATGATGTGAATAATCTCACACTCTTAGTTTAGAAGTTTATTCGGTTAAAGTTTCTCTTTATTAGTTTAGATTAATTTTTAGCCATGTCTGGCAAAACCCTAGTTTGCATTTCTGCATAGACTAGTATTTTCATTTGATTAGTGATCAAATCTAGTTTTCTCTTTGTGTTTCTATCTAGATTTTTTAGCTTTGAGCTTAATGAATGTTTGATTTTAATTCTTGTTAGTCTAATCACCTAGGTAAGATTTTTATCATTCCAGTTAATCAATTAATGGAATCCATAATTCTTCTTGTCAACTGGTAATAAGTAACAAGCATCAGAGTGGTTCCACATTGGTATTTAACTCTGGTATAAACTGTAAAAAAAATTATATTTTTACGCTTCTGAGCTTCTGAGAAGTATTGGGTATTGTTAGGAATTTTACACAGTTCATAAAGCTGTTTTTCTGATTTAATTAAGAGTTTGTTTAATTGAACACTAAAAAGTTAGGATTAATTCAAAGAGCTTGTTTTGGTTAACTAATTTAGGTAAAAGAGATTATACTAGAGTTTGCTAGTTTTTCTCAGTGCCATCTTACATAGAACACATTCTGAACAACCATATTTGGACTGATTGCATGATTAAGAAAGTCGTAACATAACTAAAATCATTTTTACTATTGAGATTTATTTAATTTACTTCTAGTGCAATTTTTAGTTTTTAGTTTAATTCGGAAAACCCCTTTTATATTATATGTTTCTTGACTAGAATGTGTCTGATGCAAAAAGATATTGACCGTTAGGCTGTGTTCGCGACAGCGTGTTAACAAATTAATATCATTGTCAGGGACAAGGTGCTTTCTAATAGTTTTATGCCCAAAAATTTTTGTATATGTACACCTTTAGCTTTTGATCCAGAAATTAAAAGTAATACAAGGAAAGTGAAGAAAGAAGCAACAAAGAGAAAACAATCAGTTGGTTTCTTTGGTTCATCCTCTTCAATACCTCCAGAAATTACCACACCACAAGGCAGTGCCTTATGGAACGAACCAAACCTAACTTTTCCATTTTTTCCAAAAGTAACCCCATCTTCACCTTCTGATAGCCCCTTTAAAACTTACTCCTCACCATCCTCAGTTAAATCCAAGCAAACAGATTCTTCTGAAACGCAATATGAAAAATCTGAAAATCCATAGCCTTTAGAATCAAAAAAATCAACCATGAGTGATGCGGGAGAAGAAGCAAAAAAGAATCTTAGAGAATGGGCTACTCAAGAGGTCAATCAACAACCTCTTTGAATTACTTTTCCAGAAGCCTAGAACTTCAAACTCAAATATGGGTTGATACATCTTCTTCCCACATTCCGAGGTCTAGAAACCGTAGACTCACACAAATTCCTCAAGGAATTTCATGTGGTTTGTTCAGGAATTATGCCACATGTTGTTACTAAAGATCAGATAATTTTAAGGGCATTCCCCTTTTTCAGTTCAAGACTCAGCAGGAGAATGGTTGTACGAGCTCCCATCTGAATCGATCACCACATGGACAGAACTCACGAAGTTGTTTTTAGAGAAGTATTTTCCAAAAGTATTTTCCAAACAAAAGAGAAGCTTTACACACTTACTATGAGAGATTTAAAAAAGCAGCTGGTTTGGTGCCCCCAACATGGGATCAATAATTATCAGTTCTACAATTGCTTCTATGAAGTCTGACACCCATGGATCGACGTCTGATAAATGCTTCCAGTGGTGGTTGCTTAGGCGATATGACACCAACAAAAATCTGGGAGTGGATCGAGACGCTGGCGATAGAGTCCAAGCATTCCAAAAACAAAGACGGGTGATATACTGATCAGCCACGAGGTGTCAAAGAAGTCAGCAATGTTCATCTGGAGTCCCAAATTTATGAGTTGACGAAAGATGTTCTATTATTAACAAAGTAAAAAGCAGCCACAAAGAAGCAATGTCGTATCTGCTTGAATACTGAACATCCAACAGATATGTGTCCAATATTGCAAGAGGATGTTGCTCTAGTCAAAGCTTCCGGAGGATACCAACAACAGAAGATTTATAACCAGCCTCCAAAATATTATCAGAACAATAATTTTTAGCCACGACAGAAAAGAAACACATAAAACGAAAAAAAATTAAGAAAAACAGAAAGTGTTTGCACAGTGTCCACGGCATGGCCAAGCGTGAGCATGGCGCGGCGAGCTGTAAAATAGAAAAATATTAAATCAAAAAACAAAACAATAAATTAACTTTGTATGCAATAAATTCCACACAAAGGATCGATAAATATAAGCAGAATAAAATCAACTAATTAATGAAACCTTTCCTCGACAACAACGCAATAAACTTCATATGCAATTTATATACCAATTTTTAATTTATAAACCAACTATCTAAACTAGCTAATGCATTAGGCTGTGTAACTAATCAAATAGTAGAATAGTAAGAACGTAGGGTGTTGAACACAAGGGGAGCGGGAATGATTAAAAGCTAATTTATCTACTAAATTTAACTAATTTAAAAGTAATTAGATAAGGGTTTTTCTCTGGTTTTACAAGTCCAGCTTACTTAAAAATAATTATCACCAAAAACGATTAAATTAACAAAAAAACAATTCAAATTAAGGTTTAAAGCAAGATATTAAAAAGACTTCCATTTAGATACGATTCACACTATTCCTATGGTTGATTTCTTGGAAAGTGCAATGGATTAAGTTGTTTGTTGCTTACCGATTCCTAAGTTGATTAAACTTTATTATCAAAAGAATAATCCTTTAGTAAAACTAATTCATTCATACATTGATCAGGTGGAGAAGCAAATAAGAATGCTAGTATTAGTTTCAAGTTATGCTACACTTGAACTAATGATTGACATTAATGGATAATAACATCAATTCAATACATGAATGATCATCACATATTAGCTTCCAACTTAATTTACCTACTTTTCTATTTAAACCTAGGTTTATGATCAAAACACTAGTCTTACAACTTTGATGTTCACAAATTCATAACATTCAAGTTTACCAAATAAGAATGATCATCTAATTCAGAAAAAACTCAGCAATAAACAAAAAAAGTAGTTATCATTAACACAAATGGGTATTTAACAAGCTATCATAACAAATAAGCAACTAGCAACAATTCAAGATCCAATAAATCAACACATAGTCATAATGATCCTCTACTCTAAACAGAAGCTAGGTTTTTTAGCCCATGATTACCAGAAACAAACACTTAAAATCGAAGTTCACAATGGAAATCATAATGTAGAACAAAGTAGACAAGGTTTGGAAGTATTATTGCCTTAAATCTCTTCGAAAATACCTTGAAGCATAAGGTAGGGTTGGGAGATTAGACAAATATTTATAGTTTCCTAAATTTGATCCCTACTCCATGGCCAAAGCCTCCACGGCGTGGCGGGCATTATTTACGTGTGTTCCTTAATTCTGTCAGATAGTCGCAAATTTTCTTCTCCCCACGGCGTGGCCAAATCCTCCATGATGTGGGCTTCAAACTCCTTAATCAATTTTGTCTTCGGTTGACCAAGTCCACTTTTTCCTGCTTACAGCTCCATATTTTCTTCCTTTTAATCCCGAACATGTTTTCACTACTACAAAATAGAATTTCAACATCTTAAGTACCTTTTGTTCTATAATGATCATGAATGTGGCAATAAATATTAAGTAAATGCATGAAATATATAACTAATTATGCACATATAATAACTCAACATTAAACTATTTTGAGAGCACATTTTATTTTGTTTAACATTAAGTAAAGGACTTTTGTTGTAAGTTGTTAGTTTTTGGAGCAATTTTTAGTTAGTGGAAGTTTAAAGTCTAAGTTGTAAGTATTATATATTGTTAAGTGTTAGTATATAGATACAACAAAACTGAAATTTTTTTGAGTTTTTTCTAAAGTATATAAAGAAGTAACAAGGTAATTTATGCAATTTCTCATTATCCCGTAATTTGTAATCTGCTATGGTGTTGATAAAAGGTTCATAATTGTTTCAAGTACATTAAGACAACCCTAATAAAGTTTTGAACTTCTCTGTTTTTACATTTTGTTTCGTGTGAAGGGTCCCAATGTACAGTGAAGCAAAGTTGGAATTTTAACATATACATTGAAGTGAAATCTCTTTTTATTGTTATATTTATCTTGTGTATTCATGTTAGAAGTTCATCTTCATGGGACAACATATATCTTAGGATCACTTAGATGTGGTGCTTTTTATGTCACCGATTAAATCAAGAGCATGAACAAAGGACTCTATAGATTCCAAATCTTTCACTGCACAAACACATGCACATTCATTTAGTTACTTTAGTGTGCAATTAGTGTTGGTAATTATATAACAAAACTACTCACTCACTAGGTGAATGAGAAACGTGAAGCATAAGTCATAGAGTAAATCGTGATGCTATTTTCTTGCATTTAGCCCTTAAATTATTTATGTCAATAGTTTTCATCTTCATCGTGTTAGCTTATGAATTATGTTATTAGATTGCTCTTTTTGTTCTAACATAACACTTTTAATCTTAGGATTGCCTTTAGAATCATCACCCAACTATTGGTTTCAAGTTGTAAAATGGGAAGTCACTCAAAAGATTGATTCGTTGAGAGCATGTTGGTGGATCAAACTTCCATTGGTCTTGTGGTGATAATCACTTGGAATTTATTATATAAACTGACAATCTATTATATTAGATTTTGATTTTATATATTTTAGCATATTTTATGCGTTTTTGAGGAAATTACTCTCAATGGATGATGTAATGTTATTAAGAAAGATTTTGTGTAATATTTTATAGAATATTGTAACTTTGTAGTGTAAACTTTGTTGGGAAATTGTTGTGAAATATAGTTAGATACAAAATAGTTATTATGTAGTTAATTTTCTATGAATTTCGTTATGAAATTGTTCTGTAGTAAGAAGACTGATATTCAGCCCCAAAATCATAGTATCAAGGACTAAAGTGATATAAGTGAGGCCTTGAACTAAATATATTAGAGACTGAACATGGTAGTATCTAAGACTACTATTTAGTCTTTGAAAGATAGTATATGGGACTAATATGACATAAAATAGAGATTTTAATGAAACGTATTGGAGACTGAGTAATATATTTTAAAGGATTGATATTCAGTCCCTAAAAGATAGTATCATGGACTGATATCAAATTAAATCACGGATTTGAAGAAAATAAATTAGAGACTGAATAAGATATTATCAAAGACATATTTTTTTGTCTTTAATACTTTGATGTATTAGGGACTGGTTTTCAATCCCAGATACATAAAAAATCGACTATCTAGGACTAGATTTCGGAGACTAGCTACGGACTAGCTTAATCAGTCCCTAATTCTCATAAGAGAGTAATGTCAGTCTTTGATACCCCTTTTTCTTATAGTGACATCCCTTGTTTCTCCTTATCGAACCCTGCGTCTCTAAGAGATAGTGTTAATGTATCTCACATCGATATATTTTTAGACTCCACATATATCTTACATGGTCCTATAAAGTGTATATATATATATATATATATATATATATATATATATATATATATATATATATATATATATATATATAAGTTGGAATCCCCCACTCAGTAAGGGCGCTTATGGAAAGAGACAATCTTGCACTTCACATATGTATATTACAAGACCAATACACACTTTAGGTAACCTTTGGGAATACAATTAAGAAACCGGATATAGTTATTTCCACATATAGACAATATGCTCGTCCGTCTAGAATAATGCACCACATCGTTCCCAATATATACTCACACCACAAGGAATGAGGCCTATACCGACGACATTTTCGGCAACTATCCAGACGACATGTCGTCTGAAAAGCCTATACAGAGACGACACGACATTTTCGGCAACTATCCAGACGACATGTCGTCTGTACAAAGTCGTCGGGATAGCCTCGTCGATAAAAGTGGAAAATGTCATCGGGATAAATGTCGTCGGTACAAAGCCACCAATGCAGACGACATGTCCTTATCAAAGGGTTGTCGGGAGAGATTTTCGACGAAAAAAAAAGTTTTATTATAAACCAATTCTGATGACCTGTCGTTGGTATAAAGCTCACCTTGATGACATGTCATCTGGACAGGTTTAAGCAATATAGACGACATGTCATCTGTAAAAGTGGTGGCAGACAACTTCCATTTTAGTAATAGAGACGACATGCTGTCTAGAAAAGTGAAACGGTTATTACAGTTATAAAGCTATACCGACGACTTGTCGTCTGTATAGCCTTTTTTTAATTATGTTCACAGGTTTTGTTATATATACCAAATCTGTTTTTTACAACAAATCCAAACAGTATATATGCAGAATAATATCAAATACTTAATAACCATAACAAACCATTAAAACTCAAAAAAAAAATCTACTACATAGCAAAAAAAAATGCAAGTCTTTGAAAAACATTGTTCAAAAATAACATAAAAAAAAGCAAGTCTTCAACAAACATTGTTCAAAGAATCTTCATTGTTCGCGATCTCATCGTCGTCCTCGTTCTCCTCCTCCTCGAGCTCGTTGGTTAGTTAGTGTATTGGAATTGCATTGGAATTGTGGCATTGGTTGTTGTTGGAAGTTAAGGATGACGGACGCGAATGTGTTATTATACATTTGTTTCATATGTAGCATTTGTTGTTGCATGTATTGCATTGTTGGGTTAATGCAGCAACTTGAGAATTATATGAAGATTGGGATGTGGAAGATTTGGAACGCTTGGTATGTTCATTTGGAAATAAATTATAGTTGATGCTTAATTTCCTTCCAACACCGCGAGTATGTTCGCGTCTCTCACCGAGGGCATGAGTGAGACAATGTTCTTCATTTAACTTTTCATTCTCCGTAAGCCCTTCTTGCATCAACATCTTCTCTCGTTGAATATTTTCCTAAAATAAAGAATAAAATAAACATACATTAATTAAAACAAATAACTAAATGTATACACTAAAATAATAATAATATACCTTAAAATAACTATTACAATAATAATAATAATAATAATAATAATAATAATAATAATAATAATAATAATAATAATAATAATGTATTAACTTTGTTTATTACTTACCCAAGTTACTTCCGCTTGCGGTGAACACCAACCCCGACTTTATTTAAATCGCATTTGTCTCTATCCATCGATATGTTGCGGGTCTTGTCCTTTTGCTCTCTATAATAAGCCAAAAACAATTAAAATATTTATATAAGTGTTAAAATTTTTTTTATATAATACAAAAAAAAATTAATTATCTCCTTGCAACGTCCGTCTGCATATGATCTACTTCCATGAGCACTCGTATATGGAAGTTTAGACCTACTTTCTTTACCTTTATCGCCTTGCTTCCTATAACCCTCATCCAAAAAAAGAAGATCAATCATCTTATCCCAAGCTTCGTCATCCATATCATCCGGTAGACATTGTCTTGCATCTTCCACATCATTATATCCGCCAACCCTATCAAAATAGATTTTCACTTGATGTTTGTGCTCTCTATAAGCTCTTTGCCAGTCACTCTATACAGCCTCTTGAACGGCTTCCCACATATATATACCCTAATACATATCAAGATCAAAAAATGTCTGCAATAAAAAAACAAATTTAAGTAGTGAAAAAAAATTTAAAAAGTATAAAAATTTTGATATATAAAAAGTATTTTGTACTTACTTCAATCTCAGGATACATAGCTTCATAGTAAGGCTGAAGGGTGTGGCCGCGACCTGGGATCGCGGTTTGTGCCACCTGGACCGCGCACACCGGCCCCAGGCTGCGGTCTTGTGCGGTTTTGGCCGCACTGCGGCTGTAGAATACCGTGGTTTGTGATTGGTTGGTGGTATATTTGACTGTTGAATGCTTTTGCGCTTTTTTTTTCTTTTGCCTTTCTTTCCTATATATACATATACACTTCATTTGTTTTTAACCACAATACAACATCTTTTCTCTCAATCTTTTTAAAAAAAATCACCAGTCTTTCTCAAAAATGTCATCTTCTCTCGATCTTCATTTGTTTTTTAAGTTTTTAGGATTATTTTAATGTCATTTTTTTTGTGTAATGCGATGTAATGTTTTTTGAATTTTTAATGTAATGTTTTTTTGAATTTTCAAGTAATGAAAAATTATGTGTTTATATTAAAAAAGAAGTTTTAATTAAAATAGCTAAAAAAAACAAAAAATAAAAGAAATTAAAAGTGTGGCACCACTCCCTTGGTGTGGTAAGAAACCACACTTGTGTGGTAAAAAATGACGTGGCGCTTATGTGGCGGGGGAGGGAGTGCGGTTTCGGTGGCACCACTCCCTCCAGCCTAATGGAAAGGAACACACCTCCAAGTCCTATAATGGAGTGGTACATGATCTGCCACAAAATTTGAGATAAACCTTGTCAACATTTTGCCATTTTGATTTATGAATTTATAGGTCCCCCGTCACTATCAACTTCCACGGGTAAAGGTTTTTGACCGCCGCCATTGAACTTTTTTCGCATATAATTCCCTTTCCACGCCGACGCGCCGGGTTTGCTACATTGACACATAGAATTGAAAATTTAGAAATTTAAAACTTTAAAAATATATCCAATATATTTATGAATTTCATGTAACTTACAAGATTGACAACCCGCCGGTATCTTGCCTGCACCCCCGTGTGGAGGTCGGTCCCCGCCGTCTCCTCTATGTCCCCTCATAACATGTGTAGCCATCTCTTTACCAAATATTAGAAAATATTCTAAACATACTTAAAAAAACTAATAAACAATTTTAAGCAATCAAAATGTATAACAACCATAACATACCATCAATCAGAATCATCACTAGAACAATATACATGTACAACATCATTATTAATGAATTTTTCATCATTTATGAAATCATCATCTTTATCTGAAGAGTATGTATCACCACCTTCATCATCATCATTAATGAAACGCTTGTTTAGCTTGAGTGACTAAGATGTATTGTTGATCATCATACCATGTTTTACCGACATACCATTCATGACTGGTATCGATAACAACCATATTCTTTTTAGTAATGAGACGTCCATTACTTAATGATGCATTAAACCATTTACCACGAAAGAGTACAACTGAGTAACCATGTAAATACTGCAACTCTATGATGTCCTCTAGTTGGCCATAGAATGGTGTACCGTCTACTCCTAATGTAAGAATACCACTATTTTAAGTAGTGCGTTGGAGATCACGACTAAGCACAACAAATCGAACACCATTTACTATGCAGGAAATGTAAGAAGTTGCATCCAACGGACCATGTGCCAACGCATTTAATTCGTTAGTACAGTCCGAAGGTGATTCTCTTTCGAGACGATAAATCTGTAAGGATATATAATATTGTACGTTTAAGTAATAATATAAATTAGTTTTATATTATAAGTTAGAATATAAGGCATTTACCTTTCTTTTGAACCATGGAGGAAATTTTGTTTTCAAATCACTTTCAGACGATTATGATTCGAATTCGATGGATGTGGGACAAAAAAATTACAATAGTTTGAAGATGTCATAACACTATCGAAAAAGGACTTAACAGATCACAAAACTTACAATATGTAGCCTTTCAGCTCATCCTCATCACAGTTGTTTAGTACAAACCAATGCAATGATTTTTTGGCCTCTTTACAAAGTTCGGAGAGCTCCTTAGTGGACATCGGTCGAGATTCTGATGAGAACATACAAAATTGCCTTTTTGGAAGGCCAGGATCCTGATTTCTATCAACACGATTGAATTTGGTTTGCATACCCTCAAGATACATAGAGCAGAATGTCAAAGCTTCGTCTACAACATAACCCTCTCCTACTGAGCCTTTTGACTTGGCTTTGATTCTGACATAATTTTTAAGTTTTTTCATGTATCTTTCAAAGGGATACATCCATCTCATGTGTAAAGGCCCTCCAAGAATGGATTCATCGGGTAAAAGAAGAATTAGATGAATCATGATGTCGAAAAATGTTGGAGGATATATCAACTCAAGATTGCATAAAATCTTCACCACTTCTGTTTTGGCATTTCTCATGTCATTAAAATCTAATGACCGTACAAATTTTTTTTAAAGAATGTACACAAGTCAATGAATTTTGTTGAAACATTTTCTAGGAGAAATGCTTGAACCCTTATAGGCAGCAATCGTTGCATGAGGATGTGATGATCGTGAGACTTTAGCCCAACCAAATTTGATGCAGTATCATTCACCTTCTTCTTAAAGTTCGATCCAAAACCATCTGGTAGCCTCACTCCTTTAATGAATTGACAGAAACGTTGACGATTAATTGGTTTGAAAGAGTAATCAACATGTGGTAGTATTACTTTCTTCTTCTTGTTGTCTTCATTCTTCTTCATCACTTTCTTCCTCTTGTTGACTTTCTCTTTTGGCCATTGATCTGGCAGAATGCCCATATTTTTCAAGTGTTCTCTTGCTTCTTTTTTGTCTTTGGTTTTTTCATTCTCAGTGCAGTATTTAAAATACTCTCATCCACATTTTTCTCCACATGCATAAAATCTATATTGTGTTTTAGCTCGAGGGAAGACCAATACTCAAGCTTAAAAAAGATACTATGTTTCATCCAATTCAACTCTCTTTTACTTGTTTCAACATCTTGCCTTCTTATTGCACCCCTGTGCTCAGGATGTTTCCCTGGAATACGATCACGGAGACGATCCAGTTGCTTTAATATAGTTGTATTACTAAATTGTCTTGGATGTGGTCTTCTCTCGGGTTGACCATTAAACAATAAAATTTTCCTCCACCTATGGTTCATATGCAAGAATCGTCTATGACCAACATAAGACATCTTGTTGGTAACATGAATGGAAGATATGGCTACGTTACAAGTAGGGCATGCTAAATAACCTTGCCCACTCCATCCAGACAAATTGCCACGTGCTGGAAAATCATTGATAATCCATAACAACATCGCACGCATGTTGAATACGGTGTTGGTTGATGCATCTCTCATTTGGACTCCTTTGGCCCACAACATCTTCAACTCATCCACCAAAGGCCTCAAGAAAACATCAATGTCCTTTGAGGGTGATTTAGGGCCAGGAATCAGCAAAGTTAGCATGAAAGAAGACTCTTTCATATATATCCATGGTGGTGTATTGTAGGTAGTCAGTATAAACGGCCAAGTGCTATAAGTACTATTAAAGTTGCCGAATGGATTGAAGCCATCAGTAGCCAAACCTAGACGAACATTTCTAGGTTCTTTAGCAAACTCTGGATATCTCTGATCAAAATCTTGCCATGACTCCCCATCAACCGGATGATACATCATACCATCTATTGAGCGTTCAGTATTATGCCAACTCATATCTTTAGCTGTGAATCTAGAGTTATACATTCATCGAAGTCTTTGAGTCAAAGGAAAGTACCGCAACACTTTTTGTGGAACTTTCTTCCCCTTTGTAGTTGCGTCCACCCATCTACTCTCCTCACAAATCGGGCAATTCTACATGGAACCATTCTCCTTCCAAAACAAAGCACAGTTACTTTTGCAAGCATGGCTCGATTGATATCCTAACCCTATATTTCTCAACTTCTTTTTAGCTTCATAGTGTGAGCCTGGAATCTTGCTCTTCGGGAAAGCAGCTCTTAGTAACTCTACAAGTTGGTCAAACGAACTATTTGCCCATCTATTGATCACTTTAATATGCAACAACTTTGACAAAAAGTTTAAGGCAGACATATCGCTACATTCAGGGTATAACTTGGTATTGAGCTCCTCAAACAAATCATCAAAATTCGGGTCCATATCTCGTCCCTCCTCTTCTATATTTTCTTCATTTCTATTTTGTTCAGCCATAACATCATCAATTATATCAAACATCTCACTACTTGTGGGCGTGTTTACTGGAGTGTTTATTCTTGGAGTCGAATTGTAGCCTAAATCTGAAGAACCAACATGTTTCTCACTATGATAAATCCACGTAGTATATCTTTCTAAAAACCCAATGTCATGTCAGTGGGCATAAACCATAAGCAAAACATGTCGATACGAATTCACACATGTTTATCACGGGCAACACACTATGCCTCTAGAGTTGACATGTTTCTCAACAATCTTTATAAAGTTTTTAATACCTTCCGAGTATCTTGAAGACATTCGGTTTTCTCCAATCCAACTCTTATCGATCGTCATTGTTGTTTCAATATCAAAAATTATATTGTATATATATTTATTGAAAGTTAGTAGGGATGAGCAACGGGACCTAAAGACAGAAAACCCGAAGACCGAAAACTAATAGTGTTGTTTAAATAAAAAACAACACTATTAATAAACTGTTTTTATTTGTAAAAAAAAAAAAAAAAAAACGCACCATTTATTTAAAAAAATTTGCAATTTTTTTTATATAAAAACTACATGTTTTTACAAAAAACAGCACTATTAATAAAAAAAATTACATGTTTAAATAATAAACAACACTATTAATAAAAAAACGACACTTTAACAGCTTTTATTTGTTAAAAAAAACAGCATTATGTATTAAAAAAAACTACAATTTTTCTAAAAACCTATATGATTTTACAAAAAACAGCACTATTAATAAAACACTGCATTAAATTTTTTTATATGTAAAAAAACTGCACCATTTATAAAAAAACTGCATTTTTTATTTAAAAAACTTTCATTTTTTAACAAAAAGCACTATTAATAAGAAAAACTGTACTTTTATTTAAAAAAAAACATCAACAAAAAAGTATTTTTACCTTTAGTTTCATATTAAAAAAAGGCATCTTTTAATAATTAAAAAAAAAAAAACTGGATTTTTTCCGGTCCGGTCCAACGTGTCGTATGCTCATCTCTAATTATAAGTACGATGTTGTAATAGAAATTAACAAAAGTATAATGTTATAATTAACAAAAGTATCATATTTGTTAATTATAACATCATATTTTTATTTATTTTCTATTATACCATCGTACTTTTTATATTTTATTATATTCATAAGTATCATATTTTTGTTAATTATAACATCATACTTTTATTTATTTTTTATTATAGAATCATACGTTTTATATTATATTATATTCACAAGTATATAAAGAAACATAGCTCTTTAGTTATGTACTTTTCTAAATACAAGCACTTTAACTTATTAATTAAGAACTTTATCAATTCATATAACAAAATCAATTCCAATTTTATACATCAATTCCAATTTTATACAAGTATACAACAATTCCATTTTCATACAAGTATACTACAATTCCAATACATACAATTTTATACACTCAAACTATTAAACCTAAATATCACATAATCTTACATGTATACAATACATTCAATTCCAATTCCATTTCATTTTAGACATACAATACCACTTTCATTCCAATTTCAAAGAATTAAGCATACAATACATCTAATTCCAATTTCATACAAATATGTACAAATCCAAATACGAAATCAAACAAATCATGCCCAACAAATTTCATCATTCATCATAGTAGGCATTTTCAAAGAAATATAAACATGATATCAAACAACATATATCAAATTTCACAATTTCATACAACAATATCCAACCCAAAAAACATGGTATGACCGGAAGTCGGAAGTTGACGTGGTGGCTGGTGTTTACCGGAAAACAACCGTATCAGGCAATTAAAAAAATGAAAAATAAAAAAACCTTACCTGGAACGGATATTGTGGTGGCCGGACGTCGCAATAGACGTCGTCGCAGGTGGTCAAACCTCCGGTGACAACCCTATGGAGACACAAATCAAAAACACGAAAAAAAAACCCCAAAATCTCAAAATCGAACTGGAAAAATAGGAAAATCGGAGAAGAAAGACTGAACTATGGCATACCTGTGTCGTCGGCGGTGAAGACGAGTTGTCGAAGGTCCTTTGGACAGACAATCACCGACCGAGTGAGAGAGAGAGACAATGAGCTTTTGGTGGGGCACTCCAAAATGGAATATAAATATATAAAAACTATATTTGGCATAAGCTATACGGACGACGTATCGTCGGCAAAAGTTTTGAGGAAACCGCGTAAAACTTTTCTTTCCCGCTTAAGGTATACCGACGACTTATCGTCTCTATATATTCTCATGTCAAAAAACTTTAGTCAACTCTATACTGACTGACGACATGTCGTCTAGTCACAGTACTGACGACTTAAGTCGTCTGCATAGATGACGTCGGCATAGGACTTATTTCTTCTAGTATCAAGCCACTCTCCTGGTCACACACATACATATACATCGATCAACTATCTCTCTCTCTCTCTCTCTCTCTCTCTCTCTCTCTCTCTTTCTCTCTCACACACACACACACAAAAATATAACTATTTCCCCTCCTTTACTCTTTGAACGCAGTCAACTTAACCGCCCGATATCCCCCAAAATCCGCCTAACGGTTCATGGTGATGTTGTCATGTACTTGTTAAAGGTCGTTGCTAGCTGATCCGGATCATTAACCATTTACCCGAGCATACTCGGGTAACATTATTAGTAATTTTTGTGGTTGTATTTTTGTAAAGCTTTTGATTAAGTAGTTTTGTAATATTGCAAGTATATAGCAAAGCCTATAGCAATGTAACTCCAGTTAATTAGTAAAGCTTCTCGAAAGCGTTTTCTTCAATTTTGTTTTAAAAAAATAATTTTGAAGTCTATGTAAGTCCCAATTTAGTGTCCTTAATGGTTGTGGTAGATTTCTAGATTTTTTTTAGAACGACATGTATTAGGGACAACACCTTTAGGGACGACTTTTGAGTATTAGCTACGAGGTATTTGCGGCGACCCAATTGAGACGACATGTCGTCCCTAATACCTTTAGGGGCGACAATCTTGACTATTTGCGACGCATTTTGTCGTCCCTACAGGTGCCTTTTCTTGTTGTGCATGTACTTGTTAAAGGTCGTTGCTAGCTGATCCGGATCATTACCCATTTTACCCGAGCATACTCGGGTAACACTATTAGTAATTTTTATGGGTGTATTTTTGTAAAGCTTTTGATTAAGTAGTTTTGTAATATTGCACGTATATAGCAAAGCCTATAGCAATGTCACTCCAGTTGATTAGTAAAGCTTCTCGAAAGCGTTTTCTTCAATTTTGTTTTAAAAAAATAATTTTGAAGTCTATGTAAGTCCCAGTTGCTTTAGTGTCCTTAATGGTTGTGGTAGAGTTCTAGATTTTAATGTAATTTATATTATTGATTTTGTAGGGTTGAAGGCACGGTATTGTTATAACTTATTAGTCAGACAATTAGTAAAAATATGTACAAGTGTTAAGCTGTTATTGTTTAATATAGGACTATAGTCTATATATGCTGTAAAAGTTTTATAAAGTACTTGTCAATATAAATGAAAATAATATTATAATTATTGAAGTAGCTACGTTCCATTGGGATGCACGTCTTACAAAACCATAGGTAACCCAAAGCCGGCTTGTATTTATTTTAAAACAGTCCCACACCCCGTCGTGCACCGGTTCAATTTATGTGTTCGATCATCTCTACAGCTTGTACACAGGTCTTTATGGCGTAATACACCTACTAAAAGCGTGTTTATGTATACATGTAAGTACTCACTTTAGACATTACATATATAATAAAGTAGAAAACATATTTCTTACTCCAAACATTTAAACAATTAAAAAACAATGTATATACTAGATAAATACAAAACTCATGTCATAATAAAATTATGAAATTAAACGTTACTGCTTTAACATTTTTAGTTAATAAACTACCATATAATACATTTTGGATCGAATTCAAATATGCAAAAATTTATATTGCTAATTAATCTGTCATATATCTTTAATGCAACAGAAATATATGTTGTATATCTATTCTCAGTTTCATATATGGAATAGGGTGTGCACAATATTTTTTCTTCGCTTCTTTTTCCTTAATAAGAAACTCATTAAATTTAACATGAAATTTTACAACAGAAAGAAAATATATTAAGGCAGCAAGAATGTCAAAATGAAGGACAAGGTCAAGATATATTATAAAACAAAGTCAAAGAATACAAGATTCATTTTGGTAAGGTGCATATGCTGGACAAAGGCTATATAAACCATCAAGAAATCAGCACCATCACCATTAACCAACAAACCAAGCAAATAGAAACATTCACCAGATTGAAAATGGCAGGTTCTCATGCATTGGTGATGGCTGTTTTGGTGATGGGAATAGCATTCCATTCCACCCTGATTGATGCAACTATTGCCAAAAGCATGTATTTCAATTGGGGTGCTCACCATTCTTCAATTCTAGGCAATGGTGATGACCTCCGACTTGTTTTGGACCAAACTTCAGGTATACAATATGGATATTAAAGAACGGGATGTTTGATTCCGACTCCGATCTTAATTCTAATTCCAGTTCCAACTTTCACTTACAGGGTCAGGCATCCAATCAAAGAGGGCGTTTCTGTTTGGAAGCATTGAGATGCTAATCAAGTTGGTGCCAGGCAACTCTGCTGGAACCGTGACAGCATATTATGTAAGTTCAAGATCCATCATAAAATATAGGGATAATATAAAAAGATAGCAACATACTTTCATCTAGATAGTTATGTATATAACATCCTACTTTCAGTTCTTTCTATTTGAAGATTGTAGCTTCAAAAGTATACACAACAAAATATAAGGAAAATGACGAAAAAGAAAAAAACCATTATATCTTGGGCACTTTCACCGTTTAACCACTAATGTTATATTTTTTCAATCAAACAATATTAAAAGTTTCAAAGATTTTTCCAGATTAAGTATTATTACCTATTATATTAATCATGATGACCGGTTATAATAACAAGTCAATATGGTTAAATTGGAAAATGTGTAACTTTTTTATACTTTGATAGAAAAAAATTAAGTACAAGTACTTAAACCTTAAAATTGTGAAAAATGTAATGGTTTTTCTATGATTTCCGTAAAGTATATACAATTATAGAAATGGAAATTGGTTTGTGTATGGATGACAATACCATAATGAGGTTTACTCTTCAAAGTGCAACCCTATAAAAGAAAGAAATATAAGTTTGATGCTACAATAAACAAATCAATGAAAACACGTTATTTCATGCATTTAACTCTAAAAAACAAATGAAGATTGTATAATTTCATAAACAACTCTAAACACAAAGTTGAATAATGATCGCAGTTGTCTTCTACGGGTGCTAAACATGATGAAATCGACTTTGAGTTCTTGGGTAACTCAACAGGAGAACCATACACAATCCACACAAACATCTACACTCAAGGTCAAGGCAACAAAGAGCAACAGTTCAAATTATGGTTTGACCCAACTTCCGGTTATCATAACTACACCATTCACTGGAATCCTACACAAGTAGTGTAAGTAAAAACCAAATCGAAGTACCGAATTCTACATATTTAATGATTGTTTAATTGTTATTTTAATGTTGTTTATGTATTGCAGATGGTATGTTGACAGCGTGCCTATTCGGGTGTTCAGAAACTATGAGAGTGAAGGGATTGCATACCCAAATCAACAAGGGATGAGAGTTTACTCCAGTTTATGGAACGCTGATAATTGGGCGACTAGAGGTGGACTGGTCAAGATTGACTGGACTTCTGCACCTTTTGTGGCTAGTTATCGTAGGTTTAGAGCAAGAGCTTGTAAGTGGAATGGACCTGTTAGTATTAGTCTGTGTGCTATTCCCACCCCAGGAAACTGGTGGATGTCTCCTGTCTACAAGCAATTGAGCAATGGTCAACAGGCTCAACTCAAATGGGTGAGAGACAACTACATGATCTATAACTATTGCACTGATTTTAAGCGGTTTAAAGGCCAGATCCCCCCTGAATGCTCTAAGCCACAATTCTAACCAGAGGAAGATTAATTTCAAGTCTATTTTATTTCAATATTTTGAGATTCTTTCGTTGCCTTATGGTCACTTTTTTTCTTTTGTATTCCTCATATATTTTTTCCCAAAAAATGTACTTATCATATTGATGAAACTATTATTTATTGTATACTTTATTAGTGTTTAAGATTTTTGTTTACATCAACTATAGACTCTTTTAAGCACCTGATGATTCTAGTTTACATCAACTATAGAACCTATTTATGAGTTGGTAATAAGTAGGGCGATGCTGGAGGATTATTTTACCACAATCGAATATGTTTGAAGTTTCTAAAGATGAAACAACACAAGTTAAATGAATGGGAAGGTATGTGGAGCCTATGGTACCCAACAAAACAACTAATGGAAGCTAAAATAAATAATATGCTTTAGACAATTGCCTCAAGTATTTACACAAGCCCCTATTGTGAACCCAACTATAGATTTTTTCTTGTTGAAATTTAAATAAATGACATAGCCAATGCCTTAGAATAAACCCAAGAAGACCCCTCATTTGCACCAACCGCAAATACTACAATTCTAAAATAGGTCTACAATATCATTTGATGTTTATAACCACGGAACAAATAAGAATATACACGGCGTTAATTTTGAGGAATGGAGCATCAAGAAGTGGTTTTATACCACATGAGATCGATCATCAAGAAATGTTGATAATTTTAGTGTTATCAACATATTTTAGTGTAATTGTTATTATTATCGAGACAGGTCGGGTTCAGTAATCATCCGAGACGGGAGGTGCGGGGTGCACACTCAGAGTGTTAAATGTGAACTTGGGTATATGGGGAGAGGGGGGGGGGGGGGGGGTTAGGGGCAGCGCTAGCCAGTGGATTGGGTACGCCTTGGTCATGTAATCGAGAGTGTTGATTTGTCAGGTAGACAACTCAAACGCTAGGAGCTCTATCGATATGTGTCAGGACTATTGTCCCTGTTGAGATACTATGGATTTGTTGATCAAGATACTACTTCATTTTAGAGTAGTAGTGTTCCTTGTCAAGGAACTAGCCGGTTTTATACCTGAATGAGGGAGAGAATGATCTTTAGCCCTAGAGGGTTGGCATCAGAAGTTTCGGATCATAAATTAGATTTTTGGAAGTTTTCATAGACAATTGTGTTGAATCCTTATGCTCAAAAATTAATATTGAGTGATATTGCTAATGACATATAATCCTATAGGGTCATACCTTAATCAAGTTGGTACTTACTGAATATTTAATAAGTATTTGGTATTAATAAAATTCAACTCTTGTATTTAATTAGAGAAAAATTATTGTCTTATGAAAACAATAACAAAAGAAAGACCAAACTAGTAATTATATCATATAATATGGTTTATAAGTTATGTACAAAGTTTTGGAAACTTTGGTTCACCATGGTTTAGTTAATTAATTAGTCTTTGGTTAACTAGCCAAGCAATTTTGTCTTTTTCTTTTGACCCTATGGCCAAAAGTATGAAGAGGTTATGGAGGTTGCTTGTCAACCTCCATGTCTTACATACATGTCTTGTCTCCCTTGACTTTTTGCTTTATAATACTTTAGAGCGTTATAATGAAAAGGCTTTACCTTGAATGACATATAAAAGGAGAGTGTTTGCATGAAATTTGCCTAGTTTTTTTTCTACTCTATCTCTCTAAAAAAATTATAAGTAGCAAGAGCATTGGGAGCTCTCTCACCTTTGAAGTTGTTGCTTGGGTTTTGGTGGTTCATTTGTGTCTTCCTTTAGTGCTTATTTATTAAGAACTTAAAGGCTTAAAGAATGATGTGATACAAGAAGAAACTACCATTTTAGGTACCTTATTCTTGTTGGTGGATTACATGTAGAGAAGATCAAGCTTCTTGTTCTTTCCATCAACTTAAACACCCCCAAATCCAATAGGGTCCAAAGGCTTCAAAGGTTGTCATTCTTAAACACCCTATGGTTGTTTTAATATCATTCTAATCTCTTTAAAAGGATCCTTGAGGGTTTGGTTTTATTATATACTTGAAATTTACTAGAATTGTTTAAAGCTTCCGTCGTTCAAGAGTTTTTTTTACATTATGATTATTAATGTTCAATGTTTTTTTTTTATTTTCCACTTATTTATACACACTATAGTTATATTTGTACTATATAAATAAGTTTTGATCAAAATATGTTTGAAAATATTTGTGATTCAAATATGAAAATAGTTGAAAAAATAAGTTTTGTCGCATCAATGGTTATTTCCATACGATTTTTTATAACAGTGTTTCTATATATCAAATGTATGTTGATTTATAATTATTTCTTTTGAATGATTTATAAGTGTTTAATAAGTTTTGTTTGATGTAAATGTTATACTAAATGTTGTAATATTTTTATGTTGTTAAAAGTTGTAGTATTTTTTCATATTATTTCTTATTTGTTTTATATACAAATAAATATATGTTATATATATATATATATATATATATATATATATATATATATATATATATATATATATATATATATATATATATATATATATATATAATTGCACAACTTAAAACGGTTTATAAAATCATCAGAAGTTATAGTATTTATTTTTTCATACTACTTTGTTATTTGATGTGTGTATATATATATATATATATATATATATATATATATATATATATATATATATAGAGAGAGAGAGAGAGAGAGTTATGTTGAAATGAGAACAATTATTAGTTTGAGAACAAATGAGAACAAAATTGACAAGGTGGCAATTTTGTAAATATCTGAAATTGAAATTGGAGATGTAAAGATGAAAGATTAAAAAGAAACGGGACCTGACCCCATCCCACCCCTGTCCTACCCATTCTACCTATGTCATTTCTCTCGTCTCATTTTCACGTCGGGCGACCATCGAGACCATCGGACCTCCGACGAACCAGGTTTCCGATTTCATCCTATAGAGAAGGAGCTCATCGTTCACTATATCTGCTATAAGTTCCAATCGCCAACAAATTTCGTTGGTGTCGATACTCCATCAAAAACCTTCGACGATGTTAATCTGTACAAACAAGATCCATGGGAACTTCCTGGTGGCTGGTAAGTTTTGTTTTCAAGTCTATACATCTTATGCAAAATCTACAGCTCGTTTAAGCCTGATTATTGATGATTTTTACCCTAAAACTCTTCAGAAATCGTTTGTTCATATTGATCTATAAGTTAGGGTTTTTCAGGACAAAATTTTGAACACGATTTAGCTTAATTTCGATTGAAATACATGCTCTCAGTATTAAATTTGGATTTGATTGAATCAACTGGGTTTTTCTTGTCCTGTAAACTTTAAGTTCATGAATTACACAATTACCACCGGTTGTTGCAAAGCACCAATTTACCTTGCCGATGTATGTTGTCAAGAAGTCAAACTTATTAAATCCATAATAACCACTCCATTTCAGATTACTTCCTATTTATATTTGCTTATCCTCATGTTTTTCTCCTTCAAATCTTCATATCACAGGTACGAACATTTCTTAATTCAGGCTGATTGACTTAAAAACTTTTCTAATTAGAAGTGGTATTCAAAATTTGGTGAAGTCAAATGAACAAGTGCGTGTTTACGCTTTTTATTATTTGTAAATTGAATTTGATTTTAGGAGGCAATTGATCAACATGGATGTAGATGCACGAGATGTATTAGTTGTCGGACTAAAGGTAATTCTTTTTTGTTTTATTTGATATCTTTTTTTCTCAAAATAGAAAAACGCATTTGATGTCAAATGGTTTCTTTACACGTATTAAATTTGTGGGAAAATGACTTATATGGGTAACTATGTTTCAAAATCGTTCAAAAAATATCATTCAAGTTTGGTGTGTCCAAAAAACACCATCCAAGTAAAGCATTTGTACAAAAAAGACCAACGAAGTACATTCTTTGTTCAAATTTGACCTTTGGTAACCGGCAATTACCGGTAAAAAATAAGTAAAGGAAAAAAACAATAGAAAAATGACTCAAAGAGGTAACTATGTTTCAAAATCGTTCAAAAAACACCATCCAAGTTTGGTATGTTCAAAAAACACCATCCAAGTAAACTTTTTGTACAAAAAACACCAACAAACTATATGTTTTGTTCAAATATTACCCACCGGTAACTTGTTCTTATAGGTTAAATGATAACTTGGCTTAACTATTATGACATGGCATAATAATGATTGACAAAACAATAAATGATATATTCCTCCTTTAAAAATCGATTTAGGGTTTCTTCATGAACGAATGACTTATTCTTCTCCTATGATTGCTCGTCTTCTTCTAAAGTAATGATCTCGAACTCAAGTCCAAAACCCTAATTCTTAACTTAAGGCAAAAAGGCTCCTTTACCCCTGCCTCAATGGACCTCCCTCCCCCTAAGGCCCAAATCCATAAAAAGCCCAAAAAGGCATCCAAGCCCAACTACAAGGCATCTAAGGCCTAATATGGCCCAAGAACCCCCAACATGGCCTTAGCCAAAAAATGACCTGCTACAATCAGGTGGGCCCGAGGCCTAACTTAAACAAGTCTGTGCATAGTCCCATCATATCCAGATGTCGAGCCAGTACGCCCGGCGTACTCCTAGCGTACGCCCAACGTACTCGGCTAGGGTCAAGAACCGCCAATCTTCCGAAGGCCATAACTTCTTCATTCTAAGTGTGATTTCGTCATTCTTTATATCTACGGGAGCTAATTTAGGCATCAGACAGCCATACCGAGGGTTATGGCCTTCGGAAGATTGCGGTTCTTGAGCCTAGCCGAGTACGATGGGCGTACGTAGGAGTACGTCGGGCGTACTTGCAAAAAATCCAGATCGCAGAGGCTTCAACATATGTTGGGCGTATGAATGGACTTGTTTAAGTTAGGCATCGGGCCCACCTGATTGTAGCAAGTCATTTTTTGGGCTTAAGGCCATGTTGGGGGTTCTTGGGCCATATTAGGCCTTAGATGCCTTGTAGTTGGGCTTGGATGCCTTTTTGGGCTTTTTATGGATTTGGGCCTTAGGGGGAGGGAGGCCCATTGAGGCAGGGGTAAAGGAGCCCTTTTTGCCTTAAGTTAAGAGTTAGGGTTTTCGACTTGAGTTCGAGATCATCACTTTAGAAGAAGAAGAGCAATCATAGGAGAAGAAGAAGTCATTCGTTCATGAAGAAACCCTAAATCGGTTTTTAAAAGAGGAATATATCATTTATTGTTTTGTCAATCATTATTATGCCATGTCATAATAGTTAGGCCAAGTTATCATTTAACCTATAAGAACCAATTACCGGTGAGTAATATTTGAACAAAACATATAGTTTGTTGGTGTTTTTTATACAAAAAGTTTACTTGGATGGTGTTTTTTGAACATACCAAACTTGGATGGTGTTTTTTGAACGATTTTGAAACATAGTTACCTCTTTCAGTCATTTCCTATTGTTTTTTTCCTTTACTTATTTTTTATCGGTAATTGCCGGTTACCAAAGGTCAAATTTGAACAAAGAATGTACTTCGTTGGTGTTTTTTATACAAATGCTTTACTTGGATGGTGTTTTTTGGACACACCAAACTTGAATGGTATTTTTTCAACGTTTTTGAAACATAGTTACCCATATAAGTCATTTTCCCTAAATTTGTTTAGTTTTGAAAGTTTCGAGATAGAAAAGTTTGTAATTAATTTGATTTCTGGACTAAACTAAATTTAATTTGCAATTGGTTGCTACACTTTTGAGTTCATAGACTAAAGTAATAATGTACATTAAACATAAATTGTGAAAAATCTGATTTTCGTTATTCTATTTGTTATATCCATACTTGGTGTGTTTGTTCTTGAATCCTATAAGTTAGCCATCGTTTTATGGTTTCTCTTTGTTTAACACTTTTGTCCTCATTATGTAATTTTCAAGGTTCATTTTTCATATCATAAACTTATATGTTTAGATGATTAGATGCAACCCAAAGGCTTTATATGATATAATAGAAAGGTTGCATATAATTATGTTTTTTTTAAATCATTATATTTTTTTAGGATAAAAAAGAATGCATGGGAGCTTACATTTAATTAATATAGTCACTCACACTCTGTTCATTATCTTTGTGGTCAACTAATTTAACACATTTTCCTTAAATGGTTGACTTCATAAACATATTAAATTATTGGTGGTTTCTTGTGCTTTTGCAGTTATACACGAGTTCACCTAACAAACTCTCCAAACTTGTAAACATATTCTAACACCAACGTGGGTGAGTGCATAAACACACGTCACATCTTTTTATTTAGTTATTTAAAAGGGTTAAATGCATATCTGTGAGGCATTTTTGCACATATACCAAATATTAGGATAAAAATATTCAACAATTTACCGGTGAATTGTGTAACCGGTGGATATATGAGAGCAACTATTTAGTCAAAAATGTGAAAAATAATACTATCCATATAAATCATATGTGATTAAATACATATAATCACATGTGATTATAGGTATATAATCACATATGATTTATGGAGACAATATTCATATTCGCTTTCTCGATTCAGTAGTTGTTATTATTATTTAATCACATATGATTAGATTATATGTATCTAATCACAAATGATTTACACGGATAATATCCGATTTACGTTTTTGATTCAATATTTGTTCTCGTGTATTTAATAAGATGTGGTTTTATGTTTCAAACCATATGTGATTTATATATGCAAGATTTGTTTTTGCGTTCTAGATTCAATAGTTGTTTTTTGTCCATATTAATCATATGTGATTAAATACATTTAATCAGATGTGATTATATGTTTCTAATCACATATGATTTTATTTGGAAAAAACAAATCTTGTCTATTTAAATCATATGTGATTAGATACATACAATCACATGTAATTATATACACGATAACAAATATTGAACCAAGAACGCGAAAACAAATCTTTATCCAAATTAATCATATATGATTAAATACATATAATCACATGTGATTATATGAATCTAATCTCATATGATTTATGTGGACATAATTCATTTTTTCTTTGTCGATTCCATAGTTGTTCTCATGTATTTTATCACATGTGATTATATGTATAATTGTATGTGATTAAGTACATGAGCACAACTATTGAATCGAGATGGAAAAAATGAATCTTGTCCACCTCAAATCATATGTGATTATATACATATAATCACATGTTATTAATTACACAAAAGCAATTATTCATTCGAAACCGCAAAAATAAATATTGTCTACATAAATCATATATGATTAAATACATATAATCACATGTGATTATATGTATCCAATTATATATGATTTATATGGATAAGATTCATTGTCACATTCTCGATTCAATAATTTTTATTTGTCCACTGTAATCATATGTGATTAAATACATATAATCATATGTGATTATATGTAACGCCCCGATTCTCAGGTATTGTTTAAATAAGAATTTAATTGGTTTCAAGGCCTACTCGATGAGTTGGTTGCCCTACTCGTCGAGTAGCAGCGGGCTTGGTTCGCGTATTTAATGGTCTACTCGCCGAGTTCATGAAGGGACTCGACGAGCAGGAGCTGGCAGAAGAAACCCTAAATCCCGGGGTTTTGCACCCTATTTAAGGAAGCATAAGCCTCCTTTGGCCTCTTTTCAGTCCTTTGAGAGCTCAGAAAACCCTAATTCGTGTGGTGTTTCATTCTTGTGTGTCTAAAGCTTTGGAGAGGAGATCTTTTGAGAAGAAGAGCTTGGAGAACAAAAGGCTAGGAGCAAGGAAGTGTGGGAAATCAGAAATCTACCTCAGATAGCATCATTTGGAGGTATCAAGTCGTCACCTTTTCTTCTTTTCCTTCTAGACCTCTTTTAGTTGAGATCTAGGGTTTTTATGGTTTGATTGAGAAGATGAAGTGGGATATGGGCTAGATCTGAAGTTGTAACTTCAGATCTGGACCCTTCTGGGGTTCTATAGTCATAAAGCCCCGAATTTGGTCATGTATGAAGCCTCTTTGAGTATGAAACCCCCATTGTGAGCTTGAATTTGACATTAATAGCCTTTGTAGCTATGCATGCACGTAAAGTTTGCAACTTTACGTGAAAAGCATGCCTTAGAAGCTTGGATCTGTAGTTTGGAGCCGCTGCATGGCTCAAATGAGTCTGTATGGCAAAAAGGACTGAAGGGACTCGGCGAGTCGCATGGTCGACTCGGCGAGTCATATGAAGATAGGCATGGACTCGGCGAGTTGGAAGAACAACTCGGCGAGTCCGATAAAGATTGTCGTAGACTCGACGAGTGGATGAACAACTCGGCGAGTCGGTTGAGGTTGCCCTAATTTATGTATGCGCGGGTTACTGTCGGGTTGCAAGAAGAAAGCTCGACGAGTGGCCTTAGGGTCTCGATCGTAAACCAAAGGAACTCAACGAGTCACTCAGGTGACTCGGCGAGTGAGTTAGTACTTCAAGGAACTCGGCGAGTAGCCGAGGGTACTCGGCGAGTCAAGGTCAACATGGACTGCTGACCTTGACTGATAACTTTGACTTTAACTAGGGTTTGATTAGTTGGCTTATGGGTATGTTTATACTATGGTAATAGGTGGTGGAGTTTGTGGCAGTGATCCGAGGGTTGAAGTTTATCTACCGAGACGACATCTGCAAGGTGAGTTATCCTCACTATATCAATAGGGTCTAAGGCACCAAGGTCGTCCCTTTAGTTGTTATCGTTATGGTATGTTACATGTCGATATGATCTGTTAGATCAGAATCAGGATAGACAGTATGTTATGCTCTTATGATCCGTAGGGATTAATATGTTAGTGACCTGCTAGGTCAGTGCTCTAGTTATGAGAGATTGCTATGTTTGGTGATCAGTGAGATAGATATGTTTGATGTTTGTATATGGCAGTATATGTTAGTTATGCACACATGGTTAATTGCTTGTTGCTTGGGTTGAGGCGGTCCTGCTTTGTGCTGAAGGCCAACACACCCTATGAGCGGTCCGGGGAGACTGTAGGCCCACGTGGCGGTCCAGTCATGCCGAAGGCTCGGTATAGATTCAGTTACATTGTAGGCCCTGTAGGGCGGTCCAGTCAGGCCGATTGCCCAGTATGCATGTTGATTGATTGGTTATTATGGATATGGTATTATCAGTGTGGTATTGGTATTTTGGGGGTAGCTCACTAAGCCCTCGGGCTTACAGTTTTCAGTTTATTGTTTCAGGTACTTCAGGAGATCATGGCAAGGCGAAGGCGTGACCGTACCGCTCCTCATCCTTATGATCTGGCTTTTGGGACACTCTGATTGAATAAATATTTGAAAACATTTTTGTAAACAATACTATTGGGTTTTATTTATGATTGAAAAGTTTAAATTTGGCGTAAATTTTATGGGTGTTACAAGTTGGTATCAGAGCCTTGGTTTGAGTGAATTGGGGGAAACACACGTGTGAACCCAGTCTCAAATCAAGGAAATTTTCGGAATAAATTCTAAAATGGTTTTCAGAATAAAGGATGGAGGATGCAGAGGGTACGATCAGCCGGAGCCTGTAGGTAAACCCCAAAATACCATACAGTTATTGATATTATGATATGTTAGAACAGTATGCCAATGCTAGGCTAGGGATCTTCAGGAATCGCATGATAGACTTGCCTGATTATATGATGCCTACTAGCCTAGGGTTTCTTGTATATGGAATTGACATCATTACTGTAGTCGTTAGTGTAGGCATCACGGCTGCGCGTAATCAAGATCTTATAGCCTGAGAATGTTAGATTCAGTCTTCGGATAGGATTGGATATTCAAAAGTCTATTGAGTCCAGTGTTATGTGCGACTAGCCTGCACTAGCACTGCAGGGGTTGATGAAAGTGTCATGGATGTGTGGGTTATGAGGAGCTGTGAGATCAGTTGTGGGATAGGCGATGTTCCCTAGGAGAGTATGTTGATGATAGTGTTAGGGTGTTGTGGTGATACTTGAGACAAATATGGGTAGGTGTGGAAGGTGGTACGGGCCCGTACTACTGAAAGCACAGGACCCATACGCGTAGCAAGGAAGTCACAACCCCTAGGGTTTGTGGGTTTTGGTCTCCCGATATTATGTTATTTATCTGATGACTTGAGTACATTTTTTTCAGTATGGTGGTGACGAGACGTTTTACTACTGGATCCGGGTCAGGATCAGGATCAGGATCAGGATCGGGAGACGGAGGGTCGGAGGTGCCGATAGCACCTGAGCCCGTGGTACAGATAGGGACAGAGGAGTTGGATGCCAGGATCCGGGAGATTATGCACGACGAGATTGCTGCGGTATTCCGAGCGCAGCTGCCAGAGATGTTTGGGTCGATTAAGACCGCGATGGTTGAGTACGTTGATGAGCGATATGCAGCTCTAGCAGAGACAGCTGCCGCTGCAGCCACATCGGCTGTAACTGCGGCAGGGGTTGGAGGAGGAGCCGGCAGGGCTTTCCAGTACCGGGACTTCGATAACACGAAGCCCCCGACGTTTGATGGTACACAGGATGCGATCAGGGCTATGAGGTGGTTATCTGACGTGGAGGGATGTTTCTTCACGTGTTCATGTCCTGCTGACCAGAAGGTCAGGTGTGCCCTGAACCTGCTGAGGCTTAGGGCAAAGGACTGGTGGAGATTGACGACAGGGTTGTACACTGATGATCAGCGAGCTGCTGTTACTTGGGAGCAGTTCTAGGATATGTTCCGCACCCGCTACGTTCCACGCGTTGAGCAGGAGCGGCTTGCTCAGGAGTTTTTGACATTGAGATAGGATGGAGAGTCAGTGATGGAGATCACTCGTATGTTCACGGAGAGGGCTATGTTCTGCCCGGAGTTTGCTTCAGAGCAGTCTCAGATGACTCGTTATTTGAGTATACTCAAGACTGATATTCGACAGTTTGTTGCTACGCAACGTTGTGAGACTCTTTTGGATCTTCAGGAAGTCGCGAGGCGGCATGAGTTGGAGATAGAGCTGCAGTTGAAGGAGCAGCGTCAGGTTCCGACACAGTCTCAGCCGGCACCTAAGCGGTCCAAGACCGCTGATACTCGGACTGGGGGTCAGCAGAGCCGCACTTGTGGAAAGTGTGGCAGGGGTCATTCTGGAATTTGTCGAGCAGGAGGTGGTTGCCACAAATGTAGCAAGGAGGGGCACTATGCCAGGGACTGTCGCCAGTCCGCCCCTCCAGCAGATATGAGGATTTGTTATCATTGTCATCAGGTTGGTCACGTGAAGACCAACTGCCCGCAGCTCGCTGCCAAGCCGGCTCAGGGATCCGTACCGGCTACTTTGAGGATGGGAGATGGGAGGCCAGTCAAGGTGGAGCCTCCAAAGGCTCATGGGCGCGCCTTCCAACTCACGGCCGAGGAGGCCAAGGCAGCACCGGATGTGGTTGCTGGTATGTTTCTATTTTCTGTCTCAGTTATTTTATCTATGTTGTGCTTATCGTTGGTACCTGTGTTTAGGTACGTTTTTAGTAAACTCTTTGCCTGCATTGGTTTTATTCGACTCGGGGGCGAGTCGGTCGTTTGTATCTCAGACTTTCAATAGAGAGTTCAGTGTGTCGATGGATGAGCTTGAGTGTCCGTTGCGAGGTTTGATCGCCAACGAACACAAGATTTCTGCTTCTTCGGTTTACCGGGGATGCGAGCTGGAGATTTTCGGGGTATCATTTCCGATAGATTTGATTCTTATTCCCATGGGGGAAGTATGTGTGATCGTAGGGATGGATTGGCTCAGCCGGTTTGGCGCCATGATCGACTGTGAGGGACAGCGAGTAGTAGTTCGAACCCCAAGTGGGGGAGAACTGGTGGTATATGGTGAGGGCACCAGAGTAGGATCAGGGTTTTGTTCGGCCGCCAGGGCTCGGCAGTATATTCAGCACGGATGTGCAGGTTATTTAGCGTGTGTGGTGGACACGCGGGTCAGGGATCAGACTTCAGTTTCAGAGGTCCTGGTGGTTAGAGAGTTTGCTGACGTGTTTCTAGAGGAGTTACCTGGAGTGCCTCCGGAGAGGCAGGTGGAGTTCAGGATTGATCTGGTGCCGGGTGCGGTCCCTATCGCTAAGGCGTCGTACCGACTGGCACCGCCGGAGATGCAGGAGTTGTCATCTCAGTTGCAGGAGCTGCTGGGTAAGCAGTTTATTCGTCCGAGTAGTTCCCCATGGGGAGCACCGATCCTCTTCGTCAGGAAGAAGGACGGTTCGCACAGGATGTGCATCGACTACAGGGAGTTGAACAAGCTAACGGTGAAGAACCGTTATCCACTCCCAAGGATAGATGATCTTTTCGATCAACTGCAGGGTGCATCTTGGTTTTCCAAGATCGACTTGAGATCCGGGTATCACCAGGTCAGGGTGAGGGAGGAAGACGTGGAGAAGACCGCGTTTCGGACTCGTTATGGTCATTACGAGTTTGTGGTGATGCCGTTTGGGCTCACCAACGCGCCGACAGTGTTCATGGATTTTATGAATCGGGTCTGTAGACCGATGCTCGATCGCTCGGTCATTGTGTTCATAAATGATATCTTGGTGTATTCCAAGACCCGAGAGCAGCACGGGGAGCACCTTAGGGAGCTGCTGGAGGTTCTGCGACGAGAACGGTTGTATGCCAAGTTCTCGAAGTGTGAGTTTTGGTTACGAGAGGTCCAGTTTCTCGGACATCTCGTTAACCAGGAGGGGATTTTGGTCGACCCAGCCAAAGTCGAGGCGGTTATGCAGTGGGAGATTCCGAAGTCTCCCTCAGACATCAGGAGTTTCTTGGGATTAGCAGGGTACTACCAAAGATTCATTCGAGATTTTTCCAAGGTTGCAGTACCCCTCACTCGTCTAACGAGGAAGGGGGTGGATTTCCGGTGGGGAGCTGAGAAGCAGAGGGCGTTTGAGACCCTCCGGCGATGTTTATGTGAGGCGCCAGTGTTGACGCTCCCCGAGGGAGTCGAGGATTTCGTAGTATTTTGTGATGCGTCCATCACAGGTCTGGGGGCGGTCCTCATGCAGAGGGGACGGGTGATATCCTATGCATCGCGGCAGCTGAATCCGCATGAGACGAGATACCCTACGCACGATCTTGAGTTGGGAGCAGTGGTATTCGCTCTCAAGATTTGGAGGCATTATCTGTACGGGGTCTGATGTACTATATACACGAACCACAAGAGTTTGAGGCACATCATTGATCAGCCGAACCTGAATATGAGGCATCGTAGGTGGTTGGATGTAGTCAAGGACTATGATTGCGAGATCCTTTACCATCCTGGTAAAGAGAATGTGGTTGCGGATGCTTTGAGCCGCAAGTCAGCTGGGTCTACTACCCCAGCAAGGTGTATGAGGATAGCGGTGGATTCCCCGCTTGTGAGTTTGATTGGGGAGGCTCAGGTTGAGGGCATGAGACCAGAGAACTGGAAGTTGGAGCGGATTAAGGTCGAGAGCACCCGGTTTGTTCAGGATAGCCGCGGATTATTGATTCGACACGGTCGGGTTTGGTTTCCGATGTCCGGAGGGGTCCGGCAGACAGTGATAGAGGAGGCTCATAAGTCTCATTTTTCTATACACCCGGGGGCCACCAAGATGTATCGCGATCTGAGTTTGAGCTACTGGTGGCCATGTATGAAGTGAGAAATCGCTTGGTATGTTGAGAGGTGCCTGACCTGTAGAATGGTCAAGACCGAGCTCAAAGGCCGCATGGTAAGCTACAGCCTCTGGAGATTCCCATGTGGAAATGGGAACAGATCACGATGGACTTCATTACGAAATTGCCGAGGACGGCGAAGGGGTTCGATGCTATATGGGTCATCATGGATCGGTTGACCAAGAGTGCCCATTTCTTGGCCATACGGGAGAGTTCGTCGGCCGAGAGATTGGCCGATATGTATGTCAGCGAGATTGTCTCTCACCATGGGGTTTCAGTCTCTATTGTTTCCGATCGGGATGTCAGGTTTACTTCCCGTTTTTGGCAGAAGTTCCATGAGGAACTGGGTACGCGACTGCACTTTAGTACAACGTTCCATCCGCAGACGTATGGACAGAGTGAGCGAACCATTCAGACCCTCGAAGATATGTTGAGGACGTACATCATTGGCTTCGGTGGGAGTTGGGATTCCCATCTACCGCTTGCAGAGTTCGCCTACAACAACAGGTACCATTCCAGTATTGGTGTCGCGCCTTTTGAGCTGTTGTATGGTCGGAGATGTAGAACCCCGGTCTGTTGGGGTGAGGTTGGACACAGAGTGATGGGTCAGAAGGAGGTAGTCTTGCAGACTACCGAAAAGATCCAGCAGATCAGACAGCGGCTGCAGACCGCTCAGAGTCGGCAAAAGAGTTACGCTGATAGACGCCGATCGGATTTAGAGTTTCAGGTTAGTGACATGGTACTTCTGAAGGTCTCGCCCTGGAAGGGTGTGATCCGCTTCAGGAAGAGGGGAAAATTGGGTCCCCGTTATATTGGGCCGTTCAGGATCATTGCCAGGGTTGGCAGAGTGGCTTATAGGCTAGAGCTACCTGAGGAGCTCAGCCGAATTCATAGCACGTTCCATGTTTCGCAATTGCGAAAGTGTATTATGGATCTGGAGGCAGTAGTATCGTTGGATGATATACAGGTCGATGAGCTCCTGGATTACGTGGAGAGGCCTGTAGCCATCTTGGAAAGGAAGAAGAAGATTTTGCGAAACAAAGAAATACCTTTGGTAAAAGTGCAGTGGGAGCACCGGAGAGGATCCGAGTAGACGTGGGAGTCGGAGGCGGAAATGCGAGAGCATTACCCGGCGTTGGTTATTCCAGCAGACTTCGAGGGCAAAGTCTAGTTCAAGTGGGGGAGAATGGTAACGCCCCGATTCTCAGGTATTGTTTAAATAAGAATTTAATTGGTTTCAAGGCCTACTCGACGAGTTGGTTGCCCTACTCGTCGAGTAGCAGCGGGCTTGGTTCACGTATTTAATGGCCTACTCGCCGAGTCCATGAAGGGACTCGACGAGTAGGAGCTGGCAGATGAAACCCTAAATCCCGGGGTTTTGCACCCTATTTAAGGAAGCATAAGCCTCCTTTGGCCTCTTTGCAGTCCTTTGAGAGCTCAGAAAACCCTAATTCGTGTGGTGTTTCATTCTTGTGTGTCTAAAGCTTTGGAGAGGAGATCTTTTGAGAAGAAGAGCTTGGAGAACAAAAGGCTAGGAGCAATGAAGTATGGGAAATCAGAAATCTACCTCAAATAGCATCATTTGGAGGTATCAAGTCGTCACCTTTTCTTCTTTTCCTTCTAGACCTCTTTTGGTTGAGATCTAGGGTTTTTATGGTTTGATTGAGAAGATGAAGTGGGATATGTGCTAGAACTAAAGTTGTAACTTCAGATCTGGACCCTTCTGGGGTTCTATAGTCATAAAGCCCCGAATTTGGTCATGTATGAAGCCTCTTTGAGTATGAAACCCCCATTGTGAGCTTGGATTTGACATTAATAGCCTTTGTAGCTATGCATGCACGTAAAGTTTGCAACTTTACGTGAAAAGCATGCCTTAGAAGCTTGGATCTGTAGTTTGGAGCCGCTGCATGGCTCAAATGAGTCTGTATGGCAAAAAGGACTGAAGGGACTCGACGATTCGCATGGTCGACTCGGCGAGTCATATGAAGATAGGCATGGACTCGGCGAGTTGGAAGAACAACTCGGCGAGTCCGATGAAGATTGTCGTAGACTCGACGAGTGGATGAACAACTTGGCGAGTCGGTTGAGGTTGCCCCAATTTATGTATGCGCGGGTAACTGTCGAGTTGCAAGAAGGAAGCTCGACGAGTGGCCATAGGGTCTCGATCGTAAACTAAAGGAACTCGACGAGTCACTCAGGTGACTCGGCGAGTGAGTTAGTACTTCAAGGAACTCGGCGAGTAGCCGAGGGTACTCTGCGAGTCAAGGTCAACATGGACTGCTGACCTTGACTGATAACTTTGACTTTAACCAGGGTTTGATTAGTTGGATTATGGGTATGTTTATACTATGGTAATAGGTGGTGGATATGATCTGTTAGATCGGAATCAGGATAGACATTATGTTATGCTCTTATGATCCGTAGGGATTAATATGTTAGTGACATGCTAGGTCAGTGCTCTAGTTATGACAGATTGCTATGTTTGGTGATCAGTGAGATAGATATGTTTGATGTTTGTATATGCCAGTATATGTTAGTTATGCGCACATGGTTAATTGCTTGTTGCTTGGGTTGAGGCGGTCCTGCTTTGTGCTGAAGGCCAACACACCCTATGAGCGGTCCGGGGAGACTGTAGGCCCACGTGGCGGTCCAGTCATGCCGAAGGCTTGGTATAGATTCAGTTAGACTGTAGGCCCTGTAGGGCGGTCCAGTCAGGCCGATTGCCCAGTATGCATGTTGATTGATTGATTATTACGGATATGGTATTATTAGTGTCGTATTGGTATTTTGGGGGTAGCTCACTAAGCCCTTGGGCTTACAGTTTTCAGTTTATTGTTTCAGGTACTTCAGGAGATCATGGCAAGGCGAAGGCGTGACCGTACCGCTCCTCATCCTTATGATCTGGCTTTTGGGACACTCTGATCGAATAAAGATTTGAAAACATTTTTGTAAACAATACTATTGGGTTTTATTTATGATTGAAAAGTTTAAATTTGGCGTAAATTTTATGGGTGTTACATTATATGTATCTAGTCACATATGATTTATACGGACAAAAAATAATGATGTTTATATAAATCATATGTGATTAGATACATATAATCACATATGATTATATACACAAGAACAACTATTGAATCGAGAACACAAAGATAAATACTGTCCACATATATCATATGTGATTAAATGCATATAATCACATGTGATTATATGTATCTAATCACATAGAATTTATGTGGAAAATATCTATTTTTGCGTTCTCGATTCAGTTGTTGTTCTTGTGTGCTTAATTACATGAGATTATATGTATCTAATTAGATATGATTTATATGGACAGTATTCATTTTCACATTCTTGTTCAATACTTGTTCTTGTACATTTAGTCACATATGATTTCTGTACATAAGATTCATTTTTGCGTTTTTGATTAAATAGTTTTTCTTTTTCCACATTAATCATATGTGATTAATACATACAATCATATATGATTAAATGCATAAGAAAAATATTGAATCATGAATATTATCTATATAAATCATATACGATTTGATACATATAATCACATGTGATTAAGTACATGAGTACAACTATTGAATTGAGAAAGAAATAATGAATCTTGTCGACATAAATTATATGTGATAAATACATATAATCACATGTGATTAAATATATTATAACAATTATTGAATCGACGCAAGAATAAATATTTTTCATACGAATCATATGTGATTAAATAAATATAATCACATGTGATTAAATACACAAGAACAACTATTGAATCAACACGTGAAAACAAATCTTGTCCATGTAAATCATATGTGATTAAATACATATAATCACATGTGATTTAATACACGATGCCAATTATTAAATCGAAAACACGAAAATAAATACGGCCCACGTAAATAATATTTTATTAAATACATATAATCACGTATAATTGTATGTATCTAATCACATATGATTTACTTGGACAATATTCATTTTTACATTCTCGATTCACTAGTTTTTCACATGTATTTAATCACATGTGATTATATATATTTAATAACATATAAATCATATATGACTCGATACATATAATCACATGTGATTATATACACGAGAAAAACTAATGAATCAAAAACACAATAAATAATCTTTGTAGGTGGGGGTAGGGGTGGTGGTGGTGATGGGTGATGGTTTTGGTGGGTGGTGGGTGGGTATGGATGGTGGAGGTGGGCGGTGGTGGCGGGTGGTGCTGGTTAGGTGGTGATGATGGTGGGTGGTGATGGTGGTGGCGGGTGGTGGTGGTAGTTGTGGTGGGTGGGTGGTGGTGGCAGGTGGTGGGTAGTGATGGGTGGTGGGTGGTGGTTGGTGGTTGGTGGTGGTGGGTAGTGATGGGTGGTGGTGGCGGGTGGTGCTTGGTGGTGCTTGGTGGTGGTTGTGGTGGGTGATGGCGGGTGGTGGGTAGTGATGGGTGGTGGGTAGTGGTTGGTGGTGGTAGGTAGTGATGGGTGGTAGCGACGGTTGGTAGTGATGGGTGGTAGGTAGTGGTTGTTGGTGGTGGTGGCGGGCGGTGGTGATGGGTGGTGGGTGGTGGGTGGTGGTTGGTGGTGGTGGTTAGTGATGGGTGGTGGTGGTGGGTGGTGTTGGCGGGTGGTGGTGGCGGGTAGTGATGGGTGGTGGTGGTGGCGGGTGGTGGTGATGGGTGGTAGGTAGTAGTTGTGGGTGGTGGTGGCAGGCGGTAGTGATGGGTAGTGGAGGTGGGTGGTGGTGGCAGGTGGTGGTGGTTGGGTGATGATGGTGGCGGGTGGTGATAGTGGTGGCGGGTGGTGGTTGGTGGTGGTGGTGGTGGTGGGTGGTGTTGGTTGGGTGGTGAGTGGTGTTAGTTAGTGGGTTTGTTTAATTGTTTGTAACTATTTTTTGATTTATATGAATATTATTTTATAATTTTAATTAAAAACATTGTGTGGTCCAAATTTGTTCTCAAATGTTCTCACGATAACAAATGTTCTCGATTGAACGCTCCCATATATATATATATATATATATATATATATATATATATATATATATATATATATATCAACATACGTTTGATATACAATTTACACAACATAAAACGGTGTATAAAATCACCAATTAATAGTAAAAATAACAGATGATATAAACTTATTACAATTAATAAAACTAATATGTTAACTATATGTTTTATTTTGCTACTGACATTGGTTTTTGCATGTATAAATACTAAATCACAATTTGTTAAATTTTATTATTTTAATTAAATAATTATATTCGTGCGCAACGTGCGAGGATTCGCCTAGTCTACTATAAAAGAAATCATTTTTCTATCATCACATTCATTTGAAACTTCCAACTTTTCAAATTCTTTTTTAATTAATAGATTAAATTAATTATTATTCTAATATCAATATCAATTCTTTATTTTCAAAACCTATTTTTCTACTTATTCAAAAAAATATAAATATAGGAGCTAATTCAAATGCAAAATTAACACAAAAAAGATTAAAATTTATTTTTTATAATAATAATAATACTTTTTCGAAAAATAATGTTAAATATAAAAAACTACACCAAGAGACAATTTTAAATTCATTTAAAAGTAATACATATTTAAATATAATGTTAAATATAAAACATACATTGAAATGTCAAGTTCACGCACAACCTATGTATATATTCAAATTAAATAATACAATAATAAAATATGTCTATCAAAACTAATTATATATGTCAATAAATTGTGGAATGTCAACTGAATAGTAATGTTTTGTTTATTCAGATTTTGGCCATAGTTTTTTGTGGTATTGACACTTTTGGTCCCTTGTATTATATATTTTTCAGATTTTTGTCACATTAAATTATTCAGGTTTTCACTTTTACTCCCTGTTCAATGTCTGGCTAATGGTTAACTATTAAAAAATATGAATCATCAGCTTGGAAGATACATGTTCCTCCTACATTCTTCCCCATCTGGTCACCGCCTCCCTCATCCAATTACCTTACACCGCTTTAAATTCAAGCTTATACAAGGATGGGATCCTCAACTCTCCTCCAATTGAATTCTTTTCTCTCAAATTCATCTCCTAAATTCAAAATCGACAAGGACTCTTCATCCAATGACCTCCCACCTTCAATTCTTGTCAGATATTTTTACCCTGCTTTGTCGGTTTCCTCGACCGATCCTCGATTTTGCGTCTCCTAGAGATGATGCAGTTAACCCTTACTCTGGTTCTATGGTGGTCATTGAGTTGCAATGCGGTGGAGGTTTGTACTGACTGTCCTTGCTCCACCATAGCTCCCTCATCTTTTTGCTACTCTCGTCGGTACTTTATCTTCAGCCATCGCCCCTCTCATCACCAATGCTACATCATCCTTTGAGGCTTAGAAAATCCTTTCCAACATTTATACCTCCCCATCACGTGGCCACATTAATCAACTACAACACCGGTTAAAGAAGCTATCCAAAACTCCTGATCAACCTATCACGTAATACATGCAATCTGTGAAAACTCTTGTCGACGAGATCTATATTCTCAGAAAAAGATGGACCCTGAAAACATCACTAATATTATTCTTGATGGTCTTGCTCAACAATCATACAAACCCATTATTGAAGTTGACCATGCCCGAGAAAACTCTATCTCATTCCATGAACTACAAAAAGAAGTTAATCAACCATGAACTTTCTATTGCTCAACACCCCGCTCCAACCGCTAATCTCCATCAACCTATCACTGCATTTGCAGCCAACACTCGGTCATCCCCTAAACCTTGGACCAATCGCTCCTCTTTACATGCTCCTAGATTACTGCCCATCCCTCATCCTACAGTACCTCTAAACCATTTTTGGGAATGTGCCGGTGGTGCTTCACTAAAGGACACTCTCTTACATCTTTTCTTGCATTCAAAAGGTAGCATCCACATATCACCCTCCCTACTTATCAAAATACAAACACTCAACCTCGGGCACAAATGATGGGTTTTACCAGTCACAACACATCCAACTCAACTTGGTTATTTGATAGGGGCGCCTCTCATCACATCACTAACGACCTCAATGCATTGCCATTCCTTACCCCATACGACGGTAATGAGGAACTAATCATCAGTCTTGGCTCGTCACTTAATATACTCATATTGGCTCTCTCAATCTCTCCTATTCAAATCTCACTTTCACATTACAAAATGTTCTCTGTTTTCCCTCTCTTTCATGCAACATTATTTCTATCTCACATTTATGTATTGATCACCACATACTAATGCGACCTGATTCTCCGGCTAGGTTCTTTAGTTGTTATGGGCACTCTGGTGAATCTTCAAGGTCACAACAGGGAGAAGCCGTCAGCCGTTCTCCGGGAGGAGGTCCCGGGAAAATGCTCTGACGGTCAAGTCAGTAGGTAAACTTGGATTGTATGGAGACCTGAGAGAGAGCAACTTACACTTCTGGGTACTGGAGGAGGCCTTTTATATTGATCCCCCTTGCCACTCCGTACGAGGCAGTAGCATCAGACCTGACAGGATCGGGCGTGCTGATTGGACAATCGTGTTCCTCATTCTATCAGAGCTAACGATTGGTTTATGTGGTAATGCGCTTAGCATACCCTTTGTCGTCTGGAGTTGTTATGCTTTGTCACGGGGAAGAAGGCTGTTGAATCATAAAAGTGACCCTCTTGAACTTAGCTACCGCAGCCACTTCAGCTACCGCAACAATTCAGCACCCGCAGTCAAATCTTGTTCATCAGCAACCGCAACCGGAGTCTACCTACCGCAGTCACTTAGCTAGATTACTTTACTTGTATTTATTGTAATACACTGTATTATCCAGTATGCCTTGCATGGCTACTCATAGAGATGTAATCTAGTGCTCTTCATGAGTCTCTATAAATAAGAGCTCATTCTCTTGTATTCAATACCGATAACTTATGCATTCTATCTGAATACACACTTCTGAAGTTATCTTTTCTATCTCTCTATTACTCATCTCTTTCTACTTCAATCTTACCAGAATTCATCTGAATATAATCTCTCTTCGGAGCAAGTCTTCTGTGACTTAATCACTAAGTTTGATCTTCCTTGTTAACTTGGTTTGAATGCATTCCTCGTTATGAATCAACTTATGTGTATACTTGATATAACAATTGTTGTCATTTCTATTTCTTTACTTTTCCGCAACTAACTCTCTAACTATCTAACTATAACTTATTTATATTATTGTTGAGCTTTTAGATCCTTCGAGATTAACTATTCCGCAATCTACTTGTTCTAACATTTGTTCAAGTGTGTCTCTAAGTTTTTCTCTCAACAATTGGTATCAGAGCCATAGTGGTTGCTTTTTAAAAACGGAACTCTGATTTTTCAAAGGGCCTTCTATACCACTGAAGCTCATTTCTCGCAAAAATTTCAAATGGCACAATCGTTATCTCTGAATGTTTCCAACAGTGTTGGTGGTTCAAATCGAGCCCCAATACTGGTAGCAAATGAATATCATCACTGGTCACAAAGAATGGAAATATATTTAAGAAGACTTGGTAGAGGTGTATGGCGATCCGTAGAAGAAGGACCACATGTCCCAGTCTTGACTCCAGTCCAAACCGACGGCGCTACAACCAGACTAGGAGGAGGTCACCCAGTTATAAGCCGTCCTACCAAGGATGATCTCGATAAAATGGAAAATGATGTTGTTGCTTTTTATGAAATCTCCTATGGAGTTGCTCCTGACAACTTCGATATTATCATAAATTGCAAATCAGCAAAAGAGATATGGGAAGTTCTCAAGAATCTGTACGAAGGCTCAGAACAAGCACAAGATAAGAAGCTTACTACCGCACTCAATGAGTTCAACAACTTCAAAGCTCATACCGGCGAAAGTTTGGAAGACTCCTTCAAAAGGTTCAATCTGATAGTCACCAAGTTATCCAATGTGGGCACCATCTGCAGTAACCATGAAACAAACCTTCAGTTTCTTAATGGTTTGGGAAGACATTGGCTACGGCTAAGATGATAGTCCAAGGCGATAGAAAGATTCACTCTTTGTCACTCTACAAGCTCTATGGAGAGTTGCAAGCACAAGAATCCACCGTACTCAAAGACTGTGCTGACTTCGGAGGACCACTTGCTCTCATAGCACAAGCTCCACCGCAGTCACCCTACTCTTCATCGTATGACACTCCACCGCAGTCATACGAAGCTGACTCAGAGTATGATGATGAAGAAGATTTTCAGAAGGCTATTGCTCTGGTTAGCCAACAGTTCAACCGTCTCCCACCTCCTTCCTTCCGCAAGAATCAACAGTTCAACAAACCTCCATTCAACCGTAACTTCAGTTCCCAGGATAATCATCCTCGATATTCCAAAAGTTCACATCCTCCACCGCAATCTCAAAATAATCAACCAAAGGAAGTACCGCAGTCTCCTCAAACCACTGACTCCGGTACTCCCTCAGAAGACAAGACTGATGTTGTAATTTGTCACAAATGCAACAAAGAAAATCACTTTGCAAGAGATTGTAAGGCCAATGTAGTAAAAGATAGAGCATTCTACCTTAGAATGGCTCAAGAGTTGGAACATAAGGAAAAGGCAAGGGCATACGTAGCCCATGTCAAAAGAGACCATCAAGTTTGGTCATCCGGAGACGAAGATGAAGCCATCAGCAGTATCAAAGGAAAAGGGAAGATCTGCATGCTGGCCACTGTGGATGATGATGAGTCCACAAAGCTGGAAAAGAACTACTGCTACATGGCAAAGGATGGAACTCTAAGCATAGTCGAACAGGTAAAACTCATGATCCAAACTCTAAATTATAGCATGCATGACTGTTAACCCTACATAGATGATCTTAATGACACTTGTGCTGCCGTCCTTACAGACTATAATAAAGCCTTAGATGAGAAGAATATTGCGTCCCAAGAGATGTTCCACGTAAGAGGACGACTGGATAACAAAAGACTCAAAATGGCTATGTTAGAGAAGGAATTAGAGTTAGAAAAAGATGCAAGAATGTTAAGTGAAACCCAATTAGAGATAGCTTTGAACCAGAGAGATTTAGCTCAGAGTGAAATTGTACGCTTAAAGCTCTTAATTGAAAAATTGTTTAATGAAAGTGAAGCTATTGAAAATTTGGTAAACAATGGAACCGTGTACAATACATACAATTGGGGTTAGTCAAATGGATATCCTACCGCAATGGATTCCTCACCCCGTTTCAACAAAGACAGACTGTACGTCCCTCTGGACCGAGAATTTCATTTCCCTGTCAATGACAAGACTTTTCCCGAAGATATCAAAACTCACTTCGGTAGATTGCATAATCTAAGCAATAACTGTGTCATTGAGGAAATTGTGCCTGAGGTTTCGGGTCACACAAGTTATCAAATTCCTATCTGTGGCATCATTTATCCAAATTCTCAAACCTCATCCGTAGTTGATGAAGAAATTGTCATTGAAGGACCCGCAGTCTCAAAAGACTTTCCATCACACCGCAGTGTCTCAAACTGTAGTCAAAAGTCCCAGAAAAATCCCACTGAAGTCCCAACAAAGACTTACTCTGCGGTAGTCAAGTCATCCCTACCGCAGTCTTCGAACAAAAGTTCTATCACTCTTCAAACAATTCATCATGAGTTACCAATAGAAAATTTCGAAGTAGGTCAATGTTCTCAAATCCCTGAATCCTCAAGTTCTGATGATTCAAGTCCTCGTTTTCACAAAATTTCAAAGGATTCAAGGAAACCACACTTGAATAACAGAGACTGCTGTTCACCAAAATCATTAGCTAAAAAGGCTTTTAAAGAAGAAATTCGATCTCGTGGCACAAATAGACAAACCTTTTCAAAAAACAAGAAGCATGTCAGATTTCCAAAATCCAAAAGTCCCGAAAAATTTGTTTTCTCACACTACATTCCAAAAAACTCTCCTATCAAGAAAATAAACAAAAAGGAATGTCAAGTTTCATCAGTCATTCCTAGTTCATCTGACAAAAATCAAAAAGGTGTAAAGTCTTTTCAAATCAATGGTTTTCAAGTGTATTCCTTGGACGATCCAAAATGGAAGGGTATCTTACCCACTCCAACACTTTTAAAGTCACATCAGAATTTCAAATGGTGGAAGGGTATTCTACCAACTCCACCAAAAAGAACTCAGAAACCTACACGTGCTAAATCTTTTCAAAAACAACCTTTTTCAAAACCCAACAACACTCATGTCAGGAATTACCCACCTCGGACCGGTAACAAGTCCAATTCATCCTATGGACCGCTGACCAAGCACAATGTAAGATCCAATGACAAAAAAATCCTTTTGCAAATGTCAGTGTAGTTGTCAAAAAGATTCATCCTATATCAAATCTAGTCAGAGTCAGAAACGTAGTGCTTTTTCAAAAACTCACAACACTCCAAATTTGCACAAACACCCAGGACTAGGAATAAAAGTTGACAAGAGACCCGTCCCTGCAACCTCGGTCCATGCATCTTTCAAAAATTCACCAATTGCCCCAGGCTCCAAACTAGTTTGGATGCCTAAACTAACCGTGTAATTCTCAGGCTTTGTGCAAGGAGGAACAAGAAGAAGAATGGTTAATTGACAGTGCCTGCTCCTTGCACATGACCGGAAGGTTAGAATACCTTCGGGATTTCAGGCCAATATGCAATGGTGGAAATGTTACTTTCGGTAACAATGCGAATGGAATCATCCGTGGTTACGGTGTTCTCACTACGGGGAACTTTTCCATTCAGAAGGTTGCTTATGTAGAAAGCCTTAAACACAATCTCATCAGTGTTGGCCAACTATGTAAAGCAGGACATCGAGTTGAATTTGATGATCAGTTTTGCTACGTAATGACAAGTGATAGGAACACATGCCTGATCAAATCCCGATCCGAAGGTACCATGTACCCTTTGGATGTCTCTCTGATCATTGGTAGACCGCAGTTGTGCTTCCTATCCAAAGCCGTATCCGAGGTCAGCTGGCTATGGCACCGCAAGCTAGCTCATCTCAACTTTAGGTACATCAACAACTTGGTCACGGGAGAACTAGTCAGAGGTCTCCTTATTCTCAAATTCAGCAACGATACTCTCTGTCCGGCTTGTGAATGTGGTAAACAGTCCAAAGCAAGTCACCCTCTGGTAATGGATTCTTCAATTTCTGAACCACTGGAGCTATTGCACATTGATCTCTACGGTCCATCAACCGTAGCCAGTCTCCATCACAAGAAGTACATACTAGTTATCGTAGATGACTTTACACGCTTCACATGAGTCTTCTTCCTCAGACTCAAGTCAGAAACACCGCAGATTTTCATCAACTTCATCAAAGAGATCGAACTTCAGATCAAGCTTCGAGTAAGACGTATCCGCAGTGATAATGGCACCGAGTTCACTAATCATCTTCTCAACAGTTTCTTGGTTTCCAAAGGCATCACTCACAACTTCTCAGCTCCTTATACACCACAACAAAATGGAGTGGTAGAGAGAAGGAACCGCACACTGGTAGAAGCCGCCAGATCCATGCTCAACTTCGCACACCTTCCTCTCTACTTCTGGGCTGAAGCTGTAGCAACTGCCTGCTTTGTACAAAATCGAAGCATTGTATGCAAACGTCTCAACAAAACACCATATGAAGGCCTCAACAACCGCAAGCCCAATGTTCGCTTCTTTCATATCTTTGGGTGTAGATGTTTCGTGATCAACAACCGAGATCAGCTTAACAAGTTTGCACCGAAGTCTGATGAAGGCATCTTCCTTGGTTATTCCACTAACAAAGTTGCTTACTGGGTGCTCATCAGACGTACAAGGCTAATCATTGAAACCTTCGATGTGAAATTTGATGATTCTCACATCCGCAACGCCCCTCCATCCAATGAAACCACTGCAATCATGGAAAGTGATATTCCTGCTTCTTCAGGACCCTTAAATCTAATTGAAGTCAAGTATGACGATCTTTTCGACCCTGTTGAAACGGCGAAACTATCCAAAGTTCTTGTGTCATCCGCAGCTCAACAACAACATGCTGATGTTTCTGGTCCATCTCTATCTGAAGTAGCATCTCTCAATACTTTCACCTCTCCGGTTGAGGGGGAAAGCTCTACTCCGGATCAAGCAACAACCATCGAGGTTCCAGTACCAGATGCTGTTCAAGTTCCCACCCGCAGAGAAACATTACCATCAAACGTATCTTCGGATTCGAATGATGAACTCATAGAGAAAATTGACACAAGAACCGATTCAAGGATTATCACTCTCCCATCTGCAGTCCAGGTGGAACCCTCTCAAGTTCCAGAGGAACTCTCATCCGCAATCCAGGGGGAACCACTCCCAACTGCTCAAGAAAATTCCACTCTTGTTCCAACAAACCAAGATGACTCAGCAGGATGTTCTCAATTCCAGGGGGAACTGCCATCTCCAACCGCAGACTCTCCAGATATTCAAGATATTCCCTCTACCGCAGCTGTTGATCATCTGCAACCCCATCTACACGTATGGACAAAGGACCACCCACCAGGTCAAATCATTGGCAACCCATCCGCAGGTATCCAGACTAGATCTTCCAAGGACCTATCTGATCACTGCCACTACGCAGCATTTATGTCCTCGGTAGAGCCCAGAACGATCAAAGAAGCATTGCTTGAACCTGACTGGATAGCTGCAATGCAAGAAGAGCTAGAAGAATTTCAAAGAAACAAAGTTTGGCAGCTCGTTCCGAAGCCACGTGGTCACTCTATTGTTGGCATTAGATGGGTATTCAAAAACAAGCTGGATGAATCTGGTGCGGTAGTCAGAAACAAGGTGAGACTAGTTGCAAAGGGGTATAGTCAACTTGAAGGCATTGACTATGATGAAACGTATGCTCCGGTAGCACGCATGGAGGCTATCCGGATCTTCCTAGCATACGCAGCCCACAAGAACGTCAAGGTACACCAAATGGACGTTAAGAGTGCCTTTCTCAATGGGGAATTAAAAGAAGAGGTTTACCTTCAGCAACCTCCAGGTTTTGAAAATGTTGAATTCCCAGACCACTGCTACAAGCTTGAAAAAGCAGTCTACGGTCTGAAGCAAGCCCCAAGAGCATGGTATGAGACTCTTTCTGAATTCCTTGTCTCATCCGGGTACAAGAGAGGAGTGATTGACCCCACGTTATTTAGAAAAGCAAATGATAACCACCTTATACTTGTACAAATATATGTGGATGATATCATCTTCGGATCGACTGATCAAGGATTGGTGGATGAATTTGCTAAGCTCATGACCAACAAGTTCAAAATGAGCATGAATAGAGAGATTAACTTCTTTCTAGGACTTCAAGTGAAACAAATTCCGCAAGGGATATTCATTCATCAAGAAAAATACACCACTGAACTTTTAAAGAAATATTCCATGGACAACTGTTCTTCTGCTAAGGTCCCCATGGCCTTCGGTTATAAGATCTCTGCTGATCCCTCAGACGAATCTGTGGATCACAAGACTTATAAAGGTATCATTGGCTCTTTGATGTACCTCACCGCAAGCAGGCCAGACATTGTCTTTGCAACTGGTGTATGTGCAAGGTATCAGGCTGACCCAAAAGTGTCACATATGACTGCAGCCAAACAAATTCTACGGTACCTGAAAGGAAGCAAATCTCTTGGTCTATGGTACCCCGCAGGCAATGACTTCAGCCTGCAAGCTTTCATAGATGCGGATCACACCGGATGCAGACTAGACCGCAAAAGTACCTCAGGTGGATGTCAATTTTTGGGTGGAAGACTCGTCAGCTAGTCCTCAAGGAAACAAAGTTGTGTTTCTCTGTCTACCGCAGAAGCTGAGTATGTGGCCGCAGCCAACTGTTGCTCTCAAGTCCTTTAGATGAAAACTCAACTATTGGACTACGGGTATAGAATGATGCGGATACCGATCTATTGTGACTCTGAAAGTGCTATTGCTATTTCTCACAATCCAATTCAGCACTCCAAGACTAAGCATATTGAACTACGGTATCACTTCATCAAAGACCACATCTTGAAAGGTAACATTGAACTCATCTTTGTCCACTCTCATGAAGAGATTGCTGATGTGTTCACAAAAGCACTCGACTCCACAAACCTTAACACCTTCCTGCAAATGTTAGGAATGATGAATCCAGACCCACAATTCTTTTTGAATTAATAGATACCGCAGACCATCCCTGGTCTCCGTTGCGGTTCTAACTGAGAGTTACTTGTGATAGATGGTTTAGGTACTGCAGTCGTGGTACCGCAACCATAAATCATACTTATCTCTCATGGGTCCTAATTGTTTGTTATTACTAATCTCTGTACAAGTGCTCTTTTCAGTTCTTATACTGCAGTCATTCATCTTTCCATCCGCAATGCAGTTTCCATCCGCGATCACTTTGCTGATTTCTCAACTGTTTCATCAGCTCTTGAATCTTTGTATGCTATTTAATGATCCTTCATTAAATAAAACATTAAATAAAAAAACATTCCCTTGAGAATCTGTCTCAATCTTTTTCTGAATAAACCTTGTGTCAGACCTATTTTAGGCATGATGACAAAAAGCACGTATTCCATAATCACATCCTTAATCTGTCTTTTCCTCTCCCCAACACGTCCCATCCGTTACAACTTCCTTTCCCCTCACCCCATGATCACCTCACACATTGATAGATGTCCGACTTTTCATTAAATGCAAACCCCCTTTTAGTAAATCTCCCAAATCATTTTTAAACTGTTTTATTATTTGTGGCTGAGATTTAATCCCCAATTCAAAGATTCCCCCCAAATCCCAAACGACGTTTTTACCTTATCTTTACCTTTTACCTAGAGTTAATAAAATTTTCACCCCTTTATAAACCTATCTTCTTCCCCAAAATCACTTTACGCTTTCTGAACATCGAACTTTTCCTCTCAAATCCTTCAAGAACTGTGTTTTCCTTTTCTTTTTCTCAAGCTCCTACAATGGTGAAATCAGGTGCATCAAAGAAACAATCCAAGGCTTCAGGCTCAGTGAATCCTACCGGTTCAGACTCTCCAACAATTGCCTCGAGCAACTTTCGAGCAGTGTTTGAAGATCATTCTTCATACAATGCTCCAACCAAACTAATGATCAAGTTTCTCAAGAATCACCCACTGTTTGGTCCTTTCGACGCTTTCACAGATGTTGTTCGAGTCTCAACCCTCTTCAAGTGTGCATTCTCCGCCTATCGCCCAATCGAAAACCCTCAAGAAGTTCACCTCAATCTAATTAACGATTCGTTGGTCATCCTGTCCACATAAAAGTTTCTCACTGCCATAAACCTTCTGGTTCATCCCTCCATCAAGATCTTCTCTCCTTCCATGGCGGACGTTACTTCTGCTCTCTACCGAATGGGGTATCAGAAACCAATTAGAGGAATTGGTGAATTTAAGAAAAATCAGTTGCCTGCGGTTTGGCAGTTTGTGTGCCATTTCATCATCCGCTGTCTATCCGGCAGAACCGGAGGCATTGACAATATGGGACTCAAGCTATTGGAGTTGGTGTGGAGCATATTCACAGGACACGATGTGAACTACGGGCAGATCCTATGGGACGACTTCCTTCAATACATTCCCAAAGAGAGCCCAAAGGAGAACCCAACCGAGCTCACTTTTGCCAGGTTCTGGTCACTTTGCATCTCAGACCTTCATGCGGACGCTGGAATCGATATGGGTAGTGACATCAACTTCTTTGTCACTAAGGATCTCAAAAGGTACAATCCCTCTTCCAATCAAACTGTTTTTGGACCTATCCGCAGACTCCCTACCCACATTCTTACAACACTTGGTCTTGAGACTGCTGATGTCTCAGATCACATTGAGGCTACGGAAGGTATTGCCCCATACCCTCCTACCCCGCCTCTTCCACACCCATTCGCAATTGTTAACCCTGAAGGTACCGCAGTCCCTTCTACCACTACACTCTCCAATCTTTCTCAAAGAAGAAAGCAATTGGCAACCAAGAAGAAACAAAGAACCCCTAAGAAGGATGCTCCCAAACCAACCGCACCCACCAAGAAGCGTAAAACCAAACCAACCGCACCTATACCCAGTAGTGATTCTGATGAGGATAGGCAACCAATTGCTATCCTTAAGAAAAGAAAAACCGATTCCCCTGGCCAAATGCGTGACCGGACCTATACTGAAGCCTCTCAAAAGGCTCTGGTAGTCCTTGGGGTGGCCGCAGACCCATTCAACACCACAATCATTTTCCAATCAGACTCAGAAAGTGAGTCTGATTCACAACATCGTGGAGACTCCCCCCCAGTTCACTCCCAAGAGGATGACACTGGTGCTCGCCCTAAGGTCTCCAGGGCTTCCCGACTGCATTTCTTTTCTCCCGAGGAGTTGCACTCCATCCTTTTAAACGTCACCCAAACACTACAAACACCTTCCCAACCGCAGGGCACTTCTTCCGCCCATGCCAGAACTGAGCCGAGGCCACACTTGACTACGGGTCAAGGAGACCAAGGAAGCTCAGGAAATCCTACTATGCTTACATCCGCAGCAGGTGGTTTAGGCACGGTGAGCACAAACGTGCAAGGATCCGTGGACCCGAAGGACACTTCGGTGCGTTTCCAAGGATTTGACGGCGACGAATCAAATGACTCATGGTTACGGTACACTCCTATAACTGAGTCAGAAATCAAAAAGTATGCTGCATTCAGAAGGGCATTCCAAGCCCGCAAGGAACAACAAATCAAGCAGCAACAGCTAAAAGAGCAAGAAATCCAGTCAGTGGCTAAGTATTGGGCAAATGCTATCAGCAATGCCAATACCGTAGCCACTATTCAGAAAGTTCAAGACTGGATGACCGAGATGGCTGAAACAATTCTTAAAGCTCAAGCTTCAGGTGCAGCTGCAGGTACCTCCAAAGTCACTCCAACTCCCAATCCAATTCCCACTCCATCAGTCCATGAATCACAAGACGAAGGAACCGCAATCGAAGTCAGTTCTGCTCCCACCTTCGGTCTTGATGATGACGATATTCAGGAGGTCAACAAGCCCAGCCCTTCTGATAATGACCTCATGATGTTTGATGAGGAAAAGGAATCCATTGGCTCCCACCATTCAACTTCCAAACCAAAAGACAAGAAGAAAAAGAAGAAGAATGTTGTCACCAGAAAAGAGTTCATGAGTTTACAAGCTAAAATTGATCAGATCTTAGCTGCGGTCAAGCCAACTCAACCGCAACCAGAAGACACCCTGGGACCGCAGTCCCTGATCGAACGTATAGAACGTCTGGAGACAAGGGAACGCTTGGCTGCTGAGGGGATTTCTCTCAAAGTAGAAATGGGGATCCGGTCCCTTGACAACAACCGCAAGGCAGATCACAAGGACTTTATGGCTGCTGCGGAATGCCTCATCACTGAGGTGACCGCAATCAAAACGGATCTCCAAGCAGCCATCGCGGACCAAGCCACACAGTCTCAGAAGCTGATAGATGAGACTCACACTGCTTATGAGTCCACTATCTCCGTTCTTCAAGCGACAATCAAAAGACTGCAACGATCCCTGTCCTCCAACTTCCATGGTCCTGAGATCCTCCAGCTTACCAAGGAAATCCACAGGCTACTCTCCAGCTCCTCCATTCCAAACAATCAATAGTTGGCCGAAGCCCTCAAAGCTCAATTCCAAGAGGTTTTTGCCAAGGTTGATGGCCTTAAACAATGGCTTGAGGAAGCTCCTCCGTTGCATCCCTCAATAGGGGGAAGTGAAGAAGAAGAAGTCCATCACTCTGATCCATCCATCTCACAACATCAAAGTCCCCCCATCATCACAGAAAAAATTCCCACACCTACACCATCTCATCACACTCCACCACATAACCCTTCACCGCAAAAGGAAGTCACTCCTGAAAAGCCAGAGACTCCCCCTCACTTCAAAAACCTCGCGGAGAACATGTCATCTCCAAGCTCAACGGATTCCCCTGCCATCGCTCAAAGAAAACAAGACTGGAAGGCAGCCAAACTTGCAGAGCTAATATGGAGAGAATGCGGTTTTGACACAATGATGGAGGAATCTTTGATAAATTCATGGATCAATCCGCACCGCCGACTGCTGGACGAAGATTACAGACCCCACCTCACTTATGCTGAATCCCCCTCGGACTGAAACTGGGATGTCCCAATTTCTCCAAATACCAAATTCTTCACAGTTTTTGAGCAATTTGACCGCAGCCTTCCTGATCACAAAAGACTTCCAATGGAATTTGAGAGACTTAGTCTCTTCCATGCTAAAAATGCCTCTTCCATTGAAAACATATGGTCTAACGATAGACCATCCGCAGTCAAGAACTACAAAATCCGGAAGTTCATGAAGGCTGACTACATCCAGTATACCCTCACAAGAAGAGAGCATGATTATGTCCGCACCCAGGCAGACTTTCCTTGCATGAATCCGGAAGAAATCTTCCTCATTGCCAAAGTGTTCCAAAACAAGTCCGAGAAGCACCCTAAAATGAAGATTGCGCTTGAAAGGGCTAACACTTTTCTGAAGGAAACCGTCTGTGACTTTGCCAAGATTGATGTGGATATCTTCCCCACCATAGCCAAGAAATTTGATCTGCCACCACTCGAACCTGCACCGATGCCTACCGAAGGCTTTCAAGAAAGATCCTTAGGCGCAACCAACTTTCCTGAACTTGGAGTCATTTTCAAAAGGAAGACTGATAATGTCAAATACTTCATTCCTATGACTGTCATGCATCGCCTGACCAAGAAGCAACTTGACATCTGCCGAGTCGGAGTTGAAAGATCAAAGCATACTACCGCAGAAGTCAAATTCGAAATCCTAAGGAGAATCACTTGGCTGGAAAACATGAGGAAGTTTTGGTGGATCCTGATCAAGTTCCTCAAACTTGATAGCTGAACCAAATTTAAAGAGGTCACTTAGGGGGAAATTGTTGAATCATAAAAGTGACCCTCTTGAACTTAGCTACCGCAGCCACTTCAGCTACCGCAACAGTTCAGCACCCGCAGTCAAATCTTGTTCATCAGCAACCGCAACCGGAGTCTACCTACCGCAGTCACTTAGCTAGATTACTTTACTTGTATTTATTGTAATACACTCTATTGTCCAGTATGCCTTGCATGGCTACTCATAGAGATGTAATCTAGTGCTCTTCATAAGTCTCTATAAATAAGAGCTCATTCTCTTGTATTCAATACCAATAACTTATGCATTCTATCTGAATACACACTTCTGAAGTTATATTTTCTATCTCTCTATTACTCATCTCTTTCTACTTCAATCTTACCAGAATTCATCTGAATATAATCTCTCTTCGGAGCAAGTCTTTTGTGACTTAATCACTAAGTTTGATCTTCCTTGTTAACTTGGTTTGAATGCATTCCTCGTTATGAATCAACTTATGTGTATACTTGATATAACAATTGTTGTCATTTCTATTTCTTTACTTTTCCGCAACTAACTCTCTAACTATCTAACTATAACTTATTTATATTATTGTTGAGCTTTTAGATCCTTTGAGATTAACTATTCCGCAATCTACTTGTTCTAACATTTGTTCAAGTGTGTCTCTAAGTTTTTCTCTCAACAAAGGCACTCCTGGCAAGGACTAACCTTCTCCGTGGACTCCCCATGCTTAAGGGGCCCCTGCGGGGGCGAGACTCCGTCAGGCTGGCTACGCCGGTTGCAGTTCTGCCTTGGGGTATTCATGGCATGTCTAAGTGCAGCTTCTGGTCCGTGCTGGAGGGCACGTTATCACATACTAATTGAATTATTTTTTTCAATTTTTTTATCAAGGACTTTTCGAACCCGAACACCACTCCTTTGTGGAACCGCTAGTCATGGCATTTACCTAGTTCGTTCCTCCTTACCACTACCGTATGCTTTTTTATGCAAATTAATAAGGATTCCTTTTGGCATCATCATCTTAGGCATCCAAACTCGAAAGTATTGTAATTTTTATCTTTTTCGTTTCCTTCCATCAAACATTTTCAAGATCATTGTAATTCATGTTGCAAAAGTAAAAGTCATAAACTTCATTTCAATGATTCTTCCATTACTTCTAGTGCACCCTTACAGATCTTATTTTTCGATGTATGGTCATCACTAATAACTTCGTTTGATTTCTTCATATATTACATAATATTTGTTGACCATTTCACATAATACATTTTGATTTACCCTTTAAAACATAATTTTGACTCTCTTAATACTTTCACCCGATTTAAAAATCTCATTGAAAACCATTTTCAATGCTAAACAAAAACTCTTTTTTATAATGGTGGATCATACATCAAATTAGCCTCACACCTTATTTCTTGTGGCATCTTCCATCTAATCTCCACACATCACACTCCCGAACACAACGGCTATGCGAAACAACGCCACCGTTATGTAGTCGAAATATGTCTTCTTTAATTTCTCATGCAAAATTACCTCTAAAATTATGGACTTTTGCATTTACTACCACCATTACCTCATGGATCGATTCCCCATCACCACTCTAAATAATGACTCCCCATTTTATCGCTTGTTTCATTGCCACCCAAACTATGCCAAACTTCGCTCTTTTAGATGTTTATCATACCCATGGTTACGTCCCTATACCAACCACAAACTTCAACCATGTTCTACACCATGTATTTTTGTTGGATACCCATCCTCCCAAAGTGCCTATCATCTTCTTGATCCCTTAATAAATCGAATTTACACCTCTCGACATCTTCGTTTTATTAAACATGTTTTTCCTTATGAAAATTTAACAAATTCTCTTACACCTCCTACCCCATACCCTGAATCTTTATTTCCTCTTAGTGTTCAGATATTAGAACCCACCCAATCTTATAATTCTTCATCCCCACCTACCCCTAAACCTCCCCCTACATTACCCTTAAATATTCCCATTACTCAATCCCCTTTGCCACGTTAATAAACTCTCTTACTCTACCTAATTCTACTTCTCCTACACCACCTACGGACCCTACCCCGTAATGACCAAAATTTCTCGTCCCAACACCAATTCTACTGGAAAGCCTAATTTGAAATATAATAACTCTGGTTTTTTCCTATATACCACTTCCGCACAACCCTTCACTAAACCATATAAAAAACCCCAACTCTTAAATAACCATAATGGCGTAAGGCCATGCAAAGTGAGTTTGGATGCCCTCCAACATAACCAAACATGGACCCTTGTCCCATCCACATCTACATCTAATATCGTCGGGTGCAAATGAATCTTCTACACTAAATTCAAACCGGTTGGCTCTGTTGACCGTCTCAAAACCTAAATTGTCGATAAAGGTTTTCACCAACGTCTTGTCCTCGACTGTAGGGAAACTGTAACGACCCAAAAATCCAAGGTAAAATTTCATTTTTATTGTAACCCAAAAACTATTGTAACTTTTTTCAAGACATTGAAAAGCATTTCAAATAAAACAAATATCAGAGTCTAATCCCGAAGATCACATATTCCGGAAAACATGGGTGTATGCGATGCGATCGTCCCGAGCTCTTTCGTTTGAAAACTGGGGTACCTGAAACATAAACTGAAAACGGTAAGCACAAAGCTTAGTGAGTTCCCCCAATACCTCATACCACACAAACATACTGTCAGGCATATCTGGGTGCCCGACCTACCCTGTCGAGCATATATGGGTGCCCAACCTACCCTGTCAGGCATATCTGGGTGCCCGACCTACCCTGTCAGGCATATATGGGTGCCCAACCTACCCCTTCGGTCTATTTCAACTGGATATCGGGTCTATTTCACCCCTACCACTACCACATAAAAGCATGCATATCTCACACAAACATCAAACAATACATACCACCTTAATAATTATCACAAAGACAATCATTAAGCTATATTAATACTATTGGGCCGGCCTTGGTGCCTTTGACCCACAGATTCTACGAAGGGAGACTCACCTCGAATGCAGGAGCTTACTGAAAGAAATCCCTAGTTGCTGCTATGACGCCTTCCCGAGCTATCAATACCAAAATATCACCCAATTAGCAATTGGGTTCCAAACCATGATCCATAATCCAAACTTGGGGTAAAATGACCTTCTTACCCCTGGCCCAACAAGACTTATAACCAAGGCCCAAGATCAAAACCAACAAGGCCCAAAACTATAAGATCCATAAAAACCAGTTAATGGCCCAATTTTCCAATTTGGGCCCAACCCCATATGGGCCTTACCCAAAAGCCCAACAATTCCTGGCCCAATAATAATTCTTCGATGGCCCAAAGGTCCAAGCCCATTGGGCCCACTAAAGCCCAATATCATTCGGCCCACCAAGGCCCAATACAAAATCTTGGCCCAAATAGACATACCTAAACAAGAGTCTGAGACTCTCAATTTCCTCTGACCAGAAATCCCAACACACAAAACCCAAACCCATGCCCGAAACCCAAGCATGAAACAAACCAATAAGCCCACTGATGCGCGTACGCAGGGCGTACCCCCATAGGTATGCTCATCGTACTCGAAGACAAAGGTCGGAGGCCTAAAATTAGTACGCGGGGCCTACCCGTAGATTCTCCAAACTCAAATTTCTACTTAACCCATTAAGAACTTTGCATCTAAACTTCAGGAAACCTCCCAATGAAGCTCTTAATGCATAAATTCGGCACCTTTATACATTTGCATGACCCAAAGGGACCCAATAACCAATTTAATCCATTAAACCCCAACAAGAACATGCATGGACCTTATCTAAGCATCAAGCAAGCATTTTTATAAACTTATAACCTTAGATGTGCCAAGAGTGGCAACTCAAAGCTTCTGAAGTGGTGTCCAACCACTAGATCTCACTTAAGAGGTCAAAATGATACAATAATCATAGATATCAACTTCTAATGATCAAGCTAAGAACTTTTTACCTTCAATGAGCTGAAAATGCAGCAAAGAGTCCAGATCCACAAGCCTTTCCTTGAACCACCACCTTGTACCAAGCTTTCACTTCTTGAAATGCACTAGAATCCACCAAAAATGCACTTACAAGGATCACAAAACTCTTGGATGCAGCTATAGCTCGAGATTTAGGGTTTAAGACACTGGAGGATGAAATAGAGGCTCACACCATGGACTTAAGGAGCTTAAATAGTGAGCCAACCCTAAAAATTAGGGTTTTGGTACTCAGCACACTACGTTGGGCGTAGTCTTTTGTACGTTGGGCGTACATCTCAATCACACACGTTTCACTTATCTAAAACTACGCTGGGCGTACTCACGCGCATGCATCCTTGCATGCATGGGACTACCTTGCCAAATATTTCCATTAGGGACCAAAACTGCCAATAACTTCAAAATACCATAACTCCCTCGTCCTAGGTCCATTTGCAACGAACTTTATATCCATGAAAAGGGTGGCGAGAAGCCTTACGCTGCTAACAATACATCTAATCCGTAAAATCTACCGAACAAAACCCAAAGTCTATAAAATACCGAGATACCCAATTACAATCATACCCTTGGCTCCGAAGACACAGTCGAATACTTGGATCACTTATACCATGGCAACTACATCTGAAATGGGCTAAATCCTTCCTTTCTCGAAGCCTAAGCCTCATGTCAACTGATGATTGGGCCGCAACCCCTGGCAACGGAGTAAATCTAAAACCGAGTGTTACAACTCTCCCCCACTTAAATTAGATTTCGTCCTTGAAATCACTCCTTACTAACACCCATATCAAAAAAAAACAATTTGAGGAACGCAACCAAAGATTCATCGCATAAGACAACCTTCCCGAGATAACCCAAACCCAAACCAAAATTCCATTCTGAAGAAAGCAAACCTTAAACTCCCGCAAGACCACTTCTGCCCATCCGAAGTCTGAAATCTATAATGGTCTGCCTTCCCAACATACCGTCCATGCTAAAATATTATCATGCCAAAACCTCACCGAATAACTGACCAACCATAATGCTTCCAACCCTGATTATCTTGATTCGCCCTACGAAAATAAAGCCCCTAACCATAACCAGCTGCGGGATCCTTATACTTGGCAGAAGGCTCAAATAATCCTTCGAGTAGAAGATTCATCCCCGCAATGGTTACACTCAAACGAGAGCTGTGCAACAGGGTCAAATCAATTACTCTGAGATTATTTAATCCAACTGCAAGTGACATAGCACTTTCGACCAACAAGCTACTCCACACACACGAATCCTCAAATCACTACTTTTGCCCGAAACATCATGGTACCTCTTATCTACTTCCCAAATGAGTACAGACCTCCCTAGTCCCAACTTATCTACCAACTATCTGGAATATCGGGTTCCTGCCCAGTTGCTGAGCCAAATAACACCCTCACAATCGCCCCACGTGACTTCCGAAAGAAAACCTGTAATATGCAAAAGCTACCTGAACCATATCAGCACCAAACCCGATGCTAAGCTGAACGCTACAGGACCAACTGTGGTCTTACCTCATACCCGGTCTCCCACGACCCACCAATCCTCGATTCCAAACTGCGATGTGTCCCTCCCACAACCTTGCAAACAGACCCGCCTTGGCCTAAACCATCTGAAGGAATCCATGAGCAAGTCACAAATTTGCTGAAATCTCGCCGATGAACCGAGACCGGTGAATGTTACGGCCATCCCATAGTCTTACAACACTCCTACACTAACTAACCACTAGTGAATGCTACGGCTACCCCATAGTCTTACAACACTTCCATGTTGCGATTACAGCCGCCAATGCCTTACCGCTAATCTATTAATCCGAACGTTGTCAGGATTCAAACACACACCTAACCAACTCTCCATCCGAACTCGAATCATGACTGGAACCCCACCCTGGGTCCCCCTCCCGAAGCCTGCTAGCTGACACCAAGAAGATACGAACCCAAAGTTGGGAAATTTCCCTAACTCCCAACTCACACAATTTCTCGATCCAAATAGCCACTTGGGTCGCCCTCCTCCCCGATGGGGATGCGAAACTCACCCTAGTTCCACACCTGCTTCTGTCCCTGAATACCTGAGCGATTCTCCCCCACTTAGATTCGACTAAGTCTTCACAACACATGAGAATTGAAGGATTCCCAATCCTTTTTACCCTCTAATAACTAAACTGCTGACAACCTATGCTTACCAGTGCTAGTGCTCCATCACTAGCCAAACCTCAAAAGACCGCACAACCTATGAAGACCAGATGAACACTTCCCGAATCCTAACGGAACTGATAACCCCAGATTGCTTGAAATGATGCTACACTCAAATCTTGAATTCCAAATAATCGGCGCTCCGACCAAAACTTCAGCAATAGACTGCTTCCCTTTATGCTTCCAAAGGCCAACCCAAGCACAAAGACTAGAAACACTGAACCCTAATGATGCTGGACAACCAACCCGCTGAAACCTGACTACAGACCTCCCATAAAATGCCTCTTAACTGATCTTGACCATAAACCAAGATAACACTGAACACTCCAAACCCGCAAAAAGGGAAACAACCTCTCACTAACCACTACTAATTCACGGCATGCAAATATAATATAACATCCTTCGAAAATATAACCCAAACACAAGCAGAGGGACAAACCCAAAAATATACTTACCCCAAACTGATGCAAGATAACAACCCTAAAATACAGATAGAATCGAAAAGAAGCAAAAGATACATACCCACGACCTCATCTGAAGAAACCTGGAATCCCTCTTCCTGCCGAACTACCTGCGATGAAACCGGAACTGCCCCAACCGCTGAGCGGGGGAAATATGCCCTGACATGACCAGGCTGATGACAACGATGGCATAACTCTACTCCTAATGTGCATTCTTGGCGTTTTTGACCCTTCCATCCGCACCTACCGCACTTAGACTTGTTGCGCACATCCTCCTGAGTCCCCTCATCTATCGCACAACCATCTCGACGATGCGGGTCTCTGACACCAACTACGGCAACATTGTAACACCCGTCAAAATTAGGTCAATAACAATCACATGTGATTATACCAATCATGTAATGTCATTTTGTCAAAACAAGTAATGTAGTAAACCCACTATGTATTTCATGATAATTCTAATATAAATATGAACTTTCATACATACTTTATAGTATAAATCAAAGTATACGTCCATACGATTCCAAAAATATATAGAACATCTAAATCTGACTTCGTGTGAAGAAGTTATGATAAACCGAACACTATAAATCTCTATAATAAGAGGAATTTAAAATAGACTTGGAATTAGCTATTTGAGTCTAAAAGAGAGTTGTAGTACTCGTAAATACCTATGCGTGGATATAAAGAACGTCAAAAACAGAGTTCGTATGTGAAAGTTACGACCTTCCGAAGATTCAGCTGTCAGAAACCCTAATTTGACTAAACTCACGACGTGAGCACAGAAACTCACGACGTGAGGAGTCATTTTGCCACATTTCGGATCTAGAAGGTGCGTGACGAGGCTACGAAGTGATAAGATCCAAAATCACGACGTGAACAAGGAGTTTTTCACGACGTGAGCAGTCATATGGCCACCTTCGGAAGCTAGAAGACGGATGGCAAGTCTACGAAGAGATAAGTTCCAAACTCACGACGTGAACAAGGAGTTTCTCACGTCGTGAGGGCCAAAAATCTTACTATAAATAGCAGGTCCGACTTAAGCTATTCTTACACCTTTACTTCTTTCCTTTCACTCATTTTCTGAAGCCCTCTTGCATCTCGAGCCCCGACGACCTCGTACCGCTGACCGTTTCAGCTTAGATTACATAAAATCACGCTATTAAGGTGAGTTTCACAGCCCCACTTTCTAATATATTCGGGGGAAAACGCATGCTAAATGTTGAATAAAAGTTAATATTATGTTTATATGATAGTATGTTCGTATCAACATATATAGTTATATTAACCTGGATATAGTTGTTTTGTCTGATATATATCTAAAGTATATATGATATTCTGAAATCACACAACTATGTTAAACTTGTTAGGATGTTAGTATTATAGAAGTATACTAATATATACCCGAAATTATACTCGGAAATTCTATATATATATATATATATATATATATATATATATATATATATATATATATATAATATATATATATTATGTGTGATGTAGCCTATGAGTTATACTCCGGGGTTCTACATATACTATGTTGTGTGATAGACCCAGAGTTATACTTGGAAGTTATATATATTTTTTGTTAAGTATGTTATATGATATTGTTGGTTTTATGTCAAGATAAAACCTGTATGTTATTGTTGGTTTTATGTCAAGATAAAACCTTTATGTTATTGTTGGTTTTATGTCAAGATAAAACCTGGTCTTACCTCAAGTTATAACTGTTATACTGCCTAATATTTTGAAATTAGGAGTAATGTTTAAAAGCATAGTCTAGTAACTTAGGGTTCTAGACACGAAAATGCTTTTGTTGTTAGGACTATAGAACGCCGTCAAACTCTACATGAGCTACCTCATTCATCAACTAAGATTGGGGATCTTAGTGGAAGTCCTCTGACCTGTAACCGTTAATCCCGTGTGAACGAGGAAGTTGTGTATGAATAAGATACGGGTTGACGACCCCACTCGTGGTTGTTAATTATCACACCCCAAAACCAAGAACGGCGGAAACATTCTGGGGTGGAGGACGTCATGTACAGTATCACAACAATGCATAATAGTAAAGACAAGCAACAACATCCATTGCATTAATATAATAATTTTAATACAAGCGTGTTTTGTATAGTATGTAAGACACCAAAATGTATAATCAAAATAAAAGATGAGTCTTGTATGTGCTCCATCTTCTCAAAAGCTTCATCTGTACCTGTCTACTGATCACCTGAGAATACAAGTTATTTTGAAAGAGTTTATCAGCATAAAGCTGGTGAGTTCATAAGTATTTAGTGTCATAGCTTGTATAAAATTGTTTGTATTAATGAAATGTAGTAACCGGTTTCAATTATTTGTAAATAGTATACTCCCTAGAAAATCCTATATTTTCCAGGAAAAATGTAGTCTTCTACCAAGACCCGATTGTTTGTATGTTTGTTCTTTTGTAAATGTAAGGGTTTTCCCTAGTGAAACTATATGTATGAAAATATAGTTTACTTAAACGAGTATGTGACAAAATCACAAAATAATGAAGTACAGACTCCAGGTAGTACTAAATGTACAGTACACCTCGGAGAGTCTAAAATAGTAATGTGTAGACTCCAGGTGGTATTAAATGAACAATACGCCTCGAAAAGTTTAAAGTAGAAATATGTAGACTCCAGGTGGTATTAAATGAACAATACGCCTCGAAAAGTCTATTTTTGCCTTTAATTCTTAATTGGTTAATTAAAGGTTTGAATGTGAACTTGTATGTAACCATGCTAATCGACGGCTGAATAACTGATGACCCTCCAGGTCATATATAGTGAGGTAACATTCTGTCACCCCTTGGCCTTTCGGCTCGGACTGTAGCTAGCAGTCGGGATGTGGGAGTGTCTGTCCCGTATAGATCTATACACACAATGCCCGCTCTCCCTCCAGAAGACTCTGGTTACAAAGTGATAGCACAATAAAGTGTCGTATCGAGAAGTAGTATGTCACATTCTTTTTATAGTATTCAAATGTTTATGTAGTATGTCATAGTGTAGTAATGTTTTCTTGTAGTAGTATATAGTGTATTCTTTTGTATATTGTATAGCATGTTTTCTTGTATAATGTATAGAGTATTCTTTTGTAGAGTAGAAAGTGAGTATTGACTCATAACTGTACTGACTCTGGTAGGTGTCATTGTAATAGTAGTAGTGAGTAGCAATCCTTAACTATACCTATTATAGTTAAATAGTAATGTTGGTTGCATGCCCTTGTTACACAAAGGTACTGAACTGAAGTGAAAACTATTATATCCAACACATATATATATGATATATAACTAAGAATTCAACGATATTCGGACAAATAACAGTATACCCTAAGTCCCCAACCAAACAAGGAACAGGAAATAAGGTGAGCTATCAGTCCTAAGTCCTTCAAGCCTTACTTATATAAATATATTGGTGTGGATATGGGTTTGAAAATAATGTAAGTTTAAAAGAGTTTGAAGACAGTTTTAGCATTTTAAGAGTTTAATAAAAGGTTTGAATCACTTGAAAATCCATATGTTTGATAGTAATTTGAAAGCAATAGGAAATCTTTCTGTTTATTCTAGTTATTAATCACATGTGATTAAAGCAATAACTAGAAATGTTCAACTTGTATTCCCCCCCCCCCATAAAAGCATTTAAAATCATTTCAAAGGTTAATTGAGGGGTATGAACTCACCTACAGTGAGTGGTTTGAATGGAAGTGCCGGATAGGATGCTAAGTGTCAAGTGAAGACTTGAACACACACACGGATCCTATTTAACATGTAATGATACATATATGTATATAATTAGTCATTTTAATAACTAATTTATCAAGTAAGGACACCTTAATACATGGATAACACTTTGATTTAGGTGTTAGGAGTATATAAGGGTTGCATCTAAGGAGAGTATGGCCTCACATTGGAGTTTACTTCTCATTTGGTAACCCTACATGTGTTTACGGTTTTTGGTCATTTCCCCCATGAGTTTACGGCCGTAAACTCATGGTAATTTGTACCATTGTGTGGTTTTAAGGTCTTATACCCCTCAAGGAAGTGTTCTAGGTTTGTATGAAAGGCTTAGGAAGGGACTAGGGCTCAAAATGGCCCTTCATTGGAGTTTACGGTTCTTGGACCACTCCTTGGAGTTTACGGTCGTAAACCCTTGAGTTTACGGTCGTAAACCCATGAGTTTACGGCCGTAAACTCATGGTCACTCCTACCATTTCGTGATTTGGGGTCTTTAGCTCATGCATGCAAGGTTCTAGTCCAATATCTAAGCCCTAGAAGGTGTTGGGGGCACTTAAACACCACTTGATGGTGTTTACGGTTCAAGGAGATCCCTTGACCGTAAACCCATGTGTTCTTGGGGATTTTTGATGTTTTCCAATGGTTTAGCAAGTATACTAAGCAAACAACTAGATAGGAAGAGTGTACTTACTTATAGGAAGCTTGTAAGAGTGTTTAAGGACCAAAAACACTAGTGTGTGTTCTTGGTGTTCTTGGTGTTCTTGAAGAACACTTGAAGATCTAAGAAAAAAGGAGATTTCATCGGTGAAATCGTGTATAAACACTAGATGAAGTGTTATATCAACAAATCTAGGGAAGAAACACTTACATTTTTGAAAGATTTGAAGAAATGTGCTATGATACTTAAGAGAAAAGTTGGGTGTTCTTGAGCTTGGAAGTGTAAAGTGAGGGAATGAAGAGTAAACTCATGCTATATGCATGAGTTCATGGTCAAAGGGGAGTTTATGGCCCAAACTCCTCATGTTTGTCCGTAAACACCTAGCTAAGGTGTTGTTTGTTTAATTGATACACAACACTCCTAAAAGATACTTCCTTTTATTTGATCGTTTCAAGAATTTATTTTAAAAACACCCAAACGGACTTTAAACCGGTCAAAAATGTACTGAAATGAATTTGAATATTATTTGAAGTGCTTGACTGTAGAGTTTATACAAATGAAAATTTCGGGTTGTCACATTAATTACAACCCAAGAAAAGCGAGTGACGATCCGTTCCTTTTATTTGTTATTGTTCCGGCGTCGATGAAGCGTGCGGTATTGTGTGTATGTGTGTGAAATTCTCATGAACAACATTAGTGACTGTCAGAGGTTTTGTTGTCAAGCAGCGGTTACAGACTCATGGTAGCAACTTGTTAGAAACATTATACTTCGTCGTTATACAAGTATTAATGTTAAGTATAAGTTTCCCCATACTTATACCTTAGGTTCAAACGATGTGTAGGTATAACACTTAATTGATAAGAAAACTTTTATACCTAATATATATACTAAATGTTGGAGAGTCAAAATGATACTTTCAAAACTATACTTTTTGAACATGAGAAAAAGTGTTATTTTATATGGAGTCAAAACCTGTGAACTCACCAACTTTATGTTGACGTATTTTAAAATGCATGTGTTTTCAGGAAGTTGATAACTATGATACGAGAAATGATGTTACACTGCCCGATGTTTCCGCCGACGGCCGGGGTGTGACAGATTGGTATCAGAGCTATTAACTATAGTGAATTAGTACTTTCTTAGGAAAGCACGACTATAGTTTAGGGCTTACTCTGTTAGGTTTAGGTATATCCCTTAGCCTACAATATAAAGTATTATTAATTATACTACTAAAGGACTACTTACGGGAGCGGTGACAGGATAGACATGTCGCTTGGGTTGTTGGATTTCAGAACGGCTATATGCTAAATGATCCTGCCCTCCGACTATCCTGACTGGCCGGTGCCTTATCAGCTAGACCTGAAGTAACAAACAACAATTAATAGAGCATGAATACAACAAATAATAAATATAGATTCATATATGAAGACTCAGACCCACGATGATAATACACCTAAATACCCGGAATGTTTTTGATCTCAAGGATTTAGATCGGATATTCCAACTAAAGTTCATATGTGCATAGATCTTATCACAACTAGGTATAGGTGTACAACTATATTTTATTATGATCAAATCATATGAACTATTTAAATTGGGAGTAATATTTGATAGATTAAACACTTGGTGATCCAAAATGTATAGGAACTAAATAAAATTCCTAGAAGTAGCGCTCGACTAAACCTTAACCAACGATGAGGACAACCACAACAACAACCGCAACCACCACCACCAGAAACAAACCCTCCAATAAGTTCAGTAGAACTTGAAGAAATCATAGCTCAGAGAATCGCTACAGCTCTAGCTAATGTCACAAGAGGAGGAGTTAGAAATGAAGGCAATGTAGGGACCGCCAGAATGTGTACCTATAAGGATTTTATGAATTGCAAACCGAAGAGCTTCCATGGAACTGATGGAGTCATTAATTTGACCCGGTGGATTGAAAAGACAGAGTATGTATTTCGAATAAGCTTTTGTCCAGAGGATTGTAAAGTACGATTTGCAACATGTACTTTCGTTGATGTGACGTTAACGTGGTGGAACAATCATGTTAATACAATAAGAATTGATGCTGCAAACTCCATGCAATAGGAAGAGATGAAGAGGATGCTAATAGAGGAGTATTGTCCAATAGAGGAAATACAAAATCTGGAACAAGAGCTGTGGAACCTAACAATGAAGGGTTCCGAGATAAATGCTTATACTGCTAGATTCAATGATCTTGCGCTGATGTGTCCAGCTCTTGTAACCCCTGAATATAAGAAGATTGAGCGATATATCTGGGGTCTAGCATCACAAATCAAAGGAATGGTGATCGTATTGAAGCCTACAACATATGACAGTGCAAAACGTATAGCTCATCAGCTAACCAGCACAGAAATCCAAGTGGGATTTATAGTTGGGTCTCCCGAATCTAGAACAAACAAGCACAAATTTAATGGGAAGAATCCCATACAGTCATCTGAGAAGAGACAAGATGTGGCAACTAATTATGCAGCCACAACAGTAATACCCACACAACCACGACAGTATGAAGGAAAACTCCCAAAATGCACACAGTGTAACCGTCACCATCTAAGTAAATGTTCATGGTGCAGTCAATGCAACCATCAGCACGTAGGTGACTATTATATTTGCATGAAGTGCAAAAAGAAGGGACACACTGCCAGTTACTAAAGGAGTACAACACCTACAACAGAAAATCAAGGAAAAAACACTGGAACAGACTATGATGGAAGAATAACATGTTTTCAGTGTGGTGAAATTGGACATATCAAGAAGGAATGTCCAAAGTTAAGGAGTCAAGGAAGTTAGTCTGTGGTAGGGAATTCGTAACAGGAAGCAAGGAAGCTATCTAGGACCCTTCAGTGGTATCTGGTACAAAATAAATTTCGGGACGAAATTTACTTTAACGACGGGAGAATGTAACACCCGTCAAAATTAGGTCAATAACAATCACATGTGATTATACCAATCATGTAATGTGATTTTGTCAAAACAAGTAATGTAGTAAACCCACTATGTATTTCATGATAATTCTAATATAAATATGAACTTTCATACATACTTTATAGTATAAATCAAAGTATACATCCATACGATTCCAAAAATATAGAGAACATCTAAATCTGACTTTGTGTGAAGAAGTTATGATAAACCGAACATTATAAATCTCTATAATAAGAGGAATTTAAAATAGACTAAGAATTAGCTATTGGAGTCTAAAAGAGAGTTGTAGTACTCATAAATACCTACATGTGGATATAATGAATGTCAAAAACGGAGTTCGTATGTGAAAGTTATGACCTTCCAAAGATTCAGCTGTCAGAAACCCTAATTTGACTGAACTCACGATGTGAGCACAGAAACTCATGACGTGAGGAGTCATTTTGCCACATTTCGGATCTGGAAGGTGCGTGACGAGGCTACGAAGTGATAAGATCCAAACTCACGATGTGAATAAGGAGTTTTTCACGACGTGAGGAGTCATATGGCCACCTTCGGAAGTTAGAAGATGGATGGCAAGTCTACGAAGAGATAAGTTCCAAACTCACGACGTGAACAAGCAGTTTCTCACGTCGTGAGGGCCAAAAATCTTACTATAAATAGCAGGTCCGACTTTAGCTATTCTTACACCTTTACTTCTTTCCTTTCTCTCATTTGCTGAAGCCCTCTTGCATCTCGAGCCACGACGACCTCGTACCGCTGACCATTTCTGCTTAGATTACATAAAATCACACTATTAAGGTGAGTTTCATGGCCCCACTTTCTAATATTTTTTGGGGAAAACGCATGCTAAATGTTGAATAAAAGTTAATATTATGTTTATATGATAGTATGTTCGTATCAACATATATAGTTATATTAACCGGGATATAGTTGTTTTGTCTCATATATATCTAAAGTATATATGATATTTTGAAATCACACAACTATGTTAAACTTGTTAGGATGTTAGTATTATAGAAGTATACTAATATATACCCGAAATTATACTCGGAAATTCTATATATATATATATATATATATATATATATATATATATATATATATATATATATATATATATATATATATATATATATATATATATATATATTATGTGTGATGTAGCCTATGAGTTATACTCCGGGGTTCTACATATACTATGTTGTGTGATAGACCCAGAGTTATACTCGGAAGTTATTTATATTTTTTGTTAAGTATGTTATATGATATTGTTGGTTTTATGTCAAGATAAAACCTATATGTAATTGTTGGCTTTTTGTCAAGATAAAACCTGGTCTTACCTCAAGTTATAACTATTATACTGCCTAATATTATGAAATTAGGAGTAATGTTTAAAAGCATAGTCTAGTAACTTAGGGTTTTAGACACGAAAATGCTTTTGTTGTTAGGACTATAGAACGCCGTCAAAGTCTACATGAGCTACCTCGTTCATCAACTAAGATTGGGGATCTTAGTGGAAGTCATCTGGCCTGTAATCGTTAATCCCGTGTGAGCGAGGAAGTCGTGTATGAATAAGATACGAGTTTACGACCCCACTCGTGGCTGTTAATTACAACCCAAGACAAGCGAGTGACAATCCGTTCCTTTTATTTTTTATTGTTCCGACGTCGATGAAGCGCACGGTATTGTGTGTATGTGTGTGAAATTCTCATGAATAGCTTGAGTGGCTGTCAGAGGTTTTGTTGTCAAGCAGCGGTTACAGACTCATGGTAGCAACTTGTTAGAAACATTATACTTCGTCGTTATACAAGTATTAATGTTAAGTATAAGTTTCCCCATACTTATACCTTAGGTTCAAACGATGTGTAGGTATAACACTTAATTGATAAGAAAACTATTATACCTTATATTTATACTAAATGTTGGAGAGTCAAAATGATACTTTCAAAACTATACTTTTTGAACATGAGAAAAAGTGTTATTTTATATGGAGTCAAAACCTGTGAACTCACCAACTTTATGTTGACGTATTTTAAAATGCATGTGTTTTTAGGAAGTTGATAACTATGATACGAGAAATGAAGTTACACTGCTCGGTGTTTCCGCCGACAGCCAGGGTGTGACAAACGTCTTGCCCAGACTATCGAGCCAGACCAAAAGTCCGCTTCCCCTTCCTCAGCTGACTATCTAAACCAATTTCCTGCTCCCGGGTTACCCCGACCACCTCATCAACCGCCTGAATAGTTGACGCCCGCCTCTCGATCCCGGCGACCACTCTATAGGTGACGCGCCTAATGATGTCGGGTAACTCCTCACGGAGGGCTCGTAAAACCTCTACGACAATCAAATCATGTAGTCGTCTCTCCTGAAGACATGGTGCACAACTCACCTCCGATCCCAAACGACAAGAGCTAACAATAGGATCCTCCTTCCGGAAGGATCCCAGAGATCCACAAGCTTCGGGCTCCAGATGAGCCCCCAACTGCCCTGCTACAATCTTGGCCCGAAAGGCCCCAAGACGACTATCCAATACCTCCAAAATCCCTCCTTGACCGAACCAAAGATCACAGGAGTCTGCTCCAAAATACTGCGGATAATCTCCGACAAGATGAACTCCCGCATCTACACGCTAAACGGCTCAGCATCCACACCTGAGCTAGAACCCGAACCAGAACTAAAACCAAAACCGCCTCCCTGAGAGCTCATCTCCAAACTGAAATACCACAAACCAACAATCAAAACATACTTAAGAATCCCCCCCCCCTCCACCTAAGTTTCTTAGATTCTCCAAGACTCTCACCGATTCGAGTATGGATCTTGTGCTTCTAGTAGTACGGGCCCAATACTACCTTCCACACCTATCCATACTTTCCTCAGCAATCCTCCCGAATCCTCTAAGTCACTTTCTCAACAAAAGCACCAAAACTCACTAGCTTGCACCACTATATTCACTAAAGCATACCCTAGGCTCTCCTAGGTTCTCGACCCCACCCAGTCCTCAGCTGCTGAAGGACTCCCACCAATGTCAATTAGCTTCCTCATGAATACAGTCACATGCAACAGAGATCAGATAATCCTTCGCGTAAAAGACTCAACCCTAGAACGGTTGGACTCAAACGAGAGCTACGCAATAGGGTCAAATCCATCACTCTAAGATGATTTAACATGTGTTACATGTGATTTAGCATATTCACTTAGCAGTCAATTCACATTACTAAAAGCCCCACAAAGAACAAAGCAAGCAACATTCAGACAACGGAAAAATCCAACCAACATACTCTAATCAAGCCATTCTATCCACATATCTAGAATCAATACTAGCATGCAATTCTAAAGCTCATACAATCAGGCATATAAAGGCATCTCTCCTATCATATAATACTGAGCAGATCCTTAGCCCTAATCTAGCATGCAATCCACATAATCATAGCATATATCATAAATAACATGTATTGGTATTTTTGGAACCACTTACTTGAGCTCAGTCGATTGCACGCATCACACTCCTTTCTTGATTAAAAGTTCCTTTTTAATTAAATGTTATTTTATAAAAACTTTTCACCAATCCTCAGTTTGAGTTCAAACACACCCGAGAGTATGCCCAAATCCCTCAAACCAAGGCTCTAATACCAACTTGTAACGACCCAAAAATCCAAATTAAAAATTCATTGTTATTGTAACCCAAACACTATTGTAACTTTGTTCAAGACATTGAAAAGCATTTAAAATAAAACAAATATCAGAGTCTAATCCCGAAGATCACATATTGCGGAAAACACGGGTTTATGCGATGTGATCGTCCCGAGCTCTTTCGTTTGAAAACTGAAGTACCTGAAACATAAACTGAAAACGGTAAGCACAAAGCTTAGTGAGTTCCCCCAATACCTCATACCACACAAACATACTGTCAGGCATATCTGGGTGCCCGACCTACCCTGTCGAGCATATCTGGGTGCTCAACCTACCCTGCAAGGCATATCTGGGTGCCCGATCTACCCTGTCAGGCATATATGGGTGCCCAACCTACCCCTTCGGTCTATTTCAACTAGATATCGGGTCTATTTCACCCCTACCACTACCACATAAAAGCATGCATATCTCACACAAACATCAAACAATACATATCACCTTAATAATCATCACAAAGACAATCATTAAGCTATATCAATACTAGTGGGCCGGCCTTGGTGCCTTCGACCCACATATTCTACGAAGGGAGACTCACCTCGAATGCGCGAGCTTACTGAAAGAAATCCCTAGCTGCTGCTCTGACGCCTTCCCGAGCTATCAATACAAAAATATCACCCAATTAGCAATTGGGTTCCAAACCATGATCCATAATCCAAACTTGGGGTAAAATGACCATTTTACCCCTGGCCCAACAAGACTTACAACCAAGGCCCAAGCTCAAAACCAACAAGGCCCAAAACTATAAGATCCATAAAAACCAATTAATGGCCCAATTTTCCAAATTAGGCCCAACCACATATGGGCCTTACCCAAAAGCCCAACAATTCCTAGCCCAAAGATTCAAGCCCATTGGGCCCACTAAAGCCCAAAACCATTAGGCCCACCAAGGCCCAATACAAAATCTTTGCCCAACTAGACATACCCAAACAAGAGTCCGAGATTCTCAATTTCCTCTGACCAGAAAGCCCAACACACAAAACCCAAACCCATGCCCGAAGCCCAAGCATGAAACAAACCTATAAGCCCACTGATGCTCGTACCTGGGGTATACCCCCATTGGTACGCTCATCGTACTCGAAGACAAAGGTCGAAGGCCTCAAATTAGTACGCGGGGCGTACAAGGACTTACGCAGGGCGTACCCGCAGATTCTCCAAACTCAGATTTCGACTTAACCCATTAAGAACTTTACGTCTAAACTTCAGGAAACCTCCCAATGAAGCTCTTAATGCATAAAGTCGGCACCTTTATGCATTTTCATTACCCAAAGGGACCCAATAACAAATTTAATCCATTAAAACCCAACAAGAACATGCATGGACCTCATCTAAGCATCAAGCAAGAATTTTTATAAACTTATAACCTTAGATCTGCCAAGAGTGGCAACTCAAAGCTTCTGAAGTGGTGTCCAACCACTAGATCTCACTTAAGAGGTCAAATGGGACCAAAAACCCACATAATTATAGATATCAACTTCTAATGAACAAGATAAGAACTTTTTACCTTCAATGAGCTAAAAATGCAGCAGAGAGTCCAGATCCACAAGCCTTTCCTTGAACCACCACCTTCTACCAAGCTTCCACTTCTTGAAATGCACTTGAATCCACCAAAAAATGCAGTTACAAGGATCACAACACTCTTGGATGCAGCTATAGCTCATGATTTAGGGTTTAAGACACTGGAGGATGAAAGAGAGGCTCACACCATGGACTTAAGGAGCTTAAATAGTGAGTCAACCCTAAAAATTAGGGTTTTGGTACTCAGCACACTATGCTGGGCGTAGTCTTTTGTACGTTGGGCGTACATCTCAATCACCCACGTTTCACTTATCCAGAACTACGTTGGGCGTACTCACGCGCATGCATCCTTGCATGCATGGGACTTCCTTGCCAAATATTTCCATTAGAGAGCAAAACTGCCAATAACTTTAAAGTACCATAACTCCCTCATCCTAGGTCCGTTTCCAACGACCCTTATATCCACGAAAAGGGTGGAGAGAAGACCTACGCTCCTAACAATACACCCAAGCCTTAAAACCTCCCGAACAAAACCCAAAATCTATAAAATACCAAGATACCCAATTACAATCATACCCTTGGCTCCGAAGACACACTCGAATACTTGGATCACTTATACCATGGCAACTACATCCGAAATGGGCTAAATCCTTCCTTTCTCGAAGCCTAAGCCTCATGAGGTAGTTTGGGGAGACTCACTAAGCTTCGTGCTTACAGTTTTCAGTTTTCGTTTCAGGTACTTCTGGTAGCAAAGGAAAGAGCCCGGGATGACTACAGTGCACACACCATGATATTTAGCCTGGGATGTTTTACTCTGATATATTGACATGTGTTTTTGATATGATGTTTTGAGATACTATGACTTATATTTTGGATGAGATGATTTTGATAACTATGGTTTATTTATGATTTAAAAACAAAATTTTTGGTCATGATTTTTGGGATGTTTCAAGTTGGTAGCAGAGCCTTGGTTTGAGGGATTTGCGCATACTCTCGGGTATGTCTGAACTCAAACTGAGGACTTGTTATGAAAAAATTTCAAAAGAAAACCATTTTCATAAAAAAGGATTTTGAAAAGAGAAAAGGGTGTGGTGCATGCAATCAGCCGAGCTCTAGTAAGTTCTCCCAAATTACCTATACATGTTTGTTAGGATATGATATGATTATGAGAACTGCATGCTAGATTAAGGCTAAGGATCTAGGAAGGATGCATTGTATTTCTGTTATATGTGTATGAGAACTGCATGCTAGATTAGGGCTAAGGATCTAACAAGGATGCCTTGTATGCCTACTGTATGAGCTTATTGAACTGCATGCTAGTACTGATTAGTCAGTGATATGATGGTCTGATTAGGATATGCTTGGTTTTGATTACTCAATGCTCGAATGCTGCTTACTTTGTGCTTTTAGGACTTCTAGCTATCTTTAACTAACTAGTAAACGAATACGCTAAGTTACATATTACGAGGACTAAATAATTTCAGAAGGTTAGGTTTAGCCTTATTTCGCAACTCTTGTTTGAGTCCAACCGATGTAGGGAGAGACCTCTAATTCGAAGAATTATCTAGTCTTAGTAATATGTAATGGTATTCACGAGCTAGTTAGGGGGAGATATCAGGTACTTCTTATGCAGCTCATAGCGGAGAGTGGGTCGGAGATTACCCTAGGGCAAGCCTAGGATGAGATTAGCGAGAAGAGCAACAGTAGTAGTGAAAGGGGCTTGGTGGAATCAAGGCAATTCTTTAGGAAAGTACGGATAGATGTGGAAGGTAGTATGGGCCCGTACTACTGAAAGCAGAGGATCCGTACTCGAGTCAAGGAGAATTGAGATGAATCCAGGGAACTTGTAGTGTGTGTGATCCCTCGAGTTATGATGAGTATTCTGATGTTTGTTATGGTGTATTTTCAGTATGGTGACACTACGCACTAGACCATTTGGCAGCTCTGGCGCCGGTGAGGGATCAGGCTCGGGCTCTGGAGCCGGGCAGCTCGATGATCAGATGAGGGAGTTTATTTCATCTGAGATCAACCGCAGTATATTGGACCAGACTCCTGTGATCTTCTGTACGGTCAAGGAGGGCATTCTGGAGATTCTTGATGAGAGGCTAGGTACATTCTACACCGAGATGGCGGCCATGATAGGGGCACGCACGATGACATTCACGGAGTTCCAAACTTATGGAGCTCCAGACTATCATGAGGCTCGGGACCCCATTCCTAGTAGCAGGTGGTTGGCTGATGTCGCCAACGCCTTTCGTACCAGCCGTTGTCCCGAGGGGGACAAGGTCATACTTGCTTCCTGCCTTCTGAAAGACAGGGCGTGTGATTGGTGGGAGGAGGTTGGACATGCCATTAGAGATGATGTCGCTCTTGATGCGATGACCTGGAGTGATTTCTCGGCCAGGTTCAGGGTCGAGTTTTCACCTGTGATTGAGGTGCAACAACTTACGAGGGAGTTCTAGGATCTCCATCAGACTACTGAGACGGTGACTGAGATCACTGCCATGTTCAGGGAGAGGGCCCTTCTTGTTCCGCAGTACGTGGCGGACGAGGAGATGAAAAAGGCCCGATACCATGAGATGTTGCGGAGTGATATCCGCCCGTTTGTGAGTCGATCCAGCTGCAAGACACTGGAAGATATGATTGCGAGGGCTCAGGAAAGGGAGTTGGATTTGGAGATGCGGAAGAAGAGGAAACCAGAGGGGGTTCATACAGGGGGTTCAGGCGAAAGACCCAAGGTATCGGATCACAGATCGAGGAGCCAGCAGGGCCGCTGCCGTTGTGGCAAGTGCGGCAAGATGCACGAGGGGGCGTGCAGGGCGGGTAGTTCGGGCTGCTTTAAGTGCGGTCGAACTGGTCATGTCAGCAGTGATTGTACTGCTACGACCACCACCACGACAGTATCTGATCTGATTTGCTTTCAGTGCAATTAGAGGGGCCACAAGAGGTCTCAGTGTCCGAGTTTAGCAGCAGCAGGACAGGTGGCGGCACCCGCTCCTGCTACATTGAGGATTATCGATGGCCGTCAGGGCCGATCAGAGGTGCCTGTGGCGAAGAGCAGAGCCTTCCAGCTGACAGCAGAGGAGGCACGTGCAGCTCCTGATGTTGTGACGGGTATGTATCTTCTCCTTATCTCTTTATTTATATCTATGGTTGCTTATGTTTATGTGTTTCATTATAGGATCGTTCCTTGTGAAAGGTATATCTGCTCTAGTATTATTTGATTTGGGGGCTACCCAATCGTATGTGTCGCTCGTTCTCAACAAGCGATTTGTTGGAGCTCCAGGAGAGTTGGGTTGTCCATTTAATGTAGAGATAGCGGGTGATAGGACCGTTCGGGTTGAGAGGGTTCACCGGGGATGTACGTTGCAGTTGTTTGATGAGCAGTTTTACGTGGATTTAGTCCCTAGTCCCCTGCGAGGGAATAAGCTTATCGTGGGTATGGACTGGTTGAGCCCCAATGGGGCAGTGATCGACTGCGAGCAGCAGCTAGTGTGAGTTCGGACCCCAAGTGGGGGAGGGTTGGCGATTCAGGGTGAGAGCCCACAGCATGGGCCGACTTTGTGTTCAGGAGCGAGAGTTAGGCACTACCTTCAGCAGGGTTGCGCAGGTTATGTCGCCTATGTCATGGATACCCGGGATAAGGGTAAGGCGACCGTGGATGATGTACCGGTTGTACAGGAGTACCCAGACGTATTCCCGGAGGATTTACCTGGGGTACATCCGGAGAGGCAGGTAGTGTTCAGGATTGACCTAGTTCCTGGTGTGGCTCCGATAGCTAAGGCACCATATCGGTTCGCTCCTCCCGAGATGCAGGAGTTATCTACACAGCTGCAGGAGCTGTTAGACAAGGGATTTATCAGGTCGAGCAGTTCACCATGGGGACCCCGATCCTGTTTGTAAAGAAGAAGGACGGTTCGCATCGTATGTGTATAGATTAACGGGAGGTGAATAAGGTGACGGTGAAGAACCGTTATCCCCTCCGAAGGATTAACAATTTATTTGACCAGAATCAGGGTGCATCTTGGTTCTCCAAGATTGATCTGCGATCGAGTTATCGTACCAGATGCGATTTAGGTACGACGATTTGCAGAAGACAGCCTTTCGGACTAGCTATGGTCACTATGAGTTTGTGGTGATGCCGTTTGGACCCACCAATGCTCCTGTCGTGTTCATGGATCTCATGAACCGCGTGTGCAGACCGATGCTGTATCGGTCTGTGATAGTGTTAAAACCGATGTCGTGCACGATTTAAACAAATAAAAATATAAATAAGGCTACTCTTTGCACTAACAGGTAGTGCTGGTAAGCAGGGTCGGATCCTCAGGGACACGTCCTAAAGTATTTGCCTCTTTGCGTAAGGCACAAACTAATTCTTGACAAACGAATAAAACATAAAAAAGGGGGGGGTTTATTTCTGAAAATTTAAACTAATAAAAATCAAAAATGATAAAAGATTAACTGAATTTAATGACTATGAAAATTCAAATAAGAGAAAACAATTCAGTTCCGCAGTGACTCCCCTGATCATATAATTAACCTTCAACACAATATTTGACAGTGCACTTGTTTAAACTGGTACTGGAGTTCATTAACAAGCTCTAATGACCTCTATTACAAAAATTATTTAATCAAAATGAGTTCTCTGAATTAAACCTAACTTTTTACCAAATTAACCACACAAGCTCTTGATTAACAAAGAAATGTTGCATTAAACACAGTGTAATTTCTCAGTAAAGTCCAATACCTCTCATAAGCTCGGGGGCGTAAAAACTTGTTTGATCAATTCATATTAGAGTTAACCCTAAACGCACAATTAATCTAATATATGTTAATTTTTACCAATTAGTCTAGACAATTACGAATCTAAACAATTAGATAACTAGAATGATTCACAAACAATTTAAGTGGCCAACAAAAATTGAAATCAAAATCAAACATTCAATTAAACATAGAATTGATCAAACTAAACAGTAATCACAGTCAAACATAGTGCCTAATGATTGATCATACGAAAAGGTTACGTCTTTGCAAAACTGAAATTTGAGTTTTTAGACTGACATGGCTAAAAACGAAGTACAAACAGTAGAAATAGAGTCTAAACGATAAATCTTACTAAACAATGAAAAAAATTGAAGCGTCTCCTTCGGATATGCGTTCTTCACTTGAAAGTCCCTGAAAATCGCCTTAGAATCACCAGGAATCGCCAATTAGGGTTACTAGACAAGTCTGTGGCTCTATTTATACGTCCAGCTGTAAAAACGTCGTGCATGCGATCGCATAGGGACAACATGTGATCGCATGTATTACCGAAAACGCGTCATGGGTCTTTTAAATGAAGTATAATACCATTTCCATAAATTTTGGCCAACCTGCGATCGCATAGGGACAACCTGCTATAGCATAAAGTGGGTTTTCTTATCCTTGTGGATTTTTTGGCATGAAAAATCTCCGAAGCGAAGCTGCGACCAAACATACGAACGCAAGGGCATAGCTGTGATCGCATAGGGAAAACATGCGATTGCATGTTGTCATTTTCAGGTCTTTTTGGTCGTCGTTCCTCCTTCCAAGCAGTTCTTGATCATTCCTTGGCATCTGTGACAATCCGAAATTTCTAGCTTGTATAAACATTCAAATTTATCAGAGTTAGTCTTGATTGTTAACTTTTAGCCCTATTTGGAGGCTATTCGAGTATTCTAAACTTACTACATCAAAGGAATCAGTGTTAGGATGAATTGGTTGAAGTTCTAGTCATGAAGCAAACCGAAAACCTCCTTAAAAAGGAGTTTTCGGTCAAGACCTTAAAGTTTTCGGTCAAGGTGACCGAAAACCCCATCCTATATATATATATATTTCATGATCATTTGGATCATTCTTTCCTTTTCAAAGCTAGAAACATCCATTCTCTCTCAAGTATCATCGAGTTCTTCACTTTGATCTTCAAAATTGTAAGAATTCTTTCCATTTGATTTGTTATTACAAAGCTTTATCTAGTACAACCCTTCAATTTCATCCATTAACTTCATCTTTTGGGTTTGATCTTCAAGAACACCAAGAACACACACTAGTGTTTTGTTCCAAAATCAACTCTATTAGCCTCTAAATCGTAAGTATTACTTCCCTATACTTGTTATCTAGTTGAAACTCTTGATTTAGGGCCTTGAAATCGTCATTATCCAAGAACAAAAGGTGTTTTCAGTCTAGTGCATCTCCTTAGACCGAAAACCCTTATGAAGGGTGCAAAATGACTTTAAGCCTTTCCAAATACTAAGTATTGAGTCTAGAACACTTCATTGATTGTGGAAAGCCCTTAAAAATCACCAAACATCATGAGTTTTCGGCCAACCATTTGGACCGAAAACCTCTTTGGACCGAAAACCATATGGACCGAAAACTCCCTTAAGTGGATTTAAAACCCTTAGATGCAACCCTTGGTACTTCTAGCACTTGAATCAAAGTGTTTTCCATGTCCTAGGGTGTCTTAATTTGGTTAATTAGTTGTTAAATGACTAATTGGATACATATATGTGTTATTATATGTTAAATAGGATCCGTGTGTGTGCTCAAGTCTTCACTTGACACTTAGCATCCTATACCATCCGTTCATCCAAACCACTCACTTCAGGTGAGTTCATACCCCTTAATCAACCTTTTAAATGATTTTAAATGCTTTTATGGGGGGATACAAGTTAAACTATTATAGTTATTATATCAATCACAGGTGATTAATAACTACCAAACAAGTGGATTTCTTACTTTTCAAACTATGTTATCAATAAAACTAATTCAAACTGTTTTGCAAACTCTTTTACATGTTAAATACTTTCTATTCAAACTTTTTTAAACTTATACTTTGTCAAATATGTATCTATATAGATATAGTTATATAAGTAGGATTGAAAGGACTTAGGACTGATAGCTCGCCTTGCTTCCTGTTCCTTGTTTGGTTGTGGACTTAGGGTATCGGTTATTTGTCCGAAGGTCGTTTGAATCCTAGTTATATATTATGCATATGTACATAGATATAAAAGTTACTTCTTTCATTTCAATACCTTTGGGTAGCAAAGGTATACAAACATGTTCATACATGCAAACAACATTACTAGTAAACTATAATAGGTATAGTTTAGAAAGTTACTAATACTATTACTAGAACAATGAAACATACAATGAGTCAGTTCATACATACATACTAGACAGAGAGAGAGAACATACAATACAGCTAGTGCATACTATACATTATACAAGAAAACATACTATTATGAGAAACAGAGAGAACATACATACATACTAGATAGAGAGAGAACATACAATACAGCTAGTACATACAATACATATACAAGAACATTACAACAGTTATGTGAGCCACGTAACGGGGCATGGCATCACCTGTCATGGCTCGTTTTGTATCCAGAGTCTCCTATAAGGAGAGCGTTGAATTTGTGTATAGATCTATACTAGATTGACTATCCTACACCTTGCTGCTCGCTACAGTGGGACTTGCAAGTCTACAGGTGCCAAATGTCATTTCTTCCGACAACCTTCATCGTCGTGTTTTTAGTCGGTAGTATGGTACAGGCATATCACATGTTACTTTAAATAACAAATGGTGTAAGGTAATTAGTACAGCAGTAGTTACTTAATAAAACACTACAGTACTTTATTATTTCCCCATTGCATTCACTTTGTGACCTTCACACAATGAACGGTAATGTAAAAGCTATATTTTTGGTTAATGATAGTCATATTTGGGAAAATACACACTTTTACAAGAAACAAACATACATTTCATTTGATGCCTTGGTAGAAGGCTACGTTTAGTAGAAAATATAGGATTTTCTAGGAGATACAAACATATACAAACATTTACAAACTTATACATCAAGTACATACAAACACTTTCATACAAACAATGACACTAAAATACTTATGAACTCACCAGCTTTAAAGCTGATCAACTCCTTCAAAATAACTTGTATTCTTAGGTCATCAGTAGACCGGTACCGATGCCAGGCTTTTGAGAAGATGGAGCACATTCAAGACTCATCTCATATTTTGATTTACTTTTTGGTGTCTATTAAACTTTACATAACACACTTTTATTAAATTATATTATTAATGCAATGGATGATGTTGTTGCTTGTTTACTACTATGCATTGTTGTGATACTGTACATGACGTCCTCCACCCCTGAACGTTTCCGCCGTTCCGGTTTTGGGGTGTGACAGATTGGTATTAGAGCATTGTTTATAGTGAATCGAGTATATCAACCCATAAAATATATACAAACTATAAACACAACGGGATTAAAATACTCTGACCAAGAGTTTATACTTTTAAATAATAAAATATTTAACCAAGTATACCTACCTGCATTCATACTAAAATCAGTGTCACTATGACAGAACAAAAGTATTACGATTGTTGGACAGCACAATTAGACTTAGAGACATATAGTCAAGTCTGGGAAGATATAGCATGATCAACTATATTATCCGAGAAGTGACTAACATGTGCCTAAGAGTGGTTGTGAGGTTGCAACAAGTCTAAAAACTTACCAACAATACTACAACGAAAACATTAGAACAAAACATAAACTTAAAATACTATAAGAGTATTTTGTGTTACTATAAATTACTTATGTGCTTATTTCTTATACCCCTTTTCTCGCGTAGATATCATGGTTGGATTCCATATCCCCGGAGTCCCGTACTATCCCAACAACGGCAATGCAGGATGGCTGGGAGAAGAGCCAGAAGATGATCACCCAATCCCTTTGGATGATCACCAAGCTGAAGGCTTTTCTGATGGTTCTGACTCAGAACCCAAAGTCAACAACCTACCCCCAGGAGCTCAAAACCCAAACCCGAACCTTAACCCTCGACCAGCATTTCAAGGTCCCACACCCTTGTGAGCAACAAACTTGAACCGTTGGAGTATTGAGCAAGGTCAGCCCATACCGTATAATGGAGACCGAAGCTTTTACAATCTAAGCGATGGAGGCTCAGCTGATCGAGTCCTACCCATCATGGTCCGTAGGATAGCTCGAAATGTGGAGCAAGGTCGAGCATCTATCGAGCGAGTCATTGAAATTGACGCCAACTCTGGCGTTAACACGGTCCGCATTCGCCAACTCGAGGTAGCTATGGAGAGGACTAGGATAACCAATGAGACTCTGCAGCAACAGCTAGCAGCATCCCAAGCTGAAGTTAGGGAACTTCGGGCTAGACAGTCAATGTCTGAAAGTCGCACGAGAGACATAGAGCGCCGTTTGTCAGGATCAAGGACTCATTCGAGTGGTTCTCGTCGTAGATAAAGCCTACTCAACTTTCTCTTTTGGATATAACTTAGCTATGTAAAACTCTAGTCTAATTTCCTATCTTTGTTAAAACTTGGACATGTTAGGTCATGATTAGGTCGTAGTTCTATCAAAATTTTCCCATCTTGGTTGATGTAAGACCTACTTCTAGGTCATTTTTCCCGAACTTGTTACATCTGTAATTCCAGTATTATTGACAGATATCTAATCTCATGGAAATTATTATCCAAATGCTATCATCTGTTAGTACTAGATCTACATTCAATCATACTATTCAATTGTGTTGTTGGGCTACGGAGAGTTAGTCCATGAGTCACTCTCACCAATTTCTCTATTCTTACCCGTTTTGTCATCTTCGTAAACTTTTAGTTGAAATATGCCTCCGCGCCGATCAACGAGATGCAATCCCCCGGTAACTGCAACACCACCTACTCCTCAAATCGATACGGCAGCTCTAAATGTTGCAGTAGCTGCGGCTGTGGCAACAGCCATGGCTCAATATCATTCTTCCGGTTCCACTGGAGGAGGAACACTTGTTCATTCTACTCACGGTGAAGCCCTTGTGCGCTTGAGAGAGTGCTCCTACAAGGACTTCACCAACTGCAAGCCAAAGTCCTTTAAAGGGACTGGCGGAGTCATTGCCCTCTCGTAATGGTTCGAGAAGACCGAATCGGTTTTCGAAATCTGCTCCTGTCCAGAAGGGAGCAAGGTCAAGTTCGCTGCTTGCACCTTCGAGGAAAAAGCCCTGACATGGTGGAATAGCCATGTCAAGTCACTATCTCTAGTGGTGGCTAATGCTATAGGTTGGGAAGCTCTTAGAGAGCTGATGATTGAGGAATACTGCCCGAGGGGCGAGATCCAGAAATTGGAACAGGAACTATGGAGCCTAACCATGAAGGGCTCCGACATAGTTTCCTATACCACCAGGTTCAGCGAGCTGGTGGCCCTCTGTCCCAACATGGTTCACACAGAGGGAAAGAAAATAGAGAGGTACATATGGGGTCTGGTGCCTCCATTTCAGGGGAATGTTTTAGCTTCAAACCCCACTACATTCGATAGTGCCAAGCGGTTGGCACAGCGGCTCATTGACCATGGGGTTCGTACCCCGACCGTAACAACGACCCTAGCCATCTCAGAACCCTCCAAAGCCGCTGATAACAAGCGGAAATTCTGGGAGGACAAGAAGAAGAACAAGGCTGCCAAAAAGCAGCAGGTCGTGGCAGTTCATGCTGCGATAGCACCTGCCGCTGCTGCTCTGGGAAAGTAGTACGCTGGAAGTTTGCCCAAGTGCAACAAATGCAACTTCCACCACATCGGAGCCTGCCGAGAAATGCAGTGCTCTAACTGCAATAGGAAGGGGCACACTGCCCGTTTCTGCAACGCTCCGGCGAAGCCAATCACCCAAGTCCCCGGCGCTGGTGTGGGCCAAGCTTACTACGGTTGTGGCGAGGCGGGCCACTACAAGAGGAACTGCCCTAAGGCAGGGAACGCCGGCGGAGTGGGAAGAGTTTTGGCTATAGGCCATGAGGAAGCGGTTGCCGACCCCACAGTGGTCACTGGTACGTTTCTCCTCGATAACTCTTATGCATGCATACTGTTTGATAGTGGAGCGGAGAGGAGTTTCGTGAACCAAAAATTTGCTCATTTACTTAAGCAAAAATCACGAGCACTTAAAGAACCGTTCACTGTAGAAATGGCTAATGGAAAGACAGAGAGTACTAGCTGCATATACATAGGGTGTACCCTAACTCTAGATAGTCATTCATTTTCCATCGACCTCATGCCGGTCTCAATTAAAAGCTTCGATGTCATTATTGGCATGGATTGGTTGAGTCTGCATCGTGCCGACATCATGTGTTATGAAAAGGTTGTTCACCTTAATCTGCCGTTTAGCGAAACTCTAGAAATCTACGGCGACAAACCCGGCACTAACCTTCGCCTCATCTCGAGTATTCAAGCCCAGAAATACCTTCGAAAGGAATATCGAGCATTCCTCGCTCATGTTGTCGATGTGAGCCAAGAAGCGAAAGACATTAAGAACATTCCAGTAGTACGTGATTTTCCCGACATATTTCCAGAAGAACTCCTAGGATTACCTCCGCAACGGCAAGTCGAGTTCAGAATCGACTTAGTTCCAGGGGCTACCCCAGTAGCCAAATCGCCATATCGTCTAGCACCTGCAGAGATGCAAGAACTGTCCAGTCAACTTAACGAACCGCTCAGCAAGGGATTTATAAGACCAAGCTTCTCACCCTGGGGAGCTCCAGTCTTGTTCGTCAAGAAGAAAGACGGATCGTTTTGTATGTGCATCGACTACAGGGAGCTCAACAAACTGACCGTCAAAAATCGTTATCCTCTGCCTCGTATTGACGATTTATTTGATCAACTGCAAGGGGCGAACTTCTTTTCAAAAATCGATCTAAGATCCGGATATCACCAACTACGAGTGCTAGGGGAGGATGTTCCGAAAACAGCCTTCCGAACTCGTTATGGACACTACGAATTCGTAGTGATGCCGTTCGGATTAACAAACGCACCCGCAGTATTCATGGATTTAATGAATAGGGTGTGTCGTACTTACTTGGATCAGTTTGTCATCGTCTTCATCGATGACATACTTATCTACTCGTGTAGTAAGGAGGAGCATACTCAACATCTGCGACAGGTTGTAGAAACGTTACGATCGGAGAAGCTCTATGCGAAGTTCTCGAAATGCGAATTTTGGATCCGAAGGGTCGAATTCTTAAGGCACGTGGTTAGCGAAGAGGGAATACACGTGGACCCTTCCAAAATCAAAGCCATTGAGAGCTGGTCAGCACCGAAGACGCCTACCGAAATTCGTCAATTTCTAGGCCTCGCTGGCTACTATCGCAGGTTCATTCAGAACTTCTCCCGAATTGCGAAACCTCTTACAACACTGACCCAGAAGGGCGTGGCCTTTGACTGAGAAGAGAAGCAGGAGAGAGTGTTCCAAACGCTCAAGCGAGCCTTGTGCACCGCACCAATACTATCCCTCCCCGAAGGGATTGAAGACTTCGTTGTCTATTGCGATGCGTCAAATCAAGGGCTTGGCTGTGTTCTGATGCAACGAGGTAAGGTCATCGCTTATGCCTCGAGACAGCTGAAGACACACGAGGTCAACTACACCACTCATGATCTTGAGCTAGGAGCAGTTGTGTTTGCTCTGAAGATCTGGAGACACTACCTGTATGGTACAAAAAGCACTATCTTTACAGACCACAAAAGCCTACAATATATATTCGACCAGAAGGAGCTCAACATGAGACAATGACGGTGGTTCGAGCTACTCAGTGATTACGAATGCGAAATTCGTTATCATTCGGGTAAAGCCAACGTAGTAGCTGACGCCTAAGCGGAAAGAATACTCTGGTCGTAGAGTCAAATCATTGACTATGACTATCCATTCACACTTGTCTATGCAAATTAAGGAAGCTCAGCTCGACGCTTTAAAACCTGAAAATGTGGCAAGTGAATCCCTTCGAGGGATGGATAAGAACTTGGAAGTCAAAGGTGGCGGAGCCTTATATTTCATGGATCGGAACTGGACACCGAAACACGGTGGTTTCAGAGACTTGGTATGACCGAGGCGCATAACACTCGTTATTCCGTCCACCCAGGTTCAGATAAGATGTATCCGGATCTTAAAAAGCTATACCGGTGGCCTAACATGAAAGCAGAGATTGCTACCTTCGTAAGTAAATGCCTTACTTGCGCCAAGGTCAAGGTCGAATACCAGAAACCCTCAGTTCTTCTACAACAGCCGGAGATACCAGAATGGAAGTGGGAGCGGATCACTATGGACTTCATAACCAAGCTGCCCAAGACAACGGGTGGACTTGATACCATATGGGTCATCGTCGACAGATTGACCAAGTCCGCACACTTCCTGCCTATCAAAGAAAGAGACAAGATGGAGAAGCTTACATGAACCTACATACAGGAGATTATACAACTGCACGGTGTTCCCATATCCATTATCTCGGACAGAGATAGTAGATTCACTTCGAGGTTCTGGCAGTCGCTACAAAGTTCCCTAGGAACTAGGCTGGACATGAGTACAGCCTATCATCCACAAACCGACGAACAAAGTGAGAGGACTATCCAAACCTTGGAAGATATGTTGCGAGCATGTGTGATCGACTTTGGGAAAGCATGGGATACTCATTTACCCCTTGTCGAATTTTCCTACAACAACAGTTATCACACGAGCATAAAGGCTGCTCCATTCGAGGCCCTCTATGGCCGAAAGTGCAGATCCCCTCTGTGCTGGGCTGAAGTGGGTGACACACAGTTAGCTAAAGGACGAGTTCCTGAAAGTGCTCTCACAGGTCCGGAAATCATTCGGGAAACGACAGAGAAGATCGTTCAGATTCATGAACGATTGAAAGCCTCTAGAGACCGACAGAAAAGCTACGCAGATAAACGAAGGAAACCGTTGGAATTCCAGGTGGGCAACCGTGTTCTATTGAAGATCTCACCCTGGAAAGGCTTGATACGCTTCGGAAAGCGTGGAAGCTAAATCCAAGATACATAGGGCCTTTCGAGATTCTCGCGAGAATCGGCCCTGTAGCTTACAAACTCAATCTACCTAGTGAACTCAATAATGTACATCCTACTTTCCACGTATCGAACTTGAAAAAGTGTCTGTCCGACGAGACTCTTGTGATCTCACTCGATGAGATCGAAATCAACGAGAGCCTCAACTTCGTGGAAGAACCAGTAGAGATCATGGACAGAGAGGTCAAGCAAACGAAACAAAGTCGTATCCCGATAGTGAAGGTTCGCTGGAATGCCAAGCGAGGACCTGAATTCACTTGGGAGCGTGAGGATCAAATGAAACTGAAATATCCTCATCTTTTTACTTAGTTATTAGTAACTACTTATTTTCTTAAACTCTAAATTTCGGGACGAAATTCCTTCTAACGGGGGGATGATGTGACAATCCGAAATTTCTAGCTTGTATAAACATTCAAATTTATCAGAGTTAGTCTTGATTGTTAAATTTTAGCCCTATTTGGAGGCTATTCGAGTATTCTAAACTTACTACATCAAAGGAATCAGTGTTAGGATGAATTGGTTGAAGTTCTAGTCATGAAGCAAACCGAAAACCTCCTCAAAAAGGAGTTTTCGGTCAAGACCTTAGAGTTTTCGGTCAAGGTGACCGAAAACCCCATCCTACATATATATTTCATGATCATTTGGATCATTCTTTCCTTTTCAAAGCTAGAAACATCCATTCTCTCTCAAGTATCATCGAGTTCTTCACTTTAATCTTCAAAATTGTAAGAATTCTTTCCATTTGATTTGTTATTACAAAGCTTTATCTAGTACAACCCTTTGATTTCATCCATTAACTTCATCTTTTGGGTTTGATCTTCAAGAACACCAAGAACACACACTAGTGTTTCGGTCCAAAATCAACTCTATTAGCCTCTAAATCGTAAGTATTACTTCCTTATACTTGTTATCTAGTTGAAACTCTTGATTTAGGGCCTTGAAATCGTCATTATCCAAGAACAAAAGGTGTTTTCGGTCTAGTGCATCTCCTTAGACCGAAAACCCTTATGAAGGGTGCAAAATGACTTTAAGGCTTTCCAAATACTAAGTATTGAGTCTAGAACACTTCATTGATTGTGGAAAGCCCTTAAAAATCACCAAACATCATGAGTTTTTGGCCAACCATTTGGACCGAAAACCTCTTTGGACCGAAAACCATATGGACCGAAAACTCCCTTAAGTGGCTTTACAACCTTTAGATGCAACCCTTGGTACTTCTAGCACTTGAATCAAAGTGTTTTCCATGTCCTAGGATGTCTTAACTTGGTTAATTAGTTGGTAAATGACTAATTGGATACATATATGTGTTATTATATGTTAAATAGGATCCGTGTGTGTGCTCAAGTCTTCACTTGACACTTAGCATCCTATACCATCCGTTCATCCAAACCACTCACTTCGGGTGAGTTCATACCCCTTAATCAACCTTTTAAATGATTTTGAATGCTTTTAGGGGGGGATACAAGTTGAACTATTATAGTTATTATATCAATCACAGGTGATTAATAACTACCAAACAAGTGGATTTCTTACTTTTCAAACTATGTTATCAATCAAACTACTTCAAACTGTTTTGCAAACTCTTTTACATGTTAAATACTTTCTATTCAAACTCTTTTAAACTTATACTTTGTCAAATATGTATCTATATAGATATAGTTATATAAGTAGGATTGAAAGGACTTAGGACTGATAGCTCGCCTTGCTTCCTGTTCCTTGTTTGGTTGTGGACTTAGGGTATCGGTTATTTGTCTGAAGGTCGTTTGAATCCTAGTTATATATTATGCATATGTATATAGATATAAAAGTTACTTCTTTCATTTCAATACCTTTGGGTAGCAAAGGTATACAAACATGTTCATACATGAAAACAACATTACTAGTAAACTATAATAGGTATAGTTTAGAAAGTTACTAATACTATTACTAGAACAATGAAACATACAATGAGTCAGTTCATACATACATACTAGACAGAGAGAGAGAACATACAATACAGCTAGTACATACTATACATTATACAAGAAAACATACTATTATGAGAAACAGAGAGAACATACATACATACTAGACAGAGAGAGAACATACAATACATCTAGTACATACAATACATATACAAGAACATTACAACAGTTATGTGAGCCACGTAACGGGGCATGGCATCACCTGTCATGGCTCGTTTTGTATCCAGAGTCTCCTAGAAGGAGAGCGTTGAATTTGTGTATAGATATATACTGGATTGACTATCCTACACCTTGCTGCTCGCTACAGTGGGACTTGCTTGTCTACGGGTGCCAAATGTCATTTCTTCCGACATCTTTCATCGTCGTGTTTTTAGTCGGTAGTATGGTACAGGCATATCACATGTTACTTTAAATAACAAATGGTTTAAGGTAATTAGTACAGAAGTAGTTACTTAATACAACACTACAGTACTTTATTATTTCCCCATTGCATTCACTTTGTGACCTTCACACAATGAACGGTAATGTAAAAGCTATATTTTTGGTTAATGATAGTCATATTTGGGAAAATACACACTTTTACAAGAAACAAACATACATTTCATTTGATGCCTTGGTAGAAGGCTACGTTTAGTAGAAAATATAGGATTTTCTAGGAGATACAAACATATACAAACATTTACTGTGACAACCCAAAATTTCTATTATGTACAACATTTCAATTCAATAGAAGTCAGAACAGTTTCCGCTAACTTTCAAGCTTTTTGGAATAAGTTCGAGTCTTTTTAAGTTAGTACTTCAGGAGATACCAGGAGAGAGGATGCTCTAGGGTTTATTGTACAACAATAAAGTCCCAAAGCTCCAAGAGTTTGGAGTTTACGGCCTAAACAAAGGTGTTTACGGTCGTAAACCCTAAATTAGGGGTATATATATGACACTTAGTCATTATTTACCATTTTTCACAAATTCAAGATCCAAACTCAATTCTCTCTCAAGTATCATCCAACAATTCTTCAAGATCTTCAACTTGTAAGTGTTTCTAGCCCTATTAAGTTGATATATTGCTTAATCTAGTGATTTAACACACTTCCATCCGTGAAATCATTCCAAAAGGTTAGATCTTCAAGTTTCACCAAGAACACACACTAGTGTTCTTGGACTTTTAGCACCTTTTCAAGCCTCTATCTTGTAAGTACTTCTATCCTAGAGTATAATAAGGCTTGTTACACTTCTATACATCAAGAAAACACCAAGGAAACCAAGGATCAAAGGTGTTTATGGTCCAAGAACACCTTGGACCGTAAACCCTAAAAAGGGTGCCAAAGTGTGCTCTAGTCCCTTCTAAGCCTTGGAAACTTGCATAGATCCCTTCCCTAATGAGTTAAGTACATGAAAACATCAAAAGACCATAAACCATTTGGGTTTACGGCCGTAAACCCAAAGGCAAATGGTCCAGGGACCGTAAACTCCATTTAGGAGTGAAATGGTGCCCTAATCACTTCCATAGGCTTATACTTCAAGTGGAAATGCTTCTAAGGACTTGTAGAACTTCAAAACAACTCATGGTCAAAGAAGCATGAGTTTACGGCCGTAAACTAATGGGTTTACGATCGTAAACTCAATGAGTTATGGTCACAAAACCGTAAACTCATATAAAGGGTTCCCTTGAACCCTAAACTCAATAGCAATGTCCTACAACATTTAGATGCAATCCTTAGCACTTATAACACTTATATAAGGTGTTTTTCATGCCCTAGGATGTCTTAACTTTGTTAATTAGTTGTTTAAAGACTAATTGGATACATATATGTGTTATTATATGTTAACTAGGATCATTGTGTGTGTACAAGTCTTCACTTGACACCTAGCAATCCTATATCATCAGTTCATCCAAACCACTCACTACAGGTGAGTCCATACCCCTTAATTAACCTTTTAAATGTTTTTAAAATGCTTTTATGGGGGGGAATACAAGTTGAATTATTATATTTATTATATCAATCACATGTGATTAATAACTACCAAACAAGTGGATTTCTTACTTTTCAAACTGTGTTACCAAACTGTTTTACTTCAAACTGTTTTACAAACTCCTTTTCATGTCAAATACTTTTACTTAAACTCTTTTAAACTTATATTCTGTTAAATGTGTATCTATATAGATATAGTTATATAAGTAGGATTGAAAGGACTTAGGACTGATAGCTCACCTTACTTCATGTTCCTTGTTTGGTTGTGGACTTAGGGTATTAGGGTTATCTGTCCGAAGGTCGTTTGAATCCTAGTTATATATTACGTATAAGTATATAGATACAAAGGTTCCTTCTTTCATTCAGCTCCATACCTTTGGGTAGCAAGGGTATACATACATGTTCATACATTACTAGTAAGCTACTATAGGAGTAGTTTAGGAAGATACTAATACTATTACTAGAACAATGAAACATACAAAGAGTCAGTTCATACATGAAACAATACCATACAGAGTAGATAACAAACAATACCATACATAGTAGATAACAAACAATACCATACAGAGTAGATAACAAACAATACCATACAGAGAAAGAGATAACAAACAATACCATACAGAGAAAGAGATAACAAACAATACCATACAGAGAGAACATACAGGCTAGACAGAGGTAGAACATACAATACAGCTAGCATATTCATTACACATACATTATTACAGTTATGTGAGCCACCTAACGGGGCATGGCACTACCTGCCATGACCGTTTTTGTATCCATAATCTCCTTAAATGGGGAGCAGGATACAGGCCGATCACATGGTACTTTAAATAACAATTGGTTTAAAGTAGTTAGTACAGCAGTAGTTACTTAATACAACACTACAGTACTATATCATTTTCCCATTACATTTACTTTGTGTTATTCACACAATAAACAATAATGTAAAAACTATATTTTTGGTTAATGATAGTCGGATTTGGGAAAATACACACTCTTACAAGAGACACACACACAGATACTAGATGCCTTGGTAGAAGGCTACTTTTAGTAGGAAACATAGGGTTTTCTAGGAGAGTTCAAACAATTACAAACTTATACAATTACAAACTTACAAAACACTTTCATACAACTACAGAAACTAATATACTTATGATCTCACCAGCTTTAAAGCTGATAAACTCTTTCAAAATAACTTGTATTCTCAGGTCGCCAGTAGACAGGTACCGGAGCCAGGTTTTTGCGAAGATGGAGCTTGTTCAAGACTCATCTTTATTTTGATGTATATTATTTTTGGTGTCTATATAACTTGACAGAACCCACTTGTATGAAATTATATTATTAATGCAATGCATGATGTTGTTTCTTGTTTACTACTTTGCATTGTTGTGATACTGTACATGACGTCCTACACCCCCGAACAATTCCGCCGTTCCGGTTTTGGGGTGTGACAGATTGGTATCAGAGCATTGTTTATAGTGAATCGAGTGTATCAACCCATAAAAGATATACGAACTATAAACACAAGCGGGATTAAAATACTCTGACAAAGAGTTTATACTTTTAAATAATAAAATATTTAACCAAGTATACATACCTGCATTCATACTAAAATCAGTGTCACTAGGACAGAACAAAAGTATTACGATTGTTGGACAGCACAAGTAGAGTTAGAGACATATGGTCAACCCTGAGAAGATGTAGCCTGATCAACTACATTATCCAAGGAGTGATTAGCATGTGCCTAAGTGTGGTTGTGAGGTTGCAACAAGTCTAAAAACTTACCAACACTTCTACAACGAGAACAGTAGAACAGAACATAAACTTAAAATACTATAGGAGTATTTTGTGTTACTATTAATTACTTACCTGAGAACTAAAGGTCTTTATTAAGTATGTCAATAGTTGCGGAGTGGATACGCTAAGGTTATATGTGTCTAGGATATCATAGACTTAGAATCTGTGATCTTTGCTTTACTTCCTGTTCCTTGTTTGGTTGTGGGCTTAGAGTTAGGATCACTTATTCGAAGGTCTATCCTGTCTAGGTTACCTATGACTGGTATGCACTACGCAAATGTTGGAGTAACTGATAAAGATCATCTTATAATTATCTAGTTAGTTCGTCTATTGATTATTTCCTTATCCCTTTTTCTCGCGTAGATATAATGGCTGGATTCCATTTTCCCGGAGACCCGTACTATCCCAACAACGGCAATGTTGGATGGCTTGGAGAAGAGCCAGAAGATGATCACCCAATCCCTTTGGATGATCACGAAGCTGAAGGCTTTTCTGATGGTTCTGACTCGGAGCCAGAAGTCAACAACCAACCCCCAGCTGTCCAAAACCCAAACCCTCGTCCAGCATTTCAAGGACCCACACCTCTGTGGGCCACAAACTTGAATAGGTGGAGTCAGGAACAGGGGCAGCCCATGCCCTACCATGGAGACAGAAGCTTCTACAACCTCACTGAAGGAGGTTCAGCTGACAGGGTCCTACCCATAATGGTCTGTAGGATTGCTCGGAACACCGAGCAAGGTCGAGCAGCTATTGACCGAGTAGTGGAGATTGACGCCAACTCTGGCGTTAACACCGTCCGCATTCGCCAACTTGAGTCTGCTCATGAAAGGACTCAGGTCCGCAATGCAGTTTTACAGAGGGAACTTGCTGAAACCCAAGCTGAAGTCAGGGAACTTCGAGCTCAGCAAGCAAGATCTGATAGGCGCGTGAGAGACATAGAACGCCTTCTGTCGGATTCAAGAACTCACGCTAGTAGTTCTCGTCGCCGATAGAGTCTTATCGACTTCTCTTTTGGATATAACCTAGTTTGTGTAAAAACTCTAGTCTAATTTCCTATCTTTGTAAATCTTAGACCCGTTAAGTCTTGATTTGGTAGTAGTCTGTCAAAATTTTCCATCTTGGTTGATGTAAGACCTACTTCTAGGTCATTTTTCCCGAACTCATTACATCTGTAATCCCAGTATAATTGACAGATATCTAATCTTATGGAAATCAATATCCAATTGCTATCATCTGTTAGTACTAGATCTTCATTCAATCATACTATTCAATCGTGCTATTCACTTGTGCTGTTGGGCTATGGAAAGTTAGTCCATGAGTCATTCTTATCTACTTCCTATTAAATTCTTATCAATATCTTCATCTTTCTAAACTTATAGTTAAAAGATGCCCCCACGTAAATCAACAAGACGCGATCCTCCCGCACCGACACCACCTGCTCCTCAATTCGATACAGCAGCTCTAAATGTTGTTGTAGTTGCGGCTGTGGCTACAGCCATGGCTCAATATCATTCCTCAGGTTCCACTGGAGGAGGAACCCCTGTCCTATCTACTCATGGTGAAATCCCGGTGCGCTTGAGAGAGTGCTCCTATAAGGACTTCACCAACTGCAAGCCCAAGTCTTTCAGAGGGACTGGCAGAGTCATTGCCCTCTCGCAATGGTTCGAGAAAACCGAATCGGTTTTCGAGATCTGCTCCTGCCCAGAAGGGAGCAAGGTCAAGTTCGCTACTTGCACCTTCGAAGACAAAGCCCTGACATGGTGGAATAGCCATGTCAAGTCACTATCTCTAATAGTGGCTAATGCTATGGGATGGGAAACTCTGAGAGATCTAATGATTGAAGAGTACTGCCCGAGGGGCGAGATCCAAAAGTTGGAGGAGGAACTGTGGAGCCTAACCATGAAGGGCTCCGACGTAGTCTCTTATACCGCCAGATTCTGTGAACTGGTGGCCCTCTGTCCCAACATGGTTCATACTGAGGGAAAGAAAATCGAGAGATATATATGGGGGCTGATGCCACCATACCAGGGAAATGTTTTGGCATCACACCCCACTACATTTGATAGTGCCAAGCGATTGGCACAGCGGCTCATAGACCATGGGGTTCGTACCCCGGCCGCAACAACAACCCTGGCCATCTCAGAACCCGCCAGAACCGCTGATTCCAAGCGGAAGTTTTGGGATGACAAGAAAAAGAAGAAGGCTGCCAAAAAGCAGCAGATCGTGGCAGTTCATGCTGCAATAGCACCTGCCGCTGCTGCTCCAGTAAGGCAATACGCCGGAAGTTTGCCCAAGTGCAACAAGTGCAACTTCCACCACACAGGAGCCTGCCGGGAAATGCAGTGCTCGAACTGCAATAGGAAGGGGCACACCGCCCGTTTCTGTAAAGCTCCGGCGAGACCACTCAACCAAGTCCCCGGCGCTGGTGTAGGTCAGGCTTGCTATAATTGTGGCGACGTGGGCCACTACAAGAGGGACTGCCCAAAGGCAGGGAATTCTGGTAGAGTTGGAAGAGTTCTGGCCATAGGCCACGAGGAAGCGGTTGCCGACCCCACAGTGGTCACTGGTACGTTTCTCCTCCATAACTCATATGCATGTATACTATTTGATAGTGGAGCGGAGAGGAGCTTCGTGAACCAAAGATTTGCTCATTTACTTAAGCAAAAATCACGCGCACTCAAAGAATCGTTCACTGTAGAAATGGCTAATGGAAAGACAGAGAGCACTAACAGTATATTCATAGGGTGTACCCTAACTTTAGATAGCCATTCATTTTCGATCGATCTCATGCCGGTATCTATTAAAAGTTTCCACGTCATCATCGGCATGGATTGGTTGAGTCTTCATCGTGCCGACATCATGTGTTATGAAAAGGCTGTCCACCTTAATCTGTCGCCTGGCGAAACTCTAGTAGTATATGGCGACAAACCCGGCACGAACCTCCGTATCATCTCGAGCATTCAAGCTCAGAAATTCTTGCAAAAGGAATGTCGCGCATTCCTTGCTCATGTGATCGATGTGAGCCAAGAAACGAAAGACATTCAGAACATTCCAATGGTACGCGACTTTCCCGACATCTTTCTAGAAGAACTCCCAGGATTACCTCCGCAACGACAAGTCGAGTTCAGAATCGACTTAGTTCCAGGGGCTACCCCTGTAGCCAAATCGCCCTATCGTCTAGCACCTGCAGAGATGCAAGAACTGTCCTGTCAACTTAACGAACTGCTCAGCAAGGGCTTTATAAGACCAAGCTTCTCACCTTGGGGAGCTCCACTCTTGTTCATCAAGAAGAAAGACGGATCGTTTCGTATGTGCATCGACTACAGGGAGCTCAACAAACTGACCCTCAAAAATCGTTATCCCTTGCCTCGTATCGACGATTTATTTGACCAACTTCAAGGGAGAATTTCTTTTCAAAAATCGACTTAAGATCTGGATATTACCAACTACGAGTGCTAGGGGAGGATGTTCCGAAGACAGCCTTCCGAACTCGTTATGGGCACTACGAATTCGTAGTGATGCCGTTTGGATTAACAAACGTGCCCGCAGTATTCATGGATTTAATGAATAGGGCGTGTCGTCCTTACTTGGATCAGTTCGTCATCGTCTTCATCGATGACATACTTATCTACTCTCGTAGTAAGGAGGAGCATAGTCAACATCTGCAACAAATCTTAGAAACTCTACGTTCGGAGAAGCTCTATGCGAAGTTCTCGAAATGCGAATTTTGGATCCGACGAGTCGAATTCTTAGGGCACGTGGTTAGCGAAGAGGGAATACACGTGGACCCTTCCAAAATTAAAGCCATTGAGAGTTGGTCAGCACCGAAGACGCCTACAGAAATTCGTCAATTTCTAGGCCTCGCTGGCTACTACCGCAGGTTCATTCAGAACTTCTCCCGCATAGCGAAACCTCTTACAACACTGACCCAGAAAGGCGTGGCCTTTGACTGGGAAGAGAAGCAGGAGAGATCGTTCCAAACGCTCAAACGAGCCTTGTGCACCGCACCAATACTATCCCTCCCCGAAGGGATAGAAGACTTCGTCGTCTATTGCGATGCGTCAAATCAAGGACTCAGATGTGTTCTGATGCAGCGAGGTAAGGTCATTGCCTATGCCTCGAGACAGCTGAAGACACACGAGGTCAACTACACTACCCACGATCTGGAACTAGGAGCAGTTGTGTTTGCTCTGAAGATCTGGAGACACTACCTGTATGGTACAAAAAGCACAATCTTTACAGATCACAAAAGCCTACAACATATATTCGACCAGAAGGAGCTCAACATGAGATAACGACGGTGGGCCGAGCTACTCAGTGATTACGAATGCGAAATTCGTTATCATCCGGGTAAAGCCAATGTAGTAGTTGACGCCCTAAGTCGGAAAGAATATTCCGGTCGTAGAGTCAAGTCATTGACTATGACTATCCATTCACACTTGTCCACACAAATTAAGGAGGCTCAGCTCGACGCTTTGAAACCTGAAAATGTGGCAGGTGAATCCCTGAGAGGAATGGATAAGAACTTGGAGGTTAAGGGTGGCGGAGCTTATTATCTCATGGATCGGATCTGGACCCCGAAAGTTGGTGGTTTCAGAGACTTGGTCATGAACGAGGCGCACAACACTCATTATTCCGTCCACCCAGGTTCAGATAAGATGTATCTGGATCTTAAAAAGTTATACTGGTGGCCTAACATGAAAGCAGAGATTGCTACCTTCGTAAGTAAATGCCTTACTTGCGCCAAGGTCAAGGTGGAATACCAGAAACCCTCAGGTCTACTACAACAGCCAGAGATATCGGAATGGAAGTGGGAGCGGATCACTATGGATTTCATAACCAAGTTGCCCAAGACAACGGGTGGACTTGATACCATATGGGTCATCGTCGACAGATTGACCAAGTCCGCACACTTCCTGCCTATCAAAGAAACAGACAAGATGGAGAAGCTTACAAGAACTTACATTAGGGAGATCGTACGACTGCATGGTGTTCCGATATCCATTATCTCGGACAGATATAGTAGATTCACTTCGAGGTTCTGGCAGTCGCTATAAAGTTCCCTAGGAACTAGGCTGGACATGAGTACAGCCTACCATCCGCAGACAGACGGGCAAAGTGAGAGGACTATCCAAACCTTGGAAGATATGCTGCGAGCCTGTGTGATCGACTTTGGGAAAGCATGGGATACTCATTTACCCCTTGTCGAATTTTCCTACAACAACAGTTATCACACAAGCATAAACGCTACTCCATTCGAGGCCCTCTATGGCCGCAAGTGCAGGTCCCCTCTGTGCTGGGCTGAGGTGGGTGATACCCAGTTAGCTAAAGGACGAGTTCCTGAAAGCACTCTCACAGGTCCGGAGATCATTCGGTAAATGACAGAGAAGATCGTTCAAATTCATGGACGATTGAAAGCCTCTAGAGACCGACAGAAAAGCTACGCTGATAAACGAAGGAAATCGTTGGAATTCCAGGTGGGCGACCGTGTTCTATTGAAGGTCTCACCCTGGAAGGGCTTGATACGCTTCGGAAAGCGTGGAAAGCTAAATCCAAGGTACATAGGGCCTTTTGAGATTCTCGCAAGAATCGGCCCTGTAGCTTACAAACTTAACTTACCGCGCGAGCTCAGTAACGTACATTCTACATTCCACGTCTCGAACTTGAAAAAGTGTCTGTCCGACGAGACTCTTGTAATCCCACTCGACGAGATCGAGATCAATGAGAGCCTCAACTTTATGGAAGAACCAGTAGAGATCATGGACCGGGAGGTCAAGCAAATGAAGCAAAGCCGTATCCCGATAGTGAAGGTTCGCTGGAACGCCAAGCGAGGACCTGAATTCACTTGGGAGCGAGAGGATCAGATGAAACTGAAATATCCTCTTCTTTTTACTTAGTTATTTGTAACTACTTATTTGCTTAAACTCTAATTTCGGGACGAAATTCCTTATAAGGGGGGGATGATGTGACAACCCGAAATTTCTATTTTGTACAACATTTCAATTCAATAGAAGTCAGAACAGTTTCTGCTAACTTTCAAGCTTTTTGGAATAAGTTCGAGTCTTTTTAAGTTAGTACTTCAGGAGATACCAGGAGAGAGGATGCTCTAGGGTTTATTGTGCAACAATAAAGTCCCAAAGCTCCAAGATTTTGGAGTTTACGGCCTAAACAAAGGTGTTTACGGCCGAAAACCCTAAAGTGGGGGTATATATATGACCCTTAGTCATTATTTACCATTTTTCACAAATTCAAGATCCAAACTCAATTCTCTCTCAAGTATCATCCAACAATTCTTCAAGATCTTCAACTTGTAAGTGTTTCTAGCCCTATTAAGTTGATATATTGCTTAATCTAGTGATTTAACACACTTCCATCCGTGAAATCATTCCAAAAGGTTAGATCTTCAAGTTTCACCAAGAACACCAAGAACACACACTAGTGTTCTTGGACTTTTAGCACCTTTTCAAGCCTCTATCTTGTAAGTACTTCTATCCTAGAGTATAATAAGGCTTGTTACACTTCTATACATCAAGAAAACACCAAGGAAACCAAGGATCAAAGGTGTTTACGGTCCAAGAACACCTTGGACCGTAAACCCTAAAAAGGGTGCCAAAGTGTGCTCTAGTCCCTTCTAAGCCTTGGAAACTTGCATAGATCCCTTCCCTAATGAGTTAAGTACATTAAAACATCAAAAGACCATAAACCATTTGGGTTTACGGCCGTAAACCCAAAGGCAAATGGTCCAGGGACCGTAAACTCCATTTAGGAGTGAAATGGTGCCCTAATCACTTCCATAGGCTTATACTTCAAGTGGAAATGCTTCTAAGGACTTGTAGAACTTCAAAACAACTCATGGTCAAAGAAGCATGAGTTTACGGCCGTAAACTCATGGGTTTACGACCGTAAACTCAATGAGTTATGGTCACAAAACCGTAAACTCATATAAAGGGTTCCCTTGAACCCTAAACTCAATAGCAATGTCCTACAACATTTAGATGCAATCCTTAGCACTTATAACACTTATATAATGTGTTTTTCATGCCCTAGGATGTCTTAACTTTGTTAATTAGTTGTTTAAAGACTAATTGGATACATATATGTGTTATTATATGTTAACTAGGATCATTGTGTGTGTACAAGTCTTCACTTGACACCTAGCAATCCTATATCATCAGTTCATCCAAACCACTCACTACAGGTGAGTGCATACCCCTTAATTAACCTTTTAAATGTTTTTAAAATGCTTTTATGGGGGGGAATACAAGTTGAATTATTATAGTTATTATATCAATCACATGTGATTAATAACTACCAAACAAGTGGATTTCTTACTTTTCAAACTGTGTTACCAAACTGTTTTACTTCAAACTGTTTTACAAACTCCTTTTCATGTCAAATACTTTTACTTAAACTATTTTAAACTTATATTCTGTTAAATGTGTATCTATATAGATATAGTTATATAAGTAGGATTGAAAGGACTTAGGACTGATAGCTCACCTTACTTCCTCTTCCTTGTTTGGTTGTAGACTTAGGGTATTAGGGTTATCTGTCCGAAGGTCGTTTGAATCCTAGTTATATATTATGTATAAGTATATAGATACAAAGGTTCCTTCTTTCATTCAGCTCCATACCTTTGGGTAGCAAGGGTATACATACATGTTCATACATTACTAGTAAGCTACTATAGGAGTAGTTTAGGAAGATACTAATACTATTACTAGAACAATGAAACATACAAAGAGTCAGTTCATACATGAAACAATACCATACAGAGTAGATAACAAACAATACCATACATAGTAGATAACAAACAATACCATACAGAGTAGATAACAAACAATACCATACAGAGAAAGAGATAACAAACAATACCATACAGAGAAAGAGATAACAAACAATACCATACAGAGAGAAAATACAGGCTAAACAGAGGTAGAACATACAATACAACTAGCACATTCATTACATATACATTATTACAGTTATGTGAGCCACCTAACGGGGCATGGCACTACCTGCCATGACCGTTTTTGTATCCAGAATCTCCTTAAATGGGGAGCGTATGAGTTTGTGTATAGATCTATACTGGATTGACTATCCTACACCTTGCTGCTCGCTACAGTGGGACTTGCAAGTCTATGGGTGCCAAACGTCATTTCTTACGACGTCTTACATCGTCGTTTTTCTATTGAGTCGGTAGCAGGATACAGGCCGATCACATGGTACTTTAAATAACAATTGGTTTAAAGTAGTTAGTACAGCAGTAGTTACTTAATACAACACTACAGTACTATATCATTTTCCCATTACATTTACTTTGTGTTATTCACACAATAAACAATAATGTAAAAACTATATTTTTGGTTAATGATAGTCGGATTTGGGAAAATACACACTCTTACAAGAGACACACACACAGATACTAGATGCCTTGGTAGAAGGCTACTTTTAGTAGGAAACATAGGGTTTTCTAGGAGAGTTCAAACAATTACAAACTTTTACAAACTTATACAATTACAAACTTACAAAACACTTTCATACAACTACAGACACTAATATACTTATGATCTCACCAGCTTTAAAGCTGATAAACTCTTTCAAAATAACTTGTATTCTCATGTCACCAGTAGACAGGTACCGGAGCCAGGTTTTTGCGAAGATGGAGCTCGTTCAAGACTCATCTTTATTTTGATGTATATTATTTTTGGTGTCTATATAACTTGACAGAACACACTTGTATGAAATTATATTATTAATGCAATGGATGATGTTGTTGCTTGTTTACTACTTTGCATTGTTGTGATACTGTACATGACGTCCTACACCCCCGAACGATTCCGCCGTTCCGGTTTTGGGGTGTGACATTTACAAACATTTACAAACTTATACATCAAGTACATACAAACACTTTCATACAAACAATGACACTAAAATACTTATGAACTCACCAGCATTAAAGCTTATCAACTCTTTCAAAATAACTTGTATTCTCAGGTCATCAGTAGACAGGTACCGATGCCAGGCTTTTGAGAAGATGGAGCACATTCAAGACTCATCTCATATTTTGATTTACTTTTTGGTGTCTATTAAACTTTACAGAACACACTTGTATTAAATTATATTATTAATGCAATGGATGATGTTGTTTCTTGTTTACTACTATGCATTGTTGTGATACTGTACATGACGTCCTCCACCCCTGAACGTTTCCGCCATTCCGGTTTGGGGTGTGACAGCATCCTTCCTTAGTCTGGACTCTAGTTAAGCTCCAAATCATCCATTAACGCATCCCGAACTCGCGTAATCATCATGTGCTCCAAATTACCTGAAAAATCGTAACAAACGTGAGCAGTACGGGCATTCTACAAAATAATCATGAAACACACAATACATAATAATAATCAGGAGTTAGTTAGCATTTTATGACAAAATACCGAGGAAATCGTGCTAAAAGAAGCATATAAAATGCATCTAACAGATAATCTTCATCGATGATATCTTGGTTTACTCCAAGACTCAAGAGCAGCACGAGGAGCACCTGAGGGAGGTGCTGGAGACACTGAGGAGGGAGAGACTTTTCATAAAGTTCTCTAAGTGCGAGTTCTGGTTACGCGAGGTGCAGTTTCTGGGGCACCTTGTCAACCAGAAGGGTATTCTGGTCGATCCGGTCAAGGTAGAGGCCGTGATGCAGTGGCAGGTTCCGAGGTCTCTGTGACATCCCCTAATTTCTCGGCCAGAAAAGACCGATTTAATTTATGCTTTTTAAAATAAAATCAGAGAAATCTTTTTAAAAGATGTTGCGGAATTGGTCCCCAATACAAAATATAATAAAAGTTTGTCAAAACCTTTCTTTAAGAAATATATAATTTCATTTCATATCAAAACCTCGGGATGTCATGTTCCGATACAGATCAAAAGCATAAACAAGACATTATAAGCCTTTCAACAGTTATTTACAACTATTGGCCTATAATCCAAAAATCTCTCATCGTCCTCCGACTATGCTCGGGGTCCACTACCTGTAACATAAAAAGCTGAGTGGGTCAGGCTTGGGAGCCTGGTGAGCATATAGGGTTTTCAACCCACAGTAATAATAAACTTATTAAGTTCACCAATCAACAATAACCCTGATTACCCGTTCCCGTTATCCTCACTTTACGTCCCTAAACACTTTTCACAAGGGACCTAGCCTAAAGAATATCATCGGGATGGACACTACTGCTAAGGGGTTTCCTCATCCATACATGTCCTAAAGGCAACCATGAGGGGGATGGAGTACAGCGAATAAACACCCAAGTTCATTAACACCTACAGGTTGCGGGCCTGCTAATGTTTCCCACTGGACTGTCTAGAAAGTCCGTGGTCGTCATCCAAACTCCGCTAGATGACTGAATCTCAAATCACATCGAGACCTCTCATCACTTTATTTAATCACACACCAACTATCTACCCATGTTCTACCCAACATATTTGTAGATAAAAATATATATACAGTTTAAAACTTATATAAAACATCAACACAACAGTCACCTCAAATAAACAATTAATATATTTACACATAACACGTATTTTAAGGTAAATACTTCATATCTATGTGTAAAATGAAAGTGACTATACAGTCACTTGTTTTGATGAAAATGGGGCAGCAATTCGTTTCCTAAAACGTTCGTTTCTAATAAAACCCGGAGTTTTATTCAAAAACCGGGCTCTATGAGCATCGGGCTTCGAAACCGAAAAGATAAATTTTTCGGGCTTCTCGGGCTCTTCGTGGCGTATTCCGGGGGTTATAATCGATATCGGGGCTTTGGGGAATGTTAAGATGAAGAAAATATGAAGAAAGGGGTGAAAGATGGTGAAATCCCAAAAGTACCCGAGAAGGCTCGCATGACCCTTCTATTTATAGGGGGTCCGAAGTCGGTTCAGAAGGGGAGAGTCATCAGGCGAGGACACGCGGCAGCAGGGCGAGGAATAGGACACGAGGAATAGGACACGCGTCGGACTACTAGTGGACCCCTTCGGATGACTCAGCAGCTCGGACACGTGGCTCGCATGACTCACCAATTTCGGACACGTGGCACGATCTAAGCGAGGGTGACGTGGCAAAAACGTGACTATGCGAATTTTCTCGATTTTTGTGCAAAAACTTCTAAAATCCATAACTTTCGCATACGAGCTCCGTTTTTGACGTTCTTTATATGCACGCGTAGGTAAAATTACGCTCTACAACTTTTGTTGAGACTTCGTTGGCTAATTTTGACTTTAATTTTTATATTATTAGTTTTAACAGATCGGGACAGGAAATCCGTTAAAAATTCATAACTTCTTCATCCGACGTCCGTTTTCGTCAGACTTTTTACCGTTGAGCTACTAATGACGAGACCTTCAATTCTCGTTTAGGTCGTGTCGGCTAAAAATCACTCGATCTAAAATTCGAGTTTTTAGTTGTCTACTGCTAAGCTGAAACTTCGAAAAATCATAACTTCCTCATACGAAGTCAGATTTGGGCGTTCTTTTTATACCTACTCTCGGTTTAACGAACACTACGAGTTTCGTTTAGATCACTAAGGCCAAAAAGTAGTTTATCGAAAACTCACTTTTTACGACATTCGGCCCCATGCCGGTTTGTCGCGAAACTTCAACAGGTCATAACTTCATCGTTATAACTTGGATTTCGGCATTCTTTATATATCTGTAATCCTTGTCACGCCCACTACAAGTTTCTTAATAGATATCGGCTTTATCTAAAATTTAATTTTTGACGCTCGTTTTTTTATTCTTAATTAATTAAACCCTAATAATTAAGCATAAAACACATAATTCACATAATATTCACATAATCCCTTTTCATTTCTTCAAAATGAGTTACAAAGGTTAACCTAGACTATAATGTCGATATTAATGCCTAGCCTAGAAACACGGGCATTAGAATTCTCTCCCCCTTAGGATGATTCCGTCCTCGGAATCACACATCAGCAAACAAATGCAGATAGCGACTCATCATGTCACTCTCCGTTTCCCAAGTGAGATTTGGCCCATTCGTATGTTTCCAACGCACAAGCACTAAATCGATCATCTTGCGCCGCAACTTCTTAGTCTTACGGTCAACGATTGCCTCAGGTTCTTCGATTAACCTCTTGTTTTCATCCAACCTTAACTCAGAAATGGGAATTATGTCGGGCACATATCCCGTGAACTTTCTCAAATAACACACATGAAAGGTGTTATGAATACCCTCCAGTTCTTCCGCTAATTCTAGCTTGTAAGCTTGATTCCCGATCCTCTGAAGAACTTTAAATGGTCCAATAAACCTTGGACTCAACTTTCCTCTTTTACCAAATCTTATAAGTCCCTTCCACGGCGAGACTTTAAGTAAAACCGAATCTCCAACTTCGAAGGATATCAGTTGTCTTTTCTTGTCAGCATAACTCTTTTGTCGATCTTGAGCAGCTAACATCATTTCCCTTATCACTTTCAACTTTTCAGCAGTTTGATGGACTATCTCAGGTCCCATAAACTGCTTCTCCCCAGCTTCCAGCCAACATGACGGCGTTCGACACTTTTCTCCATACAAAGCGTGATAAGGTGACATGTTGATGCTTGAGTGGAAACTATTATTATAGGAAAATTCTACTAGAGGTAAATGTTCATCCCAGTTACCTTGGAATTCTAGGGTACATGCTCTCAGCATATCCTCCAATGTTTGAATCGTTCGTTCGCTCTAACCATCAGTTTGCGGATGGTAAGTTGTACTCAAACACAACTTGGTACCCAATTCCTCTTGTAGACTCCTCCAAAACCTTGAGGTAAAACGGATGTCACGATCGGATACAATCGTTAACGGAACACCGTGTAGCCTCACAATTTCCTTCATATAAGAATTCGCAAGTTTATCCATAGACCATTTCTCGTTAGCGGCTATGAAATGTGCACTCTTAGTGAAGCGATCAACGACCACCCAAATCATGTCGTGACCGTTCCTTGTTCTGGGCAGTTTAGTCACAAAATCCATAGTGATATCTTCCCATTTACCCATGGGTACAGGTAAAGGTTCTAAACTCCCATACGGTTTCTGATGTTGTGCCTTAACCCTAGCACAAGTTACACACTCGGCCACATACTTAGCAACATCGAGCTTCATCGTCGGCCACCAGTAATAGGGTTTTAGGTCCCTATACATTTTCGTACTGCCGGGATGAATCGAGTACATGGTTTTGTGAGCTTCTTCCATCAGAAGACCTCTTACTCCTCCCATCTTAGGTACCCAAATCCTATCTTTGAATACCTTCAATCCTTGACTGTTTGTATCAAACACCGACGTTTTGCCCAAACGTTCCTCCTTCCGGTCAATTTTCTCTAAAGCTTCCTCGTGAGCTTTCTTTATACTTTCCACAATTGTCGAGACGACTTCAATTCTCAATGCTCTTGGCCTTCTCTTTTCAAGATTTACCTTTCGACTGAGAGCATCAGCAACAACATTTGCTTTACCAGGGTGGTAAAGTATCTCACAGTCGTAGTCCTTGAGTAGTTCTAGCCAGCGCCGATGTCTCATGTTCAATTCCTTCTGATTAAAGAGATATTGAAGACTCTTATGATCAGTGAAAAGTTTACACTTAGTACCGTAAAGATAGTACCTCCATATCTTTAAGGCGAATACTACCGCTGCCAACTCCAGATCATGAGTGGGGTAGTTCTTTTCATGCTCTTTCAATTGTCTCGAGGCATACGCGATCACTTTATCCCTTTGGGTCAGAACACATCCTAACCCAACTCTAGAGGCATCACTATAGACTGCGAAGTCATCAACTCCTTCAGGTAACAAAAGAATCGGTGCTTCACACAGTTTCTTCTTTAACTTTTCAAAGGCTTCCTTATGCTTCTCATTCCAAGCATAAGTAGCTCCTTTGTGGGTCAAAGCTGTTAATGGAGTAGCAATCGAAGAAAAGCCTTGGATAAATCTTCGATAATATCCAGCTAATCCTAAAAAGCTTCTAATCTCCGTAGGACTTTTTGGTTGTTCCCACTTCATCACAGCTTCAATCATTGCTGGGTCAACCATTATTCCTTCTTGGTTAACCACATGACCTAAAAATTGGACTTCTTGAATCCAAAATTCACATTTGGAGAATTTGGCATACAGCTTCTCCTTTTTCAAAACTTCCAGCACTTCACGCAGATGCTTCTCATGCTCCTGCTTGCTTTTCGAATAGATCAAGATATCGTCTATGAATACTATCACGGATTTATCAAGGTATGGTTTACAAACCTTGTTCATCAAATCCATGAAAGCTGCTGGGGCATTGGTTAATCCGAATGACAACCAAAAATTCATAGTGTCCATATCTTGTTCTGAACGCGGTCTTCTCGATATCCTGCTCCCTCACCTTTAGTTGATGGTACCCCGACCTAAGATCGATCTTCGAGAAATAGCTCGAACCTTGCAACTGGTCGAACAGGTCATCGATCCTTGGCAACGGATACTTGTTCTTTATCGTCGCTTTATTCAGCTCTCTGTAATCGATGCACATTCTCATGCTCCCGTCTTTCTTCTTTACAAACAACACAGGGGCTCCCCAGGGTGATGAACTAGGTCGAATGAAACCTTTGTCCAATAACTCCTGAAGTTGTGTCATAAGTTCTTTCATTTCGGTTGGCGCTAATCGATACGGTGCTTTTGCTATCGGCGTCATTCCTGGTAACAAGTCGATACGAAACTCCACTTGTCGATCATGGGGCAATCCGGGAAGATCTTCGGGAAAGACTTCCGGATAATCACACACCACCAGAATATTCTGCACCTCCTTCTTCTCCTTCTTAGCATCGATCACGAACGCTAGATATGATGTACATCCCTTGGCCAAACACTTTCTAGCTTTCATTAGGGAAATGATTCCAGAGTTTACTCTGCGTTTGTCTCCATACACCATAAACGACTCTCTCCCTGGCAGATTTACTTTTACTATCTTCTTCCTACATAATATCTCGGCATCATTGGCGCTAAGCCAATCCATTCCTAAAACTATGTCGAATTCATTTAACTCGATAGGCAATAATTCCTCGTGGAACTTATTCCCATCCAAGTCAATGAGGATATTTTTCATACGATGGCTAACAGGTACAAACTTGCCACTAGTAATCTCGACTAATAAGGCATTAACTAGTCTATCTACAGGCAAAGCTAGTTTTCTACCAAATTCATGCGATATAAAGGAGTAATTGGCTCCAGAATCAAACAAAATTTGGGCAGGCAATTCATTTACGAGAAAGGTACCTGAAGCGACATCGACTTCTTCTTTTGCAGCTTCAAGGGTCATCTGAAAGGCTCTCGCCTTCGGCTTTGGTGGTAGATTGGGCTTTGCTGCATCCTTCCTCTTTGGACAGTCTTTAAAAACATGCCCTTCTTCACGGCACTCAAAACATACCCTCTTGTCGGATGGACACATATTGGCATAATGCCCAGTCTTTCCACATTTGTAGCAAGTCACCTCCTCGCTACATTTCCCAGAGTGCTTTTTCTTGCACTTCTCACACCATTTCACTTCACCTCCTCCCCCTCCAAACTTCTTAAACTTAGAAAATTTGCTTTTCTTGTTGGAACCTGAAGTTCCTTCAAATTTTCTCTTTTCACCAACTTCTGCCCTCTCCAGACCCTTCTCTTTGATCTGAACCTCAACATTCTTAGCAGCCCAGATGGCGGCTTTCAAAGTGGTTGCTTGCTTAACCATCGGACCAAAGTCCGATGGTAATCCGAGGGCAAACTTGTTGACCTTAGAGAGTTCAGTTGGAACTAGGTAAGGAACAAGCTTCATCTTTTCAGTAAAACTAGCAGCATATTCAGTAACGCTCATCTTTCCCTTCTTTAAATTCTGGAACTCATTATTAATTTTCAGAAGATCCTACTCAGAGCAGTATTGCAGTTTCAGTTGTAGCACAAAGTCTTCCCAAGACATCTTACTAGCTTCTCCCTTGGGCATCGAATTAGCTAGTAACTTCCACCAGTTCAACACATCGGACTTTAACAGAGGAATTGCAAGTGCGGTCTTTTGTTTGTCGCTGCACTCACAGCTTTCAAACATCGTCTCCATTTCGGAGATCCAATTCATGACTTCCACCGGTGTCGGGCTCCCAGATAGACATGGTGGTTTAGATGCCATGAAATCTTTGTATTTGCACCCGCGTCCATCAACTCCTCCATCCTGGTTGTCTTGTCTAACTATCGGTGGGTTGGCTTGACCAAGAGTCCCACTGTAGTTCCCTCCTACTGATTGCCCTTCATTCAATACGGGCTGTTCAACAGGTATCGTAGTCTCTTCCCTATGCTGTTGTGGTAATCGCCTTGTCTCCTCCATCTGGCGATCTAACATCATCTGCATCATTGCTTGTACCCCAGCCATCGTCATTGGCTCAGGTGCAGCTCCTACAACAGGTACTTGCTCAACTACTTGAGGTTGACGCTGTTGATCCCCGTTTCCGTTGCATTTGCAACTCCACTACGAGTTCTTGCCATTACAATCTATATACCGAATAAGGCGAATTTAGGTGTTTATCCTTGTTAGACATTTCAATTCCCTTATCACTCCAAAACGTTTACATGTTAGTTCTAATCTCGTAATCGTACGGTTAGAATCCTACACACATAAGGTTTCCAGATCCGGTCGGCAACAGACCATAGATCCGAACAAATAATGGCACACATGAAAAACACATAGCATTTAACACATAAGGGTATTTTAGGCATCTTTCCTAAAATAAACTAGTGCTCGTGTCTTAAATATGGTAGACACTCATTTCACAATCATCACTTAGCATTCTAAGTTTAAGTCTAGAAATCCTACAATTTCTTAGTTCGCTTAAACTAATGCTCTGATACCAACTGTGACATCCCCTAATTTCTTGGCCAGAAAAGACCGATTTAATTTATGTTTTTTAAAATAAAATCAGAGAAATCTTTTTAAAAGATGTTGCAGAATTGGTCCCCAATACAAAATATAATAAAAGTTTGTCAAAACCTTTCTTTAAGAAATATATAATTTCATTTCATATCAAAACCTCGGGATGTCATGTTCCGATACAGATCAAAAGCATAAACAAGACATTATAAGCCTTTCAACAGTTATTTACAACTACTGGCCTATAATCCAAAAATTTCTCATCGTCCTCCGACTATGCTCGGGGTCCACTACCTGTAACATAAAAAGCTGAGTGGGTCAGGCTTGGGAGCCTGGTGAGCATATAGGGTTTTCAACCCACAGTAATAATAAACTTATTAAGTTCACCAATCAACAATAACCCTGATTACCCGTTCCCGTTATCCTCACTTTACGTCCCTAAACACTTTTCACAAGGGACCTAGCTTAAAGAATATCATCGGGATGGACACTACTGCTAAGGGGTTTCCTCAGCCATACACGTCCTAAAGGCAACCATGAGGGGGATGGAGTACAACGAATAAACACCCAAGTTCATTAACACCTACAGGTTGCGGGCCTGCTAATGTTTCCCACTGGACTGTCTAGAAAGTCCGTTGTCGTCATCCAAACTCCGCTAGTTTACTTAATCTCAAATCACATCGAGACCTCTCATCACTTTATTTAATCACACACCAACTATCTACATATGTTCTACCCAACATATTTGTAGATAAAAATATATATACAGTTTAAAACTTGTATAAAACATCAACACATCAGTCACCTTAAATAAACAATTAATATATTTACACATAACACGTATTTTAAGGTAAATACTTCATATCTATGTGTAAAATGAAAGTGACTATACACTCACTTGTTTTGATGAAAATGGGGCAGCAATTCGTTTCCTAAAACGTTCATTTCTAATAAAACCGGGAGTTTTATTCAGAAACCGGGCTCTGCGAGCATCGGGCTTCGAAACCGAAACGATAAATTTTTCGGGCTTCTCGGGCTCTTCGTGGCGTATTCCGGGGGTTATAATCGATACCGGGGCTTTGGGGAATGTTAAGATGAAGAAAATATGAAGAAAGGGGTGAAAGATGGTGAAATCCCAAAAGTACCCGAGAAGGCTCGCATGACCCTTCTATTTATAGGGGGTCCGAAGTCGGTTCAGGACGGGAGAGTCATCAGGCGAGGACACGTGGCAGCAGGGCGAGGGTGCACAGCACATGGCTCGCATGTGCGAAGTCTCGGTGGCAGCCGCTGATTGGACCGAGGTCTAGTCCGAGACTTCGGACGTGGCCTCCTTCTGCGAGACTCGGACACGAGGAATAGGACACGCGTCGGACTCCTAGTGGACCCCTTCGGATGACTCAGGAGCTCGGATGACTCAGCAGCTCGGACACGTGGCTCGCATGACTCACCAATTTCTGACACGTGGCACGATCTAAGCGAGGGTGACGTGGCAAAAACGTGACTATGCGAATTTTCTCGATTTTTGTGCAAAAACGTCTAAAATCCATAACTTTCGCATACGAGCTCCGTTTTTTATATTCTTTATACGCACGCGTAGGTAAAATTACGCTCTACAACTTTCGTTTAGACTTCGTCAGCTAATTTTGACTTTAATTTTTATATTATTATTTTTAACAGACCGGGACAGGAAATCCGTTAAAAATTCATAACTTCTTCATCCGACGTCCGTTTTCGTCAGGCTTTTTACCTTTGAGCTACTAATGACGAGACCTTCGATTCTCGCTTAGGTCGTGTTGGCTAAAAATCACTCGATCTAAAATTCGAGTTTTTAGTTGTCTACTGCTAAGCTGAAACTTCGAAAAATCATAACTTCCTCATACGAAGTCAGATTTGGGCGTTGTTTTTATACCTACTCTCGGTTTAACGAACACTACGAGTTTCATTTAGATCACTAAGGCCAAAAAGTAGTTTATCGAAAACTCACTTTTTACGACATTCGGCCCCGTGCTGGTTTGTCGCGAAACTTCGACAGGTCATAACTTCTTCGTTATATCTCGGATTTCGGCATTCTTTATATATCCGTAATCCTTGTCACGCCCACTACAAGTTTCTTAATAGATATCGGCTTTATCTAAAATTTAATTTTTGACGCTCGTTTTTTTATTCTTAATTAATTAAACCCTAATAATTAAGCATAAAACACATAATTCACATAATATTCACATAATCCCTTTTCATTTCTTCAAAATGAGTTACAAAGGTTAACCTAGACTATAATGTCGATATTAATGCCTAGCCTAGAAACACGGGCATTACAGTCTCCATCCGAGATTCAAAGTTTTCTTGGTCTAGCGGGTTACTATCGGAGATTCATCCAGGATTTCTCCGGGATTCCTGTTCCACTGACCCGACTGACCAAGAAGTCGGTGACATTCCGTTGGGGGCCTGAGCAACAGGCAGCTTTCGAGACTCTCAGACAGTGGTTGTGCGAGGAACCGATTCTGACTTTGCCAGAGGGCGTCGATGATTTCGTGGTTTACTGTGACGCTTCGATCAGGGGTATGGGTACAGTGTTGATGCAGCAGGGCCGCGTGATTGCGTACGCGTCGAGGCAGCTGAAGCCTCATGAGGCGAACTATCTGATGCATGATTTGAAGTTGGGGGTTGTGGTTTTCGCCCTCAAGATTTGGCGACACTGCCTCTATGGGGTTCTTTATACCATTTACACGAACCATAAGAGCTTTAGGTACCTGATGGATCAGCCGAATCTGAACATGAGGCAGCGCCGTTGGTTGGACATGGTAAAGGATTATGACTGTGATATCCTTTATCACCCGGGGAAGCCTAATGTGGTGGCCGACGCTCTTAGCCGCAAGGCAGTTGCGGCTGCAATCCTAGACATATGTCTGGGGATGACAGTGATTACTCCATTGCTGGAACGGATTCGGGAGACGCAGGTCGAGGGTATGAAGGAGGAGCGTCGGAAGTGTGAGTGGATCATAAGCCAGGTGGCCTCATTTGATTACGACAACAGTAGGTTATTGACCCTGCATCAAAGGGTTTGGGTTCCTTACTGGGGTGGGATGCGCCAGGTTCTGATGGAGGAGGCCCACAAGTCTAGGTTCTTCATTCATCCCGGGGCGACGAAGATGTGTCGGGATCTACGCCCTGATTATTGGTGGCCCTGCATGAAGCGGGACATATCTTGGTATGTAGAGAGATGCTTGACTTGCAGGAAAGTCAAGGCCGAGCACCAGCAACCTCATGGCAAGATGCAACCGTTGGAGATTCCCTTGTGGAAATGGGAAGACATCACTATGTATTTCATCACAAAGCTTCCCAAGACCGCACGTGGAGTGGATTCTATTTGGGTCATCGTGGATCGGTTGACTAATAGTGCACATTTCATCCCGATCTAGGAGAGTATATCAGCTGAGAAGCTATCCGATATCTACGTTCGCGAGGTAGTGGCACGTCATGGCGTGCCGGTGTCGGTTGTGTCAGACCGGGATGTTCGCTTCACCTCCAGGTTTTGGAAGCGGTTTCATGACGAGATGGGTACTCGTCTTCACTTCAGTACAACCTTTCACCCTCAGACGGATGGGCAGAGTGAGAGGACGATTCAGACTATCGAGGACATGTTGAGCGCATGTGTATTGGATTTCGGCGGTAGTTAGGATACGTATCTTCTATTAGCAGAATTTTCATATAAGAACAGTTATCATGCCATCATAGATCGACCTCCCTTCGAGATGATCTACGGGAGGAAGTATAGGACCCCAATTTGTTGGGGCGAGGTTGGTCAGAGAGTCATGGGGAGTACCGAGGTGGTACTCAAGACTACCGAGATGATCCAGCATGTCCGACAGAAAAGCTATGCCAAAACGCATCGTTCAGACCTAGAGTTTCAGGTAGGGGATATGGTCCTCCTGAAGGTGTCACCTTGGAAAGGTGTCATCCGGTTCAGGAAATGGGGAAAGTTGGGCCCAAGTACATCGGTCCATTCAGGGTTGTGACCCGGGTGGGCCGGGTTGCTTATAGTTTAGATCTTCCAGCAAAGCTCGGTCAGATTCACAGTACCTTTCATGTCTCCCAGTTGCGAAAGTGTTTAGTGGATGATTTCGTAGTTATGTCTTCGGAGGATATTCAGGTGGATGACTGCCTGAATTATATTGAGAGACCGATAGCGATTATCGATCGAAATGAGAAGACCTTGAGGAATAAGGTCGTGGGGTTGGTTAAGGTACAGTGGAAGCACCGAAAGGGATCAAAATGGACATGGGAGCCCGAGGAGGAAATGAGGGAGCATTACCCCGAGTTGTTCGAGGCGACGAACTTCGAGGATGAAGTCTGATTCAAGTGGGGGAGAATTGTAACGCTCAGTCCATGTATTATTTATATTTTGGTCCCTTATATGTTGAATTATTGCTTTTGGACATTGTAATTAGTAAGTTTGAAGGAATGAGGGACTGTTTCTGCCAATTTGGGATTTTGAAGGCGGAGCCCGAATGCGGGGCGTCCCCCTGATGAACGCGTTGCGTTCACGTGCAGAATGCAAACCCTAACTTGTAGGGATTAGGACATATATAAAGAACATTATGTCCCATACCTCAGCCTCCTTATCAGCCTCTCAAACTCAGAAACCCTAGAAAGCCTAACATTCCTCATCTTTGTGTGATTTTGATCTTGTGAAGCCCATTTTGATGGTTTGAAGCTTGGAAGGAGAAAGAAGAAGTTGGTGAAGAAGAACTTGTGTAGCTTGAGCTTAAAGATCTGAGATATCATCATCATCTAGTACTCATTTGAGGTAAAAAGCTCACAACTTGCCTCATGTATGCTTAGATCTATGGTAATGGTGTTTTGGACCTTTTTGGTCCCAAGAATGGATTTTTATGGTCCAAATCCGTTTCTAGACTTAGGGTTTCCACCCTTGGTGCTATTTGAGTCCCTAAGACAGAAAAGTTGCCACCTTGAAGGTCTTAATGGGTTCATGCAAGAGTTATAGCCATCTTTATGGAAGTTTATTGCTATTTCTTGAGATTGGGACTTTTGGGGGCATGCAAAGTCACCAAGTCTGTGACTTCATGAGTCTAGAGGTCCTAGATGGCTTGGATCTACGTTTGGGTAGCATGGCTTAAGCCTTAAGTGCTTAATATGCCTTTTTGAAACCAGCATGCAAACGCGCTGCGTAAGGCTTGGGAACGCGTTGTGTTCCCGTTGGGACTCGCGATCTGAATTGATGAGGAACACACAACATTCCACAAGGGAACGCCCTGCGTTCCTTACGTCAGTGGGCTTCCTTGAGCCATTTCCTTGGACTTTACTTCTATGGACCTTAGTGGATCATCCTTTTGGGCTTTTATTAGACTATATCTTATGTTGGGCTTAAGAGAAGGCCCATTTGAGGAGTTGGGCCCAATTTAGAAATTTGGGTCATTGGTGGGCCATTAATGGGCTTGGAAAAGCTATCTAGAATTGGGCCTTCCATGTTATGGATTTGGGCCTAGGTCATGGGTCAAATTATATCAGGGGTAAAATGGTCATTTTACCCTAATAAGGATTATTGGATTTTGAATAAGTGTTATTTTGGTAATGATAGCTCGGGGAGTCGTCGGGGCAGCCATTAGAGATTCCTTACCGTGAGATTCTGCATTCAGCTTTGCTAGGTGAGTTTTCCTCCTGTATGAACGGATCGAAGGCACCAATGCCCGCTCATATATGTATGCCAGTATGTTCCAGACCAAGGTCCGATGCCGGGCAGTGCCCGATATAGGTTTATATGTTTTCGGATTCCTATCCGATGTCAGGCGGTGCCCGAGGAATGTTTGTATGCTTAATGTCTTCTTGATTCTTGCATGTGTCTGTATTGTATGTTTCCGGATTACGGTCCGATGACGGGCAATGCCCGAGGAATGTTTGTATGCTTCCGGATTTGGGTCCGATGTCGGGCGGCGCCCGAGGAACGTTTATATGTTTATGTTATGTGATTATTTATGTGTATTTGTTGATCTGTTTATATGTATACCGAGCTTTGCTCGATGCCAGGCGGAGCCCGATGCCGGACTATGTCCGATGCCGGGCGGGGCCCACGATATGTTTATATGTGATTATGTGCTTATGTGTATGGTATGTGGTAGTTTGGGGAGACTCACTAAGCTTCGTGCTTACAGTTTTCAGTTTTGGTTTCAGGTACTTCTGGTAGCAAAGGGAAGAGCTCGCGATGACTGCAGTGCACACACCATGATATTTAGCCTGGGATGTTTTACTTTGATATATTGACATGTGTTTTTGATATGATGTTTTGAGATACTATAACTTATATTTTGGATGAGATGATTTTGATAACTATGGTTTATTTATGATTTAAAAACAAAATTTTTGGTCATGATTTTTGGGATGTTTCAAGCACACTACGTTGGGCGTAGTCTTTTGTATGATGGGCTTACATCTCAATCACCCATGTTTCAATTATCCAAAACTACATTGGGCGTACTTGGCTCTGAAGACACACTCGAATACTTGGATCACTTATACCATGGCAACTACATCCGAAATGGGCTAAATCTTTCCTTTCTCGAAGCCCTAAGCCTCATGACAACTGATGACTGGGCCGCAGCCCTAGGCAACAGAGCAAATCTGAAACCGAGTGTTACAGAAACTTTTAGTCCCGTAATGAAACCGGCCACTCCCCATCTCATTCTTGCCCTAACCACTACTCAATATTGGTGTCTTCGTCAACTCGACAATAATGCTTCACTTGAAGGAACACTTATGGAATCCGTATATATGTCACAACCACCGCGTTTTACCGACCCTTCCTTTCCCACTCACGTATGCAAGCTCAACAAAGCTATTTACGGATTACATCAAGCTTCACAGGCTTGGTACGATGAACTCAAAAATCACCTCTTCTTAAACCAATTCAAACCCATTGTTTCAGATTCCTCTATTTTCATCAACAAAAACACAACTTCTCCGATCTTTATTCTTGTCTATGTTGATGATATAATCATCACCGGTCCTAATCCCTCTCTTATAAACTATTTCATTAAAACTCTTGCTACTCAATTCTCTCTAAACGATCTTGCTAATCTATCTTATTTCCAAGGTTTCGATGTTCCCCCTCATCCCTATGGATTACTTTTTTTCCAAAACAAAATACATTATCGACATTCTTACTCGTGCTATGAGTGACTGTAAACCCGCCACTACAACTATGGTTGCCTTATATCCACCCGAAAAAATTGACGGGCAACCACTTCCCTCACCAACCGAATACTGATCCTTCATAGGGGCTCTACAATATTTATCTCTAACACATCCAGATGTTGCTTTTACTATCAACAGGTTGTCTTAGTTTATGCATGCTCCCACGGATCTTCATTGGGCTGCTTAAAAAGTTTGTTGCGCTGCCTATACGAGATAATTCATCAATGACTTTTGAAGTAATTCTCCTCTACAACTCCATGCTTTTACCGATGCTGACTGGGCGAGTGATAAGCTCACTTATTGTAGTAGAACAACTAGATACATTGTTTACCTTGGCTCAAATCTGATATCTTGGAGCTCTAAAAGGCAACCCACTCTAGCTTGCTATTCCACGGAAGCTGAATTTCGAGTTGTCGCTTCCGCCACAACCAAAATACAATGGTCAATCTCATTACTTCATGAACTTTGTTATAAATCAACCGTCACACCGACCATTTATGTCGATAAAATAAGTGACAGACACTATCAGCCAATCCAATATTTCATTCACGCATGAAGCACATAGCTCTTGATTTCCATTTCGTTCGTGAGAAAGTTCGAGAAGGTGCGATATGTGTCACTCATATTTCTAGAGATGATCAACTTGCCGACGCTCTCACCAAGCATCTACCAAAACCCCGCTTTCAATCACTCATCCAAGATTGACCTTCTCCACAAGTCGTCCATTTTGCGGGGGCATATTAGACCACAAATGGATGGATTATAATTCAAATTATTTTGAATTTTGTATTAATTAATGCACATATATCTTTTGATTTATTTTTCCTTATTTGCTGTAACTTTCCTTAGTCTTTAGGATATTATCCTGTAGTTATACTGTACCATTCTTTGGAACAAAACACAAAATATTGAAATCATTTTAAGGATTACTTATTTGTATTTATGATTAATGATATAAGGTAACGTATAAGTTCTAATAAATAATGTACAAGTAGGTTTCCAATTCTCGATTCCATTCTGTAGAAACAAAATCACCCATTCCAATGGTGATATAGGGATGTATTGGTTATTCCTTCACTAGCTTCAACACATACACATAGCTAAAGAAAAAAAAATTTAAAAGTAAAGAAACAATTAAATTTTTATAAACCGCACTCTCCGACTTGGCCTGATATACCGGACATACCCATGCCTAGTCGCACTCTTTAAAGCATGTTAGAGGCCTGAATGTTGGTGTCGGTTGACCGGTCAAATCCTGTTTATGCCCACTCATAGCCTGGTTCGAGCCTTTGTGCATTCCATATTTGCAGTTCACTCAAAAGTAATATTATATTTGTATAGAGGTGAGATACTAGTCACCAAAGGGTTTCTAGCCTAACGGTGTTATCATTTTTTCTTGAGGTTGAGGGTTAAGTCTAATTGTAGACATATGTGAATTTAAAAGGTAGTTTAAGAGTAGATTAAATTTACCGTTAAAAAAAATAATAAAATAAAATAAAATAGTAGTCCATTTGCTAAGAAAAAGTCGAATCATTTAAATTTGACAAGCACGCAATAATCGAGAGACTATTTTGTAAATATGTACAGTTGGACTAACTGATTCTCTCATCCACCATGCGCACAAGGAAACCTAAATCGGCGGAATGGGGATCGGAGACGTCGAGAAGATGGTAGCCGTCGGCCTCATCTGGGGTGCCACAAATGCCCTTATGCGTCGAGGCGCACTTATATCAGAACAACAAATTCTTAAGCAAAAATCATCATCAAGCAAAACCCACAAAAACCCAATTCTCAAAACCCTGATTGACTGGTTTAATCTCCTTTTAGTTTGGCAGTACTCTGTTCCTTTCCTCGTAAACCTATCTGCTTCCGCTACTTTTTTCGCCATTCTAAGTGACACACCGATCTCTCTTGCTGTTCCAGTCACCAATGCGACGACATTCGCTGCCACCGCCGTGTTTGGGATGTTGCTCGGTGAAGAGACGCGAGTTGGGTTGACTTTGTTTGGTACTTTTCTGATTGTTCTTGGTGTTTATGTTTGTGTTGTTTGATTGATTTGTACATGACCCAAGTACTTTCCATGAACTTCGCAAGCACGCTTTCTCTGATTTATATAAAATTTCATTCAGGAATCAGGATACCCTATAAGTTACTTGTTTGGTTGTTCCTTATCACGGTAAATTGAAATAAATTTGGAATTTTGGTTACTTTTCATGTGCCATTTGATCATTGCCCATCACGTGTTCGATAAAATGTCCATATGGACAATTATATTAGTTTCTTTTGTATGCATCACCAGATGTTTGAATAAGTGTCCACAGTTGATATCAACAAGAATCTGAAACACCGATATAGAATACAATAAATAATAGTTTCATCAATATGTTTCGTACAGTTTTAAGATACATTCAGAATACAAACAAGAAATTGAAAAAGCAACTGTCTTGCAATGAAACAAATCTCAAAGTATTAGTATTGTGGCTTAGAGCATTCAGGTGGCATCTGGCCTTTAAACCGCTTAAAATCAGCACAATAGTTATAAATCATGTAGTTATCTCTCACCCATTTGAGTGGACCCTGTTGACCATTGCTCAATTGCTTATAAACAGGAGACATTTGTGTTTAGAGTTGGTTATGAAATTATATAATCTTCATTTGTTTTGTTTTAGCATTTCGATGCTTCCAAATAGGAACGCCCTCTTTGATTGGATTCCTGATCCTATAAGTCAAAGTCAGAATTGGAATTAGAATCGAAATCGGAATCAGACATTCCATTTTTGAAAAGGCATAATATATATATACCTGAAGTTTGGTCCAAAACAAGGCGGAGGTCATCGCCGTTCCCTAGAATGGAAGAATGGTGAGCAGTGAGCACCCCAATTGAAATACATGCTTTTGGCAATAGTTGCATCAATCAGGGTGGAATGGAATGCTATTCCGATCACCAATACAGTAATCACCAAAACTTGAGAACATGCCATTTTCAATTTGTTGATGTTTTTCTTCTTTACTTGGTTGGTGTTCTTGTTGGTTCTTAATGTGGGGTTATATAGGCATTTGGGTCCCATTGTTCTTTTGACTTTCTGTTTTGACTTGTCCTCCATTTTGACATTCTTGCATAATTTCTGTTGTAGTTGTCAGCATTTTTCTTTTAAACAGTTTTTGTTTTTAACTTATATGATCAATAAGTAATCAAAGAATATTTACTTCTGTACTGCATTTTGCAGAATCTTGTCCCATAAAGATTACTGATGCAGGTTTTTTTGAGATTTAAAAAGAAATAGAGATCTTGAAAAAAAAAAAATTTCATATATGATTACACCGTAATAATATATGAATATTCAAAAGGGAATAAACATATTTGAATAATCATATATGATTTATTCATATATACATATAAGTTTCGTTGAAAATAAATCATATATGATTATTTATTATTCATATATGATTATCTAGTATTTGAACTGTTGTATCCTTTAAATTTGATAATATTTAATTTCTTTTTAATGTTTGAATAAAGCATTAAAAATAGAAATAAAATACATGCACTTGTAAAAAAAAAAAAAAAAAAAAAAAAAAAAAAAAAAAAAAAAAAAGTGAAGATTTTTGCTGTGAATTTAGCATTATATAAAAGCGAAAGTTTATCTAGAAATTTATATATAACAACACTAGTGCAATGAAAACAAGTTTTCAAATAATTGATCAAGCAAAAAACTTTTGTGGTATAGAAACAAAGTTATATTAAGATGCAATATGGTTTTGGGTTTAAAATTAAAACCAATCATAAAGTAGGCTTTATTTATTTATTTTATTTTATTTTTTAAAGAAAGAGCTAAATCGTCAGTTTTTCAAGATGACTTTATTTGGGTTATGGTTTTTAATTACTTGTAAAAATTTTGTTTGGTTCTAATCTTTCTGGTTGTGCACGTCGGGTGTGTAATGTTTAGCCACCAATAAGTATACAAAAACTTGGGTTCTAAAGACGTGCACCCAATGACAAAATACAAACATTAAAGGTTATAATTGTATTATTTACTTTCAACTCGGCCATCTTTTTCAAAAATTATCATTGAGCAGCAAGAGGAGATTATACAAATCGGCTCTTGTGTAGTTGATAAAAGACATCTTTAGTGTCTATCTTCAAAAATTAATTCGGACAATCTTTTAGATGTTTTAAACTTACATGATTTATCATTTGTTGGTTTAAATTTACACATTTCATCATTTACCATATATTAGATGACTGAATTACCCTTATTATTTTATTTTTAATTCATTTTATATTTAAAAAAAAAGAAATTACAAACTACATATCTATCTTCCCTTTTTCCTTTCAAATGAGTTGAAAAATAAAACATCTTCATCACCACCTACCAAACAACCACCACCACCGACGACAACCATCGTCAATGACCACCGCCTCCATCATCTTAAGCAAATGTCTCTTCTTCACCTTCAACTACCTACTCTGTTTCTCCTTTCTTTCGGAAAATCATCAGAATGTCGGAGCACCGCCTACCATCATCGATGGACTATAGCCGTCCTCTCTCTCCTCCTTCTTATCCGATCTGAGTACTCCCTCTTCGAGCCTTCACCTTCATCGTCTTAGATCGCCGCCGCCTACGGTTTTGAACCGTCGCCTGTCTCATGACGGATTTTCACTTTGGGAATTTCAAATCGAGCTCCACCGGTTGTAACATGGCTAGGATTTCTATGGACCGGACGTCATGGAGGTGGATGGAAATGGTACGACGATGGTGGAGGTTGGACGTCGGGATCCGTTGATTCGTCGCCCAAGTAAACGTTATTACAACCACCACCCACATGGCTTAAGTACGTGTTACTTCCGTTCATCGACTCTGATAATATAGGAAAACAAACACGTTATCATTGTCGCCACGACTGTCTGGACGGAGAAGCAAGAGACGATAGTGATCGCCATAATTGCTCGTTGTGCTCATGTGGTGGTGTTAGTGCTGACCGGTGGTGGTGTTGTTTACCCATATATGATGGTTGTTTGATCGATGGAGAGGAAGAGGACATGATGTGAAACAGGAAGACGAAGTTGGGGAAAGGTAAGGGGAAGGGTGGATTCGGGTGTAGATTTTTATTTTTTTTAATCTAAAAATGATAAACAAATAAAATAAAAGTGAAAAATAAATTATTAAGGGAAAATAATCATTTTATGTCATCCCCTTGAGGTCGAGGGTTCAAGTCTCACCCGGAATATATAGGTGATGTTAGGAGTAGTTCAATAGGAGCAAGTTAGATTTTCCGTTTCAAAAAAAATGAATGGAAATCCGAATTTTGAGAAAATGAACCCGGTTTTTATGATCCTGAGTCTAGACCGGATTTTTAGGTAGTTAGTGACGGTTTGAGATGGTTACAAAACAATCATATGGTAGTTTTTGGCGGTTTTCAGACAAATGTGTTATCTCCTAAGATTGATCATTCTCGTTTTTTCTGTGTTATGGAACAAGAAACATAACAATCATCATTCTCTCTTCTTGCTCTCATATCGAGTTTTATCCGATTGAAGATTTCGAGAGTATCATCGCAATACTTTGATCTGAAAGTTTTCTCACAACTCTTAGGTGCTGTTTGTTTTTTCGAAGCGAAAATTCGTGAAGTCTGCGGACCACCTCTGCAATCCTCTGTAGCAGAAGAGGTGGAACAAACGGTTGCAGCCAATAATAAGAAGCATGTTTGTTTTTTAACATCTGCAGACTGCTGCAGTAAACTAAAATTTAAATAAACTAATTTTATAAACTGAAAATAGTTTCAACACGAAAATTTAAATAACTCTAGTCTTAAAACATTGAAGGAATACTAAAAATAACATGTAAAAAAAAATATATATAAAACTTAAAAAAAAAAAAAAAACTTACAAAAATATAAAAGAAGCTAACAGCTTTATTCTAGAAAAAAACTAATTTTAAAAAACATAAAAAAGAAAATAATAAAAAAAATAAAGAAATAATTGCAAACGATGTCTACAAAGTTCGTAAAAAATTACACACGTTAAAAAAGATGAAATTGAAACTGAAAATATTATTAACAGAAACGGTAAAAAAATTAAAAAAAATTAAAGTTTTTTTTTTTTAAAAAACCAAGTTAAAAAAATTTGTGAAAACTATAATAAGAAATTTTATCAAATCCGTAAATAAAAGTTTAAAAAAATCTATGTTTTTTAAAAAAAAAAAGTTAAAAAAAAAAGATATACCAAAATTCTAAAAAAAACACTTCAAAAAAAATGAAAGTTGAATAGGTTTGAAGAGACAAGTCAAGTGTTGCGCCACACAGCACACACGCAGAGGTTTTGCAGTCTGAAGTGTTCCGAAAAACAAACTGCTGCGAGAGGGAAAGTGTTGCGCGTGTGCTGCGCCGCGCAGCAGAAAGTGGTTTGAAGATGTTTTTTTTAAAAAAACAAACAGCACCTTAGTAATCCAAGTATTCTCAACCCCGGTTTTCTAACATCATCATTTATAGTAATATTGGATATTCATCATTATGATTAAGCTTTTTTTTTGTTAATTACGTGTTGTTGTGAAGCAAATTAGTCATTGAAATAAATCGGCTTTTAATATAATGCAAAATCCTAACTTCATAAGATAGAAGCATCAATATATAACAAAACATATCAGTTAGCTAGTAAAGCGAAATAAGCTATGAAAAAAACACATTATGCATAATGCCGCTTAGAGGATACCTTTTTGAAATCCAAAGCTACGGAAACAAACTAAAGCCACATATAAGAATATAAGGAAGATAAGAATATAAGAAACATGAAATAAACATTTAATGGCTAAGAAGGTAGACATGGCCATTAAATCATTTACATGTAAAATAATAAAAATCAAATTTATCAATTGTTTCAAATTCTGAGGCTAATAAATTTTTGTTTACTTAAGGAAAAATGTTTTATGGTAGTAAGCTAACAAACTAAACTGGTATTTGTAAGGTACACTACAAGAAATATCGGTATTAGCGGCGACCCCTTTAGGTACACTACAAACTAAACGCGTTACATGTCGCCGCTAATAGTTGGTGTCGTCGCTAAAGGGGTGTCGCCGCTAATAACCTATTGTCCGTTCGATCTGCTTTTCATCCAACGGTGGGAAATGAGGAAAAAGGGCGCTGTGTTTTCCCTCCAGGGGTGTCGCCGCTAATAACCTATTGTCGCCGCTAAAACCCTAGCGTCGCCGCTAATACTCGTCGCAGATAACCCCCCCACTGCGTCACTTTTCTTTTCGTTCTGCTTCCTTTCATTCCTCCAACGATTACCGACGACTGCACCTCCGACGACGACCTCGTTTGCGCCACAGGACTCGTCTCCGCTAATACTTTTAGCGGCGAAGCATTAGCGGCGACGTATTTGCGGCGACGTGTCGCCGTTAATACTTTTAGCGGCGACAAACCTACTCTTTTGCGGCGACGGCTTCGCCGCTAATACCAGTATTTCTTGTAGTGGTATGAAATTGCACACCCTTTGAAAGAATCTTGTACATGTACCCAATTAAGTTTACTGGCATGTATAAGTCAAAACCGCTTATAACTAAGTCATTATTTTGTGTAGAATTTAATTACAAGAAAAAAAAGTTAATTGGTTATTAGTGGTTATCTGTGTTCTTAGAATGATATATACTAGGTTACAAGTCTAGGCTATTCATTACAGTCTATACCTTTCTTTTGAAACGATTGAATTTATTAAAAGCACAGCAGGAAGAAAAGAAATTACAAAATTTATAAGCTGGATTACAAAGGGAAACAAAAACCATCGAGTGTCAGGTTGGATGATATCTAAAGACAATGAAGGACCAAACTGTGAATAGGTGTTGTAATTTGAAGGTTGCAATTTAACATCTTTTGACACTCGGTATACACGTAATAAGTAGTGAAACCGAGATGGAAGTTGCCCACACCCCATTTGAGGGTAAAATCATGAAGCCAGAAGCCAGATTGTCTATCCTTGCACCTTTTAAACCGCTGGAATTTATCCAAATTTCAGTTGAACTTGAAATGCCTCCAATATCTCAATTACAAACTTGCATTGCCTCCAACATTACTAACTCAATCTCAATACAGCATCTTTAATTGTATGACTGGATTGACTTGAGAAACCTGCAATTAGGATACAGAAAAAAGAAAGAAGATCCACACACACCAAAATATACCCCGCTAGTGGTATACTGGTATGAATGAAGCAATGTTTGAAAAGCAAATCAATCCATCTAAATTCCATAATAAAAATACATACTATTATTATCTAATGCCATAAACCTTAGTTGTAAATTATAATACTTAACTAATGCAACATTAACCACACAGAATGAACACAAACTTGTTGTATATATTCAACTACAATATAATGAACACAAAATTGTTGTATATATTCAACTACAATATAATGAATACAAAACTGCTAATTAATTTCTACCCTAAATATAACAAATAATAAATGAAAGAAGAAATAAAACTGAAACGATCTATCCTAATTGAATATCTATGTAACTCAAGCTCCAACCTGTACCCACACGCCCTTGCTAGGAATGTTACGATGGCTAATAAACAACATGTAGTAACCTGGTGGTGCAATCCTTCCGCTTGGGGGTGCCACCGCGTTGACCACAGTGCTATCGACTTCTGTAATCCCACAGATGAGCATCCTTTGGTTTTGAGAGTAACCATGAGTCGTGAATGGCGGGTGTAAGAGAGTCACGATCACATCTCCATCTGCCAACTTGGGATTCGATTTGATTGTAAATGTTACTTTAAAGTCTTTCCCGTATTTCAATTGCTTGTCAGTAGCATCTGCGGTGATAACAGGTCTTTCTTTTTCCAACTTAGGGTCGAGGTAATGAGGTGAGAATTTCTCAACTCGTAATTCTGTTGGGAAATTACCATCGTAAGTGTAGAACTGGTGAGATTGGCTGCCGGCGACTAAAATTTTGCCATCAGGAAGAACAGAGGAGGAGGAATGATACATTCGAGGGATGTTTGTTGGTTTCAGTTCCCTGAACCTTTTACCCTTCGCATTCTCTGGCATGTAAACTGTAGGAGTGAGGTTAGGATCCTCACCATCGTCCCAACCGGAAGTACCCTTCTTGGCACCATTGATGAGAAGAAACTGCGCGTTTGGAAGCTGCAACAGATCTCCCATGACTCTTGGTGTTGGCATGTCTTGTTCTTTCTGCCATGTCGGATTATCCGCTGTGGCTATGATTCTATTACAGTCGGAAAGTGCAGGTGTGAACACTCTGTTTTGGGTGTATCTTGGATCGACATTTTGGAAAGCATCTGCTTTGTTACCACCACAAATCACAACTTCGATGGTGACTGGTTGGTTATCGGCGGTGAGCCTCAACGGGAGAATAGCAGACTGGCCGGAGGGTGGGTAGTTGCGAGATCCGCCTTTCAACACCGGATATTCTTTCACTGTTTTACCTGTTTGTGGATTAAAACTAATAGCCCGATCATTGGCAAAGATGAAGATATTTCCGTCAGGGAGGAGGTAACAAAACGGATAAAGGTTGTTCTCGACATGGAGACCAGGGCCAGCCGCCGGTGCGGTGGTTTTTTGCAGGAAAGGCAGTTGTTTATTGTTTGGCTTGAAGTCAACTGTCGGCCCAACAATGTCGTAGGTGTAGGAATCCCGACCTCCAATAATCGCTGCACTTCCATCTTCCAGAATACAATTGGTTGCATACCAATGAGGAGCACCGAGTGCATCTTTTTTGTCGATGAACTTTGGAGCCGGGTCATCTACCTTCAGGAGTCTAACACTTGCACCACCCATTTTATTACCACCTGTTGATAAAAGGTCACCGGAAGGCAACAAGTGTCCCGACGAACACCATGGATCAGTTTGAACCTATTATAAAAATCAAACATTTTATCATAAAATCATACAATATATATAATTAAGTATAAGAGTACGTACACTCGATCAGGAGCTAATTAAAAAGGATAAGTAACTTACATAAATGGACTTGACAATGCCGGATTCAATATCATATTGTATAGCATGAGCGAAGCAATCGGGTTCATTGTTGTTATCGGGATTCGGGGGACAGTTACCCTTGGGACCAAGTTCACGAGCAGAAGGACCAAGGTTAGTGGTATCAAACCAAACCGCCTTGTTGTTAGGCATTAACTGATGCTGCATGGCGTTAACGCCACAATTAGGGTTATGGATTATCCATTCACCCTTATAATCACTATCTAAGATGGGTTGTTTGTAGAAAGGTGTAGCACCAGCTTTCTTTTTATCATCGCCACCTTTCTTATTAGGAGTGTCCTTACCGCCACCAGCATCTTTGGGAGAGTTACCGCCGCCTTTCGGAGCAGGTCGGTCTTTTCCACCGTCGCCACCCTTAGGAGCACAACCACCACCCGGACTGGGACACCCTTTCCCGCCGTCGGCACCACCCGCGCAAGGGCAGCCTTTCCCGCCGTCGGCACCACCCGCGCAAGGGCACCCTTTCCCGCCTTCGGCACCACCCGCACAAGGGCAGCCTTTCCCGCCGTCGGCACCACCCGCACACGGGCAGCCTTTCCCGCCGTCGACAACACCCGCACAAGGGCAACCTTTCCCGCCATCGGCACCACCCGCACAAGGGCAGCCTTTTCCGCCTTCAGCAACACCCGCACAAGGGCATCCTTTCCCACCGTCGGCACCACCCGCACAAGGGCACCCTTTCCCACCGTTTGTACCACCCGCACAAGGGCATCCTTTCCCGCCATCGGCACCACCCGCACAAGGGCATCCTTTCCCGCCACCGACACCATCCGCACAAGGGCACCCTTTCCCACCGTCGGCACCACCCGCACAAGGGCATCCTTTCCCGCCGTCGGCACCATACACACAAGGGCAGCCTTTCCCACCGTCGGCACCACCTGGACAATGGCACCCTTTCCCACCTTCGGTACCACCAGGACAAGGGCAACCTTTACCACCGTTGGCACCACCCAGACAAGGGCACCCTTTCCCACTGTCGGCAGCACCCGGACAAGGACACCCATCCGGACAATGGCACCTTTTCCCACCGTCGGCACCACCAGGACAATGACACTCTTTCCCACCGTCGGCAGCAGCCGGACAAGGACACCCATCCGGACAATGGCACCCTTTCCCACCGTCGGCACCACCTCGACAATGACACTCTTTCCCACCGTCGGCAGCAGCCGGACAAGGACACCCATCCGGACAATGGCACCCTTTCCCACCGTCGCCACCACCCGGACAAGGGCATTCTTTCCCACCGTCGGCAGCAGCCGGACAAGAACAGCCATCCGGACAATGGCACCCTTTCCCACCGTCGCCACCACCTGAACAAGGGCATTCTTTCCCACCGTTGGCAGCAGCCGGACAAGGACACCCATCCGGACAATAACACCCTTTCCCACCGTCGGCACCACCCGGACAAGGGCACCCTTTCCCACTGTCGGCAGCACCCGGACAAGGACACCCATCCGGACAATGGCACCCTTTCCCACCGTCGCCACCACCTGGACAAGGGCATTCTTTCTCACCGCCGGCAGCAGCCGGACAAGGACACCCATCCGGACAATGGCAACCTTTCCCACCGTCGCCACCACCCGGACAAGGGCATTCTTTCCCACCGTCGGCAGCAGCCGGACAAGAACAGCCATCCGGACAATGGCACCCTTTCCCACCGTAAGCACCACCCGAACAAAGGCAACCTTTCCCGCCGTCGGCACCACCCAAACATGATGCAAACAACAAAGGGAGCACGATGATTAGGTGTCTGAGTGCCATGTTGAGATGTGTCGTGTTTACTAATGAAACTCGGCGTACACTTTTTGTACTTGTTGTTTTGCCTCATAAAATTTGTAATTCTAATTTTGGAAAGTTTAATTCATAAATTTGCATGCGGCAGTACGTGAAGGTAGGAGTTTTACTAGTATGTGTCTAACTTTTTGTTGGGATCCCTTTATATCGGTCGAGATCTATTAATTCGGGACACAATTTTGGTTGTCGGCTTCAGGTATGCATATAACATAGCAGTTTCTTATTTTTAGACTACAAAAAAGGGAGTACATTGACATTTAGTGTCTCTTTTGTCACGGTTTGTTACCGTATAAAATTGATGTTACGTATAATATTATTTTCATGTTACAATACAAGTGGACAAGCATATTTAGCTCCAATTTATAAATTAATTTTGAGAAAATGAAATATATAGCCTATTTCCCAGAGCATTTATTAAGAAATAGGTAAAAATTAAGAAAAATAATATTTTTAGCCAACGAAATCACATTTGGAATTATCTTCCCAGCTTAATGCGCTGTGATTACGTGGCACATAAGACCAATGTATTGAAACCCCAAGAAATATTTTTAACTTGATTTCAAATTTTCAAACTCTATAATTTCTCTCTAATTGTTAAGGACGGATTTCCATCTAATAATGTTTTAACGATCTAATTTTTAGTCATTTTGTTTGTATTTCATAAGATACTATTTAAAACGTCATTGTTTTTATATACCTTTTAGTTAATGCTTTATAAACTCGTATTTTACACTTCAAAACTTGTACCACAAAGATAGAAAATCACAAATGACATGTCTATTTGCGATTGTAAACGTTTTTATAATTTTATTGCACAAATTATGCATTAAAAGCTTACACAATCGCAGATGGGCATGTCTTCTGCGGTTTTCTCTTAGCTACAGGAGAGGAAATTGCAAATGGCTCGTCTATATGGAATTTTCTCTCTTCTAAGTTTGATTATGCAACTTTCTAAAGCATGGTACAGGCGCTTAAAGCATATATTCCAATCGTAGATAATTTGTTACCGGTAATTTTTTCAACAAACGAACAAACAACTTTGCACATCGTATTAAAGGTTCCAAAAATGTAATGTGGAAAGTAATCGCTCTTCTAGAAAGTGCACTTCGTTTGCTATTTCAGACGACCACATTTAATTTTGACATTGGACATACCTGTTACACGTGATAACAGTGATCTGTTACTTTTTTCATTTGTTGATTCTTGATCGGGGGATTCTAAAGACACCCGATTTAAGGGTCAAATGCCAGTCAAAACCACTTTGACTTACCTTAACCCAAATTGATTGGGATTTAATATAATGATTATAGAATAATGATAACACATGTATCTAACTATGCGCGTGTTTATTTATATAAAATTTCATCTCTAACATATATTAAACTTCTAATTTATACCTTCAACTATTAAATATTTTATCTAGGAGTTCACCTAATATCTTAATTTTATTTTGTATATTTTCATAATCAAGTTTATTTTTTATAATTACATAATCATTTTTATGTTGTATAGTATCTCAATTTTATTATACGAATTTTCATAGAATATTTCAATTTTAATTTGTTTTAAAGTTTAAATATTAACGATATCAATTGGGTTGCAAGACGAACCTACCGAACATGAATAGAGATTTGTTCATATTCGTTCATTTAACCTTAAACGATAAACAAATGAACAAGGATAATTAAACGAACCATAAAAAAACATAACTTGATATTCCTCCACACCTACAATAAATAAAAATTATAATTTTTATTTACAACCGTTTTGTCAAAAACATTCATATTTTAATTTTATTAATTATCAGGGACATCGACTATATGAATATTACAATTATTACGTGGTGCATTCCGTGGAATATATGCATTAAAGAGTTGTACAATATTTCTCATACAACAAAACGTTTTGATCTGTTGTGATGCCAAAGTAGCAAAACTGTAGGCATTTGATACGATTCTTGTAAATCAACTTTCACGTAATGACCATTATGAACGTAGATGATATCAATAGATCTATGATGTGAGATGTCTTTTGGACCATGCCAAAGCGGAAAGCATGTCGACGAACCTAGTTTGTCTAAAAAGTAAACGATTATACCATACTTATTAGCAATAAGGAATCTCCGACATAATCATCCAATATTCATTTTGTGTAGAACCCAATCCAGTGAAACTCAACGTGTGATGTAAGTTGTTTATATAATCATGAAAAATTATTGCATACCGTTCTGAGTTTTCTAATAACACGTATAATTCTGAGCGGATTTGACGCCAATAATTTTGACTATAACCGAGGGAGACAGCTACTGCCCGAAATCCATAATTTCCATCTCCCTCCACATCTTCGATGTTTGTAACGTATTGATGAAATTCATTTGGAATTTCACTCATAAATGAATTTGAATAAAATGTTAAAGGTTGTTGAAGTGAAAACATATTGTGCCTCTCTTGTTTCTGGTTTAAATCAAACTGATTAGACCCACTATAATCGCACCGAAATAAAGATAAGTTATTTATTGTAAATATATGGTAAGTTAAGTAACCATAAATATAAATATAATTATATTATTTTGATTGGATGTAGTGGTATTCATTTACACCGAAATAAAGATAGAGTATTTATTGTATATGTAAGGTAAGTTAAAAGACCATAAATATAAATATAGTTATATTATTTGGATTTGATCATAAATATAGTCATATTTTAAATTTATTATAAAAACGCTCTTATATAATTTTAAGATGTATGTGTATGTTTGCCGTTCTAAAAAAACTTAATTTTTTTTATTAAATTATTTTTTATATACTTATTTAAAACCCGTCGGTCTTATATAATAATGTATTTACGAAAATATCATATTACGTTTGTTTATACTCAAAAAATGAAATAGAAAATAATATATATATATATACATATATATATATATATATATATATATATATATATATATATATATATATATATTAGAAATAAAATAGGAAAATAAAACGTAATGAAAAAGATGGAAAATAAAAGATATGGTGTTAATTAAGAAAAAAAAAATATCATTTGAATTTGGATTAATAGATATCAATTTGGGTTTTGAGTAAGAGTGCTTTTAACTTAAGTGGTTTTGACCCAAATTTAGGGTGTGATTAACAACACCCATCGATCAGATACACGCTACTAAACACGCTACTAAACAAATGAACACACAAGAATGTCTAGAATTGCAAATTTCTCAATACATGTTGTCGCTTGCGGCGGAGTTTTGTTTAATCACTGAAGTTCGTGTAGGATGATATTCAAATGGAAATCTAAGTCCTAATATATTGGGAAAAGTTTTTTAAAAGTCATAATTTTTTTTAATAAAAAAGCCTAGAAAACTGGTTAATTTCTTCAATTTAATCTTTTTTTACCTTTTCAGCAGATAAACGCTTATGTGGCATGCCAAGTTGAAAGAGATTGCTGACATGACAGCTGATGTCGCATGCCATATCAGCCAAAATGCTTACAACCTTAAAAAATTTGATGTTTTTGAGAAAAGGTATGGACGGGATTCAAAATGGTTACCTCAATATCCCAAACCTAGGACTTAGCCAACTAGACTATAAACTGTTAACGATTTTCATCCTGAACAATAATATATAATACCTATCAACTTTCCTTAGCTTAATCAAAGATAAGATTTCAGATAGGATAAAAACTAGATGGGGAAGGGTCGAACTTTCGTCCTTACGATACAAAATCTTAAGCTTACCAATTGATCTAGATGACTTTTCATATATTTATCCTTCATTATTATATTTATTGTATATCGTTTCGAGGATTTATATCCAATTATTACTATTATTGTTATTATTGAAAACGAAATTAAATAAATTATTTTTTAAAATTCATTTTATCTAATATTATTAAACAAACACTTATTTAAATTTTTTAAAAACGCATATTTATTTATATGTAAAAGATACGTATAAATGTAATAAATACGAATAAAAACATATTTATATGCTTTTATACCTTCAAAAGTTTTTTTTTTTTTTTACTTTATATAGAAAAAATATTCATACTTTTAAAAAATGAAAAAATACATATAAAATAAAATAAAAATAAAAAATGTTATTAAGGTATAAAAACATATAAATGTGCTTTTTATATGTATTTATTACATTTATATGTTTTTTACATATAAATATGTTTTTATATGTATAAATATGAAATTAAAAAGTATTTATATATGTGTTTACTTAATAATATTACTTAAAACGAATTTAAAAAATAATTTATTTAATTTTGTTTTTAATAATAATAATAATAATAATAATAATAATAATAATGTATGCATTTAAATCATCGGCACAATATACATTAACTAAAATCGTGAAAGAATAAATAAACAATAACTATCTAGATCAATTGGTAAGCCAATAGGATTTACAAGAGTTGCAGATTCGATCCTCCCTACTCGTTTTTATCGCATCATAAATAGTATCTTTTATTAGGCTAAGGAAAGCCGAAAGACATTATATATTATCGTTTAAAGATAAGTATCGCATGTAGATTGTAGCCTAGTTGGCTAAGCCTTGGTTTGGGATATTACGTCACGAGTACAAATCCCTCTAAGCCATTTCTCAAAAAAAAAATCCGATTTTTTTAAGGTTGTAAGCATTTTGCCATGCCATGTCAGCAATCCCTTCCAACTTGGCATGCCACATAGGTGTTGACCTTAAATAAAAATAAAAACTTATAATAACGATAAATGCTCTTTTTTTTTCTAGCTCGTCCTGGGCCATTGAGGATATTCAATTTCTCAAGACCGCCATGAAACCTTCATACCTAACGAATCTATGTCAAACTTCTATCATTCAAAAACTTATACTACAAGTCACAATCTTTTAACCCTTACATTTCATTTTTAAAAAAACACATGTAATACAAAATTGTATTTTGAGCTATATGAGTTTAGACACAAAAATATTATCAAGCCTTTGATAAAAATCTTTACATTAATAAACTTTTAAACAAATATTGAGCCTTACATTCAAAAACTTATACTAAAAGTCACAATCTTTTAACCCTTACATTTCATTTTTTAAAAAACACATGTAATACAAAATTGTATTTTGAGCTACATGAGTTTAGACACAAAAGTATTATCAAGCCTTTGATAAAAATCTTTACATTAATAAACTTTTAAACAAATATTGACTATGAAATGCATAACCTCACATAATTAATGGAAACTTACATGTTGTCATGTATCTTATTATCACTTTCGTTAAGCTTACGGTTGCATACCACATCATGGGTCTAAGTAAGACCAAGTCGCCTTGTGCAACCCTTTCCAACTTACAATAACATGAGTACAAATCATCATATCATGACATCATGTTTATTGACATCTACTTAATGACGGGAGCTACCATCGTAGCAAATTCTTGTATGATGTCTTCATGATGGAAGCTACCATCCTAGAAAATTCTTGTGTATGCCCTTGTGGCACATCATGGGCTAGTCAATTTATTCTTTTACATCTTATTATCACTTTCGTTAAGCTTAGGGTTACATACCACATCATGGGTCTAAGTAAGACCAAGTCGCGTTGTGCAACCCTTTCCAACTTACCATAATAGGAGAACAAATCATCCTATCATGACATCATGTTTTTTGACATCTACTTCATGACGGGAGCTACCATCCAAACAAATTCTTGTATGATATCCCCTTGTGGCACATCATGGGCTAGTCAATTTATTCTTTTATTTACTATGCATTTATTCACTCTAATGATGCATGATAACCACTTTTTTAGTGAGTCAATTGCATACGAATTTCATGCTTAGAAAAAGAATATTAACACCCACTACAAACAAAATGTCATTAATTAGTGGCATACATTTTTATTGGCATATATATGATGTGCCACTATATCATGTTTTTAGTGGCATATTCTATGTGTTAATATTAAAATTAGAGGATTTAATGGCACGTAACATTTTGTCACAAATATATATAATTATTAGTGCATAATGTTTTAATATGCCACTAAAAGTTCTATTTTATGATAAATATTATATGATAGAATTAATATAATAATAATAATTAATTATAAAATGGTCCTTAATCTTCATGGTAATTACAATTTTAGTCTCTCTTTTGATTATTTTCCATAGTCTGATACAAACAATCATACACATCATTTTTACAAACATAAAATTTTACCCCTCGCTTCGTTTTCTAATTTACACCCCCAAGAAACGATCCAAACAATCGGTAAAATCGACACAACAACTTACACCATCACCTTACTATACCAGTTACCATCGTTCCTGATGCATCAATGTCGTCATGGATAAGCAATTCTTTGCTTTTGCTCCCAATTACAGCCCCACAAGAACTCCCCAATCGACTAGGTATCTGCTTTTCCTTTAATTATGTTTTTTCAACACATGTCAAATCAACAGTTGAGTTTTGCTTGGAGAATCTTGTAATTCGTTGTTTTGATCCGATTGTAGCTATAAAGTTTGAATCACATTTTACTCGAATCAAATAAAAGACTCACAACTAGATGAGGGTTTGTTTCAGTCATTATTAGGGTTTATCTATCTAAAAATTGCATGTCACAACTATTCTCCATGTACGTCTTGTAGCCACCATTAGGGGTGTAAAAGAGCCGAGTTGAGCCGAATACTACCAAGCTCGAAGCTCGGCTCGACTAAAATACTCGAGCTCGAAACTCGGCTCGAACGCGACTCGAGCCTTGATTTTAAGCTCGAGCTCGGGCTCGTGAAATACTCGACAGTCTCGAGCTCGGATCGGCTCGGCTCGACTAATATTTAAAAAAAATCAAAATCACTAACTTGAGTAAAAATATTAAACATTCCACATGAAAATGTCCAAACTACCAAAAAACCACTATTAATCACCTAATATCAATAAAACATCAACCATATATGTCATAAATGAATAATTATAAAGAAATGACATATATGCTATAAATGAACAATTATAAAGAAATGGCATATATGTAAATTACACTAAGCTCGACTAAGATCGCGAGCCTTACGAGCTGAGTATTTTAGTACTTACGTTCGGTTCGATAAGGTACTCGAGTAGCTCGAGCTCGAGCTCGACTCGATTAAAGTCGAGTCGATTTCGAGTATTTTCCGAGTCGGTCTCGAGTTTCTCACGAGTTGGCTTGTCTCACTTACACCCCTAGCCACCATAGATCACGAACCCCAACCCTTCTTTGGATCGACTCAAGGTCTAAGATGCATTGTGTATCTCCCTCCCTCCTCCGCCCATCTAAAGGTTCTTGCACAATCAAACGATATCATGGATTGAGATGATCGTACGATGTTGGCTGAAATGAGAACTAAGGCTATGATGTTGGTTAGGGCTGAACAAGATGAAGGCGTCGAGGAGGTAGAAGATGATAGTTGATGATGTGCTGGTTGTTTCACTAAAGTATCCATGTATTATGAAGGTACCTAACAAGAAACTAAACCTCACCATTCTCCTTGGAAAATCAAGTTTTGATGTTCCCTTTTTCTGTACCATCCTGTTTCTTGTCTTTCCCGCCGTCGGCACCACCCGCACAAGGGCAGCCTTTCCCGCCGTCGGTGCCACCCGCACAAGGTCAGCCTTTCCCGTCGTCGGCACCACCCGCACAAGGGCAACATTTCCCGCCTTCGGCACCACCATTACAAGGGCATCCTTTCCCGCCATCGACACAACCCGCACAACGGCAGCCTTTCCCGCCATCGGCACCACCCGCACAAGGGTAGCCTTTTCCGCCTTCAGCACCACCCGCACAAGGGCATCCTTTCTCGCCATCGGCACCACCCGCACAAGGACACCCTTTCGCGCCGTCGGCACCACCCGCACAAGGACACCCTTTCGCGCCGTCGGGACCACCCGCACAAGGGCACCCTTTCGCGTCGTCAACACCACCCGCACAAGGGCACCCTTTCCCGCCGGCGGCACCACCCGCACAAGGGCACCCTTTCCCCCCTTCGGCACCACCCGCACAAGGGCATCCTTTCCCGCCCTTGGCACCACCCGCGCAAGGGCATCCTTTCCCACCGTCGGCACCACCCACACAAGGGCATGCTTTCCCGTAGTCGGCACCACCTGCACAAGGGCAGCCTTTCCCGTCGTTGGCACCACCCGCACAAGGGCAACCTTTCCCACCGTCGGCACCACCCGCACAAGGGCAACCTTTCCCACCGTCGGCACCACCTGGACAAGGGCAACCTTTCCCACCTTGGGCACCACCCGGACAAGGGCACCCTTTCCCACCGTCGGCACCACCCAGACAAGGGCACCCTTTCCCACCGTCGGCAACACCCAGACAAGGACACCCATCCGGACAATGGCACCCTTTCCCACCGTCGGCACCACCCGGACAAGGGCACTCTTTCCCACCGTCGGCAGCAGCCGGACAATGGCACCCTTTCCCACCGTCGGCACCACCCGGACAATTGCACCCTTTCCCACTGTCGGCAGCACCCGGACAAGGACACCCATCCGGACAATGGCACCCTTTCCCACCGTCGCCACCACCCGGACAAGGGCATTCTTTCCCACCGTCGGCAGCAGCCGTACAAGGACACCCATCCGAACAATAACACCTTTTCCCACCGTCAGCACCACCCGGACAGGGACAGCCTTTCCCACCGTCGTCACCACCCTGACAAGGGCACCCTTTCCCACCGTCGGCCGCACCCGGACAAGGACACCCACCTGGACAAGGGCAGCCTTTCCCACCGTTGCCACCAGCCGGAAAAGGACAACCTTTCCCACCGTCAGCACCACCTGGGCAAAGGCAACCTTTCCTGCCGTAGGCACCACCCGAACAAGATGCAAACAACAAAGGGAGCACGATGATTAGGTGTCTGAGTGCCATGTTGAGATGTGTCGTGTTTACTAATGAAACTCGGCGTACACTTTTTGTACTTGTTGTTTTGCCTCATAAAATTTGAAATTCTAATTTTGGAAAGTTTAATTCATACATTTGCAAGCGGCAGTACGTGAAGGTAGGAGTTTTACTAGTATGTGTCTAGCTTTTTGTTGGGATCCCTTTATATCGGTCGAGATCTATTAATTCGGGACACAATTTTGGTTGTCGGCTTCAGGTATGCATATAACATAGCAGTTTCTTATTTTTAGACTACAAAAAAGGGAGTACATTGACATTTAGTGTCTCTTTTGTCACGGTTTGTTACCGTATAAAATTGATGTTACGTATAATATTATTTTCATGTTACAAAACAAGTGGACAAGCATATTTAGCTCCAATTTATAAATTAATTTTGAGAAAATGAAATATATAGCCTATTTCCCAGAGCATTTATTAAGAAATAGGTAAAAATTAAGAAAAATAATATTTTTATCCAACGAAATCACATTTGGCATTATCTTCCCAGCTTAATGCGTTGTGATTAGGTGGCACAGAAGACCAATGTATTGAAACCCCAAGAAATATTTTTAACTTGATTTTCAAATTTTCAAACTCTATAATTTCTCTCTAATTGTTAAGGACGGATTTCCATCTAATAATGTTTTAATGATCTAATTTTTAGTCATTTTGTTTGTATTTCATAAGATAAGATACTATTTAAAACGTCATTGTTTTTATATACCTTTTAGTTAATGCTTTATAAATTCGTATTTTACACTTCAAAACTTGTACCCCGAAGATAGAAAACCACAAATGACATGTCTATTTGCGATTGTAAACGTTTTTATAATTTTATTGCACAAATTATGCATTAAAAGCTTACACAATCGCAGATGGGCATGTCTTCTGCGGTTTTCTCTTAGCTACAGGAGAGGAAATTGCAAATGGCTTGTCTATATGGAATTTTCTCTCTTCTAAGTTTGATTATGCAACTTTCTAAAGCATGGTACAGGCGCTTAAAGCATATATTCCAATCATAGATAATTTGTTACCGGTAATTTTTTCAAAAAACGAACAAACAACTTTGCACATCGTATTAAAGGTTCCAAAAATGAAATGTGGGAAGTAATCGCTCTTCTAGAAAGTGCGCGTTGTTTGCTATTTCAGACGACCACATTTAATTTTGACATCGGACATAAATGTTACATGTGATAACAGTGATCTGTTACTTTTTACATTTGTTGATTCTCGATCAGATACACGCTACTAAGCAAATGAAAACACAAGAATGTCTGGAATTGCAAATTTCTCAATACATGTTGTCGCTTGCGGCGGAGTTTTGTTTAATCACTGAAGTTCGTGTAGGATGATATTCAAATGGAAATCTAAGTAAATTCCTAATATATTGGGAAAAGTTTTTTAAAATTCATAATTTTTTATTAATAAAAAAGCCCAGAAAACTGGTTAATTTCTTCAGTTTAATCTTTTTATACCTTTTTAGCAGATAAACGCTTATGTGGCATGCCAAGTTAGAAGAGATTGCTGACATGGCAGCTGATGTCGCACGCTATATCAGCCAAAATGCTTACAACCTTAAAAAATTTGATGTTTTTGAGAAAAGGTATGGACGGAATTCAAAATGGTGACCTCAATATCCCAAACCAAGGACTAAGCCAACTAGGCTATAAACTGCTACCGATTTTCATCCTGAAAATTCATACTATATTATAAGGGAAGCATTTTTTCTTTCACCATATTCATTTGAAACTCTCATGCATTTTTCCTTTCACTACATTCATTTGAAACTCTCATGACTTTTCAATTTCTTTCTAATAATAATTATAAGTTGGTTAATAAGGTTAAATAAATATCAAACCTAAAGTGTAATCATATATAAACTAAATTCAATATTAAAATAATATATTTACTTATACTTATAAAGTTATGTTTTTTAACTTTTAAAATATTATACTTAATTTATTAGTTTTAATATATTGTTGGATGTAAACCATTATCATTTTAAAGATATAATTTTGGAACAATTTGTATAAAATACTTAAATTATTAATTTGAATATAATATTACAGGGTCAACTTAAATATAAATTTTAGTTTAAGTTAAACAACCCAAAGAATATTTTGTAAATAGTTAAAAGTGATTAATTGTAGTGTCTTTTTAATAATGATTATAAGTTGGTTAATAAGGTTAAACAAATATCAAACCTAAAGTATAATCATAAATATACTAAATTTCAATTTTAAAATAATATCTTTAATTCTACTTATAAAGTTATGTCTTTAACTTTTAACATATTATACTTAATTTATTAGATTTAATATGTTGTTGTATATAAACCATTATCAGTTTAAAACAACAACTTTTGAACAGTTTGAACAACATACTTCAATTGTTAATTTAAATATAACATTACAATGCCAAGTTATATATAAATTTCAGTTCCACTTAAAAAACCAAATAATATTTTGTAAATAGTTAAAAGTGATAAATTGTAGTGATAAATGCAAAAACTAAATTGTAATCTCAATTTAACTAAAATATTTCCTAAAGATATTTTTATAATCATCAAAAGTTTTCAAATAAGTAGCTTAAAATAACTTACAATAACAATAGTTAAAAATAACTCTATATAAATTATTATATTGTTACCTTTAAAATCAAAAAACAATGTTTGATGTTTTAAATAATTATAATGATAGAAATTAAAACATTAACCAAATAAATTTTAAAAAATTAATTAACAATAACAACAACTATAAATAACATTAAACCATATATTATATTTAATTTTATTCGTGTGTAACTCGCGGGTAGAAGTCATTCAAACGATTGAGATTATGCAGTTATAATAGATGTATATATTATCATTTAATTCAAAATAATCAATATATTATATCAATTTAGTATACGAATTATTATATCAAATTTATCAACAACGTTATTGCTATATTTACAAAAAACATACATTTGTAAAGACTTCAACTATGTAGGTGTTTATGCGCAACGCGAGTGCATTCGTCTAGTATCTTATAATAGAAGCATTTTTCTAAGCACCATATTGATTTGAAACTCCTTTGTCTTTCCATATTTTCAAATGACTATATTTCTAAGCACCACATTGATTTGAAACTCCTTTGTCTTTTCATATTTTCAAATGACTTTTTAAATGTCTTCTAAATAATTGATTTAGCATTAAACACCAAACATACTATATAAACTCTTACACGTAAGAAGGATGTCATAAGAAAATGAAAAGAAAAATTTTCAATAGGCACAATTCTTTTAGAACGTATTTGCAGTGATGGAGTCCCTAAAAGAGTTCTACAAGTCAAAGTTGTGGATGAATGTATCATTTTTTACTTATAGTTTAATCGTGTTATATTTTTTTTTCCAGTAGTATAAATGAGACCATTCAAGATCATATGTTTAGAGATATTTTGTTTTCTCAAACCATATTGATTTTAAACCTACATAACTTTTTATATTCCTTAATTAATAACATTTATAGTATTTACAAATTTCTAATAATTTTTGCATTCTCTTATTATATATGTAGTTATATTAGTACATTTTTCGTACAAAAAGTCGTCATTTGGTTGAAGATATTGTGATTCAAAAGTTTTCATATAGTTGAAGCATTCACGATCCAAATATGATGAATTGAAGAAATGAGTTATGTCGCATCGATGGTAATTGTAATATGATTTTTTTTTCTTTCAATCAAAACAAATGAAGCTTTTCTATTCTCTCTTTATATTCAATTTCTCATTTGATCTTTATATGTGATTTGTGTGTATTACTCACTCTTGAATGTGACTTTCCAAACATCAATATTTTGCTTGAAATATATTTCTGATTCTTCTTTTTCAAGAAAAACATTTTAATTGCAGGTTAGTAAGAATTGTCATCAAGTTTCTATGGTTGAATGATATTAAATGAAGAAAGAAGATTCAGAAAACGGATATAGGTCTTTTTGTTTAAGCAAAGTAGACAAATGTTACTTTCTTCTTTTGATTTAAATGTATATTTATGTAACATTTTTATTTATATATTCAACCACCAAATGTTCTTATTTATTTGATTGTAGTTTTTCTATTTTGATTATATTTGTTTTTTTTGGGTTATCCTACACAACATATTTACAAGACAATATTTAAAAGATAACATAATTTTTAACATTTGATATGTGATTATGATTAACTTATCATGATATGTTCTTCATATGAAAGTAATTTATTCATATTACTATGACAAGAATTACATGACATTTATTAAAATATATATTATATGTGATTTGTTTAACATGTATATGCACCTAGGTATGTTATAAATTTCTAATTAAATATCTTTATGTTTAATAATTGAAGGGATTAAAATGATGCATCAAAAACAATTATTTAGAGGAATATAATAATAATAATAATAATAATAATAATAATAATAATAATAATAAATACACATTTCCAAGTACCGCATTCATTTGAAACTCACACTACAACTCAAGATTTTTCTAATTTATGTATATTTATTAGTTACAACTCTAGAGTTTTTAACTTATGATTATTAATTAGTAATCACTAATAACTTTTTATTTTCCTTTCTTTTATAAGGTTGTAAAGTTTTGGTCATTAAAAACATTAATGTATTTGAAAAGATTTGTGATTTAAATATGAAGAGTTAATATAAATGTTATAATAGATGTTTTAGTGTTTTTATGTTATTAAAAGTTGTAGTGTTTATTTTTCATATTTTTTATTATTCGTTATTAAAAGTTGTAGTGTATATATATATATATATATATATATATATATATATATATATATATATATTAATACAAATGTTGTAATAGATGTTTTTCTACTTTTATGTTACTAAAAGTTGTAGTTCATATTTTTGTTTATACATTTTGTTACCCGTTATATTATCATTCGTTTGATATATAATTTACACAATTTTAAACGGTTTATAAAATTATTAAATAACTTTATATATCACAATGACTTAAAAATTAAAAATATAATGTTTAATAAAACAAATATGTTACCTATATGTTTGTTTTACTACTAACATTTTGTTTCAAAGTAGAAATATTTAATAATAATTTGGTAAAAGTTATTATTTTAACTATATAATTGTATTCTCGCGCAACGCGCATGGATTCGCCTAGTAATATATAATACCTACCAACTTTCCTTAGCTTAATCAAAGATAAGATTTCGGATAGGATAAAAACTAGATGGGGAATGGTCGAACTTTCGTCCTTACGATACAAAATCTTAAGCTTACCAATTGATCTATTTGACTTTTCATATATTTGTCCTTCATTATTATATTTATTGTATATCGTTCCCAAGATTTATATCCAATTATTACTATTATTGTTATTATTGAAAACGAAATTAAATAAATTATTTTTTAAAATTCATTTTATGTAATATAATTAAATAAACACTTATGTAAATTTTTTAAAAACACATATTTATACGTATAAAAACATATTTATATGTAAAAGATACATATAAATGTAATAAATACGGATAAAAACATATTTATATGCTTTTATACCTTCAAATGTTTTTTTACTTTATATAGAAAAAAATATTTATACTTCTAAAAAATGAAAAAAATACATATAAAATAAAATAAAAATTAAAAATATTTTTAAGGTATAAAAACATATAAATGTGCTTTTTATATGTATTTATTACATTTATATGTATTTTTTATATATAAATATGTTTTTACATGTATAAATATGAAATTAAAAAGTATTTATATATGTGTTTATTTAATAATATTACTTAAAATGAATTTAAAAAATAATTTATTTAATTTTGTTTTTAATAATAATAAAAATAATAATAATAATAATAATAATAATAATAATAATAATGTATGCATTTAAATCATCGGCACAATATACATTAAATAAAATAGTGAAAGAATAAATAAACAATAGCTATCTAAATCAATTGGTAAGCCTTTAAGATTTACAAGAGTTGTAGGTTCGATCCTCCCTACTCCTTTTTATCCCATCATAAATAGTATCTTTTATTAGGCTAAGGAAAGCCGAAAGACATTGTATATTATTGTTAAAGATAAGTATCACATGTAGTTTGTAGCCTAGTTGGCTAAGCCTTGGTTTGGGATATTAGGTCACGAGTTCGAAACCCTCTAAGCCATTTCTCAAAAAGAAATCCAATTTTTTTAAGGTTGTAAGCATTTTGACATGTCATGTCAGCAATTCCTTCCAACTTGGCATGCCACATAGGTGCTGACCTTAAATAAAAATAAAAACTTATAATAACGATAAATGCTTTTTTTTTTCTATCTCATTATGGGCCATTGAGGATATTCAATTTCCCAGGACCGCCCTGAAACCTTCATACCTAACGAATCTATATCCAACTTCTATCATTCAATAACTTATACTAAAAGTCACAATCTTCTAACCCTTCATACTCGAACCTACATTTCATTTAAAAAAAAACGTATGTAATACAAAATTGTATTTTCAGCTACATGAGTTTAGACACAAAAGTATTATCAAGCATTTGATAAAAATCTTTACATTAATAAACTTTTAAAAAAATATTGACTATGAAATGCATGACCTCCCATAATTAATGGAAACTTACAGGTTGTCATGTATCTTATTATCACTTTCGTTAAGCTTACCGTTACATACCACATCATGGGTCTAAGTAAGACCAAGTCGCCTTGTGCAACCCTTTCCAACTTACAATAATATGAGAACAAATCATCCTATCATGACATCATGTTTATTGACATCTACTTCGTGACACGAGCTACCATCCTGGCAAATTCTTGTATGATGGCTTCATGATGGGAGCTACCATCCTAGAAAATTCTTGTGTATCCCCTTGTGGCACATCATGGGCTAGTAAATTTATTCTTTTATATCTTATTATCACTTTCGTTAAGCTTAGGGTTACATACCACATCATGGTTCTAAGTAAGACCAAGTCGCGTTGTGCAACCCTTTCCAACTTACTATAATAGGAGAATAAATCATCTTATCATGGCATCATGTTTTTTGACATCCACTTCATGACGGGAGCTATCATCCTAGCAAATTCTTATATGATATCCCCTTGTGGCACATCATGGGCTAGTCAATTTATTCTTTTATTTACTATGCATTGATTCACTCTAATGATGCATGATAACCACTTTTTTAGTGAGTCAATTGCATATGAATTTCATGCTTAGAAAACGAATATTAACACCCACTACAAACAAAATATCATTTAGTGACATACATTTTTATTGGCATATATATGATGTGCCACTATATCATGTTTTTAGCGGCATATTCTGTGTTAATATTAAAATTAGAGGATTTAATGTCATGTAACATTTTTTGTCACGAATATTCATAATTATTAGTGCATAATATTTTAATATGTCACTAAAAGTTCTATTTTATGAAAAATATTATATCATACAGTTATTATAATAATAATAATTAGTTATAAAATGGTCATTAATCTTCATGGTAATTACAATTTTAGTCTCTCTTTTGATTATTTTCCATAGTCTGATACATACAATCATACACATTGTTTTTTACAAACATAAAATTTTACCCTTGCTTCGTTTTCTAATTTACTCCCCTAAGAAACGATCCAAACAATCGGTAAAATCGACACAACAACTCACACCATCACCCTACTGAAACATCCCAAAAACCATGACCAAAAATTACTTTTTAAAACATTAATAAAACCATAAGTGTCAGATCATTTCAACCAAACTAAAGGTTTATATTTCAAATCAGCGTATCATTTCAAAACATTTTCTATTTATCAGAGTAAAAACATCCCAGGCTAAAACTTCTTGGTTTGTGCCATGCGATCATCCCGAGCTCTTCTCTCCGCTACCGGAAGTACCTGAAAACAAAACTGAAAATCGTAAGCACGAAGCTTAGTGAGTTCCCCAACCTACCACATACCACATACACATAACCATGTACACGTAACCACGTACTGGGCCCCACCCGCTGCATCGGGCCTTGCCCGACATCTGGCCCCGCCCGGCATCAGGCCCCACTTGGCATCAGGTCCCACCTGGCATCGAGCCCCGCTCGGTATACAGATCTGTCTCTCTTAGGCCCCGTCTGTCTCTGGGGCTCGCCCGCTATACACATACATACAATCAAATAGCATACTAGTACATAAACAAACACACTCTAACTGTACCCTGATCTAAGGCCTCGCCTAACTAGGGCCCCGCCCCTGGTATGCTACTGAAGTTGTGGAACCCCGTCCATACTCCTACTAGTAGTGAGATACGGGCCACCGCCCACACTCACTCCCTTCCTATCACGGGCCTCGCCCCTACTTTGCTAATATTGAGATATAGAACCCCATCCATACTCAGCTAGTGATGAGATACGGGACCTCGCCCACACTCATCTCCCTACTAGGCACATACAAGTATCACCGAGACAACAAGTATAATCTAACATACAACATAAGAACCTTCCTCGGGATTGCCCCGACATCGGACTACCGGTCCGGAAACATACTATCATCTAACATACTTCGGGCTTACCCCGACATCGGACCCCCGGTCCGGAACCTATCATACCTACACATCCAAGAATCACAAAGACCTCTAGCATTCTAACATTTCTCGGGCCTCGCCTGACATCAGGTCGTAACCCGGATCATATAACAATAAGGGCCTAGGGCTAAACCCCGGGTCTTCCTACAATACATAAACATAAACATAATGGGCCGACATTGTGGTCGTAGACCCATACACACAGTGAGGAAACTCACCTTGCACTGCTGAAAATCTGCTGATACTCCACTGGCCGCTAACTGACAATCCCCCGGACTACTGCTTCTTTGGCTCCCCGGGCTATTAATAACAAGATGACACTTAGCCCTAAAATGTCCTCAAAGTCAAACTATGTCAAACTTGGTCAAATTCAACAGTCAAATTCAACGCTCCGAGTTGACTCAACTCGCCGAGTTCCAGCAATCAGAATCCTGAAATCGTGATCCAACTCGTCGAGTCACCCCCCGACTCGCCGAGTTCCCTGGCTACTCATGGTCGCGGTTTATCAAATCAACTCGTCGAGTCAACACTCATACTCGCCGAGTTCTAGCTTGAACAGAAACGGGACAACACACTTCGACTTGACGAGTCCCTCATTGGACTCGCTGAGTCCCTCAGTCTGATTTGGCTATCATAACAGATTAAGCCCCAACACTTCAGATCCAAACCCCAAACTTCATCTACATGCTGCAAATGACCTCATGAGGGTAAAGTTTCCAACTTTACCCACTCCTAACCTTCTTAATGGGTTTAGACAAAACCCTAGATCCTGAAGACATAACTCTATGTCCTATAAACCCTCATTACTCCAATCCAAAGCATAACAATATAGATCTAGGCCTTATACACCAGAAGAACACGTAAAGTCTCTTCCTTTTCTTCCATGCATGGACTTTTGAGGCTTAAAAGGCCATAACAACCCCTTAAAGCTTGCATGGGGGGTTTCTAATGGCATAAAGCATGCACCTTTATGCCTTAACCACTCTTAGGGACTCCATATTTGAAAGGATCTTTGCTTGGGACGTCCTTGTCCCATAGATCAAGCTCCATGGACCAAAACTCTCATAAAATGGACATAAAAAGATCTAAGAAACTATAAACCAAGATGAAGACTTTATTACCAGAAAATGATGGAAATGAGATGATGTTGCTGGATCTACAAACTTCTTCTTGAACCCTCAAGCTCCTTCTTCTTCTTCTAACCTCCAAGAACACATAAGACACTCAACAATGGCTCTCACACTCTAAAAAGGCTCTAGGGTTTCGTGGGTTAAGTTCTGGACAATGGAGGCTGGGAATGGAACCAAGAGGAGGAGAATAAGATGCTTAAATAGGGTACCAAGTCCCGAATTTAGGGTTTCCCTAACCCTGACCAACTCGCTGAGTCGGTCCCCCGACTCGTCGAGTAGGTTACTTAACCCGCGACCCAAATCACGCTTCTACTCGTCGAGTCATCCCACTTACTCGACGAGTCGCCTTCTGATTTTGAGGTTTTTCCTTTCCTTTCTAGGTCTTCTGAATTCGGGGTGTTACAACTCTCCCCTACTTAAACTAGACTTCGTCCTCGAAGTCCGCTTCAACTCACAACCCCGCAACCTCTCACGCCATTTCTAATCGCCGCATACCTTGCCTGCTCGGTCCAATCCTTGATGGCATCATCTTGAGAACAATCCCATCACTACAACTCTCGAGTACAAAGCTCTTACACGACCGATAATCCTTCTGGTACTTCCCGAGCACTTACACTTGTCATCCAAGGGGTTCACCCCTTTACCCTATGCTGTCACTGGCCTTCCCAACATAACTTTCCATAAACAACAACCCTTTCCTATCTTTGACAAGAATAAACCTTCTGCTGAAATTGCAATCCCGACCACTCCTGGTCCGGCCATCACACGAATATTCACTAAATAGTTCCACTTACTATGCTCCAAAGCTGAAAACCCCACCGGCGTGTGAATCAGATAATCCTTCGAGTAAAAGATCATCCCTGCAACGGTTAAGACTCATACAAGAGTTGCGCAACAGAGTCAAATCACTTACTCTGAGATTATTTAATCCCACTGTGAGTTAGTTAGCACCTCTCGGTCTACTAACTGCTCCACACAAAATTCTCTTGTCACTACCTGCCCGAAGATCCTGCTGTCTCTTATCCACTCTCCGGATGAAACGAGACCACCCTGGTCCCAACTAATCTGCCATTATCTAGGATACCGGACTCTCACCGGTTAATGAACGCAAGAAAAATCTCTTAGCCGCTCTCAGCGACTTCCGGAGAAACTTTGGCTACCTGAACCGCTCTATCTACCCAACTACTCTGGCTCTAGAAGCCCTGGGATCCTCGATCCCCTACCTTGACCCTAAGGTCTCTACCAGGTCCCACCTGTGCTGCTATAAGTACACGGGCCTCGCCCACGCGTCTTACCCAAACTACAATTCGGAGCGGCCTCTCCCATAAGTCTCACCTATCTAGGGCTACGCCGGCCCACTCCTCCTCAAATCTCAACTTGCTATCCTCTCCTGTTTCTTATCATGCTAGTTAGGAGATACGGGCCCCTGCCCACACTCCACTAACTAGGAGATACGGGCCCTCGCCCACACTTCTTTAACTAGGCTGCTAAAGAATGCTACGACTTACCCGCAGTCTTACAACACTTCCCTCACTGACTCACTGCTGGGGAATGCTGCGGCTATCCCGTAGTCTTATATCCTGCCTAAACTCGCGCCTTGCTGGAAAAAAAATCTCCCACTTGATTTCCCAAACCAGTCATCAACTACTCGCAAATACGCGAACTCAATGTTGGGAAGTTTCCCAAACCCCCAACTTACATGCTCCTCAACTCAGCAGCCACTCAAGCTGCTTTCTTCCTCATCAAGATTGCAAACTCAACCCAGTCCGCACTTACTTCTGCTCCTGACTACTCGAATGGCTCTCCCCCACTTCGATTCAACTAGCTCCTCACAACTCATAGCTTGGAAAGAATTCCCAATTCTCCCTATCATCCTCTGGCCACTCTGTTGTCAACCCATGCTTACCATTGCTAGTGATCTAACCAATCAATACCCAAACGATGCCTCCCCTGAAAACTAGAGAGACACTCCCGAGTCCCACACATGCATGTTACAGTTACCGCATCCTGAGTAACCTGCTCTAAAAGGGAATGGCCTCTAACTACCATTCTAAAATTCCAGGGTATGCAGATGGCATATAACTCAATCACAAGCAGGCCACAACATTCTGAAATACTTTTACCAATACCGATGCAGTACCATAACAATAAAATCATTACAGAAGGAGGATACAAACGACATACCTGCGATCTATTGCGGCTCGATCTTAACTTCCTGCGAGACAATGGGCGTCAGAACCTGAACTCTCTCCACCATCAAAACAGGACAACGAGACTTGAAATGACATGGCTGGTGACAATGAAAACATATCTGATCCTTCTTACAATCCCGATGCACATGCCCCCTTTCCACGCACTTGAAACACCCGAACTTGTGACAAGCAAACCCGTGAGTCCCTCCACACTTACCACACACCTCGAGGTCTTCCTGACTTCCAGCACCCAAGTCAGCTGAGTATGACTCCCCACTTTTTCCCAATTGTCCTGAAATAAGTGCTCGCTTCCTTTTTCCGAGCTGCCCATCCAAACCAATCTCCTGCTCTCGAGTTACCCCGACTACCCCCCATCAACCTTCTGAACAGCCGCTGCCTGACCCTGGAACTTAACGGTCAACCTATCAGTGACCCGCTCAATTATGTCAGGTAAATCCTCGCGTACGGCTTGCGAAACCTCCACAACGATCCAATCATATATGGGACTCTCCTGAGGACAAGGTGCACAACCCATTTCCGATCCCAGATGACAAGAGCTAACAATGGGATCCCTTTCCTGATGGATCCCTGGGATTCATAAGCATTGGGCTCCAAACGAGCCCCTAACTGCCCTGTAACGATCTCGGCCCGAAAGGCCTCAAGGCGACTGTCCAAAAGCTCCAAAATGCCCTCCTTGACCGTACCAAAGATCACAGGAGTCTGGTCTAGAATACTGCACATAATCTCAGCTGATATAAACTCTCTCATCTGCTCCCCGAGCTACTCGACTCCTGAACCCGAGCCTGATCCCTCGCTGGCGCCTGATCCACCCACTGGTCTCTCACGTAATGTCACCATTCTACAACGTATCATAACAACCATTAGAATACTCACCATTACTGAGGAATCACACATACGCACTACAAGTTTCCCGGTTTTATCTCAGCCCTTCTTGAATCGAGTACGGATCCTCTGCTTTCAGTAGTACGGGCCCATACTACCTTCCACATCTATCCGTACTTTCCTCAAGAACTGCTTAGACTCCACCAGGTCCCTTTCACTACTACTACTGCTCCCAGTACTAAAATCATCCTAGGCTTACCCTAGGGAAATCTTTGACCCAACCTAGTCCTCAGCTGCTGAAGATCTCCTCAAAATGCCAATTAGCCACCACATGAATACCATCACATGTAACGAGGCTCGGATAATCCTTCGAGTAAGGGACTCATCCCTACAACGGTTAGGACTCATACGAGAGCTGCGCAATAGGGTCAAATCCAATAATATAATATTATTCAACCCTGATCACATGTGACTCAACGTATTCACCTAGTAGCTAAATCCCATCACTCAGAGTCCCACAAAGCACAAAGCAAGCAACATTCAGACAAAAGGAAAATATAACAATAACATAATCAAGCAATTCTATACACATAGCAAGAATATGTTCTAGCATGCGGTTCTAAGCTTATATAATCAGGCATAACCTAAACAGGCTATCCTACCATTGTCTAATCAATACTATCATGTCGCTCAATAAACACATATAATAGGCATATAAGGCATCCTTCCTAGATACTTAGCCCTAAATCTAGCATGCTAATCACATAATCATATCATAACATAAACTTGTATGGGTAATTTGGGAGAACTTACTTGAGCTCGGTTGATTGCATGCACCACACCCTTTTTCTATTTTTGAAGTCCTTTTTCCTTTTTCGAAATCATTTTTCTTTTCAAACTTCTTTTTATAAAAAAATGACTTTCTTTTGAAAATTTTCTTACCAAGTCCTCAGTTTGAGTTCAGACACACCCGAGAGTGTGCCCGAATCTCTCAAACCAAGGCTCTGATTCCAACTTGAAACATCCCAAAAATTTCTTTTTAAAACATTAATAAAACCATAAGTGTCAGATCATTTCAACCAAACGAAAGGTTTATATATCAAATCAGCGTATCATTTCAAAACATGTTCTATTTATCAGAGTAAAAACATCCAAGACTAAAACTTCTTGGTGTGTGCCATGCGATCATCTCGAGCTCTTTCCTCCGCTACCGGAAGTACCTAAAATCAAAACTGAAAACCGTAATCACGAAGCTTAGTGAGTTCCCCAACCTACCACATACCACATATGCATAACCATGTACACATAACCACATACTGGGCCCCCACCCGCTGCATCGGGCCTTGCCCGGCATCGGGCCCCGCCCGACATCAGGCCCCACCTGGCATTAGGTCCCACCTGGCATCGAGCCCCGCTCGATATACATATTTGTCTCTCTTAGACCCCGCCTGTCTCCGAGCCTCGCCCACTATACACATACATACAATCAAATAGCATACTAGTACATAAATAAACACACTTTAACTGTACCCTGATCTAAGTCCTCGCCTAACTAGGGCCCCACCCATGGTCTACTACTGAAGTTGTGGAACCCCGTCTATAATCCTGCTAGTAGTGAGATACAGACCCCCGCCCACACTCACTCCCTTCCTATCATGGGCCTCGCCCCTACTCTGCTAATATTGAGATATGGAACCCCATCCATACTCAGCTAGTGATGAGATACGAGACCTCGCCCACACCCATATTCCTATCAGGCAAATACAAGTATCACCGAGACAACAAGTATAATCTAACATCCAACATAAGAACCTTCCTCGGGATTGCCCCGACATCGGACTCTCGGTCCGGAAACATACTATCATCTAACATACTTCGGGCTTACCCCGACATCGGACCCACGATCCGGAACCTATCATACCTACACATGCAAGAATCACAAAGACCTCTAGCATTCTAACATTTCTCGGGCCTCGCCTGACATCAGGTCGTAACCCAGATCATATAACAATAAGTGCCTAGGGCTAACCCCCGAGTCTTCCTACTATACATAAACATAAGCATAATGGGTCGACATTGTGGCCATAGACCCATGCAGACAGTGAGGAGACTCACCTTGCACTTCTGAAAATCTGTTGATACTCCACTGGCTGCTAACTGACAATCCCCCAGACTGCTGCTACTTTGGCTAACGGGCTATCAATAACAAGATGACACTTAGCCCCAAAATGGCCTCAAAGTCAAACTAGGTCAAAGTCAACGGTCAAAGTCAATGCTCCGAGTTGACTCAACTCGCCGAGTTGCCCATCAACTCGCCGAGTTCCAGCAATCAAAATCCTAAAATCGCGATACAACTCGTTGAGTCACCCCCTGACTCGCCAAGTTCCCTGGCTACTCATGGTCGCGGTTCATCAAATCAACTCGTCGAGTCAACCCTCAGACTCGCCGATTTCTAGCTTGAACAGGAACAAGACAACACACTTCGACTCGTCGAGTCCCTCCTTGAACTCGTCGAGTCCCTCAGTCTGATTGGGCCATCATAACAGATTAAGCCCCTACACTTCAGATCCAAACCCCAAACTTCGTCTACATGCTGGAAATGACCTCATGAGGGTAAAGTTTTTCCAACTTTACCCATTCCTAATCCTTCTTAATGGGTTTAGACAAAACCCTAGCTCCTTAAGACATAACTCTATGTCCCATAAACCCTCATTACTCCAATCCAAAGCGTAACACTATAGATCTAGGCCTTATACACCAGAAGAACACGTAAAGAGTCTGCCTTTTCTTCCATGCATAGCCTTTTGAGGCTTAAAAGGCCATAACAACCGCTTAAAGCTTGCATGGGGGGGGGGGGGTTTCTAATGGCATAAAGCTTGCACCTTTATGCCTTAACCACTCTTAGGGACTCCAGATCTGAAAGGATGTTTGCTTGGGACGTCCTTGTCCCATAGATCAAGCTCCATGGACCAAAACTCTCATAAAATGGACATAAAGAAATCTAAGAAACTATAAACCAAGATGAAGACTTTATTACCAGAAAATGATGGAAATGGGATGATGTTGCTAGATCTAAAAACTTCTTCTTGAACCCTCAAGCTCCTTCTTCTTCTTCTAACCTCCAAGAACACATAAGACACTCAACAATGGCTCTCACACTCTAAAAAGGCTCTAGGGTTTCGTGGGTTAAGTTCTGGACAATGGAGGCTGGGAATGGAACCAAGAGGAGGAGAATAAGAAGCTTAAATAGGGTACCAAGTCCCGAATTTAGGGTTTCCCTAACCCTGACCAACTCGCCGAGTCGGTCCCCCGACTCGTCGAGTAGGTCACTTAACCCGCGACCCAAATCACGCTTCTACTCGTCGAGTCATCCCACTTACCTGACGAGTCACCTTCTGATTTTGAGGTTTTTCCTTTCCTTTCTAGGTCTATTGAATTCGGGGTGTTACACCTACTCTACCAGTTATCATCATTCCTGATACATCAATGTCGTCATGGATAAGCAGTTCTTTGATTTTCCTCCCAATTACAGCCCCACGAGAACTCCCCAATTGACTAGGTATCTGCTTTTCCTTTAATTATGTTTTTTTTCAACACATGTCAAATCAACAATTGAGTTTTGCTTGGAGAATCCTGTAACTCATTGTTTTGATCCCATTGTAGCTATAGAGTTTGAATCACATTTTAATCGAATCAAATAAAATACTCACAACTAGATGAGGGTTTGTTTCAGTCGTTATTAGGGTTTATCTATCTGAAAATTGCATGTCACAACTATTCTCCATGTGCATCTTGTAGCCACCATAGATCACGAACCCCAACCCTTCTTTGGATTGATTCAAGGTCTAAGATGCATTGTGTATCTCCCTCCCTCCTCCGCCGATTTAAAGGTTCTTGCACAATCAAACAATATCATGGATTGAGATGATCGTACGATGTTGGCTGAAAGGAGAACTAAGGTTGTTATGTTGGTTAGGGCTGAACAAGATGAAGGCGTCGAGGAGGTAGAAGACGATGGCTGATGATGTGCTGGTTGTTTCACTAAAGTATCCATGTATTACGCAGGTACCTAACAAGAAATTAAACCTCACCATTCTCCTTGGAAAATCGAGTTTTGATGTTCCCTTTTTCTCTAACATCCTGTTTCCTGTCATTTCTGAGTGATGGACCGGAAGTCGATTGTGTAAGGTTTTGGGCCTTAAGGATGCAAAGTTTAGTCCTTGTGGAAGGAGGTAATCATAGTTCAGAGATTTTGCCCTTGAATTGTGTTATGGGTCGAAGGGTAGAAAGGGAAGAGTCATAGGCCCGTTCCTTGCATGAAATATGGATTTTTTCAAGAAGTTTTTAGTCCATCATATTTAGATAATATTGTAGAGCTCTTCAACACCTTTCCGTGGATTTAAAGAACATTGAAAACGGATTTGGAACGAAGAAGTTGCAACCGTTTGAAGTTAGGACACCTTTTGGGTTAGCCGCATATGTAGGGTGTACATGGAGTACGCAGGGTGTAGTAGGGCATCCCAAGTACGCTGGGCTTACTAGGAGTACCTAGGGAGTACACGATCAGTTCCTAAACCCTATTTTCGTGGTTTGAGCCCCTATTTAAGCTCCTTAACTTCCCCAAACCCATTCCATTCTCAGCCTTCACCTCTCCAACACCCTCTCTTGAAACCCTAACCCTAGATTGAGCCTTGTGAGAAAAAAGAAGATGCTTTTAAGTGCTTTGGAGTGTTCTTGGTGCACCTTGGAGAAGAAGGAACTCATTGAAGAAGTGTTGGTTGCATTGGAGCTTGTAGATCCAGACTCTGTTCACCTTTATCTTTCTTCTCGAGGTATAAAGTTTGAATCTTGATGATGAAATTATTAGATCTAGCTAGTTTTGGGTATTATGAGCTTTTGGTCACTTTAAGTGCATAAAGTTTAGATATTGAAAGTTTGTGACCTTTTTATTGATAAAGTTGGAAACTTTATCCATATAAACATCATTTTGATTCAGATCTGAAGATTGGAGACTTGAACTTAATGGATTAAGTTGAAAAAGATGCCCTCCTGGGTCCCTTTGAGACTTAAAGACTAGATCTTGTTTGTTGGGTCCATTCTAATGGATAAAGTTGGAAAATTTATCTATTATGGAGCTATTATGAACCATAAAAATGTGATCTTGGCCCTTCTATCCCTTCCATACAAGAGTTGTGATGTCTTATTGGGTTAAGAACTTAGGGTTTTTGACATTAAGCACTTTATAGCCATGAAAAGTCATAAAGTTGGAAACCTTATGACTTAGGATACATTTTGGGCTTGGATATGAGTTTTGGACATAAGGCTTTAATGGAATAAGCTCTTAATGGAGTTTTGGGTCCGGGCGTACCTGGTGGTATGCTGCGCGTACGCGGTCAGCGCCCTGCTTTTGGTCAACATCAAAGTATGCTGTGCGTACTCTCTTGGTATGCAAGGCGTACTCCGCTGGGAAGAAATATTAACTTTTGGACCTTGACCGTTGACTTTGACATTGACCAGGGTTGACTAAGTTTGACTTAAGGGTATTTTGGTTATTTTGAGCTATAGTTAATCATTGGTCTCTATCTGTTAAATATATGACCTGTAGATCCGGTATTCAGAGCAGTGTATTGTTCAGCTATTCATCCGACTGTAAGGTGAGTTTTCCTCATTTCGAATGTGGGTCGAAGGCACCAATGTCGGCCCACTAGATTGTGTATCATCGTATATAGGATGTCGTTATGTTGTAGTATTCTGTAGATCTGTCTGTTTTTCTGTTGACTGGTCTTATGTTCATCTATTTCTAGATATGTGTTAATTGTTATGTATATGTAAACATGATATGGTGGGGTCGAGACTGTACTGCTTTGTGTTGTCAGTCAACAGACCAGGGCATTCCAACCGATAGGTTGTGGGTCGGGGCTAATCTAATCGGGAAGTTGTGGACCCAGTATGTATTGGCAATCCAACCGAAAGGTTGTGGGACGGGGATAATCCAACCTGGAGGTTGTGGACCCGTGATTTGTCTAGTTATATGTTTGTGTGGTGATACTTTGGGGGAACTAACTAAGCTTTGGCTTACAGTTTTAATTTATCATTTCAGGTACTTCAGAGCATCGTGGGAAAGCAAAGGCGTGATCGTCCACAACTTCCTATTTTTATGGCTTTGGGTCTTGGGAAACTCTGATTTTGAAATAATGTTTTTGGAAACAATGACTCTTTTGTGAACAATGATGTTAAATGGTTGATTTGAAAATTTTAAATTTCTTTGATTTTTGGGATGTTACAAGTTGGTATTAGTGCCTTGGTTTGAGAGAATTGGCTGAACATTTGTGTGAATCTAGACTTAAACTAGGGAACTACAAAAGTTTTTAAACTGATTTTCAAAATTGTTTTCAAAAAACAACCAAGGAAGGATGCGATGCGTACGATCAGTCAGAGCAAGAAAGCATGCCCCAAGTTACCCACACCGTTATTTGATATTATGTGTAAGTTAGAACAACATGCTAGTTGTATGATATGGATCTTCAAGAATTGCTTGATAGAGTTGCATGATACATGATGTCTTATTTCCTATAGATTTTTTTGCTAATTGTTGTATGACTCTTTCGGGTGTAATAAAACTATAAACGGAATACGTTAAGTCACATGCTGCTTGGGTTAAATAAATTTTGAGTGAAGGATTTGGTCCTATGGCGCAACTCTTGTTTGAGTCCAACCATTGTAGGGTTTAATCTTTTTATCAAAAATTATTGAAGTTATGTTTCATGTGATTGTTTTCATGCAGTAGTTAACTGGAACCAATGGGGGGTCATTTGGCAGTTGATGGTAGGGTGAGGTGTGGATCCTAGAAGAGCCTAGGAAGTGCTTTAGTGCAGTTTCTACAGTGTTTAGCGGGTGTTCGAAGTACTATTATGAGTAAGTAACTTAGAGCGCTCGGGATGATTCTTGAGGAAAGTATGGATAGGTGTGGAAGGTAGTATTAGGCCCGTACTAGTGGAAGCACATGATCCATAATCGAATCAAGGAAGTCACGAGGATTATAAGGAGCTGGTTGAGGGTAGATAGCATAGTTGGATAACCATGACTCATGGCGGTGTTTATATATCTGTCAATCTTTTGGTTATGGTTGTTCAGGCTGAAGATGAGTATGGTGTTTCTTGTGCTTTAGTGGCCATGGCATTTTGGGTATGAATGGTGCATGCCTAAATGATTTAGTTGATTTTGAGGTCTCAGGAGCCTTGCTTAAGTAGTGCCATCTGGGTCGTGGGACTCAAGAAGGAAGCGGTTTTCGGGAGCGGATCGAGAATTTCAGCCAGAGGATGAGTGATTGGCAGATGGATTAGAATGTCACTATCTATGGCGAGGGTTATGACCTTCTAGTTTTACGAGTTCGGAGAAGGAGTGGGCATGCTTGTGACTTTCAGATTTGGGATGTAAACCTAACATGGGGCTAGTTGGATACGGTGTTTGGCGGCTGTATGACAGCGTGGGAATGCGTAGGAGGATTGTTGTGGTATGGATGCCTCGTGATGAGACCAAGGGTCTGCTTCTTGTGATATACGCATGTCAGGTGCTAGCTGGTTGTTTCAGGCGAATCGGGAGCGACAACTTTTGTAGTCTCTAATGTATCCCAACTATGAGAATGATGCATTTTGGTATTTATGAATGATTTTTTTGCGATGAATTGACAGTTGGGATTGCAGGCGAGGAGTGTATGTTTTGGGATAGTAAGTTGGTGTTTTGCTTATGCATTTTCATGAAATACTTAATGTTAAAGGTAGTTATGATTGGAAATTTCTGAGATTTGGAATCTCTTAGGGTTTTCTTGGTCCTTATTTGGAAGATCATCGTGTGTGTGGTATACATTCCAAGAGTCAGGGACAACTTGTACCTAGTTGAGCCGGTTCGCGATATGGTTTGGTTACAACACCAATGGGTGGTAGTTTGAACATTAAGTGGGGGAGAACTAGGTCTTCTGCTCGGAGGATCATCAATCTGTTCAAGTTTATGGTGTCATAAGAATAATTCATGGGGGTCTGTGGTGCGGGTATGCGGGATTTCGGTTTAAGATTTGGTCAAGCTAGGGCATTCTAGCCGAAAGGTTGTGGGCCGGGGCATTCTAACCGAAAGGTTGTGGGTCGGGGTTAATCTAACCAGGAGGTTGTGGACCCGTGATTTGTCGTGATTTATCTGTTATATGTTTGTGTGGTGGTACTTTGGGGGAACTCACTAAGCTTTGACTTACAGTTTTAGTTTATGGTTTCAGGTACATTAGAGGACCGTGGGAAAGAAAAGGTTTGATCGTGCACAACTTCTTGTTTTTATGGCTTTGGGTCATTGGAAAACTCTGATTTTGAAATAATGTTTTTGGAAACAATGACTCTTTTGTAAACAAGGATGTTAAATGGTTGATTTTGAAAATTTTAAATTTCATTGATTGTTGGGATGTTACATTTTCCTATGTGCCTTTCTTCTCCTCTGTTTTAATTCGAATCGCATCCTTTATTTTATCTTTTTTTTTTCAAATTACAAGTGTGGGTTGTGAAATAGTGATGAAGACTGATTTGTGGTTGCTTGTCAGAGATGTGGTTCTATGATGGTTAGATACTAAGTAGGCTTGCTACATTCAAGTCCATGACATAGTTTGCTAAAACTAAGGTTAGATACTAGCAATGGATATTAATATGATCATATTTCCTCTCCAGATTCCTTCAAAACAAGGACAAATAATGTCCATAGAAGTTGATAAACTATTTGGTTCGATAGTAAATATTATCTATTTACAACAGGACAACATGTATATAGATGAAGTTGAGAAGATTACAAAGAAGGTTTTAGTTTTGCTTTAATTTCTTCATCGGTCAAGGCTCAAGATTACCATAATGTTGAATTTTATAATAGTGTTTCTTAATTTCTTTTTTTACATGATGAAAGTGTTAACATTATTAGAGATGTTTCTGGAGAGGGTGTTCAATAGGCATTATTAAAGATGCTAGAAGGGACTGTATGTTCTTGGTATTCCTTATATCCATTATATTAGTTTTATTGTGTTAGAAAAGTGGAAAGTTTGTTAATTTTATTAGAATCGACCTTTATATAGGTAGTCAACGTCCTTGAAAAGGGTGCACAGAAACATCCTTGAGGAAAGTGGAGATGACATTTAAGTAAATAAAACAAAATCACTTTCATTTACTAGTTTGTAAAAGTATACCAAATTATGAATGTTTGATACTATAAGGATATTTGTTACAGACTGATACCAACGACATGTTTTTTTTAAATCTCGAAAAAACCATTTCGGGAAAGGTATCATTAACTAACTATTTACTCTTTGGTGTTCCTATATTGTATTATAAATATAATAGTATTTTATAATTTTCAAGTAAACACATATCTTATTTTCAAACGCTAAGATTCTTTTATTGGGTTCAGTGCACCTATTCATGCTAACATAAGAACTGGAGGTGTTACATCTGCTTCTATGACTTCATCTTTATTGGAGACTATAAGTCCCTTTTCTCCCATTAAGTGTATAGGTTTGAATACAGTGATGTATGGATGGATTTCTTTGGTGTTTATTTATGTTTGTTAGGTTGGAAGTAGTGATCTTATTGCATATGGTATGACACCTGAATTTGTTGTAAGGTTTCCAATTCTTGTCAATTTATTAGCTCTTACACGGCCACCACTTGTCCTGGTACCTTTTCATTAATAGTAGGCATTAAGTGGTTTTAATATGTCCGTTTCTTTTTGTTCTCATTAAGTGTTGTATAAGTAAGTAAAGTGGATGAATAAATATAATGTTTTGTAGGTGCTAACTGATCTAAAGAATGTGTTAGGGAAACAATACAAGAAGTTTTTTCAGATGAATGAAGTAAGTATTCTTTCATCTCAATACATTTACTAATGAAAAATGTTGGTAATTGTTTATTATTATTATTATTATTATTATTATTATTATTATTGATGTTCTCTTCGTCGTCGTCGCCGCCGTCGCCGCTGCCGTCGTCGTCGCCATTGCCGTTGCCGTTGCCGTTGTTGTTGTTGTTGTTGTTGTTGTTGTTATTGTTATTATTATTATTATTATTATTATTTGCAGGTTAACCTACATTATACAGAAAATGCTTTGAGATTAATTGCAAGAAAAGCAATAACTAAGAACACTGGTGCTCATGGTTTGAGGGCCTTATTGGAAACCAAATTTACGGATGACATGTATGAGGTTTGTAGCTAAACTCTTCTGTCTAAAAGAAAACATTTTTTCTTTTTATCAAATCATAGAATGATAATTTGTGAATCTATTTCATATTCCTGATGAGAGAACATGTAAAGATCTAATAGATGATGTGGTAGTTAATGAGGAGACAAATGGAATTGAAGGACTAAGTTGTGGTGCTAAAATCCACCATGGGAGCGTTTCTAGTAACACTTAATATTTAAATTTATATTGAATGCTTTCATCATTTTCGAAATCAGTGGGATTGTCATGTTTTTTGACACATAAAAAAGTCATAAATATTTTGTTGGACTATGACAAATAAAAAAGTGCCACCAAAAGTAGCATCAATTTTTGAATCAAATGAGTATTCAGTGGCACAAAATATGTGTCACAAAAAACTTTTCTTCTATTGTAACAAATAAAAAAATAACACTAAAAACATAAAAACTGCAACGACAATAACAAAAAGTGCCACTAAAGGGTTTTAGTGGGAACGTTTCTACTAACACTTATTATGTGAGTCGCTAATTAGCTGAGAAGCCTTTAGTGACGTTTATTTGGGTTTTTAATGGCACTTTTTGTATGCCAGTAAATGGCTTAATTTTTGTAGTGACCAATTCTCATATCAAAGCATTAACAAATTTAAAACGTTTAGCATAAACTCATATAATACGTTTATCTTTTAAAATCACATATAACCAATACTTACTCTTGTAAAGCGTTCATTTATTTAAAACATTTACTTTTCAAAAGATTTAGATTACTCTTGTAAAAGAGTCCATTTAATCATCAACTAATACTTTTCTCTTTCAAAATTATTTTAAATACTCACTTACTCTTTCTAAGAGTTCATTTATTCAGAAGTCATTATGCCATGCACCCCATATGAAAAATCCACATGTACTCACCGTGTCAGTTAGTGAAAACTATCACTCTTTATCCTTCACTTGGTGCTTCTTCAAAAAACTTCATTCATTCATATCCAATCAATATAATAATCATATAAGAGTGTTTTCCATAAAAGAGTTTAATTTCATTCCATACTTCCATTCCATCTTCATATACCACATAATTTCGTGATTTCATAAATTAATGGATATAACTAGTTATGCTTCATGAATAAACTATCCTTATGTATTAATTAATTAATATATCAAATCAATTTCTAATATCTAACAGTTCAACCCTTTAGGGTTTATATACAATGATTTTTATATAGCTTGAAACCATGTTTACAATGCTTATTACATAATTATAGTGAAGATTTCATCCATAAATATGATGTAAGGACTAGGGTTTCATAAATCCTTTCCAATTTCACTATGAAAGTTCATCTAAGTTTGTTAGGAAGAAGATGATACCCTAAATCCAAGTTGTAAAGCTTTGACTCTTTGATTCTCTTAATGATTATTGGATAGAGCTTTAACTTGGTGGCCTATAGCTTTGGAAATCATCTTTGGGTGCTCTCTAGGGATGTGTGGGTTAAATAAGAGACAAATGACCGCCATTACACAAAATGTACTTTGCTTTCTAGAGTTTGAACCACGACACGACCATGTTCCATGAAACATGACCCGTGTTTCACCAACTTATCCCAAAAACAAACACAAATAGAATACTACTTCATTAAATATGATTTTCTGGATCTTAACACTTTGACACGACCGTGTTCCACAACATGACCATGTTCTGCCCAAACACCTATAAAATAGCCACATACTTCACCTTTAAACTTCGAAGGACCATAACTTCTTCACATAAACTTGAATCTTAGTGATTTTATATCCGATAATTGTATTCAACTCCAAAATAACTTTTATTTATATTACCTTTGCTAAAAAGTTTTACATTTTTACTTATATTTCCATAAACATAAATGTATACATTCTTTATATCATAATAACCAAGTTTCAAATCTTTTACATGTACTAATTCATGAAACTTACAAAATACATGTCATAACTTGTCACTCAAACTTTTAAGGATGTTACAAACACTCCCTAATAAGAAGAATTTTTCCTTTAAATATTTTCATAATATTAAAAGTTAGGACAATGTTTCACCATTTTGGATTTTGTTTCCTAGATACGTTTGGTCCTAAAGAGTGCTTGTTAGATGCCATTTTATGCATCTTTTATGTTATTTTTTTAATAGTAATTTGCATCATATTTTATGCTTAATGTTCACATTCGTTTAAATAATGGATAACTCATGTATTTCGTAATAATTCACGTACTACTCATGTTTTAGTGTATATTTCAGGTAATTTGAAGTGGAGCGGTACTTTGAAAGTCTATAAAGGATTGCTAGAGCATATCTGGAGTCGAAACACTGAAAAGACCAAGCATAGGTTGTGCCCGACCAAGCACGAGCCATGCTCCGTCACTGGAGAATTTTTGATATATTTATGAAATTTGAGATTTATGAAGCGCAAGCACGGGACGTGCTTCCCTATCCAAGTCTATTTTTTTATCTGATTTTCAAATATATCAAGGATTATTTGTAACACCCGGAATCTAGAAGGTCAATTAAGGAAAATTAAATCTGCATCTATAAGGCCAACTCATCGAGTCCAAGGGGGAGAACTCAACGTGTTGGAAACTTGTCACGCGTGTTTTTGGAAGACCAACTCGATGAGTTGGAGAGGACCAACTCGACGAGTTGGACGTGGTTTGGGAAACCCTAATTCTAGGATTTGCACCCTATTTAAACAACTTTAACCCCATGAGTTGGCCTCATTTCCAGCCTCCATTTCCCTAAACCCTAACCTCGAAACCCTAAGGCATCTTAGAGTGATTGTGAGCCATTTTTGAGTGTGTTGTGTGTGTTTGGAGCCTTTGGAAGAAAGGGAAGCTTGGTGATACAAGAAGGAGCTACTAGATCCAAAATCCTTGCTTCATTTTCGACATCTTTCTGGTAAAAAGTTTCAACCTTGCCTTTTGGTTACTTAGATCTTCATCTTAGTGTTCTTTTGCTTGATATTGTCCAAATGAAGTGGTTATTGGGAGTTAGATGTCCCATTTGGTCAAACCCTTTCAGATCTAGGGTCCTAGGGAGCTTTTTGGCATGAAGGTGCCAACTTTATGGTCGTTAGAGCTCCATGCATCCCTTAAGCCTTTGTTTTGACCATTTAAGCTTCATTTGGCCATGCATGTGAGTAAAGTTGAAGACTTTATGTGACTTTTAGCCTTTATGGTCCAGATCTGTGTTTATGAGCTTCATCTTGAACATATAGTGATTTTTAGATTAAGACATAAGCCTTTTAGGAGTAGGGTTTGAGCTTAATGCCTTTGGGGTGGTTCTTAATGGGTAAAGTTGGAAACTTTACCCTTCTAGACGTATTTTCAGTCTAGATCTGGAAGATAGAGCTTTGGTTTGAAGTTTGGTGGCTTAATTCGTTAAGTGGGTTGGATGACTGAAGAACTCGACGAGTTCATAGGGGAACTCGGTGAGTTGGATCGAAATATCGTGATTCTGTGACTGATGGAAACTCGGGGAGTTGAAGGATAACTCGACGAGTTGAGTCAACTTGGAGCGTTGACTTTGACTTTGATCTTGACTTTGACTTTAACCAAGGTTGACCCTTGAGGGGTTATGAAGTACGGAATGGTTTCTAAAGGGTTGTTCTATATAGGGGTTGAGTAGAGTTGATTCTGTAGAAGAGGCGTATTCAGCTATCATCCGACATTTGAGGTGAGTTTCCTCCTGGATTGAACGGGTCGAAGGCACAAATGCTGGCCCATGTATATGATATGTGTGTTTCCAGACTACGGTTCGATGCCGGGTGGTACCCGATGATTATGTGCATGTTTGGTTATACTTGCTGTCTGTGAGATACTTGTATGTCCCTGGTTAGGGAGATGAGAGTGGGCAGGGTTCCGTATCTCATCACTAGCTGAGTGTGGGCGGGGTCCCATATCTCACCATTAGCAGAGAAGGGGCGGGGCCCATGATAGGCGAGGCCTTAGGACTGGAATATATAGTACCGTGTATGGTTTCTTTATGCGTTATCATGATTATATGATATTGATTGTATATGTATACCATGCGAGGCCCAGTGACAGGCGAGGCCTGGGATGAACAGATCTATATACCGGGTGGGGCTCGATGCCAGGTGGGGCCCGAGGTCGGGCGGGGGCCCAGTATATGGTTTGTTATGGTATGGGATAGCTTGGGGAACTCACTAAGCTTTGTGCTTACGGTTTTCAGTTTTGGTTTCAGGTACTTCCAGTTGCAAAGGGAAGAGCTCAGGATGACAATATTGCACATACCATGATGATTTAGTCTGGGACGTTTACTATGATTTTTATTGATGTGGATATTATGACTCATGTTTATGTTGGAATGTTTTGATAAATACTGTTTATTTAATAATTAAAAACGAAATTTTGGGACCATATTTTATGTATGTTACAAGTTGGTATCAGAGCTGAGGCACAGGTCGATGTGTTCCACGGGGACGTCGAACTCTATAATGGGGGGGGGGGGTTGAAGGTGGGCATGTTAGCTACACCTGATTCCACATTGGCTGGGAAGGAGAACCAAAGACTTTTTAAATAGGGTGTGGATACCTTCCCTGTAACAACGCGTTTTAAAGCCATGAGAGCAGTAGATCCCATAAAAACTCTGCAGTTCAGCATGCCCGGGCGAGAGCAATCCAGGGATGGGTAACCCCCTGGGAAGTTTTCGTGCTGGGAGCCCAAAGTGGACAATATTATGATACGTGCCAGAGGGGGATGTTACAAGTTGGTATCAGAGCCTTGGTTTGAGGGATTCAGGCACACTCTCGAGTGTGTCTGAACTCAAACTAAGGACTTGGTAATAAAATTTTCAAAAGAAAATCATTTTATAAAAAAGGATTTTAAAAAGAGAAAAAGGGTGTGGTGCATGCAATCAGCCGAGCTCAAGTAAGTTCTCCCAAATTACCCATACATGATTATGCTATGATATGAACTGTGAATATGTGAACCACATGCTAGATTAGGGCTAAGGATTCAGGGATGATGCCTTGTATGCCTGTTATATGAGCCTACAGAATTGTATACTAGTACTGATTAGTCAGTAATATGAGGTCCTGGTTAGTGAATGCTGGTTAGATTTTTCATTGTCTGACTACTGCTTTCTTTGTGCTTTGTGAGACTCTGAGTGATAGGAGTTAGCTGCTAGGTGAATACGTTAAGTCACACGTGACAAGGGTTGAATAATCTCAGAGTGATGGATTTGACCCTGTTTCGTAGCTCTTGTCTGAGTCCTAACCGTTGTAGGGATGAGTCCCTTACTCGAAGGATTATTCGAGCCTCGTTACATGTGATGGTACTCATGAAGTGGCTAATTGGCATCATGAGGAGTCTTTTAGCAGTCGAGGGCTGGGTGAGGTCGGGAATCTAGGGAAATCCTAGGATGGGATTAGTGTTGGGAGCGGTATTAGTGAAAGGGACATGGTGGAGTCAAGGCAATCCTTGAGGAAAGTACGGATATATGTGAAAGTTAGTATGGGCCCGTACTACTGAAAGCAGAGGATCCGTACTCGATTCAAGGAGGGTTGCGATAAGACCGAGAAACTTGTAGTGCGTGTGTGATCCCTCAATATATGATGAGTATTCTGGTGGTTGTTATGGTATGTTTTAAGCATGGTGACACTACGTGATAGGCCAGTTGGCAGTTCTGGTGTCGGTGAGGGATCTGGCTCGGGCTCTGGAGCCGGGCAGCTTGATGATCAGATGAGGGAATTTATTTCAGCTGAGATTACGTGCAATATTATTGACCAGACTATTGTGATCTTCGGTACGGTCAAGGAGGGCATTTGGAGATCCTTGATGAGAGGTTGAGCGCATTCCGCACTGAGGTGATGGTTATGATGGGGAGGCGTACGTTGACGTTTCAGGAGTTCCGAGCTTGTGGAGCTCCAGACTATCATGGGGCTAGGGACCCTATTGCTAGCAGCCGGTGGTTGGCAGATGTCGCCAACGCCTTTCGTACTAGCCGTTGTCCCGAGGGGGACAAGGTCTGACTTGTTTCCTGTCTCCTGAAGAACAGGGCACGTGATTGGTGGGAGGAGGTTGGGCGTGCTATTGGAGATGATGCCGCTATTGATGCGACGACCTGGAGTGACTTCTCGACCAGGTTCAGGGCCGAGTTTGCAATGGTGATTGAGGTGCAACAGCTAGCACGGGAGTTCTAGGACCCCCAGCAAACTACGGAGACGGTGGCTGAGATCACCACTATGTTCAGGGAGAGGGCCCTTCTCGTCCCGCAGTATGTCGCGGACGAGGAGATGAAGAAGGCCTGGTACCACGAGATGCTGAGGAGCGACATCAGGTAGTTTGTGAGCCGGTCCAGCTGCAAGACGCTAGAGGATATGATCGCTCGAGCTAGGGAGAGGGAGATTGACTTGGAGGCGGAGAGGAAGAGGAAGCCAGACGAGGTTCAGAATCCACGGGATCGGGCAAGAGGCCCAAGGTATCAGATTGTAGATTGAGGGGTCATCAGGACCGTAGCTGCTGTGGCAAGTGCGGCAGGACACACGAGGGTGCGTGTAGGAGTGGCAGTGGTGGTGATTCTGGTTGCTTCAAGTGCGGCCGGGTCGGTCATTATAGTAGGGATTATACTACTACCACCACCCAGGGATCAGACCTGATTTGCTTTCATTGCAGTCAGCGGGGCCACAAGAAGGCTCAATGTCCAAGTTTGGCTGCAGTGGGACCGGTGATGGCACCTGCTCCTGTGTAACACCCGTGTTTCTAGGCTAGGCACTAAAGATGATGTAATAGTCTAGGTTAACCTTTGTAACTCGTTTTAAAGTAATAAAGTGGAATTATGTGAATATTATTTGAATATTATGTGCTTATACTTAATTATTATGATTTAATTAATTAAGGATAAAAATAAGCGTCCAAAATAAATATTAGATAAAGCCGATATCTTTTAAGAAAGTTGTAGTGGCCGAAACAAGGATTTCGGAGATATAAAGAATACCGAAATCCGAGTTATAACGAAGAAGTTATGACCTGTCGAAGTTTCGCGACAGAACCGGCACGACGCTGTGTGACGTAAAAAGTGAATTTACGATAAAGTGGTTTTTAGCCTTAGCAATCTAAACGAAAGCCGTAGTATTCGTTAAACCGAGAGCGTGCATAAAAAGAACGCCCAAATCTGACTTCGTATGAGGAAGTTATGATTTTTCTAAGTTTCAGCTTAGCAGTAGACAGCTAAAAACTCGAATTTTAGATCGAGTGATTTTTAGCCGACATAATCTAAAGGAGAATCAAAGGTCTCGTCAATAGTAGCACAACGATAAAAAGACAGACGAAAACGGACGTCAGATGAAGAAGTTATGAATTTTTAACGGACTTTTCCTATCCCGACCTGTTAAAAATATAATATTAAAAATAAGGTCAAAATTTGCCGACAGAGTCTAAACAAAATTCGTAGAGCATAATTTCACCTACGCGTGGATATAAAGAACGTCAAAAACGGAGTTCGTATGTGAAAGTTACGAATTTTTAAAGTTTTTGGCACAAATATCGAGGCTGGTCTGAAGGGTACTCCCAGCGTACCTAGTTCGTACGCCCAGCGTACTCATGTATGTGAACCGGATTTGACCACATCGACCTTTCCCTTGCATACGACACGTAGCATACGAACTCGACACGTCCGGAGCCACGTTTAACTCGTACGCCCAGCGTACGAGGATACGCCCCGCGTAAAGGCTCGCATCGCAGTACGCCCCGCGTACTTGACTATTACGCCCAACGTAATGCTGGCTTCGACTACTATAAATAGTAACCGAGGGTTTATGGATTTTTTTTTGGAATATTGACTCTCTTTCACCCCCTACACTCTCTCAAATTACTCTAACACCCCCTGAAGCCCCAGTATCACCCCGACACCCGAAGCAAGTTCTGAAGCCCCGAAGATCCCGATAAAAAGAGTTTTCGAGCCGAAACTCTGTCCGCATGAAGCCCGGTTTTTGGGAAAACATCCCGATTTTTATCAGAAACGATCGTTTTAAGAAACAAAGTGTTGCCCGATTATCGTCTTATCACGTTAGTGTATAGTCACTTTCATCTTACACATATATATGAAGTATTTTCTATAAAATACGTGCTATGTGTATATATATTGATTGTTTATTTAAGATGGTTGTTGAATGGATGATTTATACAAGTTTTAAACTGTATATATATTTTTATCTACAAATATGTTGGGTAAAACATGGGTAGATAAAATAGTTGTTTTGTGTTAAAATGATGAGAGGCCTCGATGTTGTTGTTGTTGTTGTAGTCATCTAGCGGAGTATAGATGACGACCACGGACCTTTCTAGACAGTCCAGTGGAACGCTAGCAGGTTCGCAACCTGTAGGTGTTGGTGAACTATATGTTCATTGGTGTATTCCATCCCTCTCATGGTTGCCTTAAGGACATGTATGGCTCAGGAATCCCCTTAGCAGTAGTGTCCATCCCGACGATGATCCTTAGGCTAGGTCCCTTGTGATATGTGTTTAGGGATGTAAAGTGAGGATAACGGGAACGGGTAATCAGGGTTATTGTTGGTTGATGATATTAATAAATTTATTATAGGTTAATGAAATTAATAAATTTATTATTTGTGGGTTGAAAACCCTATATGCTCACTAGGCTCCCAAGCCTGACCCACTCATCTCTTTATATTACAGGTAGTGGACCCAGAGCATAGTTTGGATGATGAAGAGGGATTTTTGGATTATAAGCCAGTAGTTGTAGATAACTGTTGTAAGGCTTATGATGTACTGTTTATGCTTTTGGTCTGTATCGGAACATGACATCCTGAGGTTTTGATATATATTGAAAATATATATTTCTTTAAGAAATGTCTTGATAAATTTTTATCATGTTCTGTTTTGGGGACAAATTCCGCAACATCTTTTAAAAGAATACTCTGATTTTATTTTAAAAGCATAAACTAAATCGGTCTTTTCTGGCCGAGAAATTTGGGGATGTCACATCCTGTGACGTTGAGGATCACCGACGGCCGACAGGGCTGGGCAGTGGCGCCTGCGGCGAGGAGCAGGGCTTTCCAGCTGACTACGAAGGAGGCACGAATGGCTTCCGATGTTAAAGGTATGCATCTTTTGCTTTCCTATCAGTTTTTATTTGTAATTTTTTTGCTATTATCTTGCATCAGTCTGAGTAAGTGTATCCTGGGCTTATATTTTATGCTTATGTTCACGTTATATGTCATCTGCATACCATGAATCTTAGCATAGTAATTCGAGGTCGTCACCTTATATAGCGGGTTCCCAGGATGCGGTAGGTGTAGTAAGTGTGATTGGAACTTGGGAAGTGTTCCGCTAGTCTTCAAGAGTTGTACTGCTTTAGTATTGGTTAGTTTTGGAACACTAGCAGCGGGGAGCGTCAATTTTCAGCAACTCGATCATTGGACGGTGGGAAGGATTGCGAATCCTCCTATTTATGTGTGCCATGAAGAATTAGCCAAATCTAAGTGGGGGAGAAATGTTCGAGTATTCAGGATAGAAGCAAGTGCGAAACTAGTATGAGTCTCGCATACCCCATCAGGGGAAGGAAGGTGGCCAAGTGGCCGTCTGAATGGTGGATTACGTGAGTTTGGAGTTCGGGAAACTTCCGAACATGGGGATCATGATGGGTTTTGAGCATAACATCATTCTTATGGTGTACATGCAACCCTAATTACTTTTGATCTAGGTTTTTTTAATTAAACATACAACTATGAACACCAAAGCATAAACCCTAATTACTAGCATACAAATCCGAAAATCACATATGATTAGGGTTAGAAACTTTACATTTCTTGTTATGTAGCAATAACAAGTTTAATCCTTCTTGATCTTGACTTCTGAAAGCCTAGTGCCCCAAGTGTTGCACCTCTAATGGAGTCACAAACACTCAATGCAAAGAATGACTTGGGAGAGAAGGAAATTTCGACCACTCTAGGGTTTCTCAAGCATGGGGCGAAATTCCTTAGTGTAGGGGTCTATTTATACTTGTGGCTGCTAGGGTTTTAGGTGGAAACCCTAATATGACTGCTTAGGCCTTAAGCAGCCCATGGACTCCTTTTGGAATATCCCTTGGACGAATTCCTAATGGGCTTCCCATAGAATTCGTCCAACCCTTATTCCAAGGAGATCCATCAGCCCAATTGCAACTATCAAATAATTACAATATCAGTTCCCTTTATTTAATCAGTCTCTTTTGATCACCAAATTAATTCCAAATAAATTTCTGATCAATACTAATTAAATAATATGATTTCCAAATAAAATATTAATCTTGTAATATATTAATAAAACCATTTTGAGTACCAATTTATTATTCACATAATAAATTCTACTATCTCTCTCCTCTCGTCATCCTATCAAGTTGCATGAGTGAAGACAACCCAAAATGACCATGCTCATAATCAAATCAAGTTCACACTATCAGATAGCGTGTAACATCTCAGGATTTGGCAGGTATTTCCGAACCTTCTTATATCATTATCTTGTTATTTATAGTCCCTGGGGTTGGAAGTGAAGAGTCAAGATGAGTTTAAGGGACAAGTTTGCAAATTTGGGCCAAGAGGGAGTACGCTGCGCGTACATAAAAGTACGCTAAGCGTACCAAGGTTCGCCTTAGTACGCTGGGCGTACACTTGTGTACGTTGGGCGTACTAACGTCTGAGGGAAAACCCTAATATTTAGGGTTTGGGGCCTATATAAGCAACATAATGTGCACCCACACCTCTTTTACCTCATCCTCCACAGATCAAACTCGCCTCTCTCAAACCCTAGCCTTTCCTTTGTGTGTTTAAGCTTATAAAGTGTGTTCTTGAGTGATTTAAGAGGAAACCCTTGCATCAAAGAGTTGAAGAAAGAGACCAAGCTTGTGGATCTGAAGTTAGCTCGTGCACAAGAAGCTCCAAAAGGTATAAAGTTCTAAACTTTATGCTTATATGATTAGATCTCTCCATTTTGCTTAAAGAAACCCATTTCTTGTCCCAAAAACCACAAGGTGGTGCATGATGTGATTTGAATGAAATGGACTGTCCTTTTAGACCCTCGAAGGGGCTTTGAATGATAAAAAAGAGGTCCCAATGGCTTAAGTTGCCCCATGCATGAAGTGGGAAGGTCTTAATGGATTAAGACCAAGTATTAAGAACTTTCTGGACGTCCAAAGTGATAAAGTTCGTGACTTTATGGGTCCTAGGCACATTTGGTCACTGGATCTGAAGTTTGGGCTTAAGTGCTTAAGCCATTAAGCATATATTAGGGTTTTGGCAAAACCCCGCGTATGCCCAACGTAAATCTAGTACGCCCAGCATACCGGGTCAACCACCCCGATGGTGGTCAACACCTGGACGAGTACGCCCCGCGTAACCAGAGGGGTACGCCCTGCGTATCCTCTCTGTTGGGCCTTTGACAATGGGCTTCAGGTTTTTGGGTTGTTTTTGGACTAAATGGGATTGGGCATTTGCTGTACTCTGTAAATAAGATATTTTGGGCCAGGTTGTAATAGTAGATCATGGGGTTAGGCACAATAAGGAGGTTGGGCCCAATTTAGTAAATTGGGCCAATAGTGGACTTTGGGTATGGACTTTCAAGATAAGGACTTGGTGATTGGGCCTTGGCCTAACAAAAAGGGGAATGGATTTAATGAGTTAGGTGGACACTTGGTCAAGGGAGTGATGTTAGGTAATAACCTAGTATTTACTATGTGACAGTTCGGGATTCCCGGTGAGATAGTAGTCAGTGAGTTACAGCACTTCAGCACTTCGGTAATAACCTAGTATTTACTATGTGTTAGATATGCATGCTAGTTGGATATGCTAGTTTGGAAGGCCTGTAGAACTACCTGTGATATTATTGATTATTGGTATGTGCGTTTATCTGTTACATGTCGACATGTTATGTGGGATGGGTTGAGATTGTACTGCTCCGTGCGGTAGCCAACAAACCCTGGGAGTATTCCAGATACGAGCTGTGGGCCCGATAGGCAATCCAGACTCGTACTGTGGGCTCGGTGGCAATCCAGATGTGAGCTGTGGGCCCGGTAGGCAATCCAGAGTCACACTGTGGGCCCAGGGGTATTCCAGTCTGTAAAGCTGTGGACCCGTTACGTGCTGTTATTTGTACATGTGTTATTGGACTGTATGTGTATTGGTATATTGGGGGTAACTCACTAAGCCTTCGAGCTTACATTTATTGATTATTGTTTCAGGTACTTCAGATGTCTGTGGAAAGGCGAAGGCATGATCGTACCGCTCCTCACTTTTATGATTTTGTTTCTGGGAGACTCTGATGTAAAACTATTTCGAAAACAAATTTGTAATAACGGTTGGATTTTAAATGTTTTTGAAAGTTTAAATTTGGCGTGATTTTTATGGGTGTTACAAGTTTGTATCAGAGCCTTGGTTTGAGTGAATTGGAGGAACATTTGTGTGAATCCAGTCTCAAATCAAGGAAAAGATTTTCAAAATGATTTTTAAATGGTTTTCAAAGTAAGTAAAGAAAGATGCATGGTGTGCGATCAACCGGAGCCAGTAAGTAGACCCCAAAATACCATACAGTATTTGATTATGTGATATGTTAGAATAACATGCTAGTACTAGGCTAGGGATCTTCAGGAATTGCATGATAGAATTGCCTGATTACATGATGCCTGCTAGCCTAGGGTTTCCATTACATGAGATTGACATCATTACTGTAGTTGCTTAGTGTATGCATCACTGTTATACATAATTAACATCTTATAGCCTAAGAATGTTTGATTTGGCCTTATGTTATGTTCTTGTCTGATTGGGAGCTTAGGGTAGGATTGGATATTCGAAAGTCTATAGGGTCCAACGTTATGTATGACTAGAATACACTAGAGCTGCAGGGTTGGTGGAAGTTTCATGGTCGGGTGGGTCGTGAGAGGCCGGGAGGCCAGTTATGACATATTCAGTATTCCTCTAGTAGGAAGGATTGAGCGCTCGCTATGTTTATGTATATTGTTAGGGTGTTGTGGTGATACTTGAGACAAATATGGGTAGGTGTGGAAGGTAGTATGGGCCCGTACTACTGAAAGCACAGGACCCATACGCGTAGCAAGGAAGTCACAACCCCTAGAGTTTGGTTGGAAGTTGGTCCCCTATTGTTATGTGGTTATCTGATATCTCTTGGTATGTTTTCAGAATGGTGGTTACGAGACGCTTTATGGCTGGATCTGGGTCAGGATCAGGATCAGGATCAGGAGACGGAGGCCAGGAGGGGCCAACAGCACCTGAGGTTGTGGTGCAGATGGGTATAGACGAGTTGGATGCCAGGATTCGAGAGATCCTGCATGATGAGGTTGCTGCTATGTTCCGAGCACAGCTGCCGGAAATGTTTGGGTCGATTAAGACCGCCATGGTTGAGTACTTTGATGAGCGCTACGCAGCCCTTGCAGAGACTTCTGCCGCAACAGCTGCATCAGCTGTATCCGCGGTAGGGGGAGGAGCCAGTCGGGCTTTTTAGTACCGGGACTTCCATAACACGAAGCTCCCTACTTTTGATGGGACTCAAAACCGCATCAAAGCCATGAGGTGGGTTTTTGACGAGGAGGGGTGTTTCTTCACATGTTCATGTCCTACTGACCAAAAGGTCAGATGCGCCCCGAACATGCAGAGGCTCGGGGCCAAGGATTGGTAGAGGTTGACGACAGGGTCGTACACTGATGACCAGAGAGCTGCTGTTACTTGGGAGCAGTTCTGGGATATGTTCCACGCTCGCTACATTCCACGGGTCGAGCGGGAACGTTTGGCACAGGAGTTTTTGAGTTTGAGACAGGATGGGGAGTCGGTCACGGAGATCACCCATATGTTCACTGAGAGGGCAATGTTCTGCCCGGAGTTTGCTTCTGAGCAGTCTCAGATGACCCGTTATCTTAGCATGCTCAAGACTGACATTCGACAGTTTGTTGCTACCCAGCATTGTGATACTTTACTAGACCTACAGGAGGCCGCTAGGCGGTGTGAGTTGGAGATCGAGCTGCAGTTGAGGGAGCAGCGACAGGCGCCGGCACAGTCTCAGCCGGCTCCGAAGCGGTCTAAGACCGCTGATTCTAGGACTAAAGGTCAGCAGGGTCGCACATGTGGCAAGTGCGGCAAGGGTCATTATGGGGTCTGCCGAGCAGGGTGCCACAAGTGTGGCAAGGATGGGCACTATGCGAAGGACTGTCGCCAGTCCGCCCTGGTTTCGAGTATGAGGTTATGCTATCATTGTGATCAGGTTGGCCACTTGAAGGCCAACTGTCCGTTGGTTGCTGCCAAGCCGGCGCAGGCTCCAACGCCGGCTACACTGAGGATTACAGATGGGAGGCAGGGTAGAGCAGAGCCCCCGAGGGCTCAGGGACACGCCTTTCAGCTTATGGCTGAGGAAGCCAAGGCGGCACCAGATGTGGTTGCTGATATGTTTCTATTCTTTATCTCTCTTATTTAATTGTGTTATGCTTATCAGTTGCACCTGCGATTAGGTACATTTGTAGTGAACTCCTTGCCTGCATTGGTTCTATTTGACTCGGGGGCGAGTCGGTCTTTCATATCACATACATTTAGTAGGAAGTTCAGTGTGCCAATAGGCGAGCTAGAGTGTCCGTTGCGAGTATCTATCGCCAACGAACACGGGGTTTCTGCTTCTTCAGTCTACTGAGGATGTGAGATGGAGTTCTTCGCGGTATCTTTCCCGATAGACTTGATTCCGATTCCCATGAGGGATGTGTGCGTGATTGTGGGGATGGACTGGCTCAGTCGATTCGGTGCCATGATTGATTGCGAGGGTCAGCGGGTAGTGGTTCGAACCCCAAGTGGGGGAGAACTGATTGTACATGGCGAGGGCACCAGAGTGGGATCAGGGTTTTGTTCAGCCGCCAAGGCTCGATAGTATATTTAGAACGGGTGTGCGGGTTATTTAGCGTATGTGGTGGATACGCGGGTCAGGGATCAGGCTCCAGTTTCAGAGGTTCCAGTGGTTAGAGAGTTTGCTGATGTGTTTCCAGAAGAGTTACCTGGAGTGCCTCTGGAGAGGTAGGTCGAGTTCAGGATCGATGTAGTGCCAGGTGCGGCCCCTATCGCCAAGGCGCCGTACTGATTGGCACTGTCTGAGATGCAGGAGTTGTCATCTCAGTTACAGGAGCTGCTAGGCAAGTAGTTCATCCGTCCGAGCAGTTCTCCATGGGGAGCACCGATCCTCTTCGTCAGGAAGAAGGACGGTTCGCACTGGATGTGCATCGACTACCGGGAGTTGAACAAGTTAACGGTGAAGAACCGTTATTCACTCCCGAGGATAGATGATCTCTTCGATCAGTTACAGGGTGCGTCTTGGTTTTCCAAGATCGATTTGAGATCTGGGTACCATCAGGTTAGAGTGAGGGAGGAGGACGTGGAGAAGACCGCGTTCCGGACTCGTTATGGACATTACGAGTTCATGGTGATGCCGTTCAGGCTCACCAACGCACCAGCAGTATTGATGGACCTGATGAATCGGGTCTGCAGGCCGATGCTCGGTCGTTCGGTCATTGTATTCATAGATGATATCTTGGTGTATTCCAAGACCCGAGAGCAGAATGAGGAGCATCTACGGGAGTTATTAGGAGTCTTGAGGCGAGAACGACTCTATGCCAAGTTCTCGAAGTGCGAGTTTTGGCTACGAGAGGTCCAGTTCCCTGGGCATCTCGTTAACCAGGAGGGAATTTTGGTCCATCCGGCCAAAATCGAGGCGGTTATGCATTTGGAGGTTCCGAAATCTCCCTCAGACATCGGGAGCTTTTTGGGTTTTGCAGGGTACTACCGGAGGTTTATACGGGATTTCTCCAAGATTGTAGTATCCTCACTCGTCTGACGAGGAAGGGAGTAGAGTTCTGGTGGGGCCCTGAGCATCAGAGGGCGTTTGAGACTCTCCGTCAGCGGTTGTGCGAGGCTCCAGTTTTGACACTCCCGGAGGGAGTTGAGGATTTTGTGGTGTTCTGTGATGCATCCATCACAGGGTTAGGGGCGGTCCATATGCAGAGAGGACGGGTGATAGCCTACACGTCGCGGCAGCTGAAGCCACATGAGACGAGATACCCTACACATGATTTGGAGTTGGGAGCGGTGGTATTCTCTTTCAAGTTTTGGAGACATTACCTCTATGGGGTCCGTTGTACCATATACACGGATCACAAGAGTTTGAGGAATATCATGGATCAGCCGAACCTGAACATGAGGCAGCGCAGGTGGCTGGATGTAGTCAAGGAATACGATTGTGAGATTCTTTACCACCCTGGTAAGGCGAATGTGGTTGTGGATGCTTTGAGCCGCAAGTCAGCTGGGTCTTCCACCCCAGCGATATGTATGAGGATAGCGGTGGATTCTCTGCTTGTGAGTCTGATCAGAGATGCCCAGGTTGAGGGCATGCGACCGGAGAATTGGAAGCTGGAGAGGATCAAGGGTGAGAACACCTGGTTTGTGCAGGATAGTCGAGGATTATTGACCCGATGCGGTCGGGTTTGGGTTCCTATGTCTGGTGGGGTCAGACAGACAGTCATGGAGGAGGCTCACAAGTCTCATTTGTCCATTCACCCGGGGGCCACCAGGATGTACCGGGACTTGGGTTTGAGTTACTGGTGGCCATGCATGAAGCGAGAAATCGCTTGGTACGTCGAGAGGTTCTTGACTTGTAGGTGTTGGATTAGTGTCTAAGTCCATAACTATAATTGGTATGTACTTGACCCGACTCGGCATGGTCCATTTGGGTTGCATGGCATCGGAACATTTGCATAGACCGTTTATGAGGAAAAGACATTTTGTGACATATTAATATATTATAAGTTCTATTATATTAATATGAAATCATGTTATTGAATTAGTATTGATCAAGAATTAATTTGGACTTAATTTAGTGATCAAAAAGAGACTAATTAAATATATGGGGATTGATTGTGTAAATCATTCATTCTTATATATGTGGGCTTATGATCCATAATTCCTTTATGTTGGGTTTAACCCATGTGGTGATTCATGGATACTCCATGGAGGTTAAAACCCATGGAGCATAAGGAATGGGTAAAGTCATGAGTTACATGGTGTAACCCTAATAGCGACACTATATAAGAACCCCTTTAGTTCAAGAAATTGGCACTAGTGATACATATTTTGAGGGCTAGCCGATTTGAACATGTATGTCTTCTTCTCATGGTTATTCCAAGAGTTCATGATGTTGTGTGAACCATTTGAGGTGTCACACTTGGGGCACTAGGCTCTCAAGCTTCATGGAGTCAAGCAACAACAACAAGGTATGTATTCTATCTATTTTAGTATCCTAGTATCAATGTTTTGGTATGCTAGTTAGGATAATACCTTGGATAATCATATTTGCATGTATAATAGAGAAAACATAGATCCAAGGTATTTAGGGTTGCATGTACACTTAGGAGTGTTAGAATGCTCAAAACCCATCAGTGGTATCAGAGCCTAGGCTTGTTTTCAATTATACTTGATGCAAATTGCTGAAAAATGCTGAAAAAGTCGAATTTCGGGCATTCTGGGCACTGGACTCGCCGAGTCCACTGATGCACTCGTCGAGTCCATGAAGAAAATCATCCTACTCGGCGAGTAGGTTGATACACTCGACGAGTAGGAGCCCCTGACAGCATATCTTCGAGTTTTTTGGCTAGAAATGGACTAGGAACATTACCATAAGCTGTTTTTGAACCTATAATCCTGTTTTTGATGTGGTAATGTTCATACTAATCCAATTTCAAAGATAATTGTCAATAGATTCATGTTTTGTATTAGTTTAGTGATTAGGCTAATTACATGAAAAAGTTTGATTAAATTATCTTGTTCTTATGAGTTGCTTAGATTAATAGAAAAGTTAATTGATTATGTGTTTTCAATCCATTTTAATCTAAGAGTTGATTCTAAAATGTGTTTTTGTAACTTGTCCTCAAGTTATATGAAAAGTCACATTTAAGTTTCATAAAACTCATAAAAGTTGGTAATGGTTACAAAAATGAAGAGTCTTGTCCTCAAGTTATGGAGGTTCAAGAGTCACTTCATTAAGTAATAAAAAGTGTAACCTTAATTAATTCCATAAGTTACAAAAATAAAGAAAAGTTACATTCTTTTATTAGTTTAAAGTCTTCCATAACTTGTCCTCAAGTTATGGAACTTGAAGAGTTTTTTTTTAATTAAAACTACTTTAAACACATAAGTTATGGAATTAATTAGTTTTGAATAGTTTCAAAACTTGCCCTCAAGTTTTGGAATTTGAAAAGTTTTCTCTTATGAATACTTTAATTCCAAGTTAAGCCCTTAGAATTTTAAAAGTTAAAATTCAACCCTTATACTTTATAATATTATAAGTTAATAATATATATATATATATATATATATATATATATATATATATGTATGTATAAGAGAAAGTCAGTCTTACCGTTAGTAGGCCTCATTCACGAAGCCGGTCTATAAGGGGGGTATAAGGTTACTGCCTATAAAATGGCAGTTTAATGGGTGTCCACTCTCACCCACCGCTTCCTTGACTGGTGGAGGGTCGTTAGCCGAACGGGTAGGAAAGGACTATAATTCTCCCTTCATTAAAAGTATTAATGATAAATACTAAGTAACTAAACATTTATAAATTCCCAATCTTAGTTACTTAGGAAAATGTGAATTTGGTGCTAACCCATGAAATTACACTTTGCACTTTGTTTAAGTCAGTTAGTGGAGCGTGTGTGGTTAACCGGCACACTAACTCGTATTTAACAAGGTAGGCAAAGGGTAACTTAATGTTTATCATAGTATCGATGGAGCGTGTGTGGTTAACCGGCACATCGATTGAGGGGTAAACACTTAAGGGTACCAAGTATATTTGCATGGTTATTCACACCTTGTTTTGTGATCCTCGGCATCCCAGTCACAAAACCTGAAGGGCACACTCGAGATTGAAACATGCCATTGAACAGTTCAATGAATCTCAAAAGAATCTAGGAGTTTCAAAACCAATTAAAACCTAATAATACATTTCGTTTATCTTGGTGGAAATTGGTGAATCGTCATTCACCTACCTTCAAATATTTTATAGCTTGGATTACGGCATCCCTCTTCCAAGTTATAAAAGTATTGTGTTGGGTCCTAGCCTTAATATTTCATATTGGGTGTTATATTAAGGACTTTAAATCAACTATCTTGAATATCTCCCAAAAGATGATCTTCCCAAATCTCTTGAAACAAGCTTTCCTAAATGAAGATGATGTCCCATGGAAATCATACTTCTTTCACTTCCTCCAGTTATTCTCCCTAACCCACAAGTTCCTGAAAAGTTTAATGTCACTCAAGCCCTATTGGCAAGCAAAGGTCTATATGTGATCACATCTTGGAGATGTAGTCACATATTGACAAGCCGGGAGAGTTGGGTGTCAAAGTCTAGAGGAAGCTGATGATCAATCACTTTCTAAGTCACATAGTGAGTTCCTTTGGGACTCCTATGAAACAGACTATGACAAGACCCTTAATGATCTTATCTATTTGCTAAGATCAACTTCCTAAAACTTTATGGACCTTGACAATGATGACATTGGATATCCAGTAAAGCTCTCTCTTCCCAATGGAAAGGGATCGGCCATAGTCAACTCGGTTGACCAAATGGTAAAGAGAAAGGCTAAGTCTGAGATAGTCCCATTATCAAGGGTCCATTGCCAAAGAAAGGGGCATTGGTTGTGAAGCTGCCAGATTTACCTAAGGATGTTAAAGTCAATAAGTTTGACTCTACTTCAGGTAAAGTCCACTATCTAACTCTGCTAAGTTTCTATTCTGAGATTCTTGATACATGATGTGACTGGGTCACATGTTTATGTTTTAAGAATCAAAGGAAAAGTGAAGAAACTTAAAGAAAGAATATGCTGAATCTGATGGCGTAGATGGATTTCTATCGCATAGTTTGAAGATCGGATTCTTGAGCTACTTCTTAAGAGTTATGATATATTGCTTAGGAATAATAACAACAAAGTTTTCATGTGCTTTTGCATTGTAAGGATAGTTTTTCCGCAAAGTTTTAAAATAAAAGGAAAAAAAAAATTTGATTTTATTTATTTTAAAATATCCTTACAATGGAATTTGTGAAAACTTTTGTTGCTTATAAGATTCCATTAAGGGCAAGAGTGGAAATATGAATTTGATTCTTTCATTTGTGGCAGTGTCTAAATTTACCAAATAAGGAAAGATTCTCATCACCTAAGTTTCAGTTGGATAGAAACTTGGAATCATGCAAGTTGTATAGCATGATGAATAAGAACTTTCAAGCATTGGAAAAATTAAGACTAACTACTTGTTCACATGGATGTGTGAGTCAAGTAAAGGATCGAGTACACATTCTTGTGCACTGATCAAGCCCACCACAAATAATCGTTAAGACTATTCGTCATTATTTACTAAAGTTCAGTAAATATGGTTATACTTACAAGCTTAAGTGTAATTCTGAGACATTGGAAAAGGTTTCAATGTATGGAGAGCGAATAAGAAGAATCAACTTAGGCAGAAAGATAAAAGTTTCTCAAATCTGAAAAGATGGAAGAGTACTTTAGTATCATGTTATATAATTCTCTTAATGATTAAGAGACCTTATCACAATTCATCCTCTAAGTGCATTCTGGTAGCTAAGAAGAGGAGCTATGAATTGTTGAAGTGGTTAAATCAAGAAGATGATTTATACTTCGTTCCAAAAACAATTCTTAGAGTTATACTCTAAGATTGTAACTTGAGTGACATGTCTTAAAGAAGGTTTAAAACACTTGTCAAATGTAAGAGTAAAAGTTTTCTACTCTTGTACATTTGAAATTGGTAAGTTGTGATGTTTTGGATAAAACAAAGACCAACTAAGGCCAATTGTGTGAAGTGTTTGTCTTGATTAGAATCCACACTATCTCTTGAATATCTGACAAGAAAGTCTTATATGTCAAGAGGACAGTCGGAGTCTTAAAGGTCTTGAAAGTCTCAAGAACTAATCAAGAATAAAACCTGAAGTTCTTCACTAGCACACGACTTGAGGTTTATAACCTATCGTGTCGACATGTCTGTGCCTATTCAAGTTGGCTTTGCATAGGAGTTCTGAGAGTTCTCAATTGGTTGCACAGCTACTTGGAAGCAATGGCAGGCCCTTGAGCTGCCAAATGGCAAGAATTTAAGATTGCACAAGTTTAATCCATATAAGTGTGGATTTGTCAGTAACCTTGTCTTGTGATTATGGTTTTGACAAAATTCATATGGATAGGAACTCATACACCATAAAATCTAAGTGTCATAAGGTTTCTCTCCGATTCATGAAAATGATGGTGAGGAAACACTTTCACTAAGTAGATTTTAGCTAGATAGCAATTGTGATATTTGCATTCTCAAAGTCGTTAGTGGAGCGTGTGTGGTTAACCAGCACACTAACATGGACTTGTGAGAAGTGGTAAAGGTCTAAACAATCGAGACTATGATTACGGCATCCCTTTTCATAGTTATTAAAATTGTTTAGACACACCTGTGAGCTATCTAAGATAAGGTGTATGATATTGATAAAGTTTTATCAAAGCAATCTAGTATCAGAAATATGAACTTTGGTAAGAAAGTCAATAAAGTATTGATTTCTAGAAGTCCAGCTGATTTCTGATTACATGTCAAAGCTAGTGGGAGCATGAGTGTTATGCTAATAATCATCATGTTAGTGGGAGCATGATAATTATGATAAATATTGCAAGTTAGCAATGTTAATTATAGAAAACAAAAGTTTCAATTCGTGAGGCTGCAGGGGTTGAAAAAGTTGTTTTGCTATAATTAAGGGATAGGAAATTATACTTCATTTCAATTCTAAAAGCTTAGATTGAGGTTTTAAGTCATATTTAGTCAAGGATATATACATGAATTTCATGTTGGAATGACTCAACATAAGGAAATTCTATATATGGGTCCATTATTTGCGTTCTAAAATTCGATTATGATTACGGCATCCCTTTTCATAATCTGAATTATGAGAACTTGGCAAATAGAAATGGAAATGTTATAGCAAAAGACTGGTTTAGTCTTTATGCGAGACATCATGACTCGTGTCCTATATGCTTCGGATATAGGATCGATTACATGTGCTATATTTATCCTTTCTAAAATTTTCCAAATGCCTGGGGCATTAAGAAGGGAAAAGGTCTAGAACTGGATATGACTAAAAGGATTAAGCAATTGTCGAGGACAATCTAAGGTTTACCAAAGATTGGTTGCTCAAGGACAGTTGGAAGTATAGTGTTAATTCTGGAAGGACCATATTGACATAATCTGTAAGGAGGCAACTCTTGTTCAGAAGTAATAGTCAAAATGGAATATGGAAATGTTTCAAAGTTGGAAATTATTCAATTTGTGTAAGATTAGGAAACTTAATGCAAGAAGGATGTTTCCAAGGAGTTGATCTCCTTGGAATGCTCTGTAAAGGTTGTTGTCAAGTCTTTCTAACTCTGTGCATAATCATTACAGGAGGATCAATGCATATAAGTTTAGAATCTAACAGATTTCAGTAAATGGCATGAATTTGGAATTCTTGCATTTGCAGTAAGGATTTGGGACTGTGAAAGAGGATCATTGGAGTTATGTTCAATTGATCTAATTCACAAAGTGAAGATCATAGACAAACATAGTATGCATACTTGGTGTATGGCATGACTAGTGTTTAGAAAACATAGTGTACATGCTTGGAGCATGTGACAACTATTGTTTTAAATTCAAGAATAAAGTTGATAGCTGAAACAGTATACAATGAATAATGTGTAATCATATGGTGATAAATAAAAGGTGTTTTATTTATGTTCATAGGTTTTGATACCATATTAGATTCTATTATTATTGTGTTTCATTTTGCATGTTTTGACTTCCAGAATAACTAGGTCGTTCTTCCTGATTGACTAAGTTATTCAAACGATCCACAGTCGGTCATATGTTGGAAGTAGATATGAATCAAGACTGTCATGGGTTGGCTTGTAGAGGTCTAAGATGTTGGACAAGGGGCTACAACACTCATGAGTGCTCATAAGTTCTGAGTATTGGATTCAACCCGCGCTCATTGGAATCACTTCATGGATTTTATCACGAGTGATCATGAGACGATAATATCTTATATTCTTCAAACCTAGAGATATGAGTTGTTACTATGAGTTGGTTGTACATTGATTGCACGAAAACGCATTCGGTAACTCGGTGTTATAAAACGTGCCTTTGTGTATGATTCAACAAGTAGTAGAACAAGCCATATGAGTCGAAGTTTATCCATTCCTTTTACCTTCGGGATAAAAGCGATATCTGTGGGCCCCTCGATGATTTGATGATGACAAATGGAAGTGCTCGGCCGAGCCAGGACTGATTTGATTTGTTCAATTAGTCAGTCGTCATAAATCGGAAATCGGGAAACAACAAATGGACAGAGAGAATGATTATAATCCATGTCTCAGTCCATATGATATCTAGAATGGAGGAATATATGATCCCTTATCTAATGGACAAGTCATTGACAAAGGTCAGAGTTCATCTACAAGGTCAGAGTTCGACAGCGGCTTTTGAGAGCTACGATTGCCAGTTGGTTCCTGAAGTCATACGCAATAATAGTTTTAGACTTATCCAAGTGGGAGACTGTTGGATTAGTGTCTAAGTCCATAACTATAATTGGTATGTACTTGACCCGACTCGGCATGGTCCATTTGGGTTGCATGGCATCGGAACATTTGGATAGACCGTTTATGAGGAAAAGACATTTTGTGACATATTAATATATTATAAGTTCTATTATATTAATATGAAATCATGTTATTGAATTAGTATTGATCAAGAATTAATTTGGACTTAATTTAGTGATCAAAAAGAGACTAATTAAATATATGAGGATTGATTGTGTAAATCATTCATTCTTATATATGTGGGCTTATGATCCAAGATTCCTTTATGTTGGGTTTAACCCATGTGGTGATTCATGGATACTCCATGGAGGTTAAAACCCATGGATCATAAGGAATGGGTAAAGTCATGAGTTACATGGTGTAACCCTAATAGCCACACTATATAGGAACCCCTTTAGTTCAAGAAATTGGCACTAGTGATACATATTTTGAGGGCTAGCCGATTTGAACATGTATGTCTTCTTCTCATGGTTATTCCAAGAGTTCATGATGTTGTGTGAACCATTTGAGGTGTCACACTTGGGGCACTAGACTCTCAAGCTTCATGGAGTCAGGCAACAACAACAAGGTATGTATTCTATCTATTTTAGTATCCTAGTATCAATGTTTTGGTATGCTAGTTAGGATAATACCTTGGATAATCATATTTGCATGTATAATAGAGAAAACATAGATCCAAGGTATTTAGGGTTGCATGTACACTTAGGAGTGTTAGAATGCTCAAAACCCATCAGTAGGATGGTCAAGGCCGAGCATTAGAGGCCGCATGGAAAACTACAGCCGCTAGAGATTCCCATGTGGAAATGGGAACAAATCATGATGGATTTTATCACCAAGTTGCCGAGGACGGCGAAGGGGTTTGATGCTATATGGGTCATTGTGGATCAATTGACCAAGAGTGCCCATTTCTTGGCCATAAGGGAGAGTTCATCGGCCGAGAAGTTGGCCGACGTGTATGTACGTGAGATCGTTGCCCGCCACGGAGTCCCAGTGTCCATTGTCTCCGATCGACATGTTAGATTTACCTCCCGTTTCTGGCAGAAGTTCCACGTGGAACTGGGCACGCGGCTGCACTTTAGCACAACATATCATCCACAGACCGACGGCCAGAGCGAGCGGACCATATAGACCCTCGAGGATACGCTGAGGGCTTGTGTCATCGATTTCGGTGGGAGCTGGGATTCCCACCTACCTCTTGCGGAATTTGCCTACAACAACAGCTATCATTCCAAAATTGGCGGCCGCCTTTTGAGCTATTGTACGGGCGGAGATGTCGCACCCCAGTTTGTTGGGGTGAGGTTGTCCACAGAGTGATGGGACGGACGGAGGTAGTTTTGCAAACTACCGAGAAGATTCAGCAAATTAGACAGCGACTGCAGACCGCTCGGAGCCGGCAGAAGAGTTATGCCGACAGACGCCGGTCTGAGTTGGAGTTCCAGATAGGTGACATGGTATTATTGAAAGTTTCACCCTGGAAGGGTGTGATTCGCTTCAGGAAGAGGGGAAAGTTGGGTCCATGATACATAGGACCATTTCGGCTCATCGCCAGGGTTGGCAAGGTTGCGTACAGATTAGACCTTCCGCAGGAACTCCGTCAGATACACAACACTTTTCATGTGTCGCAATTGCGAAAATGCATCATGGATCTGGAGGCAGTAGTATCGTTGGATGATATTCAGGTCGATGAGCGCCTGAAATATGTAGAGAGACCCATGGCCATCCTGGAGAGGAAGACGAACGTTCTGCGGAACAAGGAAATACCTCTGGTAAAGGTACGGTGGGAGCATCAGAGAGGGTCCGAGTGGACCTGGGAGCCCGAGTCAGAGATACGAGAGCATTACCCGGATCTGTTTGCAGCAACAAACTTCAAGGGCGAAGTCTAAGTCAAGTGCGGGATAATTGTAACATCCCGGGATTTGGCAGGTATTTTCGAACCTTCTTATATCATTATCTTGTTATTTATAGTCCCTGGGGTTGGAAGTGAAGAGTCAAGATGAGTTTAAGGGCCAAGTTTGCAAATTTGGGCCAAGAGGGAGTACGTTGCGCGTACATAAGAGTACGCTACGCATACCAAGGTTCGCCTTAGTACGCTGGGCGTACTAACGTCTGAGGGAAAAACCCTAATATTTAGGGTTTAGGGCCTATATAAGCAACATAATGTGCACCCATACCTCTTTTACCTCAGCCTCCATAGATCAAACTCGCCTCTCTCAAACCCTAGCCTTTCCTTTGTGTGTTTAAGCTTATTAAGTGTGTTCTTGTGTGATTTAAGAGGAAACCCTTGCATCAAAGAGTTGGAGAAAGAGACCAAGCTTGTGGATCTAAAGTTAGCTCGTCTACAAGAAGCTCCAAAAGGTATAAAGTTCTAAACTTTATGCTTATATTATTAGATCTCTCCATTTTGCTTAAAGAAATCCATTTCTTGTCCCAAAAACCACAAGGTGGTGCATGATGTGATTTGAACGAAATGGACTGTCCTTTTAGACCCTTGAAGGGGTTTTGAATGATAAAAATGAGGTCCCAATGGCTTAAGTTTCCCCATGCATGAAGTGGGAAGGTCTTAATGGATTAAGACCAAGTATTAAGAACTTTCTGGACGTCCAAAGTGATAAAGTTCGTGACTTTATGGGTCCTAGGCACATTTGGTCACTGGATCTGAAGTTTGGGCTTAAGTGCTTAAGCCATTAAGCACATATTAGGGTTTTGGCAAAACCCCGCGTACGCCCAACGTAAATCCAGTACGCCCAGCGTACTGGGTCAACCACACCGATGGTGGTCAACACCTGGACGAGTACGCCCCGCGTAACCAGAGGAGTACACCCCGCGTACGCTCTCTGTTGGGCCTTTGACAATGGGCTTCGGGTTTTTGGGTTGTTTTTGGACTAAATGGAATTGGGCATTTGCTGTACTCTGTAAATAAGATATTTTGGGCCAGGTTGTAATAGTAGATCATGGGGTTAGGCCCAATAAGGAGGTTGGGCCCAATTTAGTAAATTGGGCCAATAGTGGACTTTGGGTATGGACTTTCAAGATAAGGACTTGGTGATTGAGCCTTGGCCCAACAAAAAGGGGAATGGACTTAATGAGTTAGGTGGACACTTGGTCAAGGGAGTGATTTTGGATAATAACCTAGTATTTACTATGTGACAGTTCGGGATTCCCGGTGAGACAGGAGTCAGAGAGTTACAGCACTTCGGCACAACTTGTGAAGTGAGTTATCCTCACTATACTAAGGGGTCCAAGGCACCAAGGCCGGCCCATTGGATGGATATCCTAGTAGTTGTTATGATAAGTATGTGTTAGATATGCATGCTAGTTGGATACGCTTGTTGGTAGGCCTGTAGGACTACCTGTGATATTATTAATTATTGGTATGTGCGTTTATCTGTTACATGTCGACATGTTATGTGGGATGGGTTGAGGTTGTACTGCTCCGTGCGGTAGCCAACAAACCCTGGGAGCATTCCAGATACGAGCTGTGGGCCCCGTAGGCAATCCAAACTCGTACCGTGGGCTTAGTGGCAATCCAGATGTGAGCTGTGGGCCCGATAGGCAATCCAGACTCACACTGTGGGCCCATGGTTATTCCAGTCTGTAAAGTTATGGACCCGTTACGTGCTGTTATTTGTACATGTGTTATTGGACTGTATGTGTATCGGTATATTGGGGTAACTCACTAAGCCTTCGAGCTTACATTTATTGACTATTGTTTAGGTACTTCAGATGTCCGTGGAAAGGGGAAGGCATGATCGTACCGCTCCTCACTTTTATGATTTTGTTTCTGGGTGACTCTGATGTAAAACTATTTTGAAAACAAATTTGTAATAACGGTTGGATTTTAAATGTTTTTGAAAGTTTAAATTTGGCGTGATTTTTATGGGTGTTACATAGCGACAGTGATTTGGGATCTTTATGTGGAGCAGCTAGTTGGCAAGGAGATGCTAAGCCACTTATAGTAGGTTTAAATAATCTTAGAGTAATTGATTTGACCCTGTTGCGTAGCTCTTGTCTGAGTCCTAACCATGCGGGGATGGATCTTTTACTCGAAGGATTATTTAACCCATATGCTGAGTTGGGCGTTCGGATTCTGGGCATGGTAAGTGAAGTCATTCGGTGGGTAATTCCGAGATAACCAGGACTGAGAGTGATTGTGGGTCAGTTATTCGTGGAAATTTTATATGGTATTGTTTCGACATGGGTGTTTTATCACGGAGTCAGATCAATGTAAGGTTTCAGGATCCGGAAAGGCAAGAGTGGTTTTGTGCCTGAGACCGAGGATTTATCCTTCCTAGGGATAGGAAAGGGTCTTGTTGCTTGGGTTCAGTTGCCTTGGGAAGTCCATTGACTGCACGGGGCAATGGTTGTACCCCTCAGATTGGCGGGTGTTAGTACTTGTTGGGAAAAATTAGTTGGTTCAAGGCAGATAGTGGGAGTCGCGGTTGTGGTGCGTGAGCCGTATTCGGGGTAGGTGACTGCAGCAAACTTCGAGGACGAAGTCTAGTTTAAGTGGGGGAGAGTTGCAAAACTTGGAATCTAGAAGGTCAATTAAGGAAAAATAAATCTGCATCTATAAGGCCAACTCATCGAGTCCAAAGGGGAGAACTCGACATGTTGGAAACTTGTCACGCGTGTTTTTGGAAGACTAACTCGATGAGTTGGAGAGTACCAACTCGACGAGTTGGACGTGGTTTGGGAAACCCTAATTCCAGGTTTTTTCACCCTATTTAAACAACTTTAACCTCATGAGTTGGCCTCATTTCTAGCCTCCATTTCCCTAAACCCTAACCTCGAAACCCTAAGGCATCTTAGAGTGATTGTGAGCCATTTTTGAGTGTGTTGTGTGTGTTTGGAGCCATTGGAAGAAAGGGAAGCTTGGTGATACAAGAAGGAGCTACTAGATCCAAAATCCTTGCTTCATTTTCGACATCTTTCTGGTAAAAAGTTTCAACCTTGCCTTGTGGTTACTTAGATCTTCATCTTAGTGTTCTTTTGCTTTATACTGTCCAAATGAAGTGGTTATTGGGAGTTGGATGTCCCATTTGGTCAAACCCTTTTAGATCTAGGGTCCTAGGGAGCTTTTTGGCATAAAGGTGCCAACTTTATGGTCCTTAGAGCTCCATGCATCCCTTAAGCCTTTGTTTTGACCTTTTAAGCTTCAATTGGCCATGCATGTGAATAAAGTTGAAACTTTACGTGACCTTTTAGCCTTTAGGGTCCAGATCTGTGTTTATGAGCTCCATCTTGAACATATGGTGATTTTTAGATTAAGACATAAGCCTTTTAGGAGTAGGGTTTGAGCTTAATGCCTTTGGGGTGGTTCTTAATGGGTAAAGTTGGAAACATTACCCTTCTAGACGTATTTTCAGTCTAGATCTAGAAAGATAGAGCTTTGGTTTGAAGCTCAGTGGCTTAATTCGTTAAGTGGGTTGGCTGACTGAAGAACTCGACGAGTTCATAGGGGAACTCGGCGAGTTGGTTTGGGATTGTCCCGATTCTGTTGAAAAAGAAGGAACTCGACGAGTTGGATCGAAATATCGCGATTCTGTGACTGATGGAAACTCGGCGAGTTGAAGGATAACTCGACGAGTTGAGTCAACTCGGAGCGTTGAGTTTGACTTTGATCTTGACTTTGACTTTGACCAAGGTTGACCCTTGAGGGGTTATGAAGTATGGAATGGTTTCTAAAGGGTTTTTCTATGTAGGGGTTGAGTAGAGTTGATTCTGTAGCAGAGGCGTTGTAACACCCCGTTTTGAAAAGTACTTCGGTTGTGTTTTTGGAGGCCCGTGGTATAAGCGATTCGGTCTTTTATGGATCTCAGGATTTATTCAGAAGGTTTAAGGCTTGGGTGTGTAGCTAGGAGCATAGGGCTTCTCGCCACTTTCTCGTGGATATAAAGTTCGTCAGAACGGACTTAGAACGAAGAAGTTATAGCACTTTGAAGTTATTGGCATAAATGGTCCCTAATGGAAATGTTTGGCAAGCAAGACCCATGCATGCAAGGGAAGCATGCACGTGTCCGGCTGGGTACACCCAGTGTAAGCTGGGTTACGCCCATCATCTAAGCCCGTTTGGTCGGGGGTGCGGAGAGGCATACGCCCAGCGTACGCTTAGAGTCACTAAACCCTAATTTTAGGGCATGTAACTATATAAAGAACATTACGCCCTGGATGTCAGCCTCCCTCTTATCCTTAGATAGCCACCACGAAACCCTAAACCTCCTTTGAGTGTCTTTGGAGCTTTTAAGTATTTGGATTTTGGACATTGAAGCCAAACCTGGGCAGTTATGTAGTCATATCTGGGGTCAATATAGCCTGATCAACTATATTGGTTTGAGATACGACCAACATGTGTTTGGGAGTGATGGTAGTTTTGCAGCAAGTCTAAAACTTACCAACAACATATACAGAAGAAGTCTAGAACATAACATAAAGTTAATATAATATAGGAGTATTTTAGGCTCTTTATACAAAGAACAAACTACATGAAAACAAAGGACTTTTGCTGGTAGGTCTGTAAGTACTAAGTGCATACATAACGGTTATATATGATTAAGGTTTTATAGACTTAGAATGAGTGGTCTAAGCTTCACTTCCTTTTCCTTATTTGGATGTGGATATAGAGTAGGATCATTTATTCGAAGGTCTATTTGACCCGAGTTGTATATAATTAGTATACACTATGTGCTTATAGAAGGACCCAGTAGGAGTCAAACCACATAGAATACATTACTTGTTAACTGTAAGTTTCTTATATGGAAACTTGAATCGGTTTACTTGCTTTTATTAATTGATTATATAATCCTTATTTCCCTATTCTCGCTTAGATATCAATGGCTGGATTCCATCTACCCGGAGACCCGTACTTTCCTAACCAAGGCAATGGAGGATGGCTTGATGCAGAGCCCGAAGATGATCCTGCAGTTCCTATAGAAGAGGACTTTGAAGAAGATTTCCCAGAGGATGTTGATTAAGGATCAGAAGCCTATAACCCACCTCCAGTTGCCCAGAACCCCAATCCTCGACAAAACTTCCAAGGCCCGACACCTCTATGGGCAATAAACTTGGACAGGTGGAGCGACGAGCAGAGTCAGAATCATCCTTACCAGGGAGATCAAAGCTTCTACAATCTTGAAGCTGGAAGCTCAGCAGATAGAGCCCTCCCAGTGTTAGTTCGTCGTGTAGCGCGTAACACTGAGCATGGAAGAGCTGTCATCGACCGAGTCATGCAGTTTGATGTTGTTACTGGAGTCAACACAGTTCACCTTCACAACCTAGAAGACCATCATGATGCAAAAAGGGATCGTACGAATTTCTTGCAGATAGAACTGGCGGCATCCCAAGCCGAAGTTAGAGAGCTGCGAGAACGTCAGATAACACAAGAAAGGCGTTTGTTTGAGATAGAACGCCAGTTGGCCAAATCCAGGGCTGGATCTAGTAGAAAGTAGATTTTACTCTACTTACTCTTTTGATTATATTTTAAGTCTACGAATATGTCTTTGCGTTATTTTTCATGTCTTTCAGTTCGACCGCGAAAATTTCATTTTTCGGTAGGTCGGTATGATGTCGATGTTTTTTCCAGTATTGTGGTATATTGTAGACCTGTTTAAGGTCAAGTTTTCCAAAACTCTATGTACTTAATATACCAATACCAATCGACATGCATTACTTCTCTTTTGAAAAATAACTATTCAACTTCATATTATCCTTTCTACAAGATGTTACTTGTAGTATACTTCTATTACCAACTCCATTCAAAAATTCATGTTGAACTAAGTGTTTTTAGTTCAGAGATATCAAATTCATATTCACTCTGGATATCTTACTACCTTTTCATCTTTTAATTCTTATAGTAAAAGATGCCTCCTCAGAGAAACCCAAGGCGTGTCAACGTTAATGCAGCGCCAACACCACCTCCGCCACCACCTCCTCAATTCGACTCTGCTATGTTTCAGGCAGTGGTCACCGCAGCTGTGGCAGCTGCTATATCACAGATAAATACCCCTGGTGCTAGTGGGTCAGGGAGTGGTGCTCATCCCTCTAATCAGGGGGAAAGTTACGGACATCCACGAGAGTGTTCGTACAAGGACTTTACAATCGGCAAACCTAGGACCCTTAATGGGACTGGGGGAGTCATGGCTTTGAGCCAATGGATCGAGAAAAAAATCAGTTTTCGAAATCTGTTCATGTCCAGATGGTAGCAAAGTTAAATTTGTTGTTTGTACCTTTGCCGATAGAGCCCTTACATGGTGGAACGGCCATGTAAAGTCACTAACTCTGGTTGTGGCTAACTCAATGAGTTGGGAGAACCTAAAATCGATGCTAATGCGTGACTACTGCCCAAGGGGTGAAGTACAAAAACTCGAGCAAGAGCTGTGGGGTCTTACTATGGTTGGTTCAGATGTAACAACTTACACCAACAGGTTCAACGACTTAGCGATCCTGTGCCCGGGAATGGTTGCTCTGGAGAGCAAAAAGATCGAAAGATACATCTGGGGACTGTCACCTCAGATTCAATGAATTGCATTGGGTTCCAAACCTGTTACCTTTGATGATGCAAAACAGCTGGCACAATCACTCATTGACCATGGAGTCCGTCAAGGCTTCATGACTGCTGTTCCAGAACAACCCATGGGAAACAATAACAACAACAACAACAACAACACGAAGAAGCCATGGAACAAAAAGAAGGGCCAATCTTTTCAGGAGCCTTCAAAGAAGCAACAGATAGTGGCAGTCCATGCTGCTACTGTACCTACTGTCGTTCCTGCTAACCCTGCACCAGCAAAGCCGTATGCTGGTAATCTCCCAAAATGTAACAAGTGTAATTTTCACCACCATGGAAATTGCAAGGAGATTTAGTGTAGAAACTGCAACGGAAAAGGGCACACTGCCCGATTCTGCAAATCACCACCACAACCGATCAATCAAGTACTTGCTGCTGGAGTAGGTCCGACATGCTACGGATGTGGTGAAGTTGGACATTATAAAATAAATTTTCCAAAAGTTGGAAATGTCGGTGGAGTAGGAAGGATACTGGCAATTGGTCACGAAGAGGCCGTGGCAGAACCTACAGTGGTCACGGGTACGTTTCTTCTCAACAATACTTATGCATGCATCTTATTTGATAGTGGTACTGAGAAAAGCTTCGTGAGCCATAAATTCTAACACCTACTTAAACAAATATCCCAACCGCTAAAAGATACCTTTACCATCGAAATGCCAATGGCAAAACCGAGAACACTAACGATATACACATAGGATGTACCCTTACTCTAAATGACTTTTCCTTCCCAATAGACCTTATGCCGGTCTCTATAAAAAGTTTCGATGTCATCATTGGTATGGATTGGCTATGTTCCAATCATGCCGACATCCTATGTTACGAAAGAGCCATTCGCCTTAACTTGCCAAACAGCGAAACCCTTATCATTTACGGCGACAAACCCGGTACGAACCTACAACTCATTTCCTGTATCAAGGCACAAAAGTATCTTTGTAAGGAGTACTCTGCTTTTTCTAGCTCATGTGGTAGACAAAAAGCAGGATGTGAAAGATATCACGAGCATTCATGAGGTCTACAACTTTCCCGACGTATTTCCTGACGACCTCCCAGGAATGCTACCTGAACGACAAGTCAAATTCAGAATCGACTTAATTCCTGGAGCTACCCCTGTAGCTAAATACCCTTATCGTCTTGCACCGTCAGAAATGCAGGAATTATCCAGTCAGCTGAACGAACTCCTTAGTAAAGGTTTTATCAGACCAAGCTTCTCACCTTGGGGAGCACCGGTCTTGTTCGTGAAGAAGAATGATGGATCCTTCCGCATGTGCATAGACTACCGCGAGCTGAATAAACTTACCATTAAGAACCGATACCCTTTACCCCGCATTGACGATCTGTTCGATCAACTTCAAGGTACGAGCTACTTTTCGAAGATAGACTTAAGATCCGGGTATCACCAATTACGAATTCTGGAAGATGATGTTCCCAAAACAGCCTTCAGAACTCGTTATGGTCATTACGATTTTGTAGTGATGCCTTTCGGATTGACAAATGCACCTGCTGTGTTCATGGACTTGATGAACAGAGTGTGCTATCCCTTCCTGGACAAATTCGTAATAGTCTTCACTGACGACATTCTCATATACTCCAGAAGCGAGGAGGAGCATAGTCAACATCTTCGTCAAGTCTTGCAAACACTGAGAACAGAGAAACTATATGCGAAGTTCTCAAAGTGCGAGTTTTGGATTAGGAAAGTTGATTTCCTAGGTCACGTGGTCAGTGCAGAAGGAATACACGTGGACCCTTCCAAAATAAAGGCAATCGAGAACTGGTCAGCACCCAAAACACCTACAGAAATCCGATAATTCTTAGGTCTTGCTGGCTAATATCGCAGATTCATCTAGAATTTCTCCCGAGTTGCTAAGCCACTTACCACCCTGACACAAAAGGGTGTGACATTTAGCTAGGGAGAGAAACAAGAAACAGCGTTCCAAACGCTGAAGCGAGCCCTGTGCAGTGCACCTATCTTGTCTCTACCAGAAGGTACAAAAGACTTTGTAGTGTACTGCGACGCGTCTAACCGAGGGCTGGGATGTGTTCTTATGTAACGAGGAAAGGTTATATCCTATGCCTCAAGAAAGCTTAAGAGACATGAGGTTAACTATACCATACATGATCATGAACTTGGAGCGGTCATATTTGCTCTGAAGATATGGAGACATTACCTCTATGGCATGAAATACATAATATTCACGGACCATAAAAGTCATCAACATATCTTCGATCTGTAAGAGCTGAACATGAGACAACGACACTGGGTGGAGCTACTGAACGATTACGAATGCAAAATTCGTTATTACCCTGGAAAAGCCAAAGTAGTAGCTGACGCCCTTAGCAAAAAAGAATACTCGGGACGCCGAGTAAAGTCGTTGACCATGACAATCCATTCACATCTGTCCACACAAATCAAAGAGGCTCAACTTGAGGCATTGAAACCCGAAAATGTGACAGGTGAAGCCCTGACAGGAATGGACAAGAACTTTGAAACGCATAATTATGGAGTCTGTTATTTCATGAACCGGATTTGGACACCAAAGTTCGGTGGTTACAGAGACGTGATTATGAGTGAAGCTCACAAAACTCGATACTCCATTCATCCAGGTTCAGACAAGATGTATCTGGACATGAAGAAACTTTATTGGTGGCCCAACATGAAGGCTGAGATTGCTACCTACGTGGGCAAGTGTCTTACTTGTGCCAAAGTCAAAGTAGAGTACCAAAAGCCTTCGGGTCTACTACAACAACCTGAAATCCCTGAATGGAAGTGGGAGCGGATTACAATAGATTTCATAGCTAAGTTACCCAAGACATCGGGTGGTCATGACACCATTTGGGTAATCGTCGATAGATTAACCAAATCCGCACACTTCTTGCCAATAAAGGAGATAGTAAGACTGCATGGTGTGCCAATATCTATTATTTCAGACCGAGATAGTAGATTCACCTCTCATTTCTGGCAGTCTTTACAGAAATATCTGGGAACTAGGCTGGACATGAGTACAACCTACCATCCTCAAACTGATGGACAGAGTGAGAGAACGATTCAAACGTTAGAGGACATGTTGCGAGTGTGTGATTGACTTTGGTAAAGCCTGGGATACCCATTTGCCACTAGTCGAGTTCTCGTACAATAACAATTACCATACTAGCATTAAAGTTGCTCCATTCGAAGCTCTCTATGGTCGTAAGTGAAGATCACCTTTGTGTTGGGCTGAAGTGGGTGACACGCAACTCGCTAGAGGTTAAGTTCCAGAAAACACTCTCACTGGTCCGGAAATCATTATAGAAACTACCGAAAAGATAGTACAAATCCGGGAGCGACTTAAAGCCTCCAAAGACAGATAGAAAGGTTACGCTGGCAAAAGGAGAAAACCTTTGGAATTCCAGGTTGGTGACCGTGTCATGTTGAAGATCTCACCCTGGAAAGGCATGATACGCTTCGGAAAGCGTGGAAAGCTGAATCCAAGGTACATCAGACCGTTCGAGATACTTGCTAGAATTGGTCCAGTAGCTTAAAAACTCAAACTACCTCAAGAACTCAGTAACATACACCCTACCTTCCACGTCTCTAACTTGAAAAAGTGTCTATCCGACGAGACTCTTGTTATCCCACTCGACAAGATCGAGATAAACGAGAGCCTCAAATTTGTGGAAGAACCCGTAGAAATCCTAGACAGGGAAGTCAAGAGGACTAAACAAAGCCGTATCCCAATAGTGAAGGTTTGCTGGAATGCAAAACGGGGACCTGAATTCACTTGGGAGTGGGAGGATCAGATGAAACAGAAGTATCCACATCTCTTTCCCTAGTCTTACTATATACTTAAAGTCTTAAATTTCAGGACGAAATTCCCTTTAACGGGGGGATGATGTGACAACCCGTAATTTCATACTCTTGTAAAATTCAAATATATAAAATAAAGGTCAAACTTATTTCTTTAATTATCCTAATATACTTAGAATAATGTGTTATGAGTGTACGGACCTTGTATTTCAATGGAGTAGTGTGTCTAAATGGGGAACAACTTAGGACCGTAAACCCTCGCATAGACCGCAAACCCTTCGCGGCTGTGAACCACCCTTCGGGCCGCAAACGAACCCTCCGCCGTGAACCATCCTTCGGCCGTGAACCCTTCCCTATATATATATATATATATATATATATATATATATATATATATATATATATATATATATATATATAAGAGACTGATTTATTCCTCATTCTTCACTTCTGGCCGCAAACTCCAACATTTCTCTGTCAAGTATCATCCTTCAATCCTTCAATTTCTTGGAATATTGCTTGGATCTTCAAGGTGTTCATCATTTCATCATCATTCTAAGGATTTCTAGACCGAATATCACTTGAATCTTCAAGATCATCAAGATCTTTGGGTCGTGAACTCAAGAACATCAAGTGTTCTTGGGCCATGAACATCTCTCCAGGCCGTGAACTCCTTACATCTTCATATCTTTGCTTCTAACACTCCTATTTGTAAGTTATACTTACAAATTAGACCAATTCCCAATCATTCCTATGATTATATTCACTAATTGGTTGCATCTATGCTATACGAATTGCTATATAGGACTTGTTTTGCTACGGGATTTCACTTGTGGAAATAAACGTCCTATATCGAATCATCAATCGAATCACCCTCTAAAGGTGAGTTCATACCCCTGCATTTTCACCAGTTTTACAGTTTTAAGGGGGGGGGGGGGGGGAGGGGATACAAGTCTAACACAATGAAATTGTGTTACAAACAAATGATTTTCTAAACACTTCAAAAATGACATCAAGTCATCAAAACTCTTTTAAATATTGTTATATCTTTTAAATGTTTTAAAACTCCTATTGAACTTATATTTGCTAAAATCATATATATATATATATATATATATATATATATATATATATATATATATATATATATATAAGATTTAAAGGGCTTAGGACTGATAACTCGCTTTATTTCCTTTTCCTTGTTTGGATGTGGGCTTAGGGTAAAGTTATTTGTCCGAATGTCGTTTAAATTTTAGTTATATATATTTGTATGTGTATATAATTATAAAAGTTATTTCATTCGGTTTCAACACCCTTTGTAACATGTTGAGCAAAGGGGTGCATTCATGAACAGTTTATGCCAATACAAAACGTACATATAAATTATAATAGGTATAATTTATGATTCAAGAACACTACTTTACTAAGAACAGAATACAAAGAATACATTACATGCTAATACAAGGATTTGATTCAAAACTGAACACGTGTGTACAACTTACATTACATTTCAAGTGTACAAATCAAAGAACATACTTACAGTCATTTATTTCAGAATGACTGGGTTTTCATTTCTATACAAGTAATCGTAAATATGGTTTTTCTGAGACATTTGTTCACTAGCTTATTTATTCATTTGAGTAAGCAATACTACTAAAGTCCTGATATTATAACCAGAATATCCAAGTCCAGGGATCGAAACAAATGTGTACAGATCTATATGAGATTGACAACCCCGCACTCAGACTGTTAGCTACAGTCCGACAGTTCGCCAGTGAGTGACAATTTTTATCAACAGTTCCGACGCCTACAAAGCGTCGTTTCAGGCATTCATTTTTCAATATGGTTATAATTACTCACAAAAAGATATTAACCAATACGATTAGTGTATAACTACTTAAAACGATAGTACAATATAAAGTACTAGTTTTACAAGAATACAGTTTACAATTACAGCTGGTGGAGCCATGCATACGTACATTTATAGGTTTTACAAAGAGATACAAACACAGAACACTAGATACAAACAGAGATACATTCAATACAGAAAACATACTTTTTATAGTTTTATTGTGAACTAAAACTATACTACACTACTTTACAAGTACAACATTACATACACGGAACAGTTTTATGGGATTAAAACTACTTTTCAGTTACAGCAGAATATATAGGATTTTCTGGAACAATAAACACTTTCAAGGAACAGAAAACAAACTTTCAAAACATACATACTTATGCACTCACTCAAGTTTTTGTTAATACTCTCTTTTCAAAATACTTGTATTCTCAGGGAACCAGTAGACAGGTACATTCCTCGAGCTTTTGATAAGACGGAGCATTTAGAGTTGCGTCTTTCATTGTTTACTATATTTTTGGTGTCAATATACATTGGTTGAACACATATGTAAAAACTTATACTTATTAATGCAATGGTTGTTTGTACTTTGATTACTATGATGCATGTGTTGTGATACTACAAATGAAGTCATCCACCCCGTATGTTTCCGCCGTCTGGTTTGGGGGTGTGACAGTGATTTTATCTAGTGGTTTCGGTTATATGCTTAATGGATGTTTGATTTTTAGTTCATTTTAGACTGATTATCAGATTAGGATTAAATGATTCCAGTTAATCTAACTTCAGAAATTAACATCGTTAGTACAAAACTGGCCTATGGCGTCAGGTTTTTTGAAAACTGGGTGGTCTCGGTTTTCATATTTCTCATCACTAAAGTTCATAAAGTAATTCACATGACTGTTTCCATGACATGTTACAGAAAACAAGTCACCATTGCAAATCAGACTTCAGACATTAACATCGCTTTTACATAAAAAAGTGGCAAGTCGTGCGACGAACGAAAACAGTGGCAAAATGTCCTCTTTACTAACGGGTTTTGTTATTTTATATACACCTTTACCTTGTATCAATTATTAAGTGAGACATAAGGTGTTAAAGTTTGATTTTAAGTGATTAAATCTTATATTGAAATTTGTAACATGAAAAAACTCGTGACAAGTCGTGCAACGCCCGAAAATGATGGCCAAATGTCATCTTTTGTAACCGGTTTTTTATGTTATATGTACCTTTATCTTCTGTCGGGTATTAAGTGAGACATAAATACATAAGGTCGCAAAGTTTAATTTTAAGTGATTAAATTTTATATTAAAATTTTTTAAATGAAAAAACTCGTGACAAATAGTACGAAGGTCAAAAACGGTGGCCAAGTGTCATCTTTTATAATGGGGTTTTTGTATGTTATTGGTACCTTTACCTTGTGTTGGTTATTAAGTGAGACTTAATTATATAAGGTGATAAGGTTTAATTTTAAGTAATTAAATCTTATATTTAAATTTGTTACATGAAAAAAATTGGACAAGTAGTGCATCAGTAAAAAAGGTTGCAAAATGTCATATTTTATAACATGTTTTTTTATTTAATGTGTATCTTAATGGGCTAAGTGAAATCCAACTATCCAAGTCCAATAAACCAGTTCAAACATTTTTTTAATGTATCTATCACACCGTTCTACCCCATTTTTTTTAAGAAACCATATGTTTCGATACAGTCTAACAATTAGCATAAAATAGGTTGTTGTTGAACCGCTCTCGTCCCCGGTTCCCATTTCGATCCTGTTTTAAATTGGACATAATATTATAATTTGTCACTATAAATTGAAAATATCAGCCTTGCTATAAATATTTTTTTGGTCATTCAAATTATTCATCACATTCTATTTATATTGTTCTTTACATACACATCATGTTATACATAAATATAATCAACTCCACATGCATAGGAAGGAAAAGAAAGGATCGTACTAGCTAAGAAGAATTTGCCAAACTAATATTTTAACACAAGTAAATCTTAACAAAAACCAAAAAATTTCAAACCAATTATTAATAAAAATATTGGGTATACAACAGACCCGGTATACTTGGTATATATACTGAAATTAACAAAAAGAAAAACTAACCAAAAATATTTACAATACTTATAAAAGATAAAAGAATAGTATCAGGTTTTGTCTTGCAACTACTGTATATTCACAACTTCTTTTTTGGCCTTACATATTTTTGTACCCTTACAGTTCGACCGAAATTAATCATTGTAGGATTTAGCAGCCATATCATGTTTATCTACGGGTGGCATTGTATATTTATCTTTATGTGCTAAAACTATTGTACTGTAATCCTCATCATTGCTTTCATATGCATCTCTGTAACTTTTTGGAGGTGTCATGATCACAATTGACTTTTTATTATCCTTCGGATCTCTTACATACAATACATGTCCTATTTTCGAGGAAAGTATGAACGGATCGTCCTTATCCCTTATGTATCTAGTTCTACCAAGGTGTAGCTAGAGGATTTTTTAACCCCTTTTTTCGCTATGAACCCAGTCACACTTGAACATAAGAATTTTTCTTTTATGATAATGTGGAACACATATATCTTGTAGAGCACCATAACAAAAGGTGTTGTCATACGATCCTTCTTCTTTTTTAGATATGTATGTGTATCAGTCGACTCTACACAAACCCCATTATTTTGGTTAACTATACCTTCACGGGATTTTGTACAAAATATGTAGCCATTGATGTGATATAGAACATATTTCATTACAACATGCTGTGGGCCATGAGAAACCCACCTTAAGTCCTCTGAAATATTATGTATGTCGATCGCCATCTCTCGATCTACCTAAATATAATTAAAAGGACAAGCATTGAGTCTAAAGGAAAAATTGAAAAAAAAAAATTCGAAATAATCCCTATGAAAAAGTCACCAAATGTAAACACATACGGGGCATCTTGATCAGTTACTGTTTTGTTCAAGCAATTCATGAACGGCAGGGAAAAAAATGTGTAGATTTCTCAAAACAAAAATTAACTTGCATTTCTTTGATCATGTGGTCAGCAGTAAAGGGATTCATGTCGACCCCACAAAGATCGAAGCGGTTAAGGATTGGAAAGCACCAACGACACCAACCGAAGTACGCCAATTCTTAGGGCTCGTGGGCTACAATCGAAAATTCATCCAGAACTTCTCCAAAATAGCCAAGCCTCTCACCGAACAAACCCAAAAAGACAAAAAGTTCGACTGGGGAGACAACCAAGAGTCTGACTTCCAGAAATTGAAACAATTGTTGTGCATCACACCAATTTTGTTTCTTCCGGAGGGAAAAAAAGACTTTGTAGTATTCTGCGGCACCTCTAACCAAGGGTTAGGATGCGTATTGATGCAACGAAATAAAGTCATTGCATACGGATCCAGACAACCTAAGCTAAATAGGACAAACTACACCACCCTATGAACCAAACTAGACATGAGTACTTCATATCACCCTTAAACGTATGAACAAAGTGAAAGGGCAATACAAACCCTAGAAAATATGATATGCTCCTGTGTGATAGACTTTGGTATTGCATAAGATACTCACTTTCCGTTAGTTGAATTTTCATAAAATAATAACTATCACACTAGCATAAAGGTCGCTCCATTTGAGGCCTTTTACGGGCGCAAATGTCATTCTCTGATATGCTGGGAAGAAGTTGGAGATACTCAATTAGCTAAAAAGAATGCTAGAGATACTCTACTCACTGGTCTCAAGGTCATACATGAAACAACGGAGAAGATCGTTCAAATAAAGGAACGATCAAAGGTCGCACGTAGTCGACAAAAAAGCTATGCTGACATAAGACACAAACTATTGGAACTCAAAGTAGGAGACCGTGTCCTACTGGAGGTTGCTCTATGGAAGGGTGTCATCAGATTTGAAAAACAAGGTAAATGTTAGGTGCATTTCATGTACCCATTTTGTAGCTATATTTCATAAAAGTACATTGCATATAGGCTTAAACTCATGCATTTTGCATGTTTTTCGGGATTTTTCATGAGGCAATTTCATTCACATACTTTTGTGATATTTTAGGGACTTTTGGAGGTAGGATATTGTTGGAGGAGGTAAATAAAAGTTGCGGACAAAATTTCAGGACTTGCGGAGCACCGAGGAGCAAGATATCAAAGAAATGAAGATTTTGGCTTTACAGAGATTTACACGGCCGTGTAAATGCAAGCCTTGCGTTTACACGGGCCGTGTAAACGTAGATTTCTGCACAGTATATTTTTGCGTTTACGCGGGCCGTGTAAATGACAGTGTTAATTTACGCGGGCCGTGTAAACGTAAATGTGGGTTTTAAAGCAGTTTTTCACCATTTTTAAGGGGGGGAACCGACTTTTTACTTTGGGGGGTCGACTTTTGGAGTAGAGAAGGCGATTTTCTTGAGGATTTTGAAGTTGATTAACACTTGGGAACATTTGATTTCATTTTGTAAGAACTTTAATTTCATTTTCTAGATTTGTGATCTTGTTCTAGTCATGAGTGGCTAGAACCCTAGATTCTCCAACTTTATGTCTTGACTTCTAGTTGTGATTTCAATCATATGACTTGATGTTTGCTTTCAATTTTCTATCTAGTGAATTTGATTTTGTCTCAATCGAATGTTTGATTCTAATTGTGATTCTTATTGGCCATTTGAATTAGGGTTAGATCATTCAAGTTATCTAATTGCAAAATCTGTAATTGTTTTGTAAATTGGACTAGGTAACAAGCACTAATTTGATTTCTATTGAATGAATTTAGTGTAAATCTTTTCACACACTTTTACACTCCCGAGCTTGTGAGGAGTATTGAGTGTTGTTGGGAACATTCACATAAAGTTTAAAGCAACCTTTCAATCTAATTCTAAGAGCTTGTTTAGATTAGGTTAGTAAGGTTAGGATTAATCAAAGAGCTTGTTTTGGTTAATTATTGTGGTGAATGGGAAGTGTTAGAGCTTGTTAACACTTTCAAGTACCAACTTAGATAGAATTAAACAAATATCTTGTCATCCATGGAATCACATTGCTAATTTGTCTTGCATAGAGTTGGAGTACTTACAAATCTTGAACTTATTTCACTTAATCAATTGCTTACTCATTAAATTAGCTCTTATTTGAATCATTGCATTTAAATCCCCCTCTTTTGTGATCATATTGTACCTTGCGCAAAAAGGTATAAGCATTTGTCCCGTGTCTTTGTGGATCGACCCTGCTTACCTTGTATTACGTTTTTAGTGCAAAGTAACAGTGTTTTTGGAGTCATTTGTACCCCTTTATTTGTTGGGTTTGACACGCCTAACAGTAAACTAAACCCCCAGACCTTTCAAAATCCTGTCAAGGGTTGGACCGGTGGTTTAGAAGCTCAAATTACCTCAAGAACTCAACAAAGTTTACAATACATTCCATGTATGTAATCTTAAAAAGTCCTCTTTGATGACAACCTCGGTTATTCCACTCGATGAGATCCATGTCAACACTAAACTTCACTTCATGGAGGAACCAGTGGAGATCATGGGCCGAGAAATCAAAAGCCTCAAGCAAAGCCACATAACTATAGTAAAAGTCCGATGGAACTCTCGTGGAGGGCCGGAGTTTACTTGGGAACGATGAAACAAAGGTATCTACAGTTGTTCAACAGTTCTCCCTTGACTAGTGGAATGAAATAATAGTAGAATAAAGTAGCATAGAACTTAATAATTTTGGAACAAAATTCCTTTAACGGGGAGGTTATGTGACATCCCAAAATTTAGGTCAAAGACTATAAACGGTCAATTCATAGTAAATCTCTTTTGTAATTTGATTAATTGAGTTTTAGTGCATCTTATGCAAAATAAATGAGTTCATTTCAACTAATATAAGATACCAAATAATATCTAACTTCTAAATGTGTAAACCGACAAACAAATGAAACAGATCAAACTGCAACCCTAGTTAATGCGTCTGAAAAACTAAAAATTAATAGTAAGCAGTTGTGAGCGATGTAAACATTTTTATCTCATAGGACATGTTCCCCTGTTTCTGAAATTATAAAGAACCTCCAAAATAGAGTTTGTATGCAAAAGATGCGACAGTTATAAGAAAACAAACCAATAAAACACTGACTTTCTTGAAACTGCTAAACCAAATCGATTTGTTGAGGCATTTGCACACCTCCGATGTAAATTTTGAGACCGTAATTGGAATCAGACTATGGTCTACTATTTAATTTCATACTCGAAATATTTTTAGAGAAAATAATTGCAAAAGACGGAAAATCGAGCGTTTCGGGCCATTTAGACGCGAAACTTTAAACACGATTTCCCGGATTTCTATAACTCAAAAAATTAATCCGTTCGGGTTTCTGGAATCCTTGTAAATTCTATCATTCGCCATCTTAAAAAAAAATATTACGTGTCGGGATTGTTAGCATACAAATCTAGGTGTGTTTTGGGCATTTATGAGAAATGTGACATCCTATGAATATTGCAAGACCCAATTGATCAGCCACATTTCTTCTTTCCTTGACCAAACCCACATCCACCTTACCTCTTCTTTTCTTCTTCCTCTTCAGTGCAAGCCTTCCCTAATAGTACAAGCATGTATGCATTGTGTGTTTGAATAATTTCCAAAGTATGGCTTCCATGGGCATGTGAGGAGAGTATTACACTATAAATAAAAGCTTTGGACACTTCAATATTCATCACAATCCCAACTCACTCTCTTCTCTACTCCTTCTTCTTCGGGTTTCCTCTTTTTGTTCGCTAGAACAATGACAAAAAACCACCACATGCTGCATCCGTTCTTCCTTGCTGCTAAGAGCCACCACCACCACCGATTCTTTATTTTTTTTTTCTTTCGTGATCAACAAAAAAGTCAAGAGACCCGGTTCTTTTTTTTTTCTTTTGTTTCATACGATCGACGATTAAACAGAAGGTAATTTCTCAAACTAAAAAAGACTCCAAACTTTCATTTGAAATTAATTATCAGGCCCCTCTCTTGGATTTTGTCTTACAAAACTAGTCATAACATTCAAACCTTGATTCAAAATTAATCAAAAGGCCCCTCCCACTACTAGAAAACATTAGAGCAATAGCGACACAATTTTAGCGACGAAAAAATTTGTCAGAAAAGAGACGGATTTCCGGCAGACCAATTATTAGGATATTAGCAACGTTTTTACGATGGTTTAGCAACAAAATAAAATTGGTCGGTAATCTGTTACAGTACTGAAGGTTTACCGACGGAAATCAACAAATTTGAAATTCCGTCGGAAATCCATTTTTAAAATTCGATTTTTTTTAAATATTTAGGGCAATTCGGTAAATATCCGAGTGGAACTAAAAAAGCGCGTTGCCCTACTCTCACTTCCCCTTTACTTTTTCCGGTTCACAAGATACTCTTACTCCTCCCACTCATCTCCGATCGTCAACCATCCAGCCACTACATCCGCCAACGGTGTCACTTTCGCGATCACCGCCGGCAACAAAGCCCTCCGGCTCCTCCAAGTCTTCGACAAAACATACCTTCTCCCTCCTGCTGCTGGTATGACCTGCAACCCATCGCCTCCTAACCAAGTGAAATTGCTCCCATTTATCTCTCTGCGAACGATGACCAACATCGCCTCAGTTTGGTGCCGCTGCCACCACCGTCGAAGTTAGTGTTGTAGCTGGTGAACCTTACCATTGGATTCGATTTTAGATTTTTTTTTCTCTCCAAGTTTCGGTAAAAAAAACCATAAGGTTGCGTTTAGTTACGGAAAAACAGTTTTTCATTTTTTGTTTTCCGTTTTACCTTTTCAGTTTTCGTTTTCCGTTTTCGGTTTTCATTGGAAAATTTAGAAAACGCGTTTAGTTAAAAGTTATGCATTTTTCATTTTCAGTTTTAGAAAATTAGAAAACATGTTTCGATGTGTATTTTTCTATCGGTTTTCATTTTTAGAAAACAATAGCGGTGGTAGGGTGGGGGTGGGGGCGGCGTCGGTGATGGGGGCAGTGGTGGTGTCGATGATGGCGACGGTGGTGGTGACAGTGGTAGTGATGGTGGTGATGGGGTAGTGGTGGTGATGAATTTTCACTAATATGGTGACAGTGGTAGTGATGGTGGTGCTGGTGGTGCTGGTGGTGATGGGGTAGTGGTGGTGATGGGGTGGGTGTGGGTAGGTAGGGGTGTGGTGGGTTGGGGGTGTTAAGTTGGGGGTAGGTAGAGGTGGGTGGGTGGGAATGGGTGTGTGTTTATATTTTAGAAAAAAATTGGAATTAGAAAATTGTGAAAAACAATGATCATGGGTTTTTCAAATATTTCCAAATTCTTTGTAATTTTAGAAAACGGAAAATTTTCATTTTCTGTTAAAAGTTTAGAAAAATAGACGAACTAAACACGTTTTTAAAACTCTCATTTTTCTTGGAAAATTTTACCGAAAAATGACCCGTTTTTCCGCAACTAAACGCAACGTAACTTATTCTTTTTATTACATCGATTGAGTTTTAGGTTTATATTTTTTCTTAACTGGATTATCATATCTATGATTAGCATTAGATAACCTATCCAATCAGATTTTGTTGATAAATAGTCTTATACTTTTCATAAAACTAGGATTCATATAGGACATAGATCCATAAAGGGGAAGTAAGACCATGTAACTTATATTGATATGATTTTATAGAAACAATAGTATTGTAATGATCTGATTAGGTAAACTACATAAATCAATTATCATGAACTTAATTTGAAAAGAACATAGCCTTGAATCTGTTACTCTTTGATAAAACTCAATTTGGCCACCACAGTACACTGTACACCAATATGATTTGGTTATATTTAATTGAAAGAAGCATGGATTGCGCAGTATTAGAACAAAATAATGGTGAACAAAATATCAAGACTTCTGGTAATATTTGCAATCAGATTTGCCCAATCACTTAGATTTCCTACATTAGTTATAGTTCTAGAGGATTTATAGATGTTTAGAACTTAATTGAGTATGACAGTTTTCTTGAGGATCTTGATGCCATGTATATAAGAGTTGGAAAGTGATATATTTCTTTTTCCTTTTCAAATATAGTATGGTCAATTATTTTTTAAGAGTTGGAATATGTCTCTTTGTATTTTACATTAGGGAGGACTTAAGTTGTTTCTTTTTTCCATCGTTTTTTCTGTACCTTAACTCCTTTTTACTTGTAAGCAGTTGTTAGTAGGTCTTGCTAACATTTTATAGTATTCCTTTCTCTGTGTCAATATTTATTTATTTTTCTGTTATAAGGTTCGTTGAGCCTATTTATGTGATTAGGATTAGTAAACATTTCTTGTAATACATGCAGATTGATGTGCTTGAGGTTGATGGAGCTTATTATGGTATGGAACGATTTAGATTTACATTTGAAAAATGGGTTTTAAATTTTAATAAAAATTCACCATTTTTCCTATAAGAATTGCAAAGTTTGATATGATACATGGTTTAAGGGAAATCTATAGAGTAACCATTCAAATCCAAATCCAATAATGATAAAGTAAGAAATCTATTTTTAGAAGTTAAAGGCTTTGAATCCATCACCCAATTAGATATAGGATGGTTTTAAACTTTAAATACCATATATAATAAAATATTGTCCACCTGTTTTGTTAAATACAAGAAATAGCAATCTACTTTTATTTATTTATTTATTATAACATCCTACCAAACTGTAGCATTGTACAAATAGATGAAAGTACATTACTGTTTCTAGCATTTAGTTTGATTTGAAGTTTTTCTTGCTTGTATGCCTGATCCGTTTTGACCTGGATTTTTCCTGATTTCTTACTACAGATTCACAAGACCACAAACATCAATTGATAATACTGACATTGGTGTAGGACTTGTTGGTCATATTCATCTAAATCAGGTTTTTATTTTTTGTTATATAAAATTTTTGTGAGCATACGGTCCTGTTCTAAACTTCTGAGTTCTCATGATATTCATTTTGAAACAAGTAAGTGTTTTCTATTATCTTGAAGTTGGTGTAGATATAATAATCACATCTTATCAGGTGAGTCTTTTTGTTATTAAAATATCTTTTTTTTTTCTTATTGAGACATTATATTTTAAAATATCCATTCAATCATAACTATAACTATGTTCCATATTTCCATGTAAAGTAGGATTTTGAAAATATGATGTTGCAATTTCTAAACAAAAGTTGGATGCTATCATAGTGACAACAAAAATCAAATATTAATTAAGGGAAAAAAGGCATTTCTTACAAAATGTTACCCCTTTCCACCAAAACATTTAAATAAAGAAAAAAAAACTAAAATAAAAATAAATTACACCAAAAAGAAAATCACTAACAATATCAAATGAAAGCAAAAACTAAACCCAATACGATATAATAACAATAAACTCTTCAGCAGAACATAAATTAGACTTAGTCTGAGTGGGACAAAAACTAATTGCAATTAGTTGTCCCAACAAGCCCGGTTTTAAGTGGGGGCAAGAGGTGCAGCCGCACAGGGCCCCGAAAAAATTAGGGTCCGAGTTTTAATTAAATTATATATTTAATAACTAAATATATATGAATTTATTGATGATATTGCATAAAATTTGTGTAGCCCAATTGGCAAAGACGTGTCCCTATGTAAAAGCAACCATGGGTTCAAATCTTGTTCACATCATTTTCACTTTTTAAATTAGAGTTACAGATTTGGCCATTTCTTTTTGCTATATATTTCATAAACAACCACTCATTCCAATATGTTTAACAAATCAGATTTCAAAGTTACATAATTAGCCCTTAAACTTTTTATAAAATTCCATATGTTCCTTTTTAATTAATTTATTTACTTTTAAGTCACAATTCACCGTCTAAAGTTTGTTTTCCTTATATATTAAAAAATTATATTTAGGGCCCCATTTTTCTTCTTAGCACAAGGCCTTTCAAATCTACCAGCCGGCCTTTCAAATCTACCAGCCGGCCCTGTGTCCCAACAATTTGTATTGCATTTGACTGCATGTAGTCTTGTTAAAATTCAAAAAGAAAAATATGCTTTATAATAATCAACTTTTTATGAAAAATTATGAAAATGTAGATGTAATAGGAACATTCGACTCTACTAGTATATACTACAGGGGGAAATATGAAAAAACACCATTTTGTTGATTTAACCAATAAATTATTTTATGTTATTATTCTTTTTTTGAACGTTTAAAATTTCTATTCTTCATAGACAACTTAATTGATTTTGAAAGTTAACTATTATTACTATTTTGGTTTGTTATAATAATAATTTGGGCCCATGAACATCGAACTTCTGGATGCTGTCAAGAAATCAGGCCAACAGTGTTGATTGGATCCTTAGGGGCAGGATATACATTTACTAAAGAAGTTACTGAAGCTATTTCGTCATTTACCAAGGTAATATTTCATTTATACCCAAACTACCCTCCGATTAAGCCTTCTAAATTAGTGGTTTTGCAGAAACCTGCTATTCTTGCTCTTTCCAACCCAACATCACAATTTGAATGTATTGTTGTACTGCTACTGTTGAACAAGCTTATAACTGGATTGAGGTTTGACTTTTATACTACCAATTTTAACTCAAAGTTTATACTCTTAATAGTCATATAACTCTTGTTTTGTTTATTTTTATTTTTTTTCTTTATACTTTATTGATGGCAAGGTCTTGCAATATTTGCAAATGGGAGTCATTTTTCCCTATTGAATATAATGGAAAAGTCTATGTATCCGGACAGGGCTTTGATGTTTTTATTGAATCCTAAAAATAACAAAAATGCCACCTTCTTCCAGAAGCGGATCCAGTTGAGGAGAATGATCTCATTCCCATTTTCTTGGCATGCTATTCATCTTAAATCTTCTTTTGCAGGTATGTTATTTTCCAAAATGACTGATTCTTTATTATCCTTATTTCTAATATTTTACTTTGTTGCTTCTTTTTTCTTTGTTTAATTATCCGTAAAATTGCTTCATTATACTGATGATATGGTTGACAATTCTTTTTTGTATAGACTAGTTATTTGGGGTGTTGTCATCATAGGACAGGTACAAGTTAGCTATAGTTAATTTCTTAGTTTATTTACTGTTTTTATTTGGAAAATTTCATGTTAATGAAACGTATGGTCATTTGTATATTGTGGATTATCCGTAATTTAATTCAGTGAATTTGTTTCTGGATAACTTGCAATATGCATATATGTGTATGATCAATGTGGTGTGTATATTAGGATTTCATATTTTGAAAAAGTTTGCAAACATGTTATCATTGTATATGAATCACTAAATATGTTTAGCAATTTCGATTAGGTTTTTCTGATTTTTTGTTTTATTATGTTTTTTTGTTTATTTAATATAGTAAAAAGTGCGAATTTTCATATAAAATTCTTGATTTTTTTTTTAAAATAAAATCACTATTAGCGACGGTTTAGTGACGGAAATCCGTCAGTAAAAATGTTGTATAATCCGTCGATAATCTGTTACTTAGCTATTCCGTTGGTAATTTGTTGCAAAATTATTTCTGTCGGTGATCGGTTACAAATTACTGATGGGAAATTCTGTCGCTAACAATTTGGTGTACCCATCGGAAATCTGTTACTAACAATTAGCGACAAGAATATACCGACGGATTTTGGTATGTTGCAATTCCGTCGGTAACCCTATTAGCGACGGATTACCGACAGCTTTGGCAATGGTAATGCTCTTTTCTGTAAATATAGTCCCATCTCATTTTTTTTGTTCAAGTCATTCGATCTTCTTTCAGGAGGTATTCTCTAACTTCAAACTTCCATTCCAAATTAATTCTTTTAACCCTCCTTTGAGATATATTGACAAATTAAGTCCCCTCTCAAAACTTTGAATTATTTTGTATCAAAAACAACCCTTCCTTTGATTTCGCCTTACAAAATCAATCCCCTTTCCATTTATTTAATTTAGTAAATAAGCCCTATAGATTAGTTAAGTTAAAAAACAGCATCACACTTGTTAAATAATAAAAAAACTTTCCCTTTGGTCAATTAGGTAACAAAAATAGTACCGCTGGTTTATTTTAAAGACGTCAAGTCGCGGTTACTCTCGTCAAGCTTCTCGAAATAAACCGACAATCACACATTAATGTGAGTGTTACGGCTCCTCTTTTATATATTTTCGGGGGAGAATACATGTACTAATTGTGCTAGATAATACAAAAATACACATAGAATATTATTATTTTATGTAAAAACTATAGCTAGTTTATAAAATATCGGTTTAACATTTATATGTTACGAACACATGAACTAGTTTTAAACCCTAATATCTATATATGTTATGTTCTTAAAATAATACAACTAATAAAAATAACATATGCCATTTTTCTACAACACCTATGGTTTTTTGTGATTATGTATATCATAAATTAGCATGTCATAAACTTTGTAGTATTACTAAGGGTTTGAACTATACATGTATAAGTACAAAGTTTATAAAAGAAGCATACTTAGTCTATAAAATCTAGGTCCTTATACTATACATGCATACCCATTATACATGTATAGTCTACAAAGTTTATTACTAAGGCTTTTAAAAGTATCATTACTACTATCGGCAGAAAACCTATAACTCTCACCAACTTTGTGTTGACCCTCACAACTACATGTTTTCTCAAAAAATTCAGAAATCAAGCATTCAAACGACTATGACATCCCCAAATTCACGGTAATTTTAAAAAGTTTATTTATGCTTATTTAAAAACCAGAGTATCCATTTGAAAAAATAATATTGCAAAACTTGTTCCCAGAAAACATGATAAAGATATTATCAAAGCATTTCCAAAGAAATGTATTTTGTTTATATTAAAACATTGGGATGTCATCGTCAATACATAAACATAAGCATAAACAGACCTTACATTCATTTACACTAATGATCTACATCTCCTTTAATATATCAGTGTAATGTATCTTCGTATCGACACCTGTGATACATATAAACTAAGTGGGTTAGGTTGGAAAACCTTGTGAGTACATAGGGTTTTAAACCCACAATATTATAATTATTATGTTTAATTATCAAAGAATTAACTTCCCATCCCCATTATCTTCTTTATTCTTAAGGATCTACCCTAAGAATCCTATATTCTTCATTCATTCATTCCTAAGGATTGTCCTAAGGAATAGGCACGAAGTCCATCGCTGTCAGGGTTTATCTAACATGCACTAAGTCCATAGCTGCTGACGTTATCTATTAGGCACTAAATCCTTAGCTTCCAACGTTCATTTGTAAGGCACTAAGTCCATAACTTCCAATGACCATCTATAAGGCACTAAATCCATAGCTACCAACGTTCATTCATAAGGCATTAAGTCCATAGCTGCCAGGGTTTTTAGAGTACATCTGGTGAACACGTAGTTCAAAAACACCTACAGGTTGCGAGCCTGCTAGCGTTCCACTGGACTGTCTAGAATAGTTCGTGGTTGTCATCTATACTCCGCTAGATGTCTGGATCATCGTTTCTGTCAAGGCTTCTCATCATCTTTCACCTATCAACATCTATATCATCTTTCATCTCTCATCACTCATATCATCTATCATCTACCCATCTTTTACCCAATATATTTATAGGTATAAAAATACATATACAATTTAAATTAACTAAAACATGTATAAATCGTTCATCTAGCATAGATATTAGAATCACATATAATAAACACATATAGCATGTATTAATATTAAATACTTCATATCTATGTGTAAGATGAAAGTAGCTATGCACTCACTTGATAAAGTGACGCCTCGAAATTCGGGCAGCCCTTTGCTTCTAACAATTTTATTTTCCTTCGATGAAACCTAGTATCATCATTACCAGATTTTAGTCTAATATTTATTGCGACTAATTATTAGTCTAGATTCATCATTAACTCATAGTCTACATCATGATCTATCAAGTAAGGATCAGCCAGGCAGGACGGTTGGGAGGCAGGACCATTTCGGCATATAACTTTTTTGAAATCCAACAACCAAGCCAATGTGACCATTCTAGACACCTCTCCCGTAAGTAGATCAATGCGTATAACGATCGGGAATCACTGATAAATCTTGGTTATAGGTTCATAATAATGATAATGAACTTAAGCGTAAGTTACACTTAAAGTAGGGTAAGCATAACTCTTTTACAATGGGATTTAGCGAGAAACCGGGCTCTGCAGGGACAGAACTTCTGAGCTGAAAGCTCTTCTTCTCGGGGCCTTCTGGCGCTTCGGGACTCGACTCTAACACTTAAGAAGTTCTAGGTAAAAATTTAGAAGGGTTGGGGTGTTTGGGAGAGGAGGTTTGGGAAAGTTGTGAGAAAATGAGGTGATTTACGCCTCTATTTATAGGCTAGAATCGGAGAGTACGCGGGGGGTAATTTCGGAGAACGCAGGGCGTAATCGGTATGCTCAGAGTACCAAGGACTACGAGGGGCGTATGTGGGAACGTGTCAAAATCCGGTGGCAAGGTTTGGGGAGGAAGCAACGGTCAGGATTGTGCCACGTGTCACCTCCGAAGATTATTAAGAAAATTAATTATTTTCTATAATACGTAACTTTCGCATACAAGCTCCGTTTTTTACGTTCATTATATCTACGTGTAGGTAGCGACGCGATCTACAACTTTCGTTTAGACTCCGTCAGCTAATTTTGAATTTATTTTTAAATTTATATTTTAACATGCTTAGACAGATAAAGTCCGTTAAAAATTCTTAACTTTGTCATACGACATCCGTTTTCAACTATCTTTATATCGTTGAACTCCTATTAATGAGATCTTCAATTCTCGTTTAGGTTGCGTTGGCTAAAAATCGATTGATCTAAAATTCGATTTTCGGGTTGTATACTGCTATGCATAATCTTAGAAAAATCATAACTTCCTCTAATGAAGTCTGATTTGGACATTCTCTATATGCACGCTCTTGGTTTAATGTATACTATGACTCTCTTTTAGATCACTAAGACTAAAAAGCAGTTTATCAAAAATTTATGTTTTACGATACGCGGCACCGTGCCAGTTTTGTTGCAAAACTTCGACGAGTCATAACTTCTTCGTTATAAGTCGGATTTTAGTGTTCTTTATATGTACGGAATCCTTGTGACATATACTATAACTTGGTTAAGATTATTTATGCTAAAAAATATTCTTTCAAAAAGTCATTTTTTATGCTTATTGTCTTTAAATTGACTAGCTCAAATCTGCAGGCGTTACAATTATCTCCACCTTAGGACGATTACATCCCAGAATCATCAACAAAATAGGGCTTGTATAATGACTCTATACGTTATCTTTTCATCCTAGGCAATAACTGTAACTCTTATTTCCTTTCAAATAAGTATCTAACTCTGGACTGCTGGCGGTGCTCAATCTTGCACTTGCTCTTTATTCTATGTTGGACTTTCAATCGTAACCTTCGAGTTACAAAGTCGATCCTTATTGGAGACTCATTCTCCTTTGTAAATAGACTTTACTTCGATTATCGTAACAGACCAATGGGTCTTGTTCTAATGACCTCTCATCGTATGATGCAACGCCTTAGACTTAGGTTTTTTTACTTAGATTCCTAATTGGAATATACCTTCCTTCATGTTCTAATGTGATATAATCACATTCTAGCATGTAGAACTTCTAGCTACAAGCTTTTTACTTTAAAAACGATTGCAATACTTCTATTGATCGCTTTGATTATCTTTCACTTCAATCTTTTGGCTTAAGTCAGATGTTACATCGAACTTGGTTCTCTGCACCATGTAGAATACATATCTTAGTAGGACTTGATATGATATGACCACTAGGGTCAGAATAATAATCATCTTCTTTGTCATTACCGAAACGATGGTAAAGACATACATGAACAAAACATAATCAATTACTAGTGCCTTGGTAACCTCGTGACTTTCAGTGATCCAAGTGTGAGTCATGTGCTTCCGGTAGTATAGGCCTCTACTACCTTTCACACCTGCTCATACTTGTCCCAAGTATTGCATCTCAGTTCACTAAGTCACCATACAAGAATTTCACATAGTCATTTAACACATCGCATAACACAAATAAGGTTTATATTATTTCTTGAAATGATTACATATGTATTCAAGTTCATGTTGGGTTATGAGCATTCTAACACTCCTAAGTGTACATGCAATCCTAAATACCTTGGATCTATGTTTTCTCTATTGTACATACAATTATGAACATCCAAGGTATTATCCTAATCTAGCATACAAAATAATAAATATAACAAGATAGAATACATACCTCTTTGATGTAGAATGTCTTCATGAAGCTTGAGTGCCTAGTGCCCCAAGTGTGACACCTCAAATGGTTCACACAACACCAAATACACTTGGAATAACTTGAGAGAAACTTGAACACTCCTTAAAATCGTCTAGCCCTCACACTCACACATTAGTGCACGATTTCTTGAGCCATGAGATTCTTTTATATGGTGGCTATTAGGGTTACACCATGTAACTCATAACTTTACCCATTCCTTATGCTCCATGGATTTTAACCTCCATGGAGTATCCATGGGTCACCCCATGTACTTAGTCCAACATAAGGAATCTTGGATCACAAGCCCACATATATAAGAATGAATGATTTACACAATCAACCCATATATTTAATTAGTCTCCTTTTGATCACTTAATTAATTCCAAATTAATTCTTGATCAATACTAATTAAATAACCTTATTAATATATTAGAACTTATAATATATTAACCAACCTTAAGTGTTATTTCTCTCATTATAGTCTATCCAAATGCATGATGCCATGCAACCCAAATGGACCATGCCGGGTCGGGTCAAGTCTTACCAATTATAGTTATGGACTTAGACATTAATCCAACAGTCTCCCACTTGGATAAGTCTAAAACTATTATTGCGTATGACTTCAGGAACCGATCAGCAATCGTAGCTCTCAAAAGCTTCTGTCGAACTCTGACCTTGTCGATGAACTCTGACCTTTGTCAATGACTTGTCCATTAGATAAGGGATCATATATTCCTCCATTCTAGATATCATATGGACTGAGACATGGATTATCAATCATTCTCTCTGTCCATTTGTTGTTTCCCGATTTCCGATTCATGATGACTGACTGATTGAACAAATCAAATCAGTCCTGGCTTGGCCAAGCACTCACATGTATCATCTTTAAATCATCGAGGGGCCCACAGATATCGCTTTTATCCCGAAGGTAAAAGGAATGGATAAACTTCGACTCATATGGCTTGTTCTACTACTTGTTGAATCATACACAAAGGCACGTTTTATAACATCGAGTTACCAATGCGTTTTCGTGCAATCAATGTATAACCAACTCATAGTAACAACTCATATCTCTAGGTTTGAAGAATATAAGATATTATCGTCTCATGATCACTCGTGATAAAATCCATGAAGTGATTCAAATGAGCGCGGGTTGAATCCAATACTCAGAACTTATGAGCACTCATGAGTGTTGTAGCACCACTTTGTCCACCAACTTGGACCTCTACAAACCAACCCATGACAGTCTTGATTCATATCTACTTCCAACATATGACCGACTGTGGATGGTTTGAATAACTTAATCATTCAGGAAGAGCGACTTAGTTATTCTGGAAGTCAAAACATGCAAAGTGAAACACAAGAATAAATGAATCAAATATGGTATCAAACCCTATGAATATAAATAAACACTTTTATTTATCACCATACTGATTACTCATTATTCATTGTTTCGGTTTTATCAACTTTATACTTGAATTTAAACCAATAGTTGTCCCATGCTCCAAGCATGTACACTATGTTTTCTAAACACTAGTCATGCCATACACCAAGTATGCATACTATGTTTGTCTATGATCTTTACTTTGTAAAATAGATCAATTGAACATCACTCCAATGATCCTCTTTTCACAGTCCCAAATCCTTACTGCAAATGCAAGAATTCCAAATTCATGCCATTTACTGAAATCTGTTAGATTCTAAACTTATATGCATTGATCCTCTTAATGATTATGCACAAAGTCAGAAAGACTTGACAACAATCATTACAGAGCATTCCAAAGGAGATCAGCTCCTTGGAAAGATCCTTCTTTCATTAAGTTTCCAAATCTTACACAGATTGAATAATTTCTAACTTTGAAACATTTCCATATTCCATTTTGACTATCACTTCTGAACAAGAGTTGCCTCCTTACAGATTATGTCAATATGGTCCTTCCAGAATTAACATTATACTTCCAACTGTCCTTGAGCAACCAATCTTTGGTAAACCTTAGATTGTCCTCGACAATTGCTTAATCATTTTAGTCATATCCAATTCTAGACCTTTTCCCTTCATAATGCCCCAGGCATTTGGAAAATTTTAGAAAGGATGAATATAGCACATGTAATCGATCCTATATCCGAAGCATATGGGACACGATTCATGATGTCTCACATAAAGACTAAACCAGTCTTTTGCTATAATATTTCCATTTCAATTTGCCAAGTTCTCAAAATTCAGATTATGAAAAGGGATGCCGTAATCATAATCGAATTTTAGAACGCAAATAATGGACCCATATATAGAATTTCCTTATGTTGAGCCATTCCAACATGAAATTCATATATATATCCTTTATTAAATACAATTAAAATCTCAATCTAAGCTTTTAGAATTGAAATGAAGTATAATTTCCTCTCCCTTAATCATAGCAAAACAACTTTTTCAACCCCTGCAGCCTCACGAATTGAAAATTTTGTTTTCTATAATTAACATTGCTAACTTGCAACCTTTGTCATAATTATCATGCTTCCACTAACATGATGATTATTAGCATACCACTTATGCTCCCACTAGCTTTGACATGTACTCAGAAATCAGCTGACTTTCTTACCAAAGTTCAGATTTCTGATACTAGATTGTTTTGATAAAACTTTATCAAAATCATACACCTCTCTTAGATAGCTCACATGTGTGTCTAAACAATTTTAGAACTATGAAAAGGGATGCCGTAATCATAGTCTCAATTGTTTAGACCTTTGCCACTTCTCACAAGTCCATGTTAGTGTGCCGGTAAACCACACATGCTCCACTAACGACTTTGAGAATGCAAATATCACAATTGCTATCTAGCTAAAATCTACTTAGTGAAAGTGTTTCCTCACCATCATTTTCATGAATCGGAGAGAAACCTTATGAAACTTAGATTTAATAGTGTATGTGTTCTTATCCATGTGAATTTGTCAAAACCATAATCACAAGACAAGGTTAGTGACAAATCCAAACTCATATTGATTAAACTTGTGCAATCTTAAATTCTTGCCATTTGGCAGCTCAGGTGCCTGCCATTGCTTCCAAGTAGTTGTGCAACCAATTGAGAACTCTCAGAACTCCTATGCAAAGCCAACTTGAATAGGCACAAAAATTTCAACACGATAGGTTATAAACCTCAAGTCGTGTGCTAGTGAAGGACTTTAGGTTTTATTCTTGATTAAGTCTTGAAACTTTCAAGAGCTTTAAGACTCCCACTGTCCTCTTGACATATAAGACTCCCTTGTCAAATATTCAAGAGATAGTGCGGATTCTTTATCAAGACTAACACTTCACACAATTGGCCTTAGTTGGTCTTTGTTTTATCCAAAACATCACAACTTACCAATTTCAAATGTACAAGAGTAGAAACCTTTTACTCTTACATTTGACAAGTGTTTTTAAACCTTCTTTAAGACATGTCACTCAAGTTACAATCTTGGAGTATGACTCTAAGAATTGTTTTGGAATGAAATATGACTCATCTTCTTGATTTAACCACTTCAACAATTCATAACTCCTCTTCTTAGCTACCAGAATGCACTTAGAGGATGAATTGTGATAAGGTCTCTTAATCATTAAGATGATTATATAACATGATACTAAAGTACTCTCCCATCTTTTCAGATTTGAGAAACTTTTATCCTTCTGCCTAATTTGATTCTTCTCATTCGTTCCGCCATACACTGAATTGTTTTTCCAATGCTTCAGAATTATACTTAAGCCTGTAAGTATAACCATATTTACTAAACTTTAGTAAATCATGACGAATAGTCTTATCGATCTTTTGTGGTGGACTTAATCAGTGCACAAGAATGTGTACTCGATCCCTTAGTCCGTTACTTGACTCACACATCCATGTGAACAAGTAGTTAGTCTTAATTTTTCCAATGCTTGAAGGTTCTCATTCATCATGCTCTACAAATTGCATGATTCCAAGTTTCGGTCCAATTGAAACTTGGGTGATGAGAATCTTTCCTTATTTGGTAAATTTAGACACTACCACAAATGAAAGAATCAAATTCATATTTCCACTCTTGCTCTTAATGGAATCTTATAAGCAACACAGTTTTTCACAAATGCCATTGTAAGGATATTTTAAAATAAATAAAATCAAAAGATTTACCTTTTATTTTAAAACTTTGCGGAAAAAACTCATCCTTATAATCCGTATGAAAACTTGTTGTTATCTATTCCTAAGCAAAATATCATAACTCCTAAGAAGTAGCTCAAGAATCCGATCTTCAAACTATGTGATAGAAATCCATCTACGCGATCAGATTTAGCATATTCTTTCTTTAAGTTTCTTCACTTTTTCTTTGATTCTTAAAACATCACCATGTGACCCAGTCACATCATGTATCAAGAATCTCAGAATAGAAACTTAGCAGAGTTAGATAGTGGACTTTACCTGAAGTAGAGTCAAACTTATTGACTTTAACATCCTTAGGTAAATTTGGCAGCTTCGCAACCAATGCCCCTTTCTTTGGCAATGGACCCTTGATAATGGGACTATCTCAGACTTAGCCTTTCTCTTTACCATTTGGTCAACCGAGTTGACTATGGCCGATCCCTTTCCATTGGGAAGAGAGAGCTTTACTGGATATCCAATGTCATCATTGTCAATGTCCATAGCGTTTTAGGAAGTTGATCTTAGCAAATAGATAAGATCATTAAGGGTCTTGTCTTAGTCTTTTCATAGGATTCCCAAAAGACCTCACTATGTGACTTAGAAAGTAGTTGAGCCACCAACTTTCTCAAGACTTTGACACCCAACTCTCCCGGCTTGTCAATATGTGACTACATCTCCAAGATGTGATCACACCTAGACCTTGCCTTGCCAATAGGGCTTGAGTGACCTTAAACTTTTTAGGAACTTGTGGGTTAGGGAGAATAATTGGAGGAGGTGAAAGAAGTATGATATCCATGGGACATCATCTTCATTTAGGAAAGCTTGTTTCAAGAGATTTAGGAAGATCATAAATGTCTAGACCAGACATCTTTTTGGGAGATATTCAAGATAGTTGATTTAAAGTCCTTAATATGATACCCAATATGAAATATTAAGGCTAGGACCCAACAAACTATTTTATAACTTAGAAGAGGGATGCCGTAATCCGAGTTATAAAATAGTTGAAGGTAGGTAAATGACGATTTACCAATTTCCACCATGAAAAACGAAATAATGTAATTAGGTTTTTAATTGGATTTGAAACTCCTAGATCTTTTGAGATTCATTGAACTTTTCAATGGCATGTTTCAATCTCGAGTGTGCCCTTCAGGTTTTGTGACTGGGATGCCGAGGATCACAAAACAAGGTGTGAAGTAACCATGCAAATATACTTGGTACCCTTAATATTTACCCCTCAATCGATGTGCCGGTTAACCACACAAGCTCCACCGATACTATGATAAATATTAAGTTACCCTTTGCCTACTTTGTCAAATCCAGGTTAGTGTGTCGGTTAACCACACACGCTCCACTAACGGTTTAAACAAAGTGCAAAGTGTAATTTCATGGATTAGCACCTTATTCACATTTTCCTAAGTAACTAAGATTGGGAATTTATAAGTGTTTAGTTACTTAGTATTTATCATTAATACTTTTAATGAAGGGAGAATTATAGTCCTTGTCCTACCCGTTCGGCTAACGACCCTCCACTAGTCAAGGAAGCGGTGGGTGAGAGTGGACACCCATTAAACTGCCATTTTATAGGCAATAACCTTATACCCCCCTTATAGACCGGCTTCGTGAATGAGGCCTACTAACGGTAAGACTGACTTGCTCTCATACATATATTTATTATTAACTTATAATACTATAAAGTATAAGGGTTGAATTTTAACTTTTAAAATTCTAAGGGCTAACTTGGAATTAAAGTATTCTTGGGGAAAACTTTACAAATTCCAAAACTTGAGGGCAAGTTTTGAAAATATTCAAAACTAATTAATTCCATAACTTATGTGTTTAAAGTAGTTTTAATTAAAAAAAAACTCTTCAAGTTCCATAACTTGAGGACAAGTTATGGAAGACTTTAAACTAATAAAAGAATGTAAGTTTTCTTTATTTTTGTAACTTATGGAACTAATTAAGGTTACACATTTTATCATTTAATGAAGTGACTCTTGAACCTCCATAACTTGAGGACAAGTTATGGAGTCATAAAACCATTTAATGAGGACAAGACTCTTCATTTTTGTAACCATTGCCAACTTTTTATGAGTTTTATGAAACTTAAATGTGACTTTTCATATAACTTGAGGACAAGTTACAAAAACACATTTTAGAATCAACTCTTAGATTAAAATGGATTGAAATCACATAATAAATTAACTTTTCTATTAATCTAATAAACTCATATGAACAAAGATAATTCACATCAAATTTTTTTCAAGTAATTAGCATAACTTTTAAACTAATACAATTCGATTTTTCAGCTAATTTTGCAAGTATAACAAGAAAACAAGCCTTGGCTCTGATACCACTGTTGGGTTATGAGCATTCTAACACTCCTAAGTGTACATGCAACCCTAAATACCTTGGATCTATGTTTTCTCTATTATACATACAATTATGAACATCCAAGGTATTATCCTAATCTAGCATACAAAATAATAAATATAACAAGATAGAATACATACCTCTTTGATGTAGAATGTCTTCATGAAGCTTGAGTGCCTAGTGCCCCAAGTGTGACACCTCAAATGGTTCACACAACACCAAATACACTTGGAATAACTTGAGAGAAACTTGAACACTCCTTAAAATCGTCTAGCCCTCACACTCACACATTAGTGCACGATTTCTTGAGCCATGAGATTCTTTTATATGGTGGCTATTAGGGTTACACCATGTAACTCATAACTTTACCCATTCCTTATGCTCCATGGATTTTAACCTCCATGGAGTATCCATGGGTCACCCCATGGACTTAGTCCAACATAAGGAATCTTGGATCACAAGCCCACATATATAAGAATGAATGATTTACACAATCAACCCATATATTTAATTAGTCTCCTTTTGATCACTTAATTAATTCCAAATTAATTCTTGATCAATACTAATTAAATAACCTTATTAATATATTAGAACTTATAATATATTAACCAACCTTAAGTGTTATTTCTCTCATTATAGTCTATCCAAATGCATGATGCCATGCAACCCAAATGGACCATGCCGGGTCGGGTCAAGTCTTACCAATTATAGTTATGGACTTAGACATTAATCCAACAGTTCACCCTACACTAGGCCTCTTATAATAGGCTACAGCACATGATTCTATCTATATGGCTACTTTATATCTCGCTCTTCGGGTATATAGATCCTTACTCCTGATCCCTTGCATCCTCTCCTGCTTCATTAAGGATCATCTGGAATGTTCTTGCCTTTGGCTTCGGTGGCACATTCGGTCTTGCTGCTTTATTTTTCTTTGGGAAATCTTTTGATATATGCCCATTGCCTCCGCATCCGTAGCATACCTTATCATTAAGCATACAATCCTTGGAATAGTGATCGATCCTACCACACTTATAACAAGTCACTTCTCCGTCTCATCTGCCATAATGCTTCTTCTTACACTTTTCACACCACTTTGCTCCATACTTTTGGTCATCCAGGTTAGACATAGAGAATCTTCCTTTCTTATCGGATCTTAAGGATCCTTCAAGCTTCCTCTTTTCTCCTGCCTTATCTTTGTCTAGACCCTTTTCTCTTATCTGGGTCTCTACCTTCTTAGCTGCCCAGATGGCGGATTTCAAGGTGGTTGCTTGTTTGACCATTGGAACAAAGTCTGCTGGTAATCCATTGGAAAACTTGTTGACCTTGGAGAGTTCAGTTGGAAACAAATAAGGAACAAGCTTCATTTTCTCCGTAAAACTTGTAGCATACTCGGTGACACTCATCCTTCCCTTCTTCAGATTATGAAACTCGTTGTTGATCTCCAGAAGATCCTGCTCAGAGCAGTACTGCATTTTTAGTTGTGCCAAAAAGTCTTCCCAAGAAATCTTGCTAGCTTCTCCCTTGGGAATGGTATCAGATAGTAGCTTCCACCAGCTCAGTACCCCAGTCTTCAATAGTGTAACCGCGAGAGCGGTCTTCTGTTTGTTGCTGCAGTCGCAACTTTCAAACATCATCTCCATCTCGGAGATCAAATCCATGACTTCCACCGGTGCTGGGCTTCCAGAAATACTTGGTGGTTTGGATGCCATGAAATGCTAGTACTTACATCCACGCCCATCATTTCCTCCATTGGGTTAGTTTCTTCTAACCACTCGTGGCTCAACTTGACTGATAGTCTGACTATAGTTTCCTTCATCTTACTATTCAATGTTCAGTTCAGGTTGTACAATGGGTACAATAGGTTCATCCCTATTAAGCAACATTTGCCTCATCTCCTCCCTGTGTTCGTCCATCATAGCACGAATCATTCCTTTTACTCCTGCCATCGTGATTGGCTCGGGTGCAGCAGCTGGTGCACACTCAATCACTTGTGGCTCAGGCTGATGGTTTCCATTAGCTTTTCCTAATCCGTTGTGAGTTCTCACCATTTCGATCTATACACTCTAGCAGATGTTCAGTGTACAACGACAAGAATCAAGATAGGGAAATCTTTATTTACTATAGACGTCTAAATCTCCTTATCACTCTGAAAAGTTATATGTTAGTTCTAATGCCGTAATTAAACGTTTAGAAATCCAAACACATAAAATTTCTAGATCCGGTCGGCAACAGACCATAGACCGTATCAAATAATGGCATCATAAAGCATCACAAATCATTTAGCACATAAAGAAATTTAGGTATTTTTCCTAAATAAGCTAGTGCTCGTGTCTATTCAGGCATATATCCTAAATATAGCAGACACCCATCTCACAATATTCGCTTAACATTCTAAGTTTAACTCTACAAAATTTCATAAAATTCAAAGTTCGCTTAAACTAATGTTCTAATACCAACTGTCACTTCCCTAAATTCATGGTCATTTTAAAAATTTTATTTATAGTTATTTAAAAATAAGAGTATCCATTTTAAAAAATAATATTGCGGAATTTGTTCACAGAAAACATGATAAAGATATTATCAAAGAATTTCCGAAGAAATGTACTTTTTTGTATTAAAATATTGGGATGTCATCGTCAATATAGAAACATAAGCACAAACAGACCTTACATTCATTTACACTAATGATCTACATCTCCTTTAATCTCTCAGTGTAATGTATCTTTGTATCAACACCTGTGATACAAATAAACTGAGTGGGTCGGGTTGGGAAACCTTGTGAGTACATAGGGTTTTCAACCCACAATAATATAATTATTATGTTTAATTATCAAACAATTAACCCAACTTCGCATCCCCATTATCTTCTTTATTCTTAAGGATCTACCCTAAGAATCCTATATTCTTCATTCATTCATTCCTAAGGATTGTCCTAAGGAATAGGCACGAAGTCCATCGCTGTCAGGGTTTATCTAACATGCACTAAGTCCATAGCTGCTGACGTTATCTATTAGGCACTAAATCCTTAGCTTCCAACGTTCATTTGTAAGGCACTAAGTCCATAACTTCCAATGACCATCTATAAGGCACTAAATCCATAGCTGCCAACGTTCATTCATAAGGCATTAAGTCCATAGCTGCCAGGATTTTTAGAGTACATCTGGTGAACACGTAGTTCAAAAACACCTACAGGTTGCGAGCCTGCTAGCGTTCCACTGGACTGTCTAGAATAGTTCGTGGTTGTCATCTATACTCCGCTAGATGTCTGGATCATCGTTTCTGTCAAGGCTTCTCATCATCTTTCACCTATCAACATCTATATCATCTTTCATCTCTCATCACTCATATCATCTATCATCTACCCATCTTTTACCCAATATATTTATAGGTATAAAAATACATATACAATTTAAATTAAGTAAAACATGTATAAATCGTTCATCTAGCACAGATATTAGAATCACATATAATAAACACATATAGCATGTATTAATATTAAATACTTCATATCTATGTGTAAGATGAAAGTAGCTATGCACTCACTTGTTAAAGTGACGCCTTGAAATTCGGGCAGCGCTTTGCTTCTAACAATTTTATTTTCCTTCGACGAAACCTAGTATCATCAATACTAGATTTTAGTCTAATATTTATTGCGACTAATTATTAGTCTAGATTCATTATTAACTTGGAGTCTATGTCGTGATCTATCAAGTAAGGATCAGCCAGGCAGGACAGTTGGGAGGCAGAGCCATTTCGGCATATAGCTTTTCTGAAATCCAACAACCAAGCCAACGTGACCATTCTAGAGACCTCTCGGGTAAGCAGATCAATCAGTATAATGACTTTGAATTACTGATAAATCTTAGCTATAGGTTCATAATGTCGATAATGAACTTAAACATAAGTTATACTTAAAGTAGGGTAAGCATAACTCACTTACAAGGGGTTTTAGCGAGAAACTGGGCTCTACGCGGGCAGAACTTCTGAGCCGAAAACTCTTCTTCTCGGGGCCTTGTGGCACTCCGGGACTCACCTGTAACACTTAGGAAATGGTAGGGAAAAATTTAGAAGGGTTGGGGTGTTTGGGAGAGAAGGTTTGAGAAAGTTGTGAGAAAATGAGGTGATTTACGCCTCTATTTATTGGCTGGAATCGGAGAGTACGCGGGGCGTAATTTTGGAGAACGTAGGGCGTACTCAGTATGCTGGCCATACCAGGCGCTACGCGGTGCTATGCGGCCACATATCAAAATCCGGTGGCAAGGCGTGGGGAGGAAGCAACGGTCAGGATTGTGTCACGTGTCACCTCCGGAGTTTATTAAGAAAATTAATTATTTTCTAAAATCTGTAACTTTCACACACGAGCTCTTTTTTGAAGTTCTTTATATCCACGCGTAGGTAACGACGTGATCTACAACTTTCTTTTGGACTCTGTCGGCTGATTTTGAATTTATTTTTAATGTTATATTTTAACAGGCATAGACAGATAAAGTCCGTTAAAAATTCATAACTTTGTCATCCGACGTCCGTTTTCAACTGTCTTTATATTTTTGAACTCCTATTAACGAGATCTGAAATTCTCGTTTAGGTTGCATCGGCTAAAAATTGATCGATCTAAAATTCTATTTTCGGGTTGTATACTGCTATGCACAATCTTAGAAAAATCATACCTTCTTCGAACGAAGTCAGATTTGGACATTCTCTATATGCACGCTCTCGGTTTAATGTATACTATGACTCTCGTTTAGATCGCTATGGCTAAAAAGTAGTTTATTAAAAATCCACGTGTTACGATACGCAGCACCGTGCCGGTTTTGTCGCAAAACTTCGACGGGTCATAACTTCTTCGTTATAAGTTGGATTCTAGCTTTCTTTATATGTACGGAATCCTTGTGACATATTCTATAACTTGGTTAAGATTATTTATGCTAAATAATCTTCTTTCAAAAAGTCATTTTTGACGCTTATTGTCTCTAAATTGACTAACTCGAATCTGTGTGCGTTACAACGACGGGTAGTCATGGGTTTCAGGCAATCCGGTTTACTAGTTTTTATTATGTCTGCTTACCTATTAAGGCCATTTATGTAATATTATTATCTATAAGAACCTTATATTCAAACTTAAAAATGGAGTACAAATGTTGTTTTGTTTATTGTTGTACTTATGTTATATATTCAGTTTACCTGTGATCTATGAGCTTAGTCGCACAACCCAACATGTTCCGCCGCCTCGGTCGGGGGTGTGAGACCATGCGTACATTACGCTACGCCCTCCGTAGAGCATAACCCCTTACATGGATTTAACGACTTAATCCCTGCGTAGGAAGTTATCCCACGCCTTGCGTAGGGCACTCAAAACATATATAAGGAATAAATATGATATAAAAATCATACCTGAGGAAATAGGTGTTACAACTCTCTCCCACTTGAATCAGAATTTTTCCTTGTATCCCGTTGCTACAAATAACTCCGGGTAATGTTCCCTCATCTCCTGCTCGGGCTCCCACATTCACTCCAATCCCTTCCGGTGTTGTCATTGTACCTTAACCAAGCCCACCACCTGGTTGCGCAAAGTCTTCGTCTTCCTATCAAGGATCATGATTGGCCTCTCTACATAATTTAAGTGCTCATCGACCTGAATATCATCCAAAGGGACCACTTCGGAATCTTTAGTTAGACACTTCCACAACTGAGAAACATGGAATGTGTTGTGGATATGGCTGAGCTCATCAGGAAGGTCTAACCGGCATGCAACCTTGCCCACCCGGGCAATAATCCTGAATGGACCAATATATCGGGGCCCAACTTGCCCCGCTTCTGGAATCGAATGACACATTTCAAAGGTGATACCTTCATAAGCACATAATCTCCTACCTGAAACTCAAGGTCTAATCATAACCGATCAACATAACTCCTTTGGCGACTCTGTGTGGTCTGCAGTCGACCTCGCACATGCTGAATCAACTTGGTGGTCTTGAGTACTACATTAGTACTACCCATAACCCGATGCTTGACCTCTCCCTAATAAACCGGGGTCTGAAATTTCCTCCCACAAAGAATCTATAAGGGAGGTTGATGGATACTGGAATGATAATTGGTGTAGTAGGAGAACTCGGCCAATGGAAGGTAGGTATCCTAACTTCCGCCAAAATCTAACACGCATGCTCGAAGCATATCATTGAGCTTCTGATGGTTCGCTCACTCTGTCTATCAGTGTAACATCCATAAAAATCATGAAAATTTTAAACTTTTAAAACCAACCCAAATTCATAAATTGTTTACAACATAGTTTTTAAAACATGTTCAATATCAGAGTTTCCCAACCCAAAACTGTAAGCCCAAAGCTTAGTGAGATCCCCCAAAGTGCCAACACATAAACAGATAACAAATAAAATAACAGCAGGCAACGGGCCCACATCTAATAGACTGGATTTCCACTGAGCCCACAACATAAGTCTGGCTTGCCCTCAGGGCCCACAGCTTATAACTGGCTTGCTCCTCGACCAGATCAGTCCTTGTATTGAAAAACTATCAAGCCCTTAGTACGAGTATGGCATACCGCCTGGTCCTCAGCTTGTATCTGGAATGCTCATGAGCCTTCAGAATTAGTATGGCATGCTCTATCCGGCCCTCAGCTCATACCTAGAATGCTCCAGGGTTTGTTGGCTACCGCACGAAGCAGTACAACCTCAACCCACCAAAATATGTGGACATATAACAAATAATAACATATACAGATAGTATCAGAGGTAGTCCTACAGATCTACCAAACTAGCATATCAAGAACTAGCATGCATATATATTCCATACATAGCATATTAGTGAATATCAAGTTATCAAACCAATGGGCCGACTTTAGTGCCTTCGACCCACAAGTACAGTGAGGAAAACTCAGCTTACAAACTGAATAGAAGCTGATGAGGCCCCGACTCCGAATCTCAGCTCTCTAACCAACACCTATTCCCACCAAATGACCAATTCCATCAAAATCCCAAAATACTCAAAATACCCTCAAGGTCAAACTTGGTCAAAGTCAAAGTCAACTATCCTCACGTCGTGGCAAGGCCTTGGTCACGTCGGGACAGCGAACCCGATCCGATTCCCACTTGACTCTACCCAAACTGTTCAAATCATTCAAAGAAGCCACCTGAGCTGGCATCATAACGTGAGCACCCATTCTCACGTTGTGGGCTCCAAAGGTTCTAACAGAAACGGGACTGCTCCGATTCTCATGTCGTGGGATCTTACACCTCACGTCTTGAGCGCTGTCTGTGGCTAAGGGTCACCATTTTAAGCCCTTAATCCATTAAGTCTTTGAGTCCACTTCTCCCAGAAGCTAAAAGGGGCCCCTAAGGTCCAAAAAGATGTTTCCCTTATGGCCATGCATGCACCAAACATGATCATCCATTTTCTAGGTCAAAAAGGGAAGAAATGAGCTTCAAACTTGCTTGCATGCCTCAAATCTATACCAACTTCCAGATCTGAACACTATAATGCTCTTGGGACTCTTAGAATCCATAAAGGTGCCAACATTGTGGATCTACTCTGCTCAATCATGCAATAACATCAATAAAATGGACTCAAACTCAAGATCTATTCATGATAAGCAATAAAGTTGGAGCCTTTGATACTTACAAGGGTCCAACAGCAGGAAAAGATGATGATGATGATGCTGATTCTTTGCCCACACCAACACTAGAGCAACTCATTCTTCTTCTTTTCTTCTTCCCACAAGCTAGAGATGCACCCAAATGACAAAGGATCTTAAAGAGGATGAATATTAGGGTTTCTGGAGGTCTAGAGAGTGAGGGAGGCTGAGGGTGAGAAACCCTAGCCCTCTCATTCCCTTAAATACTGGAAGCTTAGGGTTTTTAGTCGTCAGCCGTCTTCACATCGTGAGCACTATACTTCTCATGTTGTGAACCTTTAAAATGCACGCTTCCAAATAAATTCTCATGATGTAAAAAGGCATTCTTCACGTCGTGAGCAGGGCAATTACGACAACTTTCACTTCGCAATATAAAAGAAAATCCATACCTGATCCGGGTGTTACAGCTCTCCCCCACTTGAATTAGACTTCATCCTCGAAGTCAACTGTTGTGAACAACTCCGGGTAATGCTCCTGCATCTCAACCTCTGGCTCCCAGGTCCACCCGGAGCCTCTCCGATACTGCCACTGCACTTTTACCAAAGGTATCTCCTTGCGGCGCACAACCTTTTTCTTTCTTTCCAAAATACATGTTGGCCTCTCAACATATTTTAGGTGCTCATCGACCTGAATATCATCTAATGAAACCACTGCCTCACCATCCAATACGCACTTTCGCAACAACAAAAAATGGAAAGTGTTGTGAATCTGACTGAGCTCCTCATGTAGATCCAACCTGTAAGCGACCTTGCCCACCCTAGAAATCACTCGAAAAGGCCCAATATACCGGCGACCAAACTTCCCCCTCTTCCTGAAGCGTATCACACATTTCCAAGGTGAGACCTTCAACAATACCATATCACCAACCTGAAACTCCAAATCGGATTGGCGCTGGTTGACATATATTTTCTGCCGATTCTGAGTTGTATGCAGTCTCTGCCTGATCTGTTGGATAAGCATTATGGTCTGAAGGACTAGTTCGGTCCTTCCCATAACCCTATGACCAACCTCCCCCCAACATACCGGGGTACGACATCTCCACCCATACAAGAGCTCAAATGTTGGAGCACCAATGCTAGAGTGATAATTATTGTTTTAGGAGAAATCCACAAGAGGTAGGTAGGAATCCCAAATCCAACCAAAATGAATAACACAAGCCCGCAACATATCCTCCAGGGTCTGTATCATCTGCTTGCTCTGGCCATCGGTCTGCGGATGATAAGCAGTGCTGAAATGAAACGTCGTACCTAGTTCCTCGTGGAAGTTTTGCCAGAAACGGGAAGTGAACCGAATATCTCGACCAGAGAAAATAGAGACTGTAACCCCATGGCGAGAAACAATCTCTCGAACATAAACATCAACCAATTTTTTTGGCCGAAGAGCTCTCCCGGATGGCCAAAAAGTGGGCACTCTTAGACAATCGATCCACGATGACCCATATAGCGTCAGAGCCATTTGCCGTCTTCGGAAACTTGGTAATGAAATCCATGGTAATATGTTCCCACTTCCACGTAGGAACCTCCAGAGGCTACAGATTGCCATGCGGCCTCTGATGCTTAGCCTTAACCATCCTGCAGGTCAAGCATCTCTCAACATACCAGGCTATCTCCCTCTTCATACACGGCCACCAGTAGCTCAATCTCAAATCCCGATACATCTTGGTGGCTCCTGGGTGTATAGAAAAGCAAGACTTATGAGCCTCCTCTAACACAATCTTCCTGATCCCACCAAAAATTGGAACCCAAACCCGACCACACCGGGTCAATAACCCTCGAATATCTGTGCCAAATCTGTCGATCTCACCGCGGATCCTCTCCTGCTTCCAGTTCTTCTTCTGAACTCCCTCGGACTGAGCCTTCCTGATCAATCCCAAAAGAGGGAATTAATTGATATCCTCATACACATCTCCCTATCTGAAGATCCATCCGACTTGCAGCTCAAAGCATCTGCTACCACATTCACTTTACTGGGATGGTAAAGGATATCACAGTCATAATCCTTGACTACATCCAGCCACCTGCGCTGCCTCATGTTATGGTTTGGCTGGTCCATCAGATCTCTTAAACTCTTGTGATCCGTGTAGACAGTACAACGGACCCCATATAGATAGTGTCTCCAAATATTTAGGGCAAAAACCACTGCCGCCAACTCCAGTTCATGAGTAGGATATCGCGTCTCATGTGGCTTCAGCTACCGCGAAGCATAAGCAATCACTTGTCCTCTCTGCATGAGGACCGCCCCTAAAACAGTGATTGATGCATCACAGAATACCACAAAATCCTCGATCCCTTCCACGAGGGTCAATATCGGGGCCTCACATAACCTTTGCTGAAGAGTCTTAAACGCCGACTATTGCTCCAGGCCCCATTAGAAATCCACCCCCTTCCTCGTGAAATGAGTGAGGGGTACCGCAATCTTGGAGAAGTCCTGAATAAATCTCTGATAGTACCCTGCCAAACCCAAGAAACTCCTGATCTCTGAGGGAGATTTCAGATCCTCCCACTGTATCACAACCTCGATCTTGGCCGGATCGACCAAAATCCCATCCTGGTTAACGAGGTTCCCAAGGAATTGGACCTCTCGTAACCAAAACTTGCACTTCGAGAACTTGGCATAAAGTCGTTCTCGCCTCAAATCCCCCAAAACCCCTAGAAGATGCTCCTCATGCTACTTTATAGTCTTGGAATACACCAAGATGTCATCAATAAACACAATAATTGATCGGTCGAGCATCGGCCTGCATACCCGATTCATCAGATCCATAAATACAACATGCGCATTGGTGAGCCTAAATGGCATCACCACGAACTCGTAATGCCCATAACGATTCCGGAATGTGGTCTTCTACATGTCCTCCACTCTTACTCTCACCTGATGATACCAGACCCCAGATCGATCCTGGAGAACTAAGATGCACCCTACAACTGATCAAAGAGGTCATCAATCCGCAGAAGAGGATAACAGTTCTTCATCGTTAACTTGTTCAACTCCTGATAATCAATGCACATCCGGTGTGAACCAACCTTCTACTTGACGAACAATATCGACACTCCCAATTGAGAACTGCTCGGTATGATGAACTGCTTGCTTAGCAGCTCCTACAGCTGAGATGACAACTCCTGCATCTCAGGCACTGCCAAGCGGTACCGCGCCTTGGCAATCGGGGTCGCACCTGGCACAAGATTAATGTTGAACTCGACTTGCCTCTCAGGAGGCATGCCAGGTAAATCCCCCGGGAACACATTGGCAAACTCTCTGACAACTGGAACCTCTGAAACTGAAATTTGATCCCTAACTCGAGTATCAAGCATGTAATTCAAATAACATGCACACCCGTGCTGAATATACTGATGAGCATTGGTTGCCAAAAAAAACCTTGAACCAATCCTGGTGCCCTCCCCATAGATAACCAGTTCTCCCCCACTTAGGGTTCGAATTACCACTTGCTGGCCCTCACAATCAATTATAGCACCAAACCAGCTCAGCCAGTCCATACCCACTATCACACACACATCCCCCATATGGATAGGGATCAGATCAATCGGATAGGGCACACCGAAGATCTCCAATACACAACATTGATACACAGAAGATGCAGAAACCCCGTGTTCATTGGCGACATAAACCGGCAACGGACACTCTAACTCCCTAATAGGCATAACAAACTCCCTACTGAACGATCAAGACACAAAGGACCGACTCGTGCCCGAGTCAAATAACATAAGAGTAGGCAAAGATTTCACTAAGAACGTACCTATCAGGGCCATAAATATAAGCATAACATAAACATAATCAACAGAATAACAAATAGAAACATACCAGTCACAACATTTGGAGCGGCTCTGGCCTCCTCGGAAGTGAGCTGAAAAGCATGACCTCGAGCCCTTAGGGGTCCACCCTGCCCTGACTCCTATCCATGATCCTCATAGTAGCCAGCACTGGAGCCTGTGCCGGCGTAGCAGCAAGCGAGGGGCAGTGGTCCTTCACATGGCCAACCTGGTCACAATGGTAACAAACCCTGGAGCTAAGTGTTGGGGCCTGCTGGCGGCAATCCCTCGCCATATGGCCATGGCGACCATAATTGTCGGACCCAGAAGCTGATCGGAAAGCACCCTCATGAACCTTGCTGCAGTTCATACAAGTACGACCCTTCCGACCCCCAGATTTGACATCAGCGACCTTAAACCGCTTCAGTGCAGGCTGCGACTACGCTGGGGCCGACCTCTACTCCCTTTTCTAGAGCTCTATCTCAATCTCATTCTGCCTGGCGGCCTCCTGTAACTCCAACAATGAACCATAACGATGAGTGGGTACAAACTGCCTGATATCCGTCTTGAGCATGCTCAAGTAACGGGTCATCGGAACCTGCTCAGAAGCAACAAACTCAGGACGAAACATGGCCCTCTTTGTAAACATCTTGGTGATCTCCATCACTGACTCCATCCCCTGTCTCAAATCCAAGTACTCATGATACAAACTCTCACTCTCCACCAGTGGAACATATCTGGAACGAAACATCTCCGAGAACTGCTCCCAGGTCACTGCGGTCCTCTGCTCAGGAGAGTACGAGTTGGTAACAAGAGTCCACCAATCCTTCGCTCCGGACCTCAGAAGGTTAAGAGCGTACCTAACCCTCTGATCAGCTGGGCAAGAGCAAATGAAGAAACACCCCTCAATGTCAGACAACCAACTCATGGCTATGATCAGGTACTGCAATCCATCAAATGTTGGGTGCTTCGTATTATCGAAGTCCCCCGACCCGATCAGTCCTTGGAATGAAACACTATCAAACCCTCAGTACGAGTGTAGCATACCGCCCGGTCCTCATCTCGTATCTAGAATGCTCATGAGCCCTCAGTATGAGTCTGGCATGCCCTACCTGGCCCTCAGCTCATATCTGGAATGCTCCTGGGTTTGTTAGCTACCGCACGAAGCAGTAAAACCTCAACCCACCATAATATCTCGACATATAACATATAATAACATATATAGATAATCATACAGACAATATCACAGATATTCCTACAGATCTACCAGACTAGCATATCAAGAACTAGCATGCATATCTATTCCATACTCAACATATTGGTGAATATCGGGTTATCAAACAAATAGGCCGACATTGGTGCCTTCGACCCGCAAGTATAATGAGGATAAGTCACCTCACAAACTGAATAGAAGCTGATGAGGTCCCGACTCCGAGTCTTAGCTCTCTAACCGACACCTATTCCCACCAAATGACCAATTCCATCAAAATACCAAAATGCCCTCAACGTCAAAATTAGTCAAAATCAAATTCAACCATCCTCACGTCGTGGCCAGGCCTTGGTCATGTCATGACAATGAAACCAATCCGATTCCCACTCGACTCGACCCAAACTAGTCAACTCAGTCAAAGAAGCCACCTGAGCTCGCATCACAACGAGAGCACCCATTCTAACGTCGTGTGCTCCAAAGGTTCTAACATAAACGGGACTACTCTGAATCTCACGTCGTAGGATCTTTCACCCCACTTCGTGAGCACTGTCTGTGGCTAAGGGTCACCATTTTAAGCCCTTAATCCATTAAGTCTTCGAGTCCACTTCTCCAAAAGCTAAAAGGGACCCCTAAGGTCCATAATTTTTTTTCCTTTATGTCCATGCATGCACCAAACATGATCATCCGTTTTCTAGGTCAAAAAGGGAAGAAATATGCTTCAAACTTTCATGCATGCCTCAAATCTATACCAAGTTCCAGATCTGAACACTATAATGCTCTTGGGACTCTAAGAATCCATAAAGTTTCCAACTTTATGGATCTACTCCACTCAATCATGCAATAACGTTAATAAAATCAACCCAAACTCAAGATCTATTCATGATAAGCAATAAAGTTAGAGCTTTGATACTTACAAGGGTCCAACAACAGGAAAAGATGATGATGATGTTGATTCTTTGCCCACACCGACACTATAGCACTTCCTTCTTCTTATTTTCTTCTTCCCACAAGATAGAAATGCACCCAAATGACAACGGATCTTAAGGAGGAGGGAGATTAGGGTTTCTTGAGGTCTAGAGAGTGAAGGAGGCTGAGGGTGAGAACCCTAGCCCTCTCATTCCCTTAAATACCGGAAACTTAGGCTTTTTAGTTGCCAGTCGCCTTCATGTCGTGAGCACTATACTGGTCACGTCGTGAACCTTTAAATGATGTCTGAATCAATTCTCACGACGTGAAAAGGCATTCTTCACGTTGTGAGCAGGGCAATTATTGAAACTTTAACTTTGCAATATAAAAGAAAATTCATACCTACTCCGAGTGTTAGAATCAGTCTAAGGGTGGTATACATTGCTGAAATATAGTTGAGTACCCAACTTCTCATGAAATTTCCTCCAAAGGGGAATGTTGATTGGGCTCCTGTAAGTCAGCGAAATGGTGGTTGAGTATCTTTAGGCTCCTGTGGTGGTCATGAGTCTTCAAGACAGTGATGGAATAGTGGCGAGATCGGCATAGCACCGTGAGCTTATTGTTCTAGTGGTTAGAGGGTGCCACAATGTATTGTGGACCAGTGGTTGTATGATTAATATGGGTGGAACCCGATAGTCATTGGATTGAGAATATTATGTTTCGGATCGTTAGTCTTGTTTGTATGTTTGTGTGTTAGAGCATTGTTGGGAGTGAGGAGACTCAGTGACCAGCTGGTTTCGATCATGGGGACAGTAAAAGGTTATTGGGAGTATTAATTATGAATAAGAAGTCTATTGATGAATATTTGCATTATGAACCCCGTTTTCTTTCGGGTTGTTTATTAGGAGTTTGGTTAACGATGTTGAGTATCAGTTTTGAAATCTCGAGACATGAAGTTCGTTTTAATTGTCCCGAGTGATTTTTCAGGTGGATATACACCTGAGCTAATGAAGGACTTGGATGAAGCGCAAGATTCTTAAATTGACCATCATTACGCTCATGGAAGAAGTGCGTTGGAGATGACTTGTCAGGAAGTGAAGTATGTATGTAAGGTTTTTATTTTTGGGTACAAATTTGGTTTTGGATTGGTTGAAATTCATGACCGGCATGTTTTAAGTATTTCTTTCTACATGATTTAGTGGTATTCCTAGTCAGAGAACTAGGGGAAGGTACAACAAATGGATGATTATCAAACTTAGAGTATGGTTTCGAAAGTTTAGACTGATGGGTTCCTGGTTCTAGGAATTATATTGACGGAATTCATTTGTGGTTGTGGTTTTGAGAGTTTTTTATTTGAGTGGTTCTCACTAGAAGTTGGGTCTTCAGTTAGGGAGAGAAAGATAGTTGTTACGGTAGAGTATTTTTATTTTTTTGGGTTGTTTTTTTGGCAGCTATGGGTTTCCGAGTAGTCTCTCGAGTTTTATTTATAAGATTCATTAATTTCAAAGTGACTAGAGGAAGCTTATGGAATTTTTTGGCTTTGTTTTCATATATCCTTACCAAGACGGATTTCGAGGACGAAATCCAGTTTAAGTGGGGGAGAGTTGTAACATCCTGTTTTGACAAGTTTCTTATTTTGGGATTGTGGACAATAAATAGATTAAGTAAAGGCCTTGGGCTTCAAGGGAATGGGGTTTAGACCTTACTGGATGATGATAATGTTGGATAAGCAATTAAAGCCTTGATTTATGTCTTGGAGTCAAAGGGTAAAATGGGAAAAGTGATGTTTCAGACTTCTTTTACGAATTAAATATTTAGTTCAATGTGTTTTACGTAAAAAGTAATTAGATAGGGTTGTGGGGGTCATCAATACCTTTCCGTGCATATAAAGAACGCCGAAAACGAAGTTGAAAGGAAGAAGTTATAACTGTTTGAAGTTGGAGTGATATTGGGTGAAAACCCGTTCTCACAACGAGAGAAGTAATTCTCATGACCTGAAAGTACTCACGAGGTGAGAATATATTCTCACGACACGAGAACTATGCAGCCTAAGCCCATGAAATTTTTAGGGTTTTCAAGGTATTTAAAGGTAAGGATTCATGTTTTAGGGTATTTTCTTTGCCTCCATCCTATCTACAACCTCTTGGGAGAAACCCTAGCCTCTATTTTCAATATTTGAGCCTCCCATCTCCTCTCTCATCCATGTTTAGAGTTTTTGGTGGTTTTGGAGCAATGTTTTCATGCAAGATTGATCCTTGAAGCTTGGAAATTGAAGATCTCAACTTTTACCTACCTTCTAGAGCTTTTTAAGTTATAAAGTTCGAAGTTTTATTGTATCTTATCTTTGGATGTAAGTGTATTTGGTGTTTGGTCCATTTTAATGAGTTTTGAGTGAGAGTTGGGAATAAAGTTTGCAACTTTATTACTCTTCAAGGTCCAAAGAACATTATACGTTTCAAATCTAGACTCCAACACGTTTTGATCAGTTTAGCATGTTTTCTTGGACCTGATGGACTAGGAAAGTTTTGATCGTTTTCCTTCCCTTAAAACCAGCAGGTGATTTTGGTCATTTAGGTCATTTTGGTGTACTAAAGTTTAGATCTTGATAGCTTGAGACATTATTATGGATAAAGTTGGAAACTTTATCCATCTAAACATCATGTTGATTCAGATCTGAAGGTTGGAGACTTAGACTTAATGGATTAAGTTAAAAAAGACGCACTTTTGGGTCCCTTTGAGACTTAAAATCTAGATCTTGGTGGTTTGGACCCTCCTAATAGATAATTCTAGAAAATTTATCCACTAAGACCTTGGAACAGATCAGATCTGAGATTTGGAGCTCTTGAAATCAAAAGAAAACAGATTAAGCTCGTTTGAGTTGTTCAGACCACTCCCCACGGCGTGGCCTTAAGGTGCCATGACGTGGCGACTGGGGATTAGCGACTGTTTTGGCTTTTGTGCCCACGACATGGCCAAGGAATGCCAGAACGTGGAGGGTTGCTGATTAGCAATTTTGACTTTGAGTTTGACCATTGACTTTTTTGACTAATTTAACTTTTGGTCAAACATGAGTAGAATTGAGCATTTGGTTAAGGATTAGTTTTAGTTTGGCATTAGGAAGCTTGGGTTGGATATTTTGTTGTTGAGGTAGCTGTTGGGCTTCTGTTGAATAGTTCAGGTGAGTCTTTTCACTATACTCGTGGGTCGAAGGCACCAATGTCGGCCTACTGGATTATGTTTGTAGGATAATAGTGGTCTTTGTGACACTTGCTGATATGCATGTATATGCTTGTTGTTTTTGTGACTCCTACATGTGTATGGATGTTATATATATATATATATATATATATATATATATATATATATATATATATATATATATATATATATATATCATTATGGGCGGGGCATATTATGATGTGGGTGGGGCCCTCGGCGAGGCCCGTATGCGATTTAGGTGGGGCTCGTATGTAGTTTGGGTGGGGATCATTTATATGTGTGTAGTATGTGGTATTTTGGGGAGCTCACTAAGCTTTGTGCTTATGGTTTATGTTTAAAACATTTTTTGGTACTACTTTTTTTAAAAGGGAAGGTCCGTCTTGATCGCACTATATCCACTGGAGATTTATTCCGCATTGACTATTTATGATTTTACTCTAATTTTTTAGAATAATTTTATTATGATCGACTTTTGGGATAATGAATGAATGACTTTGACTTATTTAAAATGAAAATTTTTACTCGGTATTTTTTGCGCTTTACATAATACGGCAAGAACCCTAGTAGACATTCAAGAGTATAAACTCATACGACGAGTGGGGAAGGAGGATATTACATTTGGAGGTAATGAAAGGTCCAAAAATTTTAAAGCACAAGATGAAGTATTTTTCATGGACGAGGTAAATGAAGAAGATAATGATCTTGAAGAATTGGAAAAATTAATGGAGGAGGAGTTGCGAGTTTGGGAGAAGCCAAAACCACAAGAAGATGTCCAACTTACCAAGCTTAGAGCATTAACTCCTAACTCCTATAGTCTTTGAAGTTTTTGCCTTTACCACATAGCAAGCTTAAGACAGGGAGGAAAGTGAAGATGGAGAACATGGTCAAAGTGATGAGGAAGAGGAGCAACAAGATAACTATGAAATCTCACTTGACAATATGGAAGTAGATAAAAAGAAGAACAAGGTGGCTGAAAAATCTCAAGGAATTAAGCGCAAACAAGAATGAAATAAAAACCGAAGGAAGAAGGACAACTCAAAGAAATTGCGGCTTACAATCGGAAACGACTCGAGATAAAGGATAAGAGGGAGATTTCGCTCCCAAACAGCACAATGCAGAACGGGAAGGAGTCCGGCTCATGTCTCCATCAAAAGAAGCACTTCTCGGGAGGCAAACCGAATTTGGTTAGCATTTTTCTTCCCTTTTATTTTTAGTTTTATTGTTTTGTTTTCGTTTTTACTTCTTATGATTAATCATTCGTTCGTCTTCTGTTTTAAATCAAGTGTGGGATCTAATGAGTGAGTGGTGAAATTTTTGAAAAAGAATTTTTTTTTTTTTTGGTCTTAAACAGTACCCACGACGTGACCCTTATTTGGCCACAATGTGGGGGATATAAGAACTTCAAGTTACCTTTTTACCTGAGATGGAGCTAGAAATTTGTTGTTTTCGTGAGTTAATCCGTTTAATTGAAGCCCTAAACACCTTTGATCCCTAATCTCACAATGTGGGGAGATTTCTTGTTGGAATCGTCGCAGAAAATGGGGCAAGAAGGAACAGAAGGCGTTTTGATCGAACACAGGAAGCAAAAGAGCAGAATGCGTCGTTTTTTTTTCTTTTTATCCGCGCACGCCTTTAGCGACGACGCTTTTAGCGGCGACAATAGAGGCTTTACCAGCGACAATGGTTAACAGCGGCGACTATCTGGAGGGAAGGGTACCACGTCTTTTTTTATACCACTATTAGCGGCGACTTTTTCGACCTTTAGCGGCGACAAAATGTCGTCGGTATTGGTTTTGTGCGGATAAGAGCACCCCAGCCGTTGGATTAGATGCTCGATCGAACGACTGAGGTCTATCAGAAGGGGATAACGCGGATTCGGGTGAAGAGCCTTTAGCGGCGACACAATTACCGGCGACACACGCTTTTAGCGGCGACTCTACCATTTGTTGCCGCTAAAAGCTTGTGTCGCAGTTAATTGTGTCGCCGCTAAAGTCATGGTTTCTTATAGTGATAGTCGGGAATTGGCGAGAGGTTGTATCTAACGCAAAAGCGTTATCGGGTTTGCGATTTCTATAGTTTGAAGGTGTATTTTGGTTGGGATCCATGGTTTTTGGTTGTGAAGATGTAGTGTGTAGTTTGTGTATAGAGAAAGAAAAGAATGGTGTAAGAAATAAGGAGTAAAAACGTGGTATTTATAGGTAAATAAATTGATTAATTTTTTGTTTAATTTTTTTTTTAAATAAACTAGCCGTTGAACGGCTATAAGCATTTGGTCGAAGTGGGTTGCGATCTTATTGGGCGTTTGCATTCGTTATTCCGAACACGAGCCATCACGAAAACGACCGACCACGAAACAACGGGTGGTGTGCACGGCCGTTGTTCGTGGCCAGCTCAACCACGACCGGCCTCGTTGTATGTATACCACACGGCCTTACGACGACAGCTATCGTCGTTATATGTCTCGTCGCTATAGCCCCGGGACAGGGGCGGACCTAAGGGGGTCCACGGTGGCACCGGCAACCCCTGACTTTTCCGGCCGCAACCCCTGGGTTTCCCGTGCAACCCCTACTGTGAAATCCTACGTCCGCCCCTGGTAGCGGAGTAGTTGGAATTGCATAATAAATGGAAGGCAAGTCTATAGGAGATCCTAAGAATACATGATAATTCATTCAATAATTTTAAGTTGCTTTATTGCATCCTTAATTTTAGTATTTGCTATGAGATCATCCGAATACTCTTAGCCTTGAATCATAAGAAAACAAGTTACAACCGGTAGCCAATCCATAAAACGGGAGAAAATTTTTGAATCAAAGTGAAAGTCTTAGCTCCAGATCTAATTCTTGGCTGTCATTTGAATCGGAATTCTGACTGCTTGACCCCATTGAATCGTTTTGATCTTTCCTTTTCTGTCTCCTCATTGAATCCTTTACCTATGATACACACAGAATAAAAAAAAAGGTTATAATCTTGATTTTAAATTCTACCGTTCACTAAAAAGTAAAATGTGGGGTGATGTAGATGGTAGATAGTATAAACTTGCCTCAGTTAATTCTGGGTTTAGAAGGTGCCTGTTTATGCCTGCAGGTTGTGCATAGTGTTGAGCTTCTAAAATGGCATGGCTTGCGTCCCATCTAATTTATAACGTTGTAAATTTAACTAGGATCACTTAATAAATCATACTTTTTGAATTAAATCAATACAAATTTAATTTTAATCAATGATTAAACATAGTAACAATCATAGATAACGTTCATAAATGAGGGAAATTACAAGGGGCTTACCGTGGGTTACTGCTAAGCTGTGTTTCACCATAGACAACATTCGTTCTTTCTAATTCGCCCATACCCATCTGCATCTTTAAAGATACAATCAATATCTAATATCTATTAGCTATTGATTTATTGTATCTTCAAAATATATGTATATATATATGTGTATAAATGTGAGATGAAATGAAATTTAGAGAATTTATGGAAGTGGTTAGAGACTAGAAGCTGTAGATATATACCATCTGGGATTGGTGTCCTTGGAAGGTATTGAAAGAAGCTGTTGATGGTGAAGTGTATGAAAATGAAGCTGACGATGAATATGCTGTTTGAAGTCCGATATCCTCCTGCAAACAAAAAAAAATGAAAAAGCAACAAGAGTTAGGATCATCAATGGAGTTTTGACTTCATAGTTAAACTGTTTTATTTCACTTTGAATTCCAAAGAAATTAATGGACGTCTTTGTGGAAATATAATGGAACTTAGATTTGGCTAAACTATAGTGTTTTCTTTTGTATTTTTAAAAGTTACGATGGTGAGTTTGCAACTAGAAATTAAATGACTGGTGAAAAAGTAATTAATAATGGAAATTGAGGTGAAAATGGGCAAAACAAATGCCAAATGGAGGGTTGGGTTCTTGACAACACAATTAGTCAACTCCAACTCACAAGTCGACGTATGCCATCGGAGCCTCGGAGGTACCCTTCGTATCCGCATTCAGGCTACCTGATGAAGAGCGTAATATAATTAAGTAACTCAGAGCCAACATTCTGATGTACTCATGATCTGATGATCAGTCCTGACAGGCTCAATTTCTCCAATGAAATCTCAAAAGCCAAACCTAATGTTTCAGCTGTGTGTATGTCTTTGTGTGTGTACGTGTGAGAGAGAGAGAGAGAGAGAGAGAGAGAGAGAGAGAGAGAGAGAGAGAGAGAGAGAGAGAGAGAGAGATCTCAAAAGCCAAACCTAATGTCTCAGCTGTGTGAATGTCTTTGTGTGTGTACGTGTGAGAGAGAGAGAGAGAGAGAGAGAGAGAGAGAGAGAGAGAGAGAGAGAGAGAGAGAGAGAGAGAGAGAGAGAGAGAGAGAGTCCTTTGATACTTAAAGTCGTACAGATTTTGAACCATGAGGTTAGAATGTTTGATCATGTCCAGTGATCAGGTTTCAATCACGTCATATGTATGAGTGAGAGTCATACGGAAAGAACTCCATTTGGCTATGGAACCCCGCGATATCTAAGGTCTTTTACAGACTTTGATATACCATGAGTTTTGATTACGGTTTAGTGAAGTCTTACTGGCATCTCAAGGCAAAACCTATATATGTGTGTCTTTTAAGTGTGTGTGTGTGTGTGTGTGAGAGAGAGAGAGAGAGAGAGAGAGAGAGAGAGACCTGTGCAAGAAAACCCATTTGGCTATGGAGTCTGATCTTTTCCAACTGAGCAACGCCAAGACCTCTCTGGGGTTGCTTCGGCTTATCTGAACCACTCTTTTTCCCTTTTCTTGAGGAAGACGATCCACCTGCAGATGACGATCTGTCATTTCCAGGTCCAGCTTCCCCAAAATAACTCATCTTTTTCTTCAAGATTTTTATACAAAATTAAATCAACCAATATCAATATTCCAATTACAATACGTAATTCAAGACCTTCTTATTCGTCTACGAATCTGATACGTGTATATTAGTTAAATATATAAGAGATCTCTTCAAACTTGGTCCCCTTTTTAAAGCTGTCAACTCTTTCAAATAAACCTCAGTGATTGTTGCATCGCTGGATCAGATTGCATTTAGATATAACTTGCAGTTTCTGACCCTCATCATTTCTATATATATTTGCTTAGATTTTATGGGTTTTCCACTTTCTTTTTTATATTACAAAGAAACTTATTTAAAAAATAATAATAATAGTTATGGAGGCGTTCGGGATAGAGGATCTTGTCGCCATAACAAGCATAAGTATGCGTAGAACCCATATTAAATGAGTATTAAAAATGATACGTGTGATTTTGATATATAGAATTTTTTTTATATTACTTCCAAAATACTTTTGCACATAAATTTATTCCTATTAATTATAGTTTAAATATATTTCATTTACTATATTATCTCTTACCTAAAATTAATAAGGTAAATATCGAGTAATTAACCATATTTTGTTTACGTGTCAACATCGAACTGTCAAGTCTAAAATATGTTCCCTTAATTTGTACCATTTTCATTTTGAGATTTAATAAAAGTGAGTGTTAATTTCCCTGGGTGCTATTATATGTATCTCCTTATTCATATAAATCGTCACATGAGGTACACAAACACTATTACACTCACATGAGGGGTACACTAATCATTTTGGAGATACATATAGATTTGTCCTTACACTACTACAAAAATGAGAAAAACCTACGAAAAATATCTACGGAAATTTTCTGTAGGTAATTACTGACGCAATTATAACGGAATACTTACGAAAAAGGATGCCCTTCATCGTCTGTTTTTTATCTTCGGCATTCTCGTTTGGGGCATGTGTCAGCGTCTCATTTATAGTTTTTGGTTTCCACTGGTGTGTTAGGTTCTTTGAAAACTAATGATATTTCTGATTGTTGGGGTTGCAAACTGAAAATATTTTCGGCTTTACCGTTTAATAAAAGTGTCACTTGTTCTGTTGCTCCCTTTGATATCATGCATTCTGATGTGTGGGGTCCATCACCGATCAACTCTAAATCAAGAGCTAACTATTATGTTTCATTCATTGATGATTACACTCGTTATACATGAGTTTATCTTATGAAGTACATGTCTGACTTTTTCACCATATATAGTGAATTTAGAGCTCTTGTCAAGACTCAAAATTTTGTTGTCATAAAATGTTTTCGGTGTGATTTGGGAGGAGAATTTACCTCCAACGATTTTAAACAATTATTGGCGTCTGATGGCACTGTGCATCAGTCATCTTGTGCAGACACTCCTCAACAGAATGGTGTTGTAGAAAGAAAACATCAACATCTACTAGAAACTGCAACATCCTTACTACTTTCTGCTCAAGTTCCCAATATGTTTTGGGGAGAAGCTGCCCATACACCCACTTATGTTATTAATCGCATTCCTACTACGTACACTTTGGGGAAGTATCCTTATGAAATATTGTTTGGACAACTTCTAGATTATTCTTCAGTACGAGTGTTTGGGTGTACCTATTTTGTCTTAAAGCCTCATGTAGAGAGAGATAAGTTATCTTGAAAATTATCTCTTTGTGTTTTTCTGGAATATGGTATTGATCAGAAAGGTTATCTGTGCTATGATCCATCAAATCAAAAACTGTATGTCTCTTGCAATGTCACTTTTTTGGAGCATATTTCGTTCTATAGCATTCATGTTCAGTCACATGATGCAACCTGATAGCATTTTCGTACTATTGATCCATTTAGCATTGACATTGATGATCCACCACATGTCACTGATCCACCACCTGCTGCTGATCCACCACTTGTCACTGATCCTCTGCATGCAGATCATAAAGTCCCCCCCTCCATCCAGGCCTTATCGTAATAAGAAGTCCACAAAGCTTCCTGACTTTGTCTATTCCTCTTACTCACCGTTGTTTGCCTCCTTTATTTCTAATGTACATCGTCGCTCTGAGCCAATGTGACATCCCCATTTTCACGACCATAAAAGACCGATTTTGTTTATGATTTATAAAAAAATCAGAGTACTTCTTTTAATAAAAATGTTGCGGAATTTGTTCTCAGAAAAACATGATAAATACGTTATCAAAGCATTTATGAAGAAATGTATTTTATTCATTTTAAAACATTAGGATGTCATCGTTAATATAGAAACATAAGCATAAACAGAACTTACATTCATTATCACTAGTGATCTACACCTCTTTAATCTCTCAGTGTAATGTAACTTCGTATCGGCACCTGTGATACAAATAAGCTTGAGTGGGTCAGGTTGGGAAACCTGGTGAGTACATAGGGTTTTCAACCCACAATAATATAATTATTATGTTTAAACATCAAATAATCAACCCAATTACCCATCCTCATTATCTTCTTTACTCTTAAGGATCTACCCTAAGAATCAACTATTCATCGTCCATTCATTCCTAAGGATCATCCTAAGGAATTGGCACGAAGTCCATCATCACCGGGGTTTAGGCACTAAGTCTGCATAGTCGTCAGAATTTATACAACATGCACTAAGTCCGCATAGTCGCCAGGGTTTAGGCACTAAGTCTGCATAGTCGCCAGGTTTTATACAACAGGCACTAAGTCTGCATAGTCGCCAGGATTTAGGCACTAAGTCCGCATAGTCGCCAAGGTTTAGGCACCAAGTCTGCATGATCGCCAAGGTTTAGGCACCAAGTCCGCATGGTCGCCAGGGTTTAGAGTACACCGGGTGAACACATCGTTCACAACACCTACAGGTTGCGAGCCTGCTAGTGTTCCACTAGACTGTCTAGAATAGTCCGTGGTTGTCATCCATACTCTACTAGATGACGGGGCCAACATTTGGGAACAAGGCTTCTCACATCGTCCACCTCTCACCCTTACCTCATGGTCTATATCACCTCTCAACTCATCATCCAACTCATATTTCATCTACCCATGTTTTACCCAACATATTATGAAGATATAAATACATATACAGTTTAAATCATATAAAACTTGTATAAAATCGTTAATCCAGCATAGATAGCAAGTATACAGATAATATGCACACATAGCACGTAGTTTATATAAAATACTTCATATCTATGTGTAAGATGAAAGTAACTATGCACTCACTTGATAAGGTAGTGACTCGGTACTCGGACAGCACTTCGTTATCTCAAAACAATTTTTCCCTTGACAAAACCTAGTATCAATACCACTAGGGTTTAGTCTAACGTTAACCGCGACTAATTAATAGTCTAACTATTATTACTATTATATAAGTGTTAAGCAACACTCTTATATAACTCATAATAATAGCCCAATTAATTATTTTAAGGTCCTAATAATGTTACTATAATTAATTAGAAGTTATATTAAAAATAGTGTAGGCGTAGCTCACTTACAGCGGGTTTTCTCGAAAACCGGGTTTCGCTTGGAGCAGCGTTTCCAAACAGAAAGACCCTTTTTCTCGGGACTCCGGGAGCCTCGGGGCTTCCTTCGGGTGCTAGGGGGTTTACCTAGGCTTTAGGGGGTTTAGGGGCTAGAGAGAGAAAGTAGAGAGAGAGAGAGAGAGAGAAAGCTTTGAAAGGTGTGAAAAATTGGCTGACCCTCGCAGCCTTTTTATAGGCGCTCAGCTCCTCGGAACGCTGGGCGTTCGGAAATGCTACGCGGGGCGTAGATCGGATAAGGTCGCCAGGTGGCAGGCTCCGGATGGTGCTAAGCGACCCTCTCTCGGACCACACAAGGCCGAAGTACGCTGGGCGTACTCGGTTTCGGACGCAAGGCGTAATGCGAGGTGACGTGTTGCAATCCGAAGCAGGTACCGAGGTCATCGATGGAAGGTCCAGATCGAGCCACATCATCATCTCGCACCAGGTTTCGTAATTTCCCTTTCCGACTTCTAAAAATCATAACTCTCGCATACGAGCTCAATTTTCGACGTTGTTTATATCCACGCGTAGGCGGGAATGTACTCTACAACTTTCGTTTAGACTCTGTCGGCTAATTTTGAATTTATTTTAAATGTTATATTTTTAACAGGCCGGGACATGATTGTTCCGTTAAAAATTCATAACTCCTTCATCCGACGTCCGTTTTCGTCTGTCTTTACGCTACTATTAATGAGATCTTCGATTCTTGTTTAGGTTGTGTCGGTTAAAAACCGATCGATCTAATATTCGAACTTCGGGCTGTACATTGCTAAGCCGAAACTTCAAAAAATCATAACTTCCTCATACGAAGTCAGATTTGGGCGTTCTTTTTATGGACGATCTCTTTTTAACATATTCTATGACTTTCGTTTAGATCGCTAAGGTTAAAAGTCGCTCTATCGTAAATTCACTATTTACGCTTCCCGGTGCCGTGCTGGTTTTGCCGTAAAACTTCGACGGGCCATAACTTCTTCGTTATAACTCGGATTTCAGCGTTCTTTATATGTACGGAACCCTTGTAACATATACTACCACTTGGAAAAGATTAATGCTTCTAAATAATCTTCCATCAAAAACTCATTTTTGATGCTTATTGTCTCTAAATTGACTAGCTCGGATCTGCGGGCGTTACAGTTATCTCCCCCTTAGGATGATTACGTCCCGGAATCATCAACGAAACAGGGCAGTATAATGACACCATACGTTATCTCTTCATCCTAGGTAATACTCATAACTTCTATGTTTCTTCGAATGCGTATTTAACTCCTGATCTTCTTGACTGCAAGCGGTGCTTGATCTTGCACCCGTTCTCTATGTCTTGTTAGACTTTCGATCATGATCTTCATGTCACAACCTCGCTCTTTATCAGAGACTTCTTCTTCTTCTTAACAAACTTAAGTTAAGTTTATTTGATTTCCACGATAGACTGATGGGTCACGTCCTAATGAACTCTCATCGTATGATGCATTGCTTGAACTCGGGTCTTTTAGAGTCAAATTCCAGAACAGACCATACCTTCCTTCATGTTCTAATCATATCTTAAATGGTAGCATTTCTAGCTACAAGCAACTATCACGATACCCCTACCGATCGCTTTGATTATCTTTTATTTCAATCTTCCGGCTTAAGTCAGATGCTACGTCGAACTTGGTTCTCTGAACCATGTAACATACTAATCGTAGCCGGACTCAATTTGATATGACCACTAGGGTCGAAATAACAATCATCTTCTAAGTCAATACTGAAACGATGGTAACGACATACTCGAATAAAACGGAATCAATTACTAGCTCCTTGGTAACCTTGTGACTTTCCCTGATCCAAGTGCGAGTCCTGTGCTTCCGGTAGTATAGGCCTCTACTACCATTCACACCTACTCATACTCGTCCCAAGTATTGTCTCGCAGTTTTCCAAGTCACCATACAAGAAAATCACTTAACAGCTTAACATATCAGATAGCAAAACGAAAGTTTTATATTATTCCTTGAAATGATTACATATGTGTTCAAGTTCACCCTAAACTATGCCTCTAGTAGGCTACATCATACGATACTATGGCTATTGCATAACTCGATCTTCGGATACGAACTCCTCATCCTCGATTTCTCGCGTCGTTTTTTGCTTCGTCGAGGATCATGAGGAATGCCCTTGGCCTTGGTGGCGTTTCTGGCCTTGCTGCCTTGTTTTTCTTCGGTCAGTCTTTAGAAACATGCCCTTCTTTGTTACATCTGTAGCACACCCTCTTGTTAGATGTACACTTGCTAGTGTAATGCCCTGTCTTTCCACATTTGTAGCAAGTCACCTCCTCGCTACATTTCCCGAAGTGTTTATTTTTACACTTCTCGCACCACTTAGCTTCACCTCCTCCTCCTCCTTCAGTCTTTGAGAATTTCCTTTCTTTGTTAGATTTTGAAGATCCTTCGTACTTCCTTTTCTCGCCAACTTCAGCTCTCTCCAGACCTTTTTCCCTAATCTGGGTCTCAACATTCATGGCTGCTCTAACGGTTGTTTTCAAGGTAGTTGCCATTTTGACTGTTGGGCCAAAGTCTGTGGGCAGTCCGTTAGCAAACCTATCGATCGTGGGGAGGTCAATAGGCACCAAGTAGGGGAATAGCTTCATCCTCTCGGTGAATGCGGTGGCATACTCATCCACACTCATCTTTCCTTTCTTCAGGTTCTGAAATTCGTTGTTTAGGTCTATCAGATCTATCTCTGAGCAGTACTGCATTTTCAACTGCTCCACGAATGATTCCCAAGACATTCGCATGGCTTTTCCTCATGGCATTGTATCTGCCAACAACTTCCACCAACTTAGCACTCCAGTCTTTACGTGCAGCTTCTACTACAACAGGTATTTGCTCAACCACTGGAGGTTGATTCCTGTTTCCATTCGCGTTCCCGACTCCACTTCGGGTTCTTTCCATTTCGATCTATACACCAATTCAGACGTTTAGTGTGTAATGATGAGAATTAAGATATGAAATATTTTATTTTCGATCGACGTGTAAATTTCCCTATCACTCCGAAAAGTTACAAGCCAGTTCTAATACCGTAATTATACGTTTAGAAATCTGAGCGCATAAAATTTCCAGATCCGGTCGGCAACAGACCATAGATCTGATCAGACATTTATCATCATATTTCATTTAGCACATAAAAGCATGTTAGGAATTTTCCCTAAATTAGCTAGTGCTTGTGTCTATTCAGGTGTATTACCTAAATTTTATTAGACACACTCCTCACAATCATTGCTTAGCATTCTAACTTTAAGTCTAGAAATAAATCCACATTCCTAGTTCGCTTAAACTAATTCTCTGATATCAACTGTGACATCCCCATTTTCACGGCCAGAAAAGACCGATTTTTTTTATGCTTTATAAAAAAATCAGAGTACTTCTTTTAATAAAAATGTTGCGGAATTTGTTCCTAGAAAAACATGATAAATACGTTATCAAAGCATTTCCTAAGAAATGTATTTTATTCATTTTAAAACATTGGGATGTCATCGTCAATACAGAAACATAAGCATAAACAGAACTTACATTCATTATCACTAGTGATCTACACCTCTTTAATCTCTCAGTGTAATGTAACTTTGTATCGGCACCTGTGATTCAAATAAGCTTGAGTGGGTCAGGTTGGGAAACCTGGTGAGTACACAGGGTTTTCAACCCACAATAATATAATTATTATGTTTAAACATCAAACAATCAACCCAATTAACCATCCCTATTATCTTCTTTACTCTTAAGGATCTACCCTAAGAATCAACTATTCCTCATCCATTCATTCCTAAGGATCATCCTAAGGAATTGGCACGAAGTCCATCGTCATCGGGGTTTAGGCACTAAGTCTGCATAGTCGTCAGGATTTATACAACAGGCACTAAGTCTGCATAGTCGCCAGGGTTTAGGCACTAAGTCTGCATAGTCGCTAGGGTTTATACAATAGGCACTAAGTCCGCATAGTCGCCAAGATTTAGGCACTAAGTCTGCATAGTCGTCAGGGTTTAGGCACCAAGTCTGCATGATCGCCAAGGTTTCGGCACCAAGTCTGCATGGTCGCCAGGGTTTAGAGTACACCGGGTGAACACATCGTTCATAACACCTACAGGTCAGCCTGCTAGTGTTCCACTGGACTGTCTAGAATAGTCTGTGGTTGTCATCCATACTCTGCTAGATAACGGGGCCAACATTTGGGAACAAGGCTTCTCACATCGTCTACCTCTCACCATTACCTCATGGTCTATATCACCTCTCAACTCATCATCCAACTCATATTTCATCTACCTATGTTTTACCCAACATATTATGTAGATATAAATATATATACAGTTTAAATCATATAAAACTTGTATAAAATTGTTCATCCAGCATAGATAGCAAGTATACAGTGCACACATGGCACGTAGTTTATATAAAATACTTCATATCTATGTGTAAGATGAAAGTAACTATGCACTCACTTGATAAGGTGGTGACTCGGTACTTGGACAACACTTTGTTATCTCAAAACAATTTTTCCCTTGAAAAAACCTAGTATCAATACCACTAGGGTTTAGTCTAACGTTAACCACGACTAATTAATAGTCTAACTATTATTACTATTATATAAACGTTAAGCATCACTCTTATATAACTCATAATAATAGCCCAAATAATTATTTTAAGGTCCTAATAATGTTACTATAATTAATTAGAAGCTATATTAAAAATAGTGTAGGCGTAGCTCACTTACAGCGGGTTTTCTCAAAAACCGGGCTTCGCTTGGAGCAGCGTTTCCTAACCGAAAGACCCTTTTTCTCGGGACTCCGGGAGCCTCGGGGCTTCCTTCGGGTGCTAGGGGGTTTACCTAGGCTTTAGGGGGGTTTAGGGGCTAGAGAGAGAAAGTAGAGAGAGAGAGAGAAAGAAAGATTTGAAAGGTGTGAAAAATTGGCTGACCTTCGCAGCCTTTTTATAGGCGCTCAGCTCCTCGGAACGCTGAGCGTTCTGAAATGCTACGCGGGGCGTAGATCGGATAAGGTCGCCAGGTGGCAGGCTTCGGATAGTGCTACGCGGCCTTCTCTCGGACCACACAAGGTATAAGTACGCTGGGCGTACTCGGTTTCGGACGCGGGGCGTAATGCGAGGCGACGTGTCGCAATCCGAAGCAAGTACCGAGGTCATCGATGGAAGGTCCAGATAGAGCCACGTCATCATCTCGCACCAGGTTTCGTAATTTCCCTTTCCGACTTCTAAAAATCATAACTCTCGCATACGAGCTCCATTTTCGATGTTATTTATATCCACGCATAGGCGGGAATGTACTCTACAACTTTCGTTTAGACTCTATCGGCTAATTTTGACTTTATTTTAAAAGTTATATTTTTAACAGGCCGGGACAGGATTGGTCCGTTAAAAATTCATAATTCCTTCATCCGACGTCCGTTTTCGTCTGCCTTTACGCTACTATTAATGAGATCTTCGATTCTCGTTTAGGTTGTGTCGGTTAAAAACCGATCGAACTAATATTCGAACTTCGGGTTGTACACTGCTATGCCGAAACTTCGAAAAATCATAACTTCCTCATACGAAGTCAGATTTCGGCGTTCTTTTTATGGACGCTCTCGTTTTAACATATTCTATGACTTTCGTTTAGATCGCTAAGCCAAAAAGTCGCTCTATCGTAAATTCACTATTTACGCTTCCCGGTGTCGTTTCGGTTTTGCCGTAAAACTTCGACGGACCATAAGTTCTTCGTTATAACTCGGATTTCAGCGTTCTTTATATGTACGGAACCCTTGTAACATATACTACCACTTGGAAAAGATTAATTCTTCTAAATAATCTTCCATCAAAAACTCATTTTTGATGCTTATTGTCTCTAAATTGACTAGCCCGGATCTACGGGCGTTACAATTATCTCCCCCTTAGGATGATTAAGTCCCGCAATCATCAACGAAACAGGGCAGTATAATGACACCATACATTATCTCTTCATCCTAGGTAATACTCGTAACTTCTATGTTTCTTCGAATGCGTAGTTAACTCCTGATCTTCTTGATTGCAAGCGGTGCTTGATCTTGCACCCGTTCTCTATGTCCATTTAGACTTTCGATCATTACCTTCATGTCACAACCTCGCTCATTATCAGAGACTTCTTCTTCTTCTTAACAAACTTAAGTTAAGTTTATTTGATTTCCATGATAGACTGATGGGTCACGTCCTAATAAACTCTCATCGTATGATGCATTGCTTGGACTCGGGTCTTTTAGAGTCAAATTCCAGAACAGACTATACCTTCCTTCATGTTCTAATCATATCTTAAATGGTAGCATATCTAGCTGCAAGCAACTATCGCGATACCCCTACCGATCGCTTTGATTATCTTTTATTTCAATCTTCCGGCTTAAGTCAGATGTTACGTCGAACTTGGTTCTCTGAACCATGTAACATACTAATCGTAGCCGGACTCAATTTGATATGACCACTTGGGTCGAAATAACAATCATCTTCTAAGTCAATACTGAAACGATGGTAACGACATACTCGAATACAACGGAATCAATTACTAGCTCCTTGGTAACCTTGTGACTTTCCCTGATCCAAGTGCGAGTCCTGTGCTTCCGGTAGTATAGGCCTCTACTACCATTCACACCTACTCATACTCGTCCCAAGTATTGTCTCGCAGTTTTCCAAGTCACCATACAAGAAAATCACTTAACAGCTTAACATATCAGATAGCAAAACGAAAGTTTTATATTATTCCTTGAAATGATTACATATGTGTTCAAGTTCACCCTAAACTATGCCTCTAGTAGGCTACATCATACGATACTATGGCTACTGCATAACTCGATCTTCGGATACGAACTCCTCATCCTCGATTTCTCGCGTCGTTTTTGTTCGTCGAGGATCATGAGGAATGCCCTTGGCCTTGGTGGCGTTTCTGGCCTTGCTGCCTTGTTTTTCTTCGGTCAGTCTTTAGAAACATGCCCTTCTTTGTTACATCTATAGCACGCCCTCTTGTTGGATGTACACTTGCTGGCGTAATGCCCTGTCTTTCCACATTTGTAGCAAGTCACCTCCTCGCTACATTTCCCGAAGTGTTTCTTTTTACACTTCTCGCACCACTTAGCTTCACCTCCTCCTCCTCCTTAAGTCTTTGAGAATTTCCTTTCTTTGTTGGACTTTGAACATCCTTCGTACTTCCTTTTCTCGCCAACTTCAGCTCTCTCCAGACCTTTTTCCCTAATCTGGGTCTCAACATTCATGGCTGCTCTAACGACTGTTTTCAAGGTAGTTGCCATTTTGACTGTTGGGCCAAAGTCTGTGGGCAGTCCGTTAGCAAACCTATCGATCGTGGGGAGGTCAATAGGCACCAAGTAGGGGAATAGCTTCATCCTCTCGGTGAATGCGGTGGCATACTCATCTACACTCATCTTTCCTTTCTTCGGGTTCTGAAATTTGTTGTTTAGGTCTATCAGATCTATCTCTGAGCAGTACTGCATTTTCAACTGCTCCACGAATGATTCCCAAGACATTCGCATGGCTTCTCCTCGTGGCATTGTATCTGCCAACAACTTCCACCAACTTAGCACTCCAGTCTTTAGGTGCAGCTTCTACTACAACAGGTATTTGCTCAACCACTGGAGGTTGATTCCTGTTTCCATTCGCATTCCCGACTCCACTTCGGGTTCTTTCCATTTCGATCTATACACCAATTCAGACGTTTAGTGTGTAATGATGAGAATTAAGATATGAAATATTTTATTTTCGATCGACGTGTAAATTTCCCTATCACTCCGAAAAGTTACAAGCCAGTTCTAATACCGTAATTATACGTTTAGAAATCTGAGCGCATAAAATTTCCAGATCCGGTCGGCAACAGACCATAGATCTGATCAGACATTTATCATCATATTTCATTTAGCACATAAAAGCATGTTAGGAATTTTCCCTAAATTAGCTAGTGCTTGTGTCTATTCAGGTGTATTACCTAAATTTTATTAGACACACTCCTCACAATCATTGCTTAGCATTCTAACTTTAAGTCTAGAAATAAATCCACATTCCTAGTTCGCTTAAACTAATTCTCTGATATCAACTGTGACATCCCCATTTTCACGGCCAGAAAAGACCGATTTTTTTTATGCTTTATAAAAAAATCAGAGTACTTCTTTTAATAAAAATGTTGCGGAATTTGTTCCTAGAAAAACATGATAAATACGTTATCAAAGCATTTCCTAAGAAATGTATTTTATTCATTTTAAAACATTGGGATGTCATCGTCAATACAGAAACATAAGCATAAACAGAACTTACATTCATTATCACTAGTGATCTACACCTCTTTAATCTCTCAGTGTAATGTAACTTTGTATCGGCACCTGTGATTCAAATAAGCTTGAGTGGGTCAGGTTGGGAAACCTGGTGAGTACACAGGGTTTTCAACCCACAATAATATAATTATTATGTTTAAACATCAAACAATCAACCCAATTAACCATCCCTATTATCTTCTTTACTCTTAAGGATCTACCCTAAGAATCAACTATTCCTCATCCATTCATTCCTAAGGATCATCCTAAGGAATTGGCACGAAGTCCATCGTCATCGGGGTTTAGGCACTAAGTCTGCATAGTCGTCAGGATTTATACAACAGGCACTAAGTCTGCATAGTCGCCAGGGTTTAGGCACTAAGTCTGCATAGTCGCTAGGGTTTATACAATAGGCACTAAGTCCGCATAGTCGCCAAGATTTAGGCACTAAGTCTGCATAGTCGCCAGGGTTTAGGCACCAAGTCTGCATGATCGCCAAGGTTTCGGCACCAAGTCCGCATGGTCGCCAGGGTTTAGAGTACACCGGGTGAACACATCGTTCATAACACCTACAGGTCAGCCTGCTAGTGTTCCACTGGACTGTCTAGAATAGTCTGTGGTTGTCATCCATACTCTGCTAGATAACGGGGCCAACATTTGGGAACAAGGCTTCTCACATCGTCTACCTCTCACCATTACCTCATGGTCTATATCACCTCTCAACTCATCATCCAACTCATATTTCATCTACCTATGTTTTACCCAACATATTATGTAGATATAAATATATATACAGTTTAAATCATATAAAACTTGTATAAAATCGTTCATCCAGCATAGATAGCAAGTATACAGTGCACACATGGCACGTAGTTTATATAAAATACTTCATATCTATGTGTAAGATGAAAGTAACTATGCACTCACTTGATAAGGTGGTGACTCGGTACTTGGACAACACTTTGTTATCTCAAAACAATTTTTCCCTTGAAAAAACCTAGTATCAATACCACTAGGGTTTAGTCTAACGTTAACCACGACTAATTAATAGTCTAACTATTATTACTATTATATAAACGTTAAGCATCACTCTTATATAACTCATAATAATAGCCCAAATAATTATTTTAAGGTCCTAATAATGTTACTATAATTAATTAGAAGCTATATTAAAAATAGTGTAGGCGTAGCTCACTTACAGCGGGTTTTCTCAAAAACCGGGCTTCGCTTGGAGCAGCGTTTCCTAACCGAAAGACCCTTTTTCTCGGGACTCCGGGAGCCTCGGGGCTTCCTTCGGGTGCTAGGGGGTTTACCTAGGCTTTAGGGGGGTTTAGGGGCTAGAGAGAGAAAGTAGAGAGAGAGAGAGAGAAAGAAAGATTTGAAAGGTGTGAAAAATTGGCTGACCTTCGCAGCCTTTTTATAGGCGCTCAGCTCCTCGGAACGCTGAGCGTTCTGAAATGCTACGCGGGGCGTAGATCGGATAAGGTCGCCAGGTGGCAGGCTTCGGATAGTGCTACGCGGCCTTCTCTCGGACCACACAAGGTATAAGTACGCTGGGCGTACTCGGTTTCGGACGCGGGGCGTAATGCGAGGCGACGTGTCGCAATCCGAAGCAAGTACCAAGGTCATCAATGGAAGGTCCAGATAGAGCCACGTCATCATCTCGCACCAGGTTTCGTAATTTCCCTTTCCGACTTCTAAAAATCATAACTCTCGCATACGAGCTCCATTTTCGATGTTATTTATATCCACGCATAGGCGGGAATGTACTCTACAACTTTCGTTTAGACTCTATCGGCTAATTTTGACTTTATTTTAAAAGTTATATTTTTAACAGGCCGGGACAGGATTGGTCCGTTAAAAATTCATAATTCCTTCATCCGACGTCCGTTTTCGTCTGCCTTTACGCTACTATTAATGAGATCTTCGATTCTCGTTTAGGTTGTGTCGGTTAAAAACCGATCGAACTAATATTCGAACTTCGGGTTGTACACTGCTATGCCGAAACTTCGAAAAATCATAACTTCCTCATACGAAGTCAGATTTCGGCGTTCTTTTTATGGACGCTCTCGTTTTAACATATTCTATGACTTTCATTTAGATCGCTAAGCCAAAAAGTCGCTCTATCGTAAATTCACTATTTACGCTTCCCGGTGTCGTTTCGGTTTTGCCGTAAAACTTCGACGGACCATAAGTTCTTCGTTATAACTCGGATTTCAGCGTTCTTTATATGTACGGAACCCTTGTAACATATACTACCACTTGGAAAAGATTAATTCTTCAAAATAATCTTCCATCAAAAACTCATTTTTGATGCTTATTGTCTCTAAATTGACTAGCTCGGATCTACGGGCGTTACAATTATCTCCCCCTTAGGATGATTAAGTCCCAGAATCATCAACGAAACAGGGCAGTATAATGACACCATACATTATCTCTTCATCCTAGGTAATACTAGTAACTTCTATGTTTCTTCGAATGCGTAGTTAACTCCTGATCTTCTTGATTGCAAGCGGTGCTTGATCTTGCACCCGTTCTCTATGTCCATTTAGACTTTCGATCATTACCTTCATGTCACAACCTCGCTCATTATCAGAGACTTCTTCTTCTTCTTAACAAACTTAAGTTAAGTTTATTTGATTTCCATGATAGACTGATGGGTCACGTCCTAATAAACTCTCATCGTATGATGCATTGCTTGGACTCGGGTCTTTTAGAGTCAAATTCCAGAACAGACTATACCTTCCTTCATGTTCTAATCATATCTTAAATGGTAGCATATCTAGCTGCAAGCAACTATCGCGATACCCCTACCGATCGCTTTGATTATCTTTTATTTCAATCTTCCGGCTTAAGTCAGATGCTACGTCGAACTTGGTTCTCTGAACCATGTAACATACTAATCGTAGCCGGACTCAATTTGATATGACCACTTGGGTCGAAATAACAATCATCTTCTAAGTCAATACTGAAACGATGGTAACGACATACTCGAATACAACGGAATCAATTACTAGCTCCTTGGTAACCTTGTGACTTTCCCTGATCCAAGTGCGAGTCCTGTGCTTCCGGTAGTATAGGCCTCTACTACCATTCACACCTACTCATACTCGTCCCAAGTATTGTCTCGCAGTTTTCCAAGTCACCATACAAGAAAATCACTTAACAGCTTAACATATCAGATAGCAAAACGAAAGTTTTATATTATTCCTTGAAATGATTACATATGTGTTCAAGTTCACCCTAAACTATGCCTCTAGTAGGCTACATCATACGATACTATGGCTACTGCATAACTCGATCTTCGGATACGAACTCCTCATCCTCGATTTCTCGCGTCGTTTTTGTTCGTCGAGGATCATGAGGAATGCCCTTGGCCTTGGTGGCGTTTCTGGCCTTGCTGCCTTGTTTTTCTTCGGTCAGTCTTTAGAAACATGCCCTTCTTTGTTACATCTATAGCACGCCCTCTTGTTGGATGTACACTTGCTGGCGTAATGCCCTGTCTTTCCACATTTGTAGCAAGTCACCTCCTCGCTACATTTCCCGAAGTGTTTCTTTTTACACTTCTCGCACCACTTAGCTTCACCTCCTCCTCCTCCTTAAGTCTTTGAGAATTTCCTTTCTTTGTTGGACTTTGAACATCCTTCGTACTTCCTTTTCTCGCCAACTTCAGCTCTCTCCAGACATGTTTCCCTAATCTGGGTCTCAACATTCATGGCTGCTCTAACGACTGTTTTCAAGGTAGTTGCCATTTTGACTGTTGGGCCAAAGTCTATTGGCAGTCCGTTAGCAAACCTATCGATCGTGGGGAGGTCAATAGGCACCAAGTAGGGGAATAGCTTCATCCTCTCGGTGAATGCGGTGGCATACTCATCCACACTCATCTTTCCTTTCTTCGGGTTCTGAAATTTGTTGTTTAGGTCTATCAGATCTATCTCTGAGCAGTACTGCATTTTCAACTGCTCCACGAATGATTCCCAAGACATTCGCATGGCTTCTCCTCGTGGCATTGTATCTGCCAACAACTTCCACCAACTTAGCACTCTAGTCTTTAGTTGTCTGACTGCAAAGACGGTCTTTTGCTTGTCGCTATAGTCACAGCTCTCAAACACCATCTCCATTTCGGAGATCCAGTCCATAATCTCAACCGGCTTCAGGCTTCCAGAAAGGCTTGGTGGCTTGGCTCCCAAGAAGTTCTTATACATTCGTCCATCCTTGTCGTTTCCCCTCTCCGGGCCATTCCTTCGTTCCCTTTGAGTCCCAACTTGACTCACAGGGCGGCTAAAGTTCCTTTCCTTCGATTGCTCGGGAATCAGCTCTGGTTGCTCAATGGACATGGTAGGTTCGTCCCTATGCAACATCTGCCTCATTTCTTCCCTTTGTTCAGCTAACATAGCCCGAATCATGGCTTGTACTCCAGCCATGGTGATTGGTTCAGGTGCAGCTTCTACTACAACAGGTATTTCCTCAACCACTGGAGGTTGATTCCTGTTTCCATTCGTGTTCCCAGCTCCACTTCGGGTTCTTGCCATTTCGATCTATACACCAATTCAGACGTTCGGTGTGTAATGACAAGAATTAAGATAGGAAAGATTTTATTTACGATCGACGTGTAAATTTCCCTATCACTCCGAAAAGTTACAAGCCAGTTCTAATACCGTAATTATACGTTTAGAAATCTGAGCACATAAAATTTCCAGATCCGGTCGGCAACAGACCATCGATCCGATCAGACATTTATCATCATATTTCATTTAGCACATAAAAGCATGTTAGGCATTTTCCCTAAATTAGCTAGTGCTTGTGTCTATTCAGGTGTATTACCTAAATTTTATTAGACACACTCCTCACAATCATTGTTTAGCATTCTAAGTTTAAGTCTAGAAATAAATCCATATTCCTAGTTCGCTTAAACTAATGCTCTGATATCAACTGTGACATCCCCATTTTCACGGCCAGAAAAGACCGATTTTGTTTATGCTTTATAAAAAAATCAGAGTACTTCTTTTAATAAAAATGTTACGAAATTTGTTCCCAGAAAAACATGATAAATACGTTATCAAAGCATTTCCGAAGAAATGTATTTTATTCATTTTAAAACATTGGGATGTCATCGTCAATACAGAAACATAAGCATAAACAGAACTTACATTCATTATCACTAGTAATCTACACCTCTTTAATCTCTCAGTGTAATGTAACTTCGTATCGGCACCTGTGATTCAAATAAGCTTGAATGTGTAACATCCCGAAATTCAGGTGCATCTCTTATACCCTTCTTCTTTTCCAAGTTGTCAAGTTTGGCCCTTAAAGGAAATATTAAAGCAAATGAGTACGCTGGGCGCACTAAAGAGTACGCTGCGCGTACTCATGCGCTTAATTTGGACGCGGACTCGCCTAGGTACGTTGGGCGTACCCAAGGTTACGCCGGGCGTAACGGGCCCAGATGCAAACCCTAAATTGTGGCTTGTGCACTATAAAAGGAATGTTAAGGCCTTATCCTCAGCCACCATTTCAGAGAGTGAAACCCTAATAGAGAGCTACCCTTCGTTCCTAGCTTGTGTGTGTGTGTTCTAAGCTTTAAAGTGTCATTTCAAGGTGGTGAAAGAGAAGAGGAGGCCATTTTAGGAGCTAGAAGTTGGTGGACAAGAGTAGATCTGAGTTCTACAGAGGTTCGAGCTTCTTCCTGAGGTAAAAAGCTCAAAGCTTTCCTTGTCATTTGTGATTTGTGTTTCTTGGACCAACTTTTAGGGTTTTTGGTCCCAAGGTGGAGACTTTATGAGCAAATGGTCTCTATAAGCCTAGATCTGCTATATTTCAGAGTAAAATGAGTTGTAGGTTCATAAAAATCCAATCTTGGACGTGAATATTGAGCCATGCATGAGATCTAGACCTTATGAGGAAGAGGGAAAGGTGTTAAAGTGATTAGGGACCTTTACAGCCATGCAAACTTTATGGATTAAGTGGTCTTAGAGAAGTCAGATCTGGAGTTTGAGTTTATGTCTTAACCATTTAAGACCAAAATCCATGAATGCATGAAACTGAGACTTACGTTGGGCGTAAATCTCAGTACGCGCAGCGTAAGGGTCTGAGACCCCGATTCTGGATCGCCGGAGTACGCCCAGCGTACAAGAGCTGGTACATGTCGCGTACTGCCCCTGTTGACTTTCGTTGACTTTTAGGGTTTTGGTCAACATTTGGACTTTTGGGTCAGGGAGGGGTAAAATGGTCTTTTACCCTTCTGTGGGATTGTAGGAAGGGATGTGATCTAGTCTTTGAGAGCCATTATTTATTCGAGAGTACTGTTTATGTGTTTAGGCGGGGACTAGATCAGTGTTTTCGTGTGCGAGATTATCCGAGATACCCGAGGTGAGTCTTCTCACTATACATTACCTAGAGTGGTATTTATGTGTAGACCAGAGGGTCTTGTGTGCTATGTGTATGTATTAGATTATGTGCATTGTGTTATATATATGCTATGTGTTGAACAGACCGAGCCTGAGCGCCCAACAATATAGACCAGACCGAAGGGTCCAACGACACAGACTGGATCGAAGGGTCCGACGAGCTATGACCGGACCAGAGGGTCCAACGAGCTACGGGACTGGGGGGTCCCGCTAAGACACATCGACCGAATGGTCGTATTATAGCCTCAAGTGGCGTATGTGTTGTATGTGGTATTTTGGGGAACTCACTAAGCATTTATGCTTACAGTTGTTGTGTTATGTGTTTCAGGTACTAGTGAGGATCGCGGGAAGGCGACGGCATGATCCGTACACACTGAGAGGATTTATGTATTTGAGGATCTTGGGAATTGTTACTGCGATAACACGTGATACATTGGAATACTATGATATTTTATGAATGAAAGCATGTTTTTAAAATGAAAAATTGTTTTGGAAATTTACGTCGTTACAGAGTGGGTCAGGTTGGGAAACCTGGTGAGTACATAGGGGTTTCAACCCACAATAATATAATTATTATGTTTAAAGATCAAACAATCAACCCAATTACCCATCCCCATTATCTTCTTTACTGTTAAGGATCTACCCTAAGAATCAGCTATTCCTCGTCCATTCATTCCTAAGGATCATCCTAAGGAATTGGCACGAAGTCCATCGTCACTAAGGTTTAGGCACTAAGTCTGCATAGTAGTCAGGATTTATACAACATGCACTAAGTCCGCATAGTCGCCAGGGTTTAGGCACTAAGTATGCATAGTCGTCGGGGTTTATACAATAGGCACTAAGTCCGCATAGTCGTCAGGATTTAGGCACTAAGTTCGCATAGTCGCCAGGGTTTAGGCACCAAGTCTGCATGATCGCCAAGGTTTAGGCACCAAGTTCGCATGGTCGCCAGGGTTTAGAGTACACCGGGTGAACACATCGTTCACAAAACCTACAGGTTGCGAGCCTGCTAGTGTTCCACTGGACTGTCTAGAATAGTCTGTGGTTGTCATCCATACTTTACTAGATGATGGGGCCAACATTTGGGAACAAGGCTTCTCACATCGTCCACCTCTCACCCTTACCTCATGGTCTATATCACCTCTCAACTCATCATCCAACTCATATTTCATCTACCCATGTTTTACCCAACATATTATGTAGATATAAATACATATACACTTTAAATCATATAAAACTTGTATAAAATCGTTCATCCAGCATAGATAGCAAGTATACAGATAATATGCACACATAGCACGTAGTTTACATAAAATACTTCATATCTATGTGTAAGATGAGAGTACTATGCACTCACTTGATAAGGTAGTGACTCGGTACTCGGACAGCACTTCGTTATCTCAAAACAATTTTTCCCTTGACAAAACCTAGTATTAATACCACTAGGGTTTAGTCTAACGTTAACCGCGACTAATTAATAGTCTAACTATTATTACTATTATATAAGTGTTAAGCAACACTCTTATATAACTCATAATAATAGCCCAAATAATTATTTTAAGGTCCTAATAATGTTACTATAATTAATTAGAAGCTATATTAAAAATAGCGTAGGCGTAGCTCACTTACAGCGGGTTTTCTCGAAAACCGGGTTTCGCTTGGAGCAGCGTTTCCGAACCGAAAGACCCTTTTTCTCGGGACTCCGGGAGCCTCGGGGCTTCCTTCGGGTGCTAGGGGTTTACCTAGGCTTTAGGAGGTTTAGGGGCTAGAGAGAGAAAGTAGAGAGAGAGAGAGAGAGAGAAAGCTTTGAAAGATGTGAAATATTGGCTGTCCCTCGCAGCCTTTTTATAGGCGCTCAGCTCCTCGAAATGTCGGGCGTTCGGAAATGCTACGCGGGGCGTAGATCAGATAAGGTCGACAGGTGGCAGGCTCCGGATGGTGCTACGCGGCCCTCTCTCGGACCACACAAGGCCGAAGTACGCTGGGCGTACTCGGTTTCGGACGCGGGCGTAATGCGAGGCGACGTGTCGCAATCCGAAGCAGGTACTGAAGTCAGCGATGGAAGGTCCAGATCGAGCCACGTCATCATCTCGCACCAGGTTTCGCAATTTCCATTTCCGACTTCTAAAAATCATAAATCTCGCATACGAGCTCCATTTTTGACGTTCTTTATATCCACGCGTAGGCGGGAATGTACTCTACAACTTTCGTTTAGACTCCGTCGGCTAATTTTGACTTTATTTTAAAATTTATATTTTTAACAGGCCGGGATAGGATTGGTCCGTTAAAAATTCATAACTCCTTCATCCGACGTCCGTTTTCGTCTGTCTTTTTATCGTTACGCTACTATTAACGAGATCTTCGATTCTCGTTTAGGTTGTGTCGGTTAAAAACCGGTCGATCTAATATTCGAACTTCGGGTTGTACACTGCTAAGCCGAAACTTCGAAAAATCATAACTTCCTCATACGAAGTCAGATTTGGGCGTTCTTTTTATGGACGCTCTCGGTTTAACATATTCTATGACTTTCATTTAGATCGCTAAGGCTAAAAGTCGCTCTATCGTAAATTCACTATTTACGCTTCCCGGTGTCGTGCCGGTTTTGCCGTAAAACTTCGACGGGCCATAACTTCTTCGTTATAACTCGGATTTCGTCGTTCTTTATATATACGGAAAACTTGTAACATATAATACCACTTGGAAAAGATTAATCCTTCTAAATATTCTTCCATCAAAAACTCATTTTTGATGCTTATTGTCTCTAAATTGACTTGCAGGGATCTGCGGGCGTTACAACCTGCATCCTACAAAGAGGCCATTTCTGATATGAATCCTTAGACCTCTCATATGAATCCTTATGCTCAAAACTTTCTAGCCCTCTCATATGAATCCTTAGAGCCGATTTCTTGAGCTATGTGGTCTTTATATATTGTGGCTATTAGGATTACACCATGTAACTCATGACTTTCCATATTCTTCATGCTCCATTGGTTAAAACCTCCATGGAGTATCCACGGGTTAATCCATGGTTTTAGCCCAACATGAAGAACTATGGATCATAAGCCCACGTATATAAGAATGATTGATTTACACAATCAATCCCCATATATTTAATTAGTCTCTTTTGATCACAAAAGTAATTCCAAATTAATTCTTGATCAATACTAATTACGTAATATGATTTCATATTAATATATTAGAACTTATAATATATTAATAAATCATAAATATCATTTTCTCACAAAAGTCTATCCAAATTGTTCCGATGTCATGCAACCCAAATGGACCATGCCAAATCGGCTCAAGTACATACCAATTATAGTTATGGACTTAGACACTAATCCAACAGTCTCCCACTTGGATAAGTCTAATAACTATTATTTCAAGTATGACTCTGCAACCTGACTAGAAATCGTAGCTCTTAAAAGCCGTTGTTGAACTCTAAACAAATCAATGATGCGACCATTAGATAAGGGATCATATATTCCTCCATTCTAGATATCATATGGACTGAGACATAGATTATAATCATTCTCTCTGTCCATCTGTTGTTTCCTGATTTCCGATTTATGACGACTGACTAATTGAACAAATAAAATCAGTCCAGGCCCGGCCGAGCACTTACGTTTGTCATCACTAAATCATCGAGGGGCCCACAGATATCGATTTTATCCCTCCAAGGGTAAAAGGAATGGATAAACTTTGACCCAAATGTTCGCTTGTACTTATTCATCAAACTACACACAACGATATGTTTTATAACAACCAAGTTACTAGTTGCGTTTACATATGTTAATGTGCAACCGACGCGCAACTACAACTCACACGTCTTCGTTTGAAGAATATAAGATATTATCGTCTCATGATCACTCGTGATAAAATCGATGAAGTGAGTCAAATGAGCATGGGTTTAATCCAATACTCGAATCTCATTCCAGGAGCACTCATTAATGTTGCAGCAACTTTTGCTATGTCTAAACACTTTAGACATCTACAAGCCCAATTCATGACAGTCTTGATTCATACCTACTTCCAAAGTATGATTGACTGTGGAGTGTTTGAATAACCTAGTTATTCGGGAAGTCAAAACATGCAAGGTGAAACACAAGAATAATCGAATCCAATATGGTCTCAGAACTTATGAATATAAATAAAACACCTTTTATTTATCACCATATTGATTACACATTATTCATTGTATAATGTTTCGAATAATCAACTTAATACTTGAACTGAAACAATAGTCATGCCATGCTCCAAGCATGCACACTACGTTTGTCCAAACGATAGTTATGTCATACTCCAAGTATGCACACTATGTTTGTCTATGATCCTTACTTTGTGAAATAGATCAATTGAACATGATTCCAATGATGCTCATTTCACAATCCCAAATCCTTACCGTAAATGTAATATTACAAGATTCTTTGCCATTTACTGAAATCTGTTAGATTCTAAACTTATATGCATTGATCCTCTTGTAATGACTATGCACAAAAGTCATAAAGACTTGGCAACAAACATTTACAAACTATTCCAGTGGAAAGCAATTCCATGGAAACGAAGTCTCACATTCAAAGTACATTCCTTTGAACATCCTTCTTGCATTAAGTTTCCTAATCTTACATAGATTTAAAGAATAACTTCCACTTATGGAAACATTTTCATATTCCCATTTTTTACTATCACTTCTGAACAAGAGTTGCCTCTTTTCAGAATATGTCAATATGGTCCTTCCAAAATTTACACTATACTTCCAACTATCCATAAGCAACCAATCTTTGGTAAACCTCATATTGTCCTCGACAATTTCTTAATCATTTTAGTCATATCCAGTTCTAGTACTTTTTCCCTCTTAATGCCCTAGGCATTTGGAAAAATTTAGAACAGATGAATATTACAGCACATGTAATCGATCCTATATCCGAAGCATATGGGACACGATTCATGATGTCTCACATAAAGACATGATACTAGACCAGTCTTTTGCTATAATATTTCTATTTCTATTTGCCATGTTCTCATAATTCAAATTATGAAAAGGGGTGTCGTAATCACAATCGAATTTTAGAACGCAAATAATGTTTCCATATATAGAATTTCCTTATGTTGAACCATTCCAACATAACATTCATATATATACTTGACTAAATTTGATTAAAATCTCAATCTAAGCATTTATAATTGGGATGAAGTATAATTTCCTCTCCCTTAATTATAGCAAAACAACTTTTCAACCCCTGCAACTTCACGAATTGAAACCTTTTGTTTTCTATAATTAACATTGCTAACTTGCAATACTAAACATAATAATCATGCTCCCACTAACATGATAATTATTAGCATAAAACTTATGCTCCCACTAGCTTTGACATGTACCCAGAAATCAGCTGGACTTCTAGAAATCAGTACTTATTGACTTTCTTACCAAAGTTCAGATTTCTGATACGAGATGCTTTGATAAGACTTTATCAATATCATACACCTTTCCTTAGATAGCTCACAAGTGTGTCAAAACAATTTTTTAGAACTATGAAAAGGGATATCGTAATCATAGTCTCAATTGTTTAGACCTTTGTCATTTCTCACAAGTCCATGTTAGTGTGGCGGTTAACCACACACGCTCCACTAACGACTTTGAGAATGCAAATATCACAATTGCTATCTACTTAAAATCTACTTAGCGGAAGCGTTTCCTCACCATCATTTTCATGGTGTATATGTTCCTATCCATGTGAATTTGTCAAACCACAATCATAAGACAAGGTTAGTGACAAATCCAAACTCATATGGACTGAACTTGTGCAATATTAACTTCTTGCCACTTGGCAGCACAAGGGCCTACCATTGCTTCCAGGTTGTTATGCAAACAATTGAGAACTCATAGAACTCACATGCATAGTTTACTTAACTGGAATGGGCACAGAAACAAGAATATGTCAACACGATAGGTTACAAACCTCAAGTCGTGTGCTAGTGATAAGCAACAATTTTTATTATTGATTAGTTCTTGAAACTTTTTAAGATCTTTAAGACTCTCACTGACCTCTTGACATATAAGATTCTCTTGTCAAGAACCATTCCTTGACAAAGCAAATATTCAAGAGTTAGTGCGGATTTTTATCAAGACAAACACTTCACACAATTGGCCTTAGTTGGTCTTTGTTTTATCCAAAACATCACAACTTACCAATTTCAAATGCACATGGGTAAGAACCATTTTACTCTACATTTGAAAAGTGTTATAAACCTTCTTAAGATTATGTCACTCAAGTTACAATCTTGGAGTATTACTCTAAGACTTGTTTTCGAACGAAGTATGATTCAACTTTTGATTTAACCATTTCAACAATTCACGAGTCCTCTTCTTAGTCAAGCAATTGCACTAAGATGTCCTTAGATGATCAATTTTGATATGGTTTTTCATAATCATTAAGATTATCATAAAAACATGATATTTAAGTACTCTCTCATCTTTTCAGATAGGAGAAACTTTTATCTTTCTGCCTAATTTGATTCTTCTCATTCGTCCTGCCATACATAGAAACTTTTCCAATGTTTCAGAATTATACTTAAACTTGTAAGCACAACCATATTTACTAAACTTTAGTAAATCATGACGAATAGCCTTATCGTTCTTTGTGGTGGACCTGATCAGCACACAACCCAGTGTACCCGATCTTCTAGTCTTTCACTTGACTCACATATACATGTGAACAAGGAATTAGTCTTAATTTCCCAAAGATGAAAATTCTCATTCATCATATAATACAAGTTGCATGATTCCAAGTTTCTATCCAAATGAAACTTGGATGTTGAAAATCTTTCCTTATTTGGTAAATTATGACACTACCACAAACAAAAGAATCAAATCCATTTTCCAATATTGTTATCAATGGAATCATATAAACAACAATTTTCACAAATGCCATTGTAAGGATACTTAAAATAAATAAAATAAAAAAAAATTCTTTTATTTTAAAAACTTGCGGAAAAACTTATCCTTACAATGCAAATGCATATGAAAAAAATGTTGTTATTTATTCCTAGGCAATCTATCCCAACTCTTAAGCAACAGCTCAAAATTCTGATCATCGAACCATGCGATCGAAATCTATCTTCGTGATCAGAATCAGCATATTCTTCTTTTAAGCTTTCTCTCTTTTCTTTGATTCTTAAAACATCAAAATGCAACCTAGTCACATCATGTAATAAGAATCTCAAAATAGGAACTTAATAGAGTTAGATAGTGGACTTTACCCGAAGTAGAGTCAAACCTGTTTGACTTTACCATCCTTACGATCATTCAGGTAAATAGGGCAGCTTCGCAACCAATACCCCTTTCTTTGGCAATAGAAACATATGGACTTTTTGGGAATGGTACATAAGACTATCTCAGACTAAGCCTTTCTTTTTACCATTTGGTCAACCGAGTTGACCATCGCCGATCCCTTTCCATTGGGAAGAGAAGACTTTTTTGGACTTCCAATGTTTCCATTGTCAATGTCCATGAAGGTTTGGGAAGTAGATCTTCCAATCAAATTTGCTTTACTAATGCCCTAAATCATTGCTGATTCAGCAACATCAGGCAAATAGGTAAGATCATTAAGGGTCATGTCATGGTCTGTCATATAGTAGCCCCAAAGGAACTCACTATGTGACTTAGGAAGTGACTGAAGAACCTAGTCAACAATCAACTTCCTCAAGACTTTGACACCCTGCTCTCCCGGCCTGTCTATATATGACTTCATCTCCAAGATGTGAGCACACACAAACTTTGATTGGCAATAGGGCTTGAGTGACCTTGAACTTGTGGGTTAGGGAGAATAATTGGATGAGGTGGAGGAAGAGAAGTATGATTTCCATGATCCAATCGCGGGACATCATCTTCATTAGGAAAGCTTGTTCCAAGAGATTTGGGAAGATCATAGTTGTCTGAACCAGACATCTACAATGAAAGAAATTCAAGTCAGTTAATTTAAGTCCTTAATATAACACCCAATATGAAATATTAAGGCTAGGACCCAACACAATATTTTATAACTTGGAAGAGGGATGTCGTAATCCAAGCTACAAAATATTTGAAGGTAGGTAAATGACGATTTAACAATTTCCACCATGAAAAACGAAATTTAACATTAGGTTTTAAATGAATTGAAACTCCTACATATTTTGAGATTCATTGAACTATTTAATGGCATGTTTAAATCTCGATTGTGCCCTCTCAAGTTTGTAACTGGGATGCCAAGGATCACAAACAAGGTGTGCATAACCATGCAAATTAACTTGGTACCCTTAATTTTATCACCTAGTTGATGTGTCGGTTACCCACACGTGCTCCATCGATCTATGATAAACATTAAGTCACCCTTTGCCACTCTTACTAGTCCATGTTAGTGTGCCGATTACCCCCACACGCTCCACCAACGACTTGGTAAGGTACAAAGTGTAATTTCATGGGTTAACACCAATTTCACATTTTCCTAAAGTAACTAAGATTGGGAATTTATGAAAGGTTTAGTTACTTTATATTAATCATTATACTTTTAATGAGAATTATAGTCCTTGTCCTACCCGTTCGGCTAACGACCCTCCACCAGTCAAGGAAGAGGTGGGTGAGAGTGGACACCCATTAAGCTGCCATTTTATAGGCAACAACCTTATACCCCCCTTATAGACCGGCTTCGTGAATGAGGCCTACTAACGGTAAGACTGACTTACTCTTATACATATATATAAATATTAAACCTATAACTTTATAACAGTATAAGGGTTGAATTTTAAACTATTAAAATTCTAAGGGTTTAACTTGGAATTAAAGTATTCATGGGGGAAACTTTACAAATTCCAAAACTTGAGGGCAAGTTTTGAACAATTCAAAAACTTTTGAATTCCATAACTTATGAGTTTAAAGTAGTTTAATGGAAAAACTCTTCAAGTTCCATAACTTGAGGACAAGTTATGGAAGACTTTAAAACTTTTAAAAAATGAGACTCTTCATTTTCATAACTTATAGAAATTTTATGAGTTTTAAAAATCATAAATGAGACTTTTCATATAACTTGAGGACAGGTTACAAAAACACATTTTATGAACAACTTTTAGATCAATATGGATTGAAAACAAATTATCACATAATTTTTCTATTAATCTAAATTAACTCATAAGAACAAGATAATTCAAATCATCAATCTTCAAGAAATTAGCATGAACATATAAACTAATACAAAACTTGAAATTATGACAATTATCTAATAATTGGAAGAGAATCAACATTACCATAACAAAAAAATCAAATTTTATGAACAAAAACACTTTGTGGTAATGATTCTAATCCAAAATAGGCCAAAAAAACTCGAATATATGTTGTAGGGGCTCCAACTCGACGAGTTGGATGAGTTTGTACATGGACTCGTTGAGTCCCTCAATGGACTCGTCGAGTCCCCTGTCCAAACAGCAAAAAACGATTTTTTTTCTCAACTTTTTTCAGCAAGTAGCATCAAATATAATTGAAAACCACCCATGGCTCTGATACCATTGATGGGTTTTAGTATACTACAACATCCTATGGTGCACATACAACCCTAAATACCTTGGATCTATGTTTTCACTAATTATACATGCAAATGGTTTCCAAGGTAATAATCCTATAACTAGCATGCAATTTACATAAACAATATAAGACACTAGTTATGATAACATACCTCTTTGTTGTAGCTTGATTCCATGGAGCTTAAGAGCCTAGTGCCCCAAGTGTGACACCTCAAATGGTTCACACAACACCACCAACAACTTGGAATAACTTCAGAGAAAATTTCTTATGCTCAAAACCGGCTAGCCCTCTCATATGAATCCTTAGAGCCGATTTCTTGAGCTATGGGGTCTTTATATATTGTGGCTATTAGGGTTACACCATGTAACTAATGACTTTCCATATTCTTCATGCTCCGTGGGTTAAAACCTCCATGGAGTATCCATGGGTTACTCCATGAGTTTGGCCCAACATGAAGAACTATGGATCGTAAGCCCACATATATAAGAATGAATGATTTACACAATCAATCCCCATATATTTAATTAGTCTCTTTTGATCACAAAATTAATTCCAAATTAATTCTTGATCAATACTAATTAAGTAATATGATTTCATATTAATATATTAGAACTTATAATATATTAATAAATCATAAATATCCTTTTCTCACAAAAGTCTATCCAAATTGTTCTGATGCCATGCAACCCAAATGGACCATGCCAAATCGGGTCAAGTACATACCAACTATAGTTATGGACTTAGACACTAATCCAACAATTTCTTGGGTATTGAAGTTGCTTAGTCTCCAAAGGGTTATGTTTTATCTCAAACAAAATATATTTCAGATTTTTTTTGTACGCTCATGACTCACGGATAATCGGACAGTTGATATGCCTATAAATAGTAATTCAAAGTACTCTCCAACTGATGGTATCCTATTATCAGATCCAAGCCTTTATTATACCATTGTAGGGAGTTTGGTTTACCTTAGTGTCACTAGACCGGATATTGCTCATGCAGTTCATGTGGTTAGCCAGTTTGCCACTTCTCCAACTACTATTCATCGGGGAGTTGTTCTTCGTATTTTGAGATATCTACGTGGTACTTAGTTCCACATTCTAGTATTTCCATCTACATCCTCTCTTGATTTGCGTGCCTATAGTGATGTAAATTGGGATAGTGATATTTATGATCGTAAGTCCACTACTGGGTATTGTGTTTTTCTTGGAGATTCATTGATATCATGGAAAATCAAGAAACAAGATGTTGTCTCTCAATCTTCTACATAATATGAGTATCGATCCATGGCTATCGCCACTTGTGAAATTTTTTGGTTGAGATGGCTTCTTGCAGATATGAGCGTTTGTTGGGGTATGAAGTCTTATCCAACATGGAGCACTTTGATCACAATGGATCACATGAGGTTCATGGAGCATGTGATAAAGGAACGGATCATCTGAGAAGGGAATGGATCGTCTGACAAAGGAACAAATCAAGTGCCAAAGGAACGGATCATATAGAAGGGGTTTTCGAGCACCTGGAAGAGGTTTGGAGTGCTTGGGAGTGATATAGAGCAACATGGTGGTTTTGTTGCGCCATATGTTAAAGGGATGGCCATAAAGGATGCTCTTGCGCCATGGCATTCCTTCTTGCGCCATAATGCTCCTTCTTGCGCCATGAGGATCCCTCTTGCGCCATGGGGTACTCCTCTTGCTCCATGAGGTATGCTCTTGCACCATGCATGGCCTTGTTGCGCCATGCATGTTCCTGTTGCGCTATGGTGGTGTTTTTGCTCCAATCTTGATGTTCTTGTGCCACATTTGAAGCCACTTTTGCCATCCATATTCCTGTTGTGCCATGATGGTGCAAGATGGACCATGTTGGTCCTTGATGAGCCAAGTATGCTATGAAGTCCTCTATGATGCTTAAGACCGTTCAAAGATGCTCAGAAGTTGGTATTGCTCAAGTTTTACACCATGTTGTGCCACCATGATAGATGTTGGACCATTAGTGTTCATGATGTGCCATTTGTGCATCATGATGCTCCACTATGGTCAAGGTGGTCCATCATGTGTGTTGCTGATGCTTATGGGTTGTATTACATGGAAGAATGTTACAGAAGATGCTGCATGGCGGAATATGATTGGTTGTCGTTAGGGTTTTAGGTCTGATCCCTCAAGTATAAATAGGCTTATACCCCCATCATTGTAAATTGCTAGATTTCTGTGAGAGCTCAAAGTGAGATACAATTTTGAGTGCTTGTAATAGTTCCAGAAAGTTGATAAAATCCTCTCTCTCTCCCTCTCTCTCTCTCTCTCTCTCTCTCTCTCTCGTTCGCCTGTGGACGTAGTGTAAGGGTCGAATTGTTGTAATTAGTCGAAGTATGTTTTGGACTCTTCGAATATTTTTGTAATGTATTTTACTAGGGTGCTTTTATTCGAAGCTTTAGAGTCAATGCCTTAGTATATTTTTTGTATGCTTTCAGTTCCCTATAAATAGGGTTATTTACTAGAGTTAGATAAGAACTTTTATAGACTTGTCTACTATTCTCTGTAAAGAATTCGAAAGCATAATAGAGCATAACAGGATCATATTTACATCGTGTGTTCAAATCTCATATTCTTACTTGAATTCATACTCTGATTAATTCATTACTCGATTCATTGATTCATCAATTGGTATCAGAGCAAGAATCATATCTCTGATCTGATTTTCACGCTGTTCAAAAAGTTTTTGAATCAACTTTTTGATTCAAAAGTTTCCGCACTTTTTGAAAGTGAAAAATTGTCTAGATCTTAGTCTGTGATTCGATTCTGCATTTGAATTGTTGAATCGAGTGTTATTCTCATCAATTTGATTTGATTCATCTAGTTTGTTTTCAAATTCTCAAATCTTTTTAAACTTCTCAAAATCTTCTTCCGTACAACAATGGCGAGTTTCAATCTCAATTCGATGACCTCGTTTTCTCATCTGCTAGGTTCATCAACCAAAATTCCAATGCTAATCCCTGAATACTATGATTAGTGGGTTGATCGTATGCAGGATTATCTGAATGGTCTGGATGAAGAATTATGGTCATGTATCACTGGAAATGTCAATGTTCCAATGAATGTTCAACCAATTGGCTCATCTTCTACAAATTCTGGAGTTGATAATCAAACTGATCGTCTGAAGAAACTAGAGAAGAGGTGTATGAGGGAACTGCGAGGTGCATTACCTCTAGTTGTGTACAATTACCTTAGGAGTTGTACAACTGCAAAGGAAGTCTGGAACAATCTGAAAGATAAATTTCAAGGAAGTGAGAAGACAAAAATCAATTCAGTTAAACAGTGTTTAGTTGAGTTGAAAGATTTCAAACAAAAAGAAGGAGAAACAATTGAAGTTTACTATGATCGTCTGAACGAGTTAATCTATCGGTGCAATCGCTATGGAATTACCAGAACTTCAATGGAATTCAATCTCATCTTTGTAATGGGGCTTCGAAAAGAATGGAGAAGTGTGAGTATGATGGTGAAGAATCAACAAAGTTTTGATACATCAACTCTCAATGATTTGTATAATCAATTGAAAACACACGAAATTGAGGTAAATGAAATTGCTGAAGAATCGAAGTTGAATTTGGGAGGTCCATTAGCTCTTGTATCAAAGATTTTTCTGAGAAAGAAGCTGAAAATGGTGATTCTGAGAAAGAAGAAGGATTCATCATGAATTCGGATGATGAAGCAATAGCATTTTACTCTAATAATCGTGTCAAGAAATTTTTCAAAAAGTCGTTCAATTCGAAGACTAAACTTGCTGAGGTGAAAGGAAATTCTGTGAGTAAAAATGTGGTTGAGGAGAAAAAGAAAGTTGAGAAGCAAGATTCGAAGATAGCTGATGGAAAGGGTGAGAAGAAGCTGAAAGGTGATGCAGGAATAGATTGTCATTATTGCAACGGTGCGAATCATCTTGCAAATGACTGTATGCTTCGAAAGAAGGATGAGAGGAAGAATAAAGTCAAAGATGAGGCATATTATGCAGAAAAGCTTGAGGTGGTTCGTGCTAAAGCAAAGAATTTGTCATTGGTTGCAAAGGGTGAGCATGAGGATGAAGATGGAACTTATCAAATTTGGTCATCCGGGTCAGATGATGAGGAAATGAGGAATCCAACGCATGGGGCATTGTATGCGAAAATGGAGAAGGACTCAGATGATGAGGAATTCGAAGTGAGGGGACGATGCTTCGTATCCAAAGCAGCTGACAAATCTCCAATGACAACAAAGGTACGTAAAATTCTCGAATCTTTTAATATTCCTACACATGCTTATGATTCTGAACTAATTTCTTTTGATGAGACGGTTACTAATTTTGATTCAATTGTTGTGTCTGCTAGCAATGAGGCCAACAAGTTGTCAATGGAGTTGTTAGAGGTCAAAAAGAGATTAGACATGAAAATAAGCAAAATTGAATGTTTGGAATTACAAATGACAAATATAATGTGTAATAGGGATAGGTTATCGAGTGATGTTAAACTTTTGCTAGCACAAAGAAACATCTATTGTAATTCTGCTAAACGACTTTATAGAAAATTAATTGATTTACATCATTCATGTGATATAGGTAAAGAGCAACATAGAAAATTACTACCTTTCCTAGCATTCGAAAGAGCCAAGGTAGATAATATTTCGTATGATTGTGAGCAAATAATAGCTGATTTTGACAGAGTCCCTGATGATAGATATAAATATGGAATTGTCAAAATTGATGAATGTCTTGATGCGAATGAATTAGTTAACATAGTGAATGATACTTTGACTAAATCTGAACAAATTCAAATTTTGAAAAAGACTGAGAATTCAACATCTGATTCTCAATCTAATTTTGCTGATATTGAAGATAATTCTGACAATATTAGTGAAATTAGTGAACTTGAAGATGTTGATTGTTCTCAGTTGTCTGTTGTTAATGTTCTTCAACATCTAAAGGAAAAGAAAAAGTTAAGGATTTGATGGTTGAAAATGAAACTTATATACCCTCAACTTCGAAAGTTTATGATATGAACTTCGTGGATCTCAAAGACAGCCAAACTGATGATAGTGATAATGAAGATGAAGTGAACATTTCGAAGGAAAAGAAATCTTCAAAGGAAGAAGAAATTCCTCAAATTGTGGTTGATCAGGTGTATGGTGATACACAAAAGTTCGAAAAAGTGATGAATGAAAAAGGTGAACACTATCTTGAAACGAATTCAGTGGTTTATCCAAATTTCAAATGTACAGATAATGTCATTTTTCCAAATCAAGTTTTCGTAACTACTGGAAATGTTGAGAAAATCAAACAGAATTAAAGAAGTTAGTTGAAGAGGATAATTCAAAAACAACTAATGAAGGTTTTTTCGCAAATCAAAGCACAGTTGAAAACAACTTAACAAAGAATTCGTATGTTTTCCAACGTCAAAAACCACAAAGAAAATGGGTTGAAAAATCAAAAATTGAAAAAGAGAATTCAAAACAAGTTGAAAAGGAATGTGAAAAAGTTGTCAAATTAAACTCCAAGGAATTCAAAAATCAAATTGACATATTTTCGAAGGAAAACAACATTTCAAAAAGACAAGCAAGAAAGAAAATATTTTGGCAAAATGTTGAGTCTCAAAAGATGTCTGAATCACAATCACCCAAAAATGTTTTCAAAGATAAAAATTCATCTTTTTCAACAAAACCTCAACATTCATCTCAATCAAATCATTCAAAGTCTGAAGTGAATAAACAACCAAGGTTTTCGAAAGTTTCAGAAACTAATATTCCAAGAAAGTTTTCAACTAACTCAAAATCAAATCAAAAATTCTTTCAACGTCAACATTTTAAATCAACAGTTAATACATCATATGCTAAATCTTTTATAACAAAACCAAAAGTTGATTTTGTTCCTATAAAGCCAAATTTTCCAAATCAAACGAAGAAAGAAACTATGAAAACTTCACGAGAGAAAGGAATAACGTCAAGGAAGAACATTGATCATTGGCTTGATGGAAAAGGAAAGATGTATCAGTCAAATACATTTTCAAAGGAGCAAATTCACGAAGTTTGGGAACAATCAAAAATGTCAAGTCAAAGGATATGGGAAGATCACGAATGGTCAATTCACAGTGAATCGGGTGGCATATGTTGAAGGTCTTCAACATAACTTGATAAGTGTTTATCAACTTGTTGTGGGCACTGGCAATCAAGTTCTTTTTAACGAAGAAGGAAGTATTATTTCGAATGTCACAACAAAAGAGGTGTTACTGAAATCCAAAAGGAAAGGTGACATGTTCACTTTGGACATCAATCTGATAGTAGGGAAACCTGCTATATGTCTTCTTTCGAAGGCAACATCAGACTTAAGTTGGCTTTGGCATCGAAGACTTTCTCATCTCAATTTTCGAAACATCAATAAACTTGTGGTACAAGATCTGGTAAGAGGTTTACCTGTACTAAAATTTGACAATGATTCTTTATGTGCAGCTTGTGAAGTTGGCAAGCAACATAAACAAGGTCATCTAATTACGATTGATTCGAAAATAGTTGCACCTCTGGAGCTCTTACATATTGATTTGTGTGGTCCTTCGACTGTTTCAACTCTCAATAAGAAACGGTACATTTTAGTGATTGTTGATGATTTTTCCAGATTTACGTGGGTTTATTTTCTCAGGCTTAAATCTGAAGGTGCACAAATCATGATTGACTTTATCAAAAAGATGGAAACAACATTGAAGAAGATTGTTCAAAAAATTAAGAGTGATCATGGAACTGAATTTAAGAACAATGTTCTTGATTCATTTTTGGTGGACAAAGGGATTTCGCATAATTTTTCATCTCCATACACACCACAACAAAACGGTGTTGTTGAACGAAGAAATAGGTCTCTATGCGAAGCGGCAAGGACTATGTTGGCATATGCGAATCTTCCACAATATCTTTGGGCTGAAGCAGTATCAACCGCATGTTTCACTCAAAACAGATTGTTTATTCATTGTCGTTTCAACATTACTCCATATGAAATTCTCAACAATCGAAAACCTAATGTCAAATTTTTTCATGTTTTCGGATGCAGGTGCTTCATTATGAATATCAAGGATAATCTTACGAAATTTCAAGCAAAAGCAGATGAAGGGATTTTCTTGGGATATTCGCATAATTCAGTTGCATATCGTGTGTTGAATAAAAGAACACGAAAAGTTGAAGAAACTTTTAATCTTACATTTGATGATTACTACATTAAACAAACAACAACTCGGTTTGAAAATCATCCAATTCTGAAAAACATACAAGATGAATCTGAATCCTCACAAACATTAGATATTGATTATGATTTAATTTTTGGAATTTCAGATCATGTTGTTGATGCTGAAATCAATGCAAGTGATAATCATATCTCTGAACTAACAAAGCTTAATGATACTTCAACATCAAATTCTCCAGAAAATGGCGAAAGTATGCAAAACAATCCAGTGGAGGGGGAGCACTTGGATTTGAATACATTAGATGACGAACCGCATTCTTTCGAGGGGGAAAAAGAAAGGATGAATGATGATGTTGAGGGGGAGCATAATGTTGAGGGGGAGCATTCAGAAAATATTGAAGATAATAATGATTTTGATGATGCTTGTTCGATTGTAGGCTCAGAAAACGATGATACATACGAAGATGCACCTTTGGAATTTGATCCAGCATATCCGCCAATGGAAAAGTGGACAAAAGATCATCCGAAGGATCAAGTAATTGGGAATCCACAAGAGGGAGTTTTAACAAGAGCTCAAATTCGTGCAAAGAATGAGGTATTGAATACTCATCAAGAATTTTGCATGTTCAATGTTTTCATTTCTAAGATTGAACCAAAAACAGTTAAGATTGCAATGGAACACTCAGATTGGGTTGTTGCAATGCAATCTGAATTGTTTGAATTTGAACGAAACAAGGTTTGGAGGTTAATTCCTAAACCTGAAAATGTTTCGATTGTCGGGTTAAAATGGATTTTCAAAAATAAAACCGACAAAGATGGAAATATTGTTCGAAACAAAGCCAGACTTGTTGTTAAAGGATATTCACCACAAGAAGGAATCGATTATGAAGAAACTTTTGCCCCTGTCGCAAGACTCGAGGCGGTTCGTATATTTCTAGCGTATGCAGCTCACAAAGATTTTGATGTTTATCAAATGGACGTGAAATGTGCATTTCTAAATGGAGAGCTTGAAGAAACTGTTTACGTGGAACAACCCCCAGGTTTTATTAACGAAGAATTTCCAAATCATGTTTATATTTTAGATAAGGCAGTTTATGGTTTGAAACAAGCACCACGAGCATGGTATGCAACTCTTACCTCATTTTTGAAACAATCTAAATTTAAACAAGGATCAACTGATCCCACATTATTTCGAAAGAAAGTGGGGAATCATCTCATGCTTGTTCAAATTTATGTTGATGATATTATTTTTGGCTCGACTGACCCTGATTTGTCTAGAGAATTCGAAGATTTGATGAAAAGTAAGTTCGAAATGAGCATGATGGGAAAAATCAATAATTTTCTTGGTTTGAATATTCGTCAAAAGAAAAGGATTTTTTATTAATCAAGAAAAATATACGAAGAATCTGTTGGAAAAGTTTGGATTGACGAATAGCACGAAGTTACGAGTTCCAATGGCAACGGGCATAAAGCTTACATCTTCGTTCGATAAACCTGTCGTTGACATAACTTTATATAGGAGCATGATTGGTTCATTACTCTATCTTACAGCTAGTAGACCTGATATCATGTTTTCTGTGTGTAATTGTGCTAGGTATCAGCCTAATCCACGAGAACCACATCTCACTGCTGTGAAGAATATCTTTCGTTATCCTAAAGGAACAATTTCGTTAGGATTGTGGTATCCTTCGAACACTGGGTTCTTTGTACAAGCATATTCGGATGCAGACCTGGGTGGTTGTAATCTTGATCGAAAAAGCACAAGTGGTGGATGTCAATTTCTTGATTGCAAATTGGTGAGCTGGCAGTCGAAAAAGCAAACATGTGTATCAATTTCAACAGCTGAAGCAGAATATGTGGCTGTTGCTGCTTGCACTTCACAAATAATATGGATCCAAAGTCAATTGTGTGATTATGCAATTAATATGAAAAAGATTCCATTATATTGTGATTCTCAAAGCGCGATAAGAATTTGTCATAACCCTGTGCAGCATTCGAAGACTAAACATATAGCTCTTCGTTATCATTTCATCAAAGATCACGTGGAAGATGGAAATATTGAAATACATTTCGTGAAAACAACTGATCAGTTAGCTGACATTTTCACGAAAGCTTTGGATGAAAAATCACTTGTGAAGATTATAGAAGGACTTGAAATGATCGATGGAAATTTTGTTCCATGCGAAAAAGAAGAATGATGCATGATAAGGAATGATTCAGAGGTGCTGACTAAAAGATAATGAAAAATCATTCAGCATTCAGAGGTTACTGTTCATAGTCAACGCTTCGACACCTTCGAATTCGCACATTTGTTACTTATTCTAAGGGTTGATTCAGAGGTTACTGTTCATAGTCAACGCTTCGACCCCTTCGAATTCGCACATTTGTTACTTATTTTAAGGGGTGATTTAGCTGTTACTGTTCATAGTCAACGCTTCGACCTCTTTGCATTCGTACATTTGTTACTTATAATGGGATGATAAAATTTTGCATATTTGCATCAAGTACTATTTCAATTTTCGAAAATTCAAAAATCCAAAAAGATTTTCGTTTATTTTGTCATTTAATTTTCGAAAAATTTAAAAATTCAAAAATATTTTTGTTTGTTTTGTCATTTAATTTTCAGAAAATTCCAAAATCCAAAATGATTTTCGTTTATTTTGTCATTTAATTTTCGAAAAATTAAAAATTCAAAAAGATTTTCGTTTGTTCTGTCTTTATTTTCGAAAAATCAAAACATCAAAAATATTTTGATTCCTATTTCTTTTTAGTATTTTATTGCAGATTCTCATGAAGATACAGCGGATATTATGCTTGCAGTACTCAGGTACGGTACATTTTTCGTATGAATCGATAAATTTTTCATCATTCGAACTAGTTAGGATGTCCCTAAAAGCATGCTGCTGTATGTTGACCAAAGTCTCTATGACTCAATGTGTGTGTAAGAAAGCCTTAATGAAATTATTCATACGAAGATTTCTTCCCAATCAGGCTTATATTCACATTAGTCTTTGAGCTACCTTACTCTTCTCAAAATGAGTTAAGAGTTTACTGTTTGGTCCAAACACAACAGAGGTACTTTTCGTGTCTTACATCAATCTTTTTCATCCATAAAATTCTTTCACAATCACACACGAAGACATATGTCCGAGAGGTCTTTGATCAAACCCATCAAGACTTAGATATATTAAAACTCTGTGTTTATGATCTGATATCATGAGACCGTGATGAAAGTGAAACCCAATTTTCATTAACTTTTAACGAATTGACGGGGAACTAAGTTCCAGATTTTCACGAAACTTTTGTTTCTGTACCAAAATTCGAAACTCCAAATCATATTCATTTCGAATCAGTGATCTTGATCAAACATTCGAAACCCACGATGTTTGTTATCCAACAAGATCCAGCATATAAATTTTTTTCTTGAATATGATTTCCGTGTGAGTTTCATTCGAATGTCCTAGTCATTTCAAAAATTTTCAAAGCCAACTTGTCACTGACTACACTGGTCAAACAAGTAATTTCTGTTACAATTTCTCACCTTATCTTTAGGATGACATGTAACGAAATTTTAAACCATCCTCGAAGCATTATAAAAGAAGCCCTTTGATACTTATCAACAAGTATTCGATTGTAATTCACGGGAACCCACACCAGCTATTGATCATTTCTCTTAATGATTAATGAAGTAATCTTTGCCCGAGATTTCATCTGCTTTTGTGTCAATGCTTTGACATCACAATATCCCATATTTTTATTATATCTATTTCTCGTCTCTATTCTTTGGAACACATCACTCATGAAATCCTTGAGGTTCTGAGTAATACCAACTCAGGCTGATGATTTCGAACTTCTAGCGTATGACTTCGCTTTTCATCCCAAAAGTGAAAGAGCCTTGCTTCCATTCGAAGGGTTCTGACGGTTACAATTTTCTTGGGGATTATAAGACAGGCTGTTTATAAATGACGTATGGTATTCTGTCTGTTTCTCAAGGCGATGTGACAGCTACTTTTTGACGCATGGCTACTTTTACGCAGTAATGGTCCGGTTTTCAAGGTGCCACGTCGGATATCATTAAATACATATCCCGCTTCAAATTCAAATTTATGGGTTACATATAAAAGGGAATTCCCGGGGTTCTATGTCAGTTTACGCGATCAAAAAGCAAATTTTCCAAAATTCTCTGTTCATCATCATCTTCAAACCCTAACAATGGCGACTTCTGTTCATGTTGATTCTCATACCACTGAAGATGCTTCTTCATTACCAATAATGAAGATTCAAGCAACAAACTACTACTTGGAGGGTGACGTTTCTCAGTACCCGGAAGAATTAAAGATGCTCATAGTTGCTTTGAAGAACTCGGTTTTGGCCAAAGCGATGTTCAACTCTTTCTCTGTTCCATTGTCCTGGATTTCTCAAGCAGGATCAACTGCGACATATAACAAAGCAAATGATAGGATTACTTTTCATCTGGTGAACGACAAAAAGGTCAGGCTAACCAAGAAAGTATTTTGCCAAATTCTTGATATTCCGAATTTGCCTCCATATGTTTCATTTACTTTTCCACAAATCGTTCACATGTTTAATGAGATGGGATATCAGCCACCATTGTCCAAGATTAGTGATTTTAAGAAATCTGGTCTTCCACGAATCTGGAATTTCTTATTTGGTATTTTTCTACGCTGTTTGACTGGGAGATCAGCTGGTCTTGATAAAGGAAGAATGGAGGTTTATGCCATGGTTGCTGGAATCTACTATGATCTTCAAGTAGATTATTCTACACAGTTGTGGAAGGAATTTCAAAAGGGTGTAGAACACACGAATGCTATTCATGGTATTTCGTGTGCAAGATACTGGAGTCTGATTTTGCAACACTTTTACAATAAGGAAGGGATTTTGGTACCCACTGATGAAGACAAAGCAGTTTTTCAATCTTACCACTATCCGAAGGAGGTTACAGATAATGCTGATGTTTTTCCTACAGTTGTTCGTATTCCAGATGTGATGCTTAAAAGAGTTGATTCTTCAAACCCTGTATTGGTAGCCTATTTTACGACCATTGATTCTTCAATTAAAACTGGTGTTTTACTGGGAGGAGATGATAAGAAAACCAAGAAGTCCAGAAAGCATGAAACTAAATCCAGATCTTCGAAATCTCCAAAGAAGAAGCCTGAAACAGTTGAAGTCATTGTTGCTGAGACTCCAGTAATTGAGCCCATTATTGAAGAAACACGCGAACATGTAATCCTTCCTTCGAAGACTGGCATGTTTCGAAGAATTAAAATGAAGTCCAAGTCTCCAACGCACAAAGTGGTTTGAAACCTCAAATAACCCATCAAGGGATTCTAATTAGAGAAGTGTCTGCACCTGTTTCACCGGTGTCCAAGAAACGAAGGGCTGAAGACATGGCAAAGCATTTGTCAAAGAAAAAGAAGAAGAAGACTCGAAAACTTGTAATCTCTACTGAGTCAACAGATGATGATAGTGAAAGAGTTCCTGAAACTCCATAGTTTACTCTTATCACCAAAAGTTTCACTCCTGAGAAGACGGTTGTCATACCACCCGAAGATTCGATTGCCAAATCAGTTCCTGAGGAGGTTCAAACTTCAGGCATCCCTGCACACGTATCTGATACGGATGCAAATGTCAATATGGGTGAAGGAGGTTCAAAGAATGAAGCTACAGGTCCATCTACTTCTGCTCCTTTTGCAAGTACTGTTTCTTTACCGTTATCTTCTACTCCTCTTACTTCAACAACAGATTCCCCAACATTCGAACACATTCTTGATCAACCCTTTACCTTTATTTTTTCTTCTCAATCTACTGAGCCACCCAAAACAACTTCACCTATTCAAGAAACTATTTGTATGGAGACAGAGCCTGATAATAAGGGGTTTGGCGGTATGTTTGACGACTTGGAGTTTCATGAACAAGAAGAGCAGTTTCCAGATCACATGTTGATGACCATGAAGCAGTTTAAGATTTTAAATCAAAAGTTAAATTCAGTCATTCAATATCAAGCAGATCTAGGGGTTGGTTCGTCTGTTTCAAGTGTTGAAGTTGATTCATTGCTAAAGGTGTTTGAATCCAGAATCATAAGTAAAGTATCGGGGATGCTTAAAGATTCTGAATCTCGAGTCTTGGAGAAGATTGATCATAATGATCAAAACAATGAAATTCAGATCAATTCTCAGAGTTCGAAGTTTGCTGGTAATCTGAAAGAATTGAAGAATGTTGCAAAGGAACGACATGTTCTTTTTATTCAAGATGTGAAGAAAGTTCGAGAGGATGTCAACTTGCAAATTCACGAACTTCGTGAAGATATGAAAAGAGAAATAGCAACTGTTCAACATGACTATGCATCATTGCATCAAAAGGTTGATATCATTTGTGACGCAGTCACTCGATTTGTTAAGTTGTATTAAAATTTGAGTCCTAAAATTACTCAGCTTTCAACATCCTGAAGTGCAAGCTTTGACGAAGTGCTTAAGTTGCTTAAGGAGTTAAAAGAGATCTTTAATAGGCCAGTTTCTTCTCCATTGATTACTTCTGAATTTTTATCTCAGAAGTTTATCCAATTCGAAGTCATTCTCAACAAGCAACTTGCTCCTCTCTTTCGCATATCAAGTCTTCTTCCAACCACAAATGCCCCACCTGTTTTCACAGGGGTGCAAGGGGGAGAAAGAAAAACTAGTGAGTCGAAGACTAGTGGAGAAGATGCGAAAGTTGTGGGAAAAGTCTTTTCTTCGAAAATCCCTACAACAAAACCAATAATTGTTTCTGCTGAACAGGTGACTTCAACAGTCGTAACAACAATTCCAATTGCAGTACCAATTTCGAAAGGAATTGTGATTGGTAAATCTTCGGAGACTGGAGGGAGTGGTTCAAAACCAAAAGAGACAACTGACAATCAAGCATTGAAAGATAAAGGGAAATCAATTGTGGTGGAAAAATCAAAAGAAGAAAAGAAGGCTGAAGTTGATGCTGAAATCGAAAAGCTCATAATAGTTCAAAGCATTATGGCTCAGCGAGCAAATGATCCGAAGGGAATGGATAAAGTGGATCCAACTAAACACTATAACTACAAAACAATCGAGGCCAAGGTTGCATTCAATCACATGTATTCATTTGAGAAGAAACCAAAGCAGAGTTATTTGGTTACAAATACTTATGCAGGCCAATTGGATTTTCCCATAAACGAAATGATGTTTATCATGCCTCAGTTCAAAGCAGAAGGGAATTTTAAAAATAAAGATGAAGGTACACACATGAAAATTCGTTTTCATGCTGTTCTTGGAAAAGCCCCTGAGGAAGTTTGGTCTTTAATAAAAATCAAGAAGGTCATAAGTATGAAAAAGGATGTGGTTTTCGAAAACACAGTCCAAAATGTTAAGTATGTGGTTGCCAGGGCAAATGGAAATATTTGCGAATTCACTGTTGCAGATTTTCCATTAATGAACTTGTATGATCTTATACAAGTTGCATTACTTTTGAAAGACAAATCATTCTCATACCTTCAAAACACAGAACCAGATGAATTCAAGCTTGGAGTAGCTCACATCAAGATTTTTATTGAAAACTATTATGAGTGCTTGGCACTAACAGATGTTGAATTAGCTACTGCTAAAGGAATGGAAATTAAAGCTCCGATGGCTCCTACGAAGACTCATGTTGAATTGAAGAAGTATGCTGATGGTGAAATTTGCCTGAAGCCTTTTGGAATTGTCTTCGCAGGAAAAGACAAAGCTGGAAAGTCTAAACGGTTCTTATTCCAAGCAAGTGAAGTCGAGAGATATTCAACATCTCAATATACGAACTTGATTGTTCTTATGAATCATTGCAAGAAGAACAATGAAGGCGACAAGAAAGAGATGAAGAAGATTATCTCTTGGTACACGGAGATTCGAAGAGTATTACTGTATTCCATCACACTTCTTACAAATTGAAGACTTCGACTATGATTACAAAGGGGGAGATTGTAAGGGTCGAATTGTTGTAATTAGTCGAAGTATGTTTTGGACTCTTCGAATATTTTTGTAATGTATTTTACTAGGGTGCTTTTATTCGAAGCTTTAGAGTCAATGCCTTAGTATATTTTTTGTATGCTTTCAGTTCCCTATAAATAGGGTTATTTACTAGAGTTAGAGAAGAACTTTTACAGACTTGTCTACTATTTTCTGTAAAGAATTCAAAAGCATAATAGAGCATAACAAGATCATATTTACATCGTGTGTTCAAATCTCATATTCATACTTGAATTCATACTCTGATTAATTCATTACTCGATTCATTGATTCATCACGTAGGTCATCTTGACCAAACCACGTTAAATATCGTGTTCTTTTTTACTTTTGTTTTTCAAAATTTTTGTATGTTCACCGAAGTTTGTTTTTTTAAATATATGTCTGAAGTGCTTAACTTGTTTTGTTTATACCCAACAAACTGGTATTAAAGCTATGGTTGAAGAAGTGAGAGTTAAGATCGACAAGTTCAATGGAAAATATTTTGGTTTCTAGAAGATGCAAATTAAAGACTACCTCTACCAAAATAATTTACATGAACCTTTGTCAGAAGATAAGTCATTCCTTATGAAGCAGGAGGATTGGGAGTCGTTAGATCGGCGGGCACTTGGTGTGGTGTGTTTATCATTGGCAAATAATGTTGCTTACAACATTGTTAATGAGAAGACAACTTATGGGTTGATCAAAGTGCTATCTAACATGTACGAGAAACCTTTAGCAGCGAATAAGGTTCACTTGATTCGACAATTGGTAAACCTGAATATGATGGAAGGTGGCTCGGTGACTAATCATGTCAATGAATTTAATTCAATCCTGTCAAGGTTGACATCGGGTAAGATTAAATTTGAATATGAAGTCCAAGCACTGCTACTATTATCATCATTACCCGAAAGTTGGTCAGGAATAGTAACAACAGTCAGCAACTCAGTTGGAGGTGCCAAGCTGACATTTGAAGGCATACGCGACTTAATCCTTGGTGAGGATATACGTAGACGAAGTGCTGTAGAATCCTCTAACAGTCTTCTTAGTACTGATGAAAGAGGAAGGAGGTCCAACAGAGGGAGTGGGTGTAGAGGAAGATCAAATTTGAGGAAGAGAAGTGTATCAAAAAATAGGAAGGACATCACCTGTTGGAACTGCAAATAAAATGGCCATTCCAGGAATCAATGTTCGAAGCCTCTTGCATACAAATGCAAAAATGAGATGAACATTACATCAGAATCTGAAGGATATGCTCTTATATGTGCAGTTGAAAACTCAGTTCAATCCTAGATCATGGATTCTGGTGTGTTATTCCATGATATTCATTTCAAAGATGTGATGCAGAACTTCACGTAGTACCACGGGAAGGTCAGACTAGCAGATAACAAGAGCCTTGATGTTACATGTTGGATTAGGTGTCTAAGCCCATAACTATAATTGGTATGTACTTGACCCAATAGTAGCATGGTCCTTTTGGGTTGCCTTCACCATAGCAATTTGATAGGATGAATTATGGAGAAAAAGGATAATTGTGATTTATTAATATGTTATAAGAATAATATATTAATTGAGAAATCATATTACTTGATTATTATTGATCAGAAATTAATTTGAAATTAATTTGGTGATCAAAAGAGACTAATTAAATTAAGGGGACTGGTATTGCAATTATCTAATAGTTGCAAGTTGGGCTTGTGGCTCCTTGTGGAAGGGGTGGATGATTTCTATGTATAGCCCACATAGATTCCGTCCATATGAAGGCCTTCTGGAAGGATCCATAAATTGCTTAAGGCCTAAGCAAGGTAATTTGGGTTTCCAAGTAGATAACCCTAAGAAGCTCAACCATAAAAGGGGCCCCAAGGCACTAGAAATCGTCCCTATGCATTCAAGAGAATACCCTAGCCGATTTTAGGAGCCTCTCACCTCTCTCTCTCATAATCCTCCATTTCTAGTTGGTGTTTATGATTCACTAGAGGTGCAACATTTAAGACACTAAGCTCTTGAAGGTCAACATTAAGCAAGCTACAAGAAAAGGTATTCATCTAACTTTGTATTAGTTGTTAATTTCGAAATATTGTATGCTAGTTAGGGTTCATGCTTTGGATCATTAATATTGCATGTATAATTTGAGAAAAACCTAGATCCAAAGCATTAGGGTTGCATGTACACCATAGGAATGTTGTAGTGCTCAAAACCCATCAGTGGTATCAGAGCTTAGGTGTTTTTCTGTTATATTTGATGACATGGTTAATTGTTCAAAGTTAAAAGCAGTCAAAATCTTGGATCTAGCAGATGAACTCGACGAGTCGATTATGGGACTCGACGAGTTGAGGCAACTCGACAAGTCCATAGCCTGACTCGACGAGTTGACTCGTCTGACTGCACAATTTTCGGAATTAAAGCCAAAATTAGATTTGGATAATTACCATAAACTGTTTTAACTGATAAATTTCGATTTTTATATTATGGTAATGGATATCCTCATCTAATTGAAGGATAATTGTCAAATTTTAATATAATTACAAGATTATATGATATATTAGTTATTTGTAAAATTTGATTTGAATTATCTTACCAAATATAATTGGATTAGATCAAATTTTGATATAGATAAAATTATATGATTATCTTAATTATTTTAAATTTGTTCTAGATAGTTTTGAAAAGTTTCATAACTTGCCCTCAAGTTTTGGAATTTAAAACTTGATTAAAAAAGTTTTAATTTTGAAATACTGAATTCTAAACCCTAGTGTTTTAAAAGTTTAAAATACAAGCCTTATACTATGATAATATTAAAAGCTTAATGCTTATATATATGTATAAGATGACTCAGTGTTACCGTTAGTAGGCCTCATTCACGAAGCTGGTCTATAAGGGGTGTTTAAGGAAGCGGCCTATAAGATAACCGCCATTGGGTATCCACTCTTACCCACCGCACTCTTGACTAGTGGAGGGTCGTTAGCCGAACGGGTAGGATAGGACAACTAATTCCTCATTAATAAGTATAATGATTATTATAAAGTAACTAAATATTTTTCATAAATTCCCAATCTTAGTTACTTTAGGAAAAATGTGAAAATGATTATATTCCATGAAATTGCACTTTGCACCTTGCCAAGTCGTTAGTGGAGCGTGTGTGGTAAATCGGCACACTAACTTGGACTAACAAGGGTGTCAAAGGGTAGCTCGATGTTTATCATAGATCAATGGTGCATGTGTGGTTAACCGGCACATTGATTAGGTGATAAATGACATCAAGATTACCGAGCGCATTTGCATGGTTATTCACACCTTGTTTGTGATCCTTGGTATCCCAGTCACAAACTTGAAGGGCATAATCGAGATTAAACATGTCATTGAAAAGTTCAATGAATCTTAAAGAGTCTAGGAATTTCAATTCATTTAAAACCTAATGTTCATTTTCGTTTTTCATGGTGGAAATTGGTAAATCGTCATTTACATACCTTCAAATATTTTGCAATTGGATTACAGCATCCCTCTTCAGAATTGTGGAATATTGTGTTGGGTCCTAGCCTTAATATTTAATTTGGGTGTTGTATTAAGGATTCTTATCTAATCTAAACTTTGTCTCTTTTCTTTTTCAGATGTCAGGCTCAAACTCCTCCAACTCCAACTCCTCGAACCCACTTTCTCTCTTGGGCATTTGTGGGAGGGTCACATTTGATGGATCCAATTTTAGCGATTTGATTCGCAACATTCGCATGGCCCTAAGTTACGAGGACAAGGAAGAGATTCTTGACAAAGAGCTCATCGAGATCAACGAAACTACTATTATTCCTAAAGAAATCACCTAGTATAGGGCTCAATGCAAAGAGGCGATAAAGGTGTCATGCATCATGGTAGCCACTATGACTCCCGAGCTTCAAAAGTTCTACGAGGACTATTAGCCTTATGACATACACCAAGATTTTATGGAAAAGTACCATCAAAGTGCGCGTCAAGAGAGGTACGAGATTGTTGCCTCGTTAATAACAACAAAAATGAAGTATGGAGAGTCCATCACGACCCAGGTGCAAAGAATGCAAAGATAAGTGGATCGCTTGCTCAAGTCGAATGTCAACTTCGATGAAGAGCTGGCCATTGATATTATCCTCCACTCTTTACCTCCTTGTTATGAACAGTTTGATATGACTTATCATATAAACAAGGATGAGGTGACCTTGAGCAAACTTCAAGGGTTGTTAAGAACTGTTGAAACCGGCTTGAAAGGCAAAGCTGTCACATCAACTCCTACTACTGCTGCCCCTGTCTTGGCAATTGGACAAGGGAAGGGGAAGAAGAGGAAAGCTCCTTCTAAGAGCCACAAGGGAAAGTCTCATGATGATTCTTCTTCAAGTGGAACCAAAGGTGGTTCTGCTGCTCCTTCGTCTAATCCAAAAGATGCAGAGTGCTTCTACTGTCATGATAAAGGGCATTGGAAACGAAGCTGCCCGAAGTATCTACAAGATATCAAGGATGGGAAGATAAAGCCCACCTTCGCAAGTATTTACACTATTCAATCTAATAACTCATCACATGCTAGTTCTTGGGTCCTTGACACGGGGTGTGGTTTTCACATTTTTTCTGATTTGCAGGGTCTAAGAAGAAGTAGTGATGTGGAGCATGGGAAGATGAACTTGATAATGGGGAATAGGAGAGCGTCGCATGTCACCAACATTGGAGTTTATGCTTTATTGCTTAGTAATAGCTTAGGGCTAGATTTGAACGATTGTTGCTACTCGTCAGAAATGGCAAGAAAAATTATTTATTTTCATGGTTTATATAAACAAGGTTTTAGATTTTCGTTTAATAATGAAATTGGTTCTATTAATGCTTTCTATAATGGTAAATTTTATTTTGAAGCATTGTCTTGTAATGGTATATATGAAATTGTGATGGTTGTAGACAACTTAGGAAATAATGTGTTGCATAATGATTAGTCCAATGGTTTGGACAAAGCATGCTTGTGGCATTGTCGTCTTGGACATGTCAACAAGAAGCGCATAGCCCAACTCCAAAAGGATGGAGTGTTGGAGTCATTTGACCTTTAGTCGGATGACACGTGCGAATCTTGTCTGCTTGGAAAGATGAGCAAGTCACCTTTCAATGGTACTTGTAAAAGAGGTGAGGGATTATTGGATCTCATACATACCGATGTGTGTGGGCCCTTTAGATCCACCACAAGGGATGCAAATCGCTTTTACGTGACTTTTACCGATGATTATAGCAGATATAGGTATATCTACTTAATCAAGCATAATTCGGAAACTTTTGAAAAGTTCAAAGAGTTTAAGAAAGAATTGGAGAATCAATTGGCACATATCAAGGTTTGGGGTTGCGAGGCTTTCATAAGACGAAAGACTCACGACAAGCTTGAACCTCGCAGTGAGCGGTGTATTTTCATCGGCTATCCACAGAAGTCCTTTGGATATCTCTTCTATAGACTGAGTGACAATGTTGTCTTCGTTGCGAGGAGAGGGTTTTTCCAAGAGAGAGAACTCATATGCCAAGAGGACAGTGGGAGGCAAATTGACCTTGAAGAGCTTCAAGAATCACGTGATTAAGGAACCTCAAACACTAGCGCTCAACCCGAGGAGGAAACTCATGTTAAACCGATTGACGAGTCCTTACCTCTTAGACGTTCCAGTAGAGTCAGTGTTCCACCCGTGTTATATGGCTTCCATATAACTGCTGAGGATGATACGTTTATTAGTGATAGCACACTAATAAATATAGATGAACCTAACAACTACAAGGAATCCATGCCAGGCTCGGCGTCTGCAAAATGGAAATAGGCGATGGACAATGAGATTCAGTCCATGTATGACAATCAAGTTTGGAACTTGTTTGACAATGTACGAGGTCGTAAGACGGTCGGGTGCAAGTGGATCTTCAAGAAGAAGACCGACATGGATGGGAAAGTGTAGACATTCAAGGCACGACTGGTTGCGAAGGGTTTCACTCAAACTCCGGGAGTTGACTATGACGAGACCTTTTCACCAGTGGCCAAGATCAAGTCTATAAGAGTTATGTTAGCCATAGCTGCGTTTCATGATTATGAAATATGGCAAATGGACGTCAAAACCGCTTTCCTTAATGGAAAGTTGGCTGAGGGTGTTTACATGAATCAGTCAGAGGGCTTTGTGGATGCGAAGTACCCGAATAGAGTATGCAAGCTTGAGAAATCCATCTATGGATTGAAACAAGCATCTCACAGATGGAATCTTTGTTTCGATGAGAAATTCAAAGAGTTTGGTTTTTCGAGAAGCGAGAATGAGTCCTACGTGTATGTCAAAGCTAGTGGGAGTATAGTTAGCTTCTTGGTATTGTATGTGGATGACATACTACTCATAGAAAATGACGTTCCAACGTTGCAGGAGGTTAAGTCCTGGCTTGGGAAGTGTTTCGCTATGAAGGACCTCGGAGAGGCTACTTATATTCTAGGGATAAGGATATTGAGAAATAGGAGTACGAGACTAATATGACTTAGCCAAAGTACTTACTTGGATAAAGTGTTGAAACGTTTTAGAATGGAGAATTCCAAGAAAGGGGAGTTACCAATCCAGAGCAATACCAAATTGAGTAAGACTCAAAGCTCGAGTACCGATGCTGAGATAGCATAAATGATTCGAGTACCATACGCTTCCGCCGTTGGCTCGATCATGTATGTTATGACGTGTACTCGCCCTGATGTGGCTTTCGCTTTGAGCATGGTCAGCCGATATCAAGGGAACCCTGGTAGAGCTCACTGGATAGCAGTAAAGAACATTCTTAAGTATCTGCGAAGGACGAAGGATTGGGTCATTGCACTTGGTGGAAGTGAAGACTTGAGAGTGACAGGGTATAGTGATGCTAGTTTTCAAACCGACAAAGATAACTTCCGCTCTCAGTCAGGCTGGGTATTTACCCTGAATGGAGGAGCAGTGACTTGGAAAAGTCCCAAGCAGGAGACTGTAGCCGATTCAACGTGCGAATCAGAGTACATAGCAGCGAGCGAAGCATCGAAAGAGGCGATATGGTTGAAGAACTTCATCGGAGACCTTCGAGTTGTACCAACCATAAAGGAGCCTATGGAGATTTTCTGCTATAATGAAGGAGTGGTTGCCTTGACCAAGGAACCGAGGGATCATGGGAGATCCAGGCACATCGACAGGAAATACCACTTCATTAGACATCGGGTAGAAGAGGGACTCCTCGTAGTAAAGAGGGTATCGTCAGAGGAGAACCCAGCAGATCCCCTCACAAAGGGTCTGAGCAGGGTTAAGCACTTACAGCATGCGAGGAGCATTGGTCTGAAGGAAGATATTAGTTTTAGTGATTAGATAGTTGTTTATAAACAAAAATATATCAAATGTAATTGACATTTGATGATTGAATAAAGGAGTTTTATTTATGAGTAAAGTTACTATCTTGTGTCAGTTGTTTACTATTGTTTCACTTTTTGCATGTTTTGACTTCCAGAATAATAAGATTATTCGAATTATCCACAGTCGATCATACTTTGGAAGTAGGCTATGAGGTTAGACTTTCATTAATTGGTATGTAGATTGTCTAAGTGTTTGGACATAGCAAAAGTTTGATGCAACATTCATGAGTACTCTAAATAAGATATGAGTATCGGATTAGACCCACGCTCATATGAATCACTTCATGGAATTTATCACGAGTGATTGTAAGACGATAATATCGTATAGTCTTTAAACCGAGATATATGAGTTGTTGTTTACAAGTTGGTTGTGCATTGATAGTGCGTAAATGCATCAGTAACTTGATGTTATAAAATGTATTGTTGTGTACGATTTAATAAGTAAATAGTACAAGCATATAAGTCAAAATTTATCTATTCCTTTTATCCTGAGAGGATTAAAAGAGATATCTTGGGCCCTCGATGATTTTATGTTGACTTATGTGCCAGGCCCGGTCAGGACTGAATTGATGTGTTCAATTAAGTTCTATGTCAAACAAATCAGAAATCGGGAAACAAACTATTAGACAATGAGTATGACTTTATTGCATGTCTTCTTCCACACGATATCTTGAGAACGGAGGACTACATGATCCCTTATCTAAAGGACGCGTTATTGACTAGGTCAGAGTTCGACAGTGGCTTTTCAAAGCTACGATTGCTAATTGGATTTTAAAGTCGTACTTGCAGTTATAGTTATTAGACTTATCCAAGTGGGAGACTGTTGGATTAGGTGTCTAAGCCCATAAATATAATTGGTATGTACTTGACCCGATAGTAGCATGGTCCTTTTGGGTTCCCTTCGCCATAGCAATTTGATAGGATGAATTATGGAGAAAGAGGATAATTGTGATTTATTAATATGTTATAAGAATAATATATATTAATTGAAAAATCATATTATTTAATTAGTATTGATCAAAAATTAATTTGGAATTAATTTGGTGATCAAATGAGACTAATTAAATTAAGGGGACTGGTATTGCAATTATCTAATAGTTGCAAGTTGGGCTTGTGGCTCCTTGTAGAAGGGGTGGACGATTTCTATGTATAGCCCACATAGATTTCGTCCATATGAAGGCCTTCTGGAAGGATCCATAAATTGCTTAAGGCCTAAGCAAGGTAATTAGGGTTTCCAAGTAGATAACCCTAAGAAGCTCAACTATAAAAGGGACCCCAAGGCACTAGAAATCGTCCCTATGCATTCAAGAGAATACCGTAGCCGATTTTAGGAGCCTCTCAACTCTCTCTCTCATAATCCTCCATTGCTAGTTGGTGTTTGTGATTCACTAGAGGTGCAACTTTTAAGACACTAATCTCTTGAAGGTCAAGATTAAGCAAGCTACAAGAAAAGGTATTCATCTAACTTTGTATTAGTTGTTAATTTCGAAATATTGTATGCTAGTTAGGGTTCATGCTTTTGATGATTAATATTGCATGTATAATTTGAGAAAAACCTAGATCCAAGGCATTAGGGTTGCATGTACACCATAGGAATGTTGTAGTGCTCAAAACCCATCATTACAGGTGTTGGGAATGTGGTCCTCAAGACAACTTTGGGTATGAAGTGGACTTTGATGAATGTCAAGTTCATTTTAGACTTGAAAAGAATGTGCATATCAGTGGGGCAACTTGATGATGAAGGTCACCATGTCACTTGTGGTGATCATCAGTGGAAGGTGACAAAGGGAAACTTGGTGGTTGCTAGAGGTCAGAACGAGGAACACTTTACATGGTGGAAGTGTCTGATGATGAGGCACATGTTGTTGAAGAATTTGGGGCATCAACTCTATGGTACCAAAGACTTAGACATATGAGTGAAAAAGGAATGAAGATGCTTACCTCCAAAGAAAGAATTCCATATCTGAAGAACGTTATAGTATATTTCTGTGAGCCATGTGTTCTTGGCAAACAGAAGAAAGTTACTTTCGCAAAGATAAGACATCCACCCAAGACAGGGAAGTTGAAGCTTGTTCATTCAGATGTTTATGGTCCCACTTCAGTTGCTTCAATCGGAGGATTCTGATATTATGTTACTTTCATCGATGACTGCACTAAGAAAGTTTGGGTCTATTTCGTGAAGCAGAAGTCTGAAGTTTTTAGTGCTTTCAAGAAATGGAAAGCAATTGTGGAAAATGAAACTAACTTGAAAATCAAGTGTTTCAGATCCGATAATAGGGGCGAATACAGTAGCAAATAATTCGTTGATTTATGTGTTGAACATGGAATCAGGATGCAGAAGACTGTTCCAAAAACACCTCAGCATAATGGAGTAGCTGAGAGGATGAACAGAACATTGAATGAAAGGGCGAAGAGCATGAGACTGCATGCAGGTTTACCCAATATGTTTTGGGAAGATGCGGTCAACACAGCTACATACGTAATCAATAGAGGACCCCCAGTTCCCATAGGGTTCAAGATTCTAGAGGAAGAATGGCAAGGTTACGAGGTTTCATTCAAACACATGAAGGTCTTCGGTTGTGTCTCGTATGTAAAAGTCAAAGATCCTGAGAGAGACAAGCTAGAGGCAAAGTCAAGGAAGTGCACATGTATAGGCTATGGGTTGGACGACAAGGGAATCCGCTTCTGGGGTAACGAGCACAAAAAGGTTATCAGAAATCGAGATGTGGTGTTCAATGAGAATGCTCTATATAAGGATGAACTTGCTAAGGGCTCAAGAAGTAACAAACAACCAGAAAAGGAAGAACATGTTGAGTTAGAAGAAACTTCAGAAGCTAACATTATAAAACCTGTCAGTACTCCAGAGATAGATGAATGTTCAGGAAGCAGTGGGAGCTCTGATGAAACTGGAGATAGTGGGAGCATGGATGATAGTAGTTCAGAGAATGAAAGTGTAGAAACTGAAACTCCTACCGTCCGTAGATCCACTAAAGTATGAAGACCTCCGGTCAGGTATTCTCCTTCACAAACTTCTTGTTGCTGACAGAGAATGGGGAACCTAAGTCTTATCCAGAAGCCTTGAGGATGAAAGAATCCATATAGTGGAAGAAGGCTATAGAAGAAGAATTGAGCTCACTTGACAAGAATCACACTTGGTCCTTGGTCAAGCTCCCAGCAGGGAAGAAAGCATTGAAAAACAAGTGGGTTGTTCGGGTTAAGGATGAGATTGATGGCACCAAGAGATAAAAGGAAAGGTTGGTAGTCAAGGGGTTCCAACAGAAGAGAGGGGTTGATTATAATGAGATATTTTCGCCAATTGTGAAAATGACTACAATCAGAATGGTTTTGGGAATTGTGGCCATTGAAGATCTCCATCTAGAGCAACTAGATGTGAAAACGGCGACCTTGAAGAAGACATTTACATGGCACAACCAAAAGGTTTTCCCACAGTTGTCAAGGAAGATCTAGAGTGCAAACTAAAGAAAAGTCTATATGGTTTGAATCAGGCTCCAATGTAGTGGTACTTGAAGTTTGATAGCTTCATGCAGAGGAAAGGGTATAGAATATGTGATATAGATCAGTGACAGAGTTACAGGTACTCTACAACTTTGGCCAGTGAGTTCGATATGAAGGACTTAGGGGTTGCTAAACAAATATTGGGCATGAGCATAGCCAGTGATAGAGTTACAGGTACACTAAAACTTTCACAATCCAAGTACATCAAGAAAGTTTTAGAAAAGTTTAGCATGGCAGATGCAAAAGCCAGATGTACACCATTGGGGAGTCAGTTGAGACTTACTAAGAAACAATCCCCAAAACGGAAGAAGACATAGAATACATGACTAAAGTTCCCTATGCATCTGGAGTTGGTAGTTTAATGTATGTAATGGTATGCACCAAACCAAACATTGCTCATGTAGTGGGAGTTGTGAGCACATTCATGTTAATTCCAAGAAGACAACATTGGGAAGGAGTGAAATGGTTGCCACGCTACTTAAAAGGAACAGTTGAGTGTTCCTTGTGTTTCAGAAGAAAATGAGTAGTTTTAAAAGGGTTCGTTGATGCAGACTTAGGTGGATGTGCAGATTCAGGCAAGAGCACAACGTGTTATGTGTTCACAATTGGAGGTACAACAATTAGTTGGATGTTAAGGTTACAAAAGAGTGTTGCTCTTTGAACTACAGAATCAGAATACATGACACTTGCAGAAGCTGCCAAAGAGGTCATCTGGTTGAAGAGTTTCTTGTCAGAACTTGGAATGCAGTAGGAGGATTGTGTATTGCATTGTGACAACCAAAGTGCAGTTCACTTAGCAAAGAATCCAGTGTTTCACAGTAGAATGAAACACATTCAGATGAGGTACCATTTCATTCGAGAGTTATCAATAAAGGAACTCTAAACTTCAAGAAAATCCTTGAAACGAAGAATCCAACTGATATGTTCACCAAGGTGGTTACCCATGAGAAGTTGAAGCTTTGCATGGCTTCAACTGGCCTTTCAGAAGTTTGAAGAAAAAGGCTTGGCATAGAGAGAGAGAGAGAGAGAGATAGCGAGAGAGAGAGAGAGAGAGAGAGAGAGAGAGAGAGAGAGAAAGAAAGATGGACTACTTTAACGAATAGTGAAATTTAAATGGCAGATAAAGTTATTCATGCCTTCAAGTAGGAGATTATTGGGGTATGAAGTCTTGTCCAACATGGAGCACTTAGATCACAATGGAGCACTTGAGGTTCATGGAGCATGTGATAAAGTAACAGATCATATGAGAAAGGAATAGATAGTCTGACAAAGAAACGGATCAAGTGCCCATTGTAAGTTAATTAGAAATTAATTTGGAATTAATCCAATTAAAGAAGATTTTAAAATGATCTTAGGAGGATCGTTTATGATTTCCAAAAGAGCAGAGAGGAATCCTTTATGTGCTTTCCTCCACCTTCGCATGAAAATGGCCAATCCTAATCGATGCTTATAAAAGAATGTGATGGTTTCCTCATCAATACACTAAATCATTTGACAACCAATCACGTTTATAAGGTGGGGATTATGTCACATAATTTGATTTTTTTTTGTTCCTTTCATCCTTTGAAGAATAAATATTATAAAGTTCTAATCTTAAGTCTCTAGCCGACTATTGCTGCATAAAGAGCAAGTACCTTGTTTATAAAGTTGTAGAGTTGGTATGTTAATGACTAGCGGTTGTCAATTCAACAATATCGGATCATCAACCTCAATTTAAGTGTCTCATGTCAACTTCTGCTAATAAGTAATAATTTTGACCGAATAAAACCCAATAGTGTGATATTTACTTACATTTTTCAAATATAGAATTACACTAGTTATATGAAACACGACATACATAAAAATAGAAATTTTGGATGTATTAGTATTCAAGGTGTAACATGTACAAACGTTCTTTAATGTTTTTAAGCCAACTTTAAGAGTGTACACACATATATATATATATATATATATATATATATATATATATATATATATATATATATATATATATATATATATATATAAACCATTTTGTGAAGACTATTTTTGTCCATTCCACCACTAGTTTTATTAAAAGTCACTTTCTTATAAACCATGGTTGTCAAAATCGCGATCCTGATCGTAGGATCTTACGATCATAGGTATAAAAAACGATCCGGATCATAAACGGATCGTATTTGGGGTAGTATCGCAGGTAGGATCGTAGTATCGAGATCCGATCCGATCCTAACTTCCCTTGATTTTTTTTTTTTTTTTTTTGCAAATGATTTTTTTACCATTGTATGTGTTTTACCCTTTACCAATTTACCGTATATCATTTTGTGTTATGACTTATGACTAATATTTTGAAGTTTTTATAACTTTTGAACAGAAAAATGAATTTTTGAAATATTTTTCATGATTAAAATTATAAATTAAAATTATATTTTATTTTGTGGGATCTTAGGATCCCGATCCCAATCTTGCAAACCCAAAAACGATCCTACGTAGGATCCCGATCTTGACAACCTTGTTATAAACAACTCATATATCTCAACTTCATATCTAGATCTGATCTCTCTCCACTCAACAAGTCTTAGTAACACAAAAATCTCTCCATTTGACTTCTACCACTAGTGATGCTCATCTTTGCCGCCACTGCCGACCATGTGATCTTCAACGATTATAACCATCGACACTCCCTCTCCTCCGTTGTTGCTCTGGTTAATTGATTTCACAAACAACACCAAAAAACACATCATTTGTAATAGCCGATGCCAACTAACACCATCATTGTCGAACGCAACTATTACCGTTGACCTCTACCTTCTACACCTTCATATTTCTATTCATATTCGACCTCCGATCTACGATTTGTGTTAATCTCCAACCTCGAACCTCCGACCTCGCCAAAACACCAGAAAACATGTCGTTCTCTCTTTTCTTTGGTGCTCTAACACTGACGACCACCTTTATTCAGCGAGGATCCACCGCCTACCTCTAGATCTGCTTCCAGTTCCTCCATATGTGCTTCCGGTTCCTCCAAATCTACTTTTGGTTTCTCCAAATCTGTTTCGTCTCCGACTATATCCACCGTCGTATAGGGTAAAAAGACCATTTTACCCCTCATCTTGTTTGGTCCAAGACTAAGGCCCAAACTCACAATCATAAAGGCCCACAACCAATAATCATCCAAAGCCCATTTATGGCCCAATTTTCCAAATTGGACCCAAACCCTTACATGGGCCTTACCCTAAAGCCCGTTAACTTTTCCCTAATCCAAAACACACATTCTCAAATGGCCGAACAAAGCCCCAAGCAACCAAGCCCAAAAGATAGCCCAAACATATAAGGCCTAAAGAGATTGAGTACGCGGGGCATACAAGCACGTACGTACAACGTACTCACTTTGAGGCTTGTACGCTAAGCGTACCTGCTTGTACGCCCATCGTACTCACCCTATCTAGCCCAAACTTTATTTTTCACTTAATCCATTGAGACAAAGCTCCAAAACACAGATCTGACCTCCTTGAGCTGGATTATCACATAAAGTTGCCAAGTTTATGTCCATACATGACTAAATGAAGCTCTTATTCTTAAAAGGGACTTAATAGATGACTTAAAGCATGCATGGCACCATTCTTCACATAAAGTTTCCACCTTTATACTCAAGGATACCAAAACAAAATCAGATCTGGAAGAACAAGCCATTAAACAACCTAACTCATCCATAGACCCAAAATGAGACCAAAATCACACAAACTAACCAAGAAGAGATCTAGACATATACAAGCCAAAATGCAAACTTGATACCTCAAAAAGCTTCCCCACAAGATGATGATTCCGGATCCAAAGCCTCTCCACCAAGCCAAACAACTTCAAACTTCTCTTCTTTCCTTCCCAAGGGCAAAATGTGCACCAAAGCCTTCCAATATCTCAAGAACACCACCAAGAGGCTACAAGGTCGATTTAGGGTTTTTAGGGTATGGAGGTTGGCTTAGAAATGAACTAAAGAGGCTAACATAAAGCTTTTATAGGGTACAATACAAAAATTTAGGGTTTCACAGTAACCCTCGTACGTCCAGCATACGAGGTCTCGCACCACGATCCTAACCTCACAGTACACTAAGTGTACTCCTCATTACGCATGGCATAACGCCCTTCACATAAGTATTCCTCGCGTACTCCCTTGGTACGCCCCGCGTACTAGGGTCTTCCCTTAAACCCTAAGTTATTCCGAAGGCCATAACTTCTTTGATACAACTCCGATTCCGACCATCCTTATATCCATGAAAAGGTATCGAGAAGCTCTACACTTTTATCAACTCAAACTTTCCATACAGATCCCTGAATAGAAATCCAGTTTCCATATAAGCCCGCTGCCATTTTACCAAAATATCCCTTGGCTCCAAAACCAATTCCGAACGCCCGAAACATCTACATTTCATCACCCACGCCCAAATGGGTAACGATTCGGAACAGGGCGTTACACATACTCTCTAGAAGGCTTCTAGGGACCCTAATGGTCCATATGATACCAATCTTTATAAACATGTATGACCCATGCATGTCTTCCAATTTTATAGGTCAAAAAGGTAAAGAAGATGATCTAACTTCATGAAAACTCTCAAAACTCCTTCAAAATCTAGATCCATAAGGTATATTGTTCTAGGGACTGAGGAGAGCCATAAAGTTGCAAAATTTATCTCTTTTAACCATTCAAACTTCACTTATGAAGAAAAACATGACATTAAAGCTAGATCTAGGAGAGAAGGACGAAACAGAGAGAACGACGGTGGATCCTCGCCGAAGCATATATGGAGAAAGGCATGAAAATGGCATATACCAATTCTTAATGATACAACTCAATCAATAACATGGAATTAAACCAAAAACGACGCTTACTCAAACCGATACAAAAATTCCAAACAACATAAATACTGATAACAACCGAAAAGAAAGCAAAAGATAACATACCCGTAATATCGCCTACTGGAGTCCTTACCTCCCCTGTCTGACACTGAAATACCCAGCTCCTCTCTGCTGGGGCTCCAGCCCTGCCCTCACGACCATCAGTGATCCTCAAAGTAGCTGGTTGTAGTGAAAACATAAAGGGCTTGCCCCCTGAAGGCAATCCATGCTGACATGACCAACCCTGCCACACTTGTAACAGCCCAAACCCCTGGAACGACAAACCCCATCGTGCAGTTTCCCGCATGTACTGCACTGACCCCGATCATGCGGGCCCCTACATCGCTGATCTGAAGTCTTGGGTCTCTTCCCGGGACCCTCCACTACCTGCACCTAATCTTCCCCCTCTTCCCTAGGTGCTCAAAATCGATCTCCCGCTCTCGGGATCTAGAAATCATATCATTCAGGGTCGTGCACCCCGATATACTCATGAACTCCCTGATATCATCCCTCAGCATATCATGATACATTACCTTCTTCATTTCCTCATATGTTGCATACTGCGGAACCAATAAAGCCCTCTCCGGGAACTTGGCAGTGATCTCTGCCACAGTTTCAGTAGTTTGGTGGAGATCCTGAAACTATCGCGCCAGCTGTTGCAACTCAATCACTGGTGTAAACTCAGCTCGGAACCTGGACGAAAAATCATCCCATGACATGGCATCAACTGCATCATCACCGACCTCACGTCCTACCTCTTCCCACCAATCTAATGCCTTGTCCATCAAAAGGCAGGAAACATATCTGACCTTCGCCTCCTCGGGGCAGAAACTCGTCCTGAACGCGTTAGCCATATCCGCTAACCATCTCATATTGATAATGGGGTCCTTCTCCCCAGAGAACGTGGGAGCTCCGCAGGCACGAAACTCGCGGAAAGAAAGAGTGCAAGCTCCAACGATAGCCATAACCTCAGAACGGAACGCGCCTAAGCGCTCATCCATAATCTCCAGAATCCCCTCCTTGACCGAACCAAAGATCACAGGAGTCTGCTCTAAAATACTGCGGATAATCTCCGATGAGATGAACACCCACATTCGCTCTCTAATCGGCTCAGTACCTGCACCTGAGCCAAAACTAGAACCAGAACCTCCTTCCTGAGTGTTCATCACCAAACTAAAATACAACATGCAAATGATCAGAACATACCCCTGAATCCTCTTCCCACAAACTTCTTAGATTCTCCAAGACTCTTCCCGATTCGAGTATGGATCATTTGCTTTCAGTAGTACGGGTCCAATACTACCTTCCACACATATCCATACTTTCCTCAAGAATCATCTTGAATCCTCTAAGTCACCTTCTCAAACAGATGCACCAAAAACTCACTAAACAGCGCAACTAAACCCATTGAAGCACTTCGTAGGCTCTCCTAGGTTCCCGACCTCACCAGCCCTCAACTGCTGAAAGATTCCCACCAATGTCAACTAGCTACCTCATGAATATATTCACATGCAATAGAGATTAGATAATCCTTCGAGTAAAAGACTCAACCCTAGAACGGTTGGACTCAAACAAGAGCTCGCAATATGGTCAAATCCATCACTCTGAGATTATTTAACATGTGTCATATGTGAAGGTGCGATATTTGGAACTTTAGCGGCAACGTCCGTTGCCACTAAAGATCATATTCTTCTAGGTTAACTAAATGTCACCTTAATATTTGTTTCATTCGTTTGAATGGTAAGAATAAGCATTCTAGAAGAAATCGTAAGTTTCATGACAATAACGAAACCAATTGGTAGAAACAAAAAACCTAATACAAATATACATATATAGTGGCATAGAAAGAAATATCAAAAAGAAAATATTTTTCGATAAAATCTATGGATATTGTTATAATCGAACCTTTAGCATATCTTCTTATTCGTAAATCAATATTGTGTACCCGAGATACATTAAATTCAAGTTTATAATAAGAATCAATATGTAAGAGTAATTAAATAATAATAATAATAATAATAATAAATAATTAAATAAATAAAAAGAATCCTGTTGCATCTCAACCGTGGATTAATAAACTGACGGCCAAGATCCGACACAAGTTTAAAAGATCCGGATCTTAATTACAAATACAAGAAATATAATATAAATTGGGATTGAATTGATTATTAGATTTTATTTGATTTAGTTGTGTTTAAGAATATGCTAACAGAAATTAATAAGTTGATTAGCATTTAAAACAAACACAAAACAAAGGAGAGAATATCTATAGTAGATTGAGGGCACATGGAATACCAGAGGGGTTCATCAGTTCACACCGCACGGTTTGCAATAAAAAAAATCCCTCATGAAACAGTCCTTTTATATATATATATATATATATATATATATATATATATATATATATATAAAAAAGAGTTGTTCAAATGAGAAACCAAAAAGGTTAAGAACCATGTTTTAAATGTTTTTATTAAAAGTATTTTGGACAAATCCTATATTTATATTGTATTAAGTAGGCTTTTTCATTTCCTAGTTTATAACTAGTAGCCACATCTTATAAACCATCGTCGGATCTTCGTCGGACCACCGTCTTACTACCACCAGAGTAATAACAAATACATTGACATTTTTTTGATCATATTCACATTTTAATAAAACAAACCTTGTAGATCAAATTTTTTAATAATACTTTTTAAAACATACTATTTTAGCTTTGCACCTAAATATAAAAAAATTAATAGGAAAAAAATAAAATTATGACTTGACAAATTCAATTTTCTCTCTTTTAAATTTTAGATTTCATTAAAAAAATATATTGTTTATAAGACATATTCACAGTTTAAAATACATTATGCACAATTTAATAGACATATTAATTCAATAATATGTGGTTTAAATTTTCATTCATACATTTATTTATATTTTATCACGAAATTTATATAGTATATTTACCTTAATACAATCCATTTTTAGTTTAATACATAAAATTTACAACATAATACAATTCATTATACACTAATTCATAAATTCAAATAAGTTAAACCCAAACGCTACTACCACCCAGTGCGACCAACTAAATGTGCTACTTTTGCAACCATCCTTCCAAATGAGATCCTTATATAAAATCATGGATTCATAGTTGAAATATTATATTCACAGTTTAATAAACTACTTAAGAGTTTAATGCAAAATAATTTTAAAAACTAATATATTCTTACATATTAATACAACACAAAAAATAAATATATTCAAAAAAAAATTAATACAAACATTCATACATAAATCAATCATATTTTAACACAAATTTATAAAACATTCACAAATTAATACATTTAATTCACAACTTAATACAGTTATTTCATAGTTTAGAATACAAAATTGCCAACTTAATATAATAATTTCACTATTTAATACACACAAATTATGTATTTACAGTTATATTCTCAACTTAAAACTTACATCTATACTTTCAGCTCTATAGGCTAGTGTCTTTTAAAGATTATTTACACAGATATGCTTCACAACTTAATACAGTTATTTCATAGTTTAGAATACAAAATTGCCAATTTAATATAATAATTTCACTATTTAATACACACAAATTATGTATTTACAGTCATATTCTCAACTTAAAACTTACATCTATACTTTCAGCTCTATAGGCTAGTGTCTTTTAAAGATTATTTACACAGATATGCATATTTTAAATTTTACATACTTTATTCAAAATAAATAAAATCATATATGTGTATAATAATTCTTTCATTTCATATTTCAGAACTTAATACATTCATCACAACTTAATATAGTTAATTTATAGTTTAATACATAAAAATCAAAACTTAATACAATAAATTTACAGTTTAATATATATATATATATATATATATATATATATATATATATATATAACCAGATTCTTAACTTAAAATATAAATTTTAAGAATTTAATTCTTAGTTTAATAATGCTATTTAGAACTCTCATTCACATTATTATAACTTATACAAGTTAATATGACATAATTTTATATTTTATTAATTGATAAACAAGTTAATATGACATATTTTTCTTGAGACTATGTTCGATTTTTACTACAATTAATTGATTTTTACTACTCTAATCTAACTTAAACTGAAGTTTTACTACCATTAATGTGAGGACAGGTTTTTTTAACATACGATTAGAAAAAATTAAAATTATTTTGACAATGTTCGTTTCATTAATGTAAAAACTATTTTCGTATTAGGCATTGAAATGTCTTGAAAAACATAGATATATAAATACAATTTTAATGTCAAAATGAAAATTACAACAAGTTTAAAAAATTAAAAACAACTTAACAAATTAGTATAATGTTTAACATAAAAACTATTATTATAGTTATATAGATATATTAAATAATATTTAAAAAATGAAAAAATGACAGTTAAAAACAAATCGTGTAATCTATTTAGGATTATTAATAATAAATTGTAGTATTATCATATCATTGCACTGATTTACATGTAGTAAATAATATTTATATAATAAAGAAGTAATAAAAAATAATAAAAGGATTGAGTTTCAGAACATATACACTTTACAAACACTGCAGTCCTAGTTCTAAGCTTTATTGCCTACCCAACATCTCCTCGTTTCCACCATTCATTGAAACATCTCAAAAATATGAGCCAAAAATTTTAAATTTTTAAATTCGAATAAAATAATATTCCAAAAGCATTGTTCTTACAACCCAGAAAATAAGTATATCAATCATCAAGAAAATCAGAGTGTGTCCCAAAAACAGAACTCATATAGTGTGTGCGATGCAGTAAACCCGAGCTCTTCCCCTTGGAACCGGAAGTACCTGAAACATAAACTAAAAACCGTATGCACAAAGCTTAATGAGTTTCCCCAAATTACCACATACCATACATACAAATAAACATATAATGGGCCCCGCCTTGTCATTGGGCTCCGCCCGGCATCGGGCCCCGCCCAGCATCGGGCCCAGCCCGGTAAACATACAAATATATAACATATGTGAGAATCACGCAGACAACTAGCATACTAGCAAGGCATAATCATGGGCCGCCATTGGTGCCTTTGACCCGCTAAACACATTGATGAAAACTTACCTCCAAATCTGAATGATAGCTGAATAAATCCCGGCTCCGAATATCAACTCTACCCAACACCTAAACAGTAATAATTCCTTAGATACAATTCGAAAGACCTCCACACCCCTTTTTAAGTCAAACTTGGTAAAAGATAAAAGTCAAAGATCAAGGTCAACAACCCATGTTGACCTAACACGCCGTGTATCCAATTTATCGACACTGGCGGGAAAATCCCAGCCAACATGCCGTGTTTCCTTGAATACATGTCGTGTTTCCTCGAGCTCCAACAGCTTAATATAACAAGCTGTTTCCTTCGACTCCAAGAGTTCCCAAACTCAGATCTATACCCAATTGAGACTTAGAAGGATAAAGTTTCCAACTTCACCCCTAGGGACTGCCAAAAAGAGTCCAAAACCCATCCACAAGACTTAATAGAGCAAAGGCTCAACCAATAAGCACCTACACCATGAAGACAAAGCCTTAAAACCTAGATCTGATCTCCTTAAGCTGGAAAACCACGTAAAGTTGGCAACATTACGTTTATCCATGCCTAAATGAAGCTCTTAAGCTTAAAAAGGGACTTAACGCATGCATGGGACCAACTATTCTCATAAAGTTTGCACCTTTATGCTCAAGGAGTTCAAGACAAGCTCAGATCTGAAATGGCAAGTCCTCAAAACGACTTTACTCCATCATCAACCCAAAAAGGACCTTTATGCTCAAGGAGTTCAAACTTGATACCTCAAAGGGAATGCAACAAGTGGAACGATTATGGATCTACAACCTTCCTTCCAAGCTAAGCACCTTCAATCTTCAAAGCTTCCTTTAGAAATGAGCAAAATAACCACAAGAATCCACTCAAGGCTCAAGAACACCACCAAGAAAGCTTGAGAGACGAATTAGGGTTTTAGTGACAATGGAGGCTGGTAAGGAGGCCATCCATAGGGAATTAAGGCCTTTAAATAGGGTGCAACACCCTAAAAATTAGGGTTTCCTTCCCTGCCGCCAATACGCCGTGTTGATTCATTAAACTCCGCGGGCCAAAGTCCTGACACCACGCCGTGTTAAGGCTTCATCACGCTGTGTTCAAAGATAATCCATAAACATTTTGAAAATAATTTCATACCTGGAATCGGGTGTTAAAATTCTCCCCCACTTGAATCAGACTTCGTCCTCGAAGTCCGCCGACTCAGACAACTCCGGGTAGTGCTCCCTCATCTCATCTTCCGGCTCCTAAGTCCACTCCGACCCCTTGCGGTGCTGCCACTGCACTTTCACCAACTCAACTACCTTGTTCCTCAAGGTTTTCCTCTTCCGATCTAAAATCGCCACCGGTCTCTCGATATAATTCAGGAAGTCATCCACCTGAATAACCTCCAATGGAACCACTGCGGAATCATCCACTAAACACTTCCGCAGTTGAGAGAAATGAAACGTACTATGAATCTGACTGAGCTCATCTGGAAGATCCAAGCGATAAACAACCCGGCCTACCCGAGCCATAACCCTGAAAGGACCAATATACCTGGGACCCAGTTTACCCCGCTTCTGGAATCTGATGACACCTTTCCAAGGTGACACTTTCAGGAGAACCATATCTCCCACCTGGAACTCTAAGTCTGACCGGCGCCTGTCGTCGTAACTCTTCTGCCGAATCTGAGTTGTCTAGAACCTGCTCCGAACCTGGTGAATCAGCTCAGTGGTCTTGAGTACCACCTCAATACTCCCCATAATCCGCCGACCGACCTCGCCCCAACAAATCGGAGTCCTGCAATTTCTCCCGTAGAGCATCTTAAAAGGGGGTCGATCAATGGTAGCGTGATAATTGTTGTTATATGAAAATTACGCTAATGGAAGATACGTATCCCAACTCCCACCAAAATCCAACACGCACGCACGCAGCATATCCTCAAGGGAATGGATAGCTCGCTCACTCTGACCATCGGTCTGCGGATGAAAAGTTGTACTAAAATGGAGACGGTTGCCCAACTCGTCATGAAACCGCTTCCAAAAATTGGAAGTAAAACGAACATCCCTGTCAGAAACCACGGATACCGGCACCCCATGACGTGCCACAATCTCCCGAATATAAATCTCAGCCAACTTCTCTTCGGAAATACTCTCCTAAATCGGAATGAAATACGCACTCTTGGTCAATCGATCCACGATGACCCAAATCAAATCCACTCTGCACGCAGTGTTGGGAAGCTTTATGATGAAATCCATAGTGATTTCTTTCCATTTCCATACAGGAATCTCCAACGGCTGCATTTTGTCGTGAGGTCCCTGATGTTCAGCCTTGACTTTCCTGCAAGTCAAGCACCGCTCCACGTACCAGGCCACATCCCACTTCATGCAAGGCCGCCAATAATCAGGACGAAGATCCCTATACATCTCTGTCGCCCAGGGATGAATGGAGAACCTTGACTTGTGAGCCTCCTCCATCAGGATCTGGCGCACACCGCCCCAATAAGGAACCCAGACTCGCTGATGCAGAGTCAACAACCCACAACTATCATAATCGAAGGAAGCCACCTGCCCCACAATACGCTCGCTCTTCCGGTGCTCTTCCTTCATAGCCTCGACTTGTGTCTGCCGAATCCGCTCCAATAGTGGAGTAATCACGGTCATCCTCAAACATATATCCCTTATCGGAGTCGCGACCACCTTGTGGCTAAGAGCATCAGCCACCACATTGGCCTTCCCTGGGTGATAAAGGATCTCACAATCATAATCCTTCACCACATCCAACCATCGACGATGCCTCATATTCAGATTTGGTTGTCCATGAAGTACCTCAGGCTCTTGTGGTCCATGTAAATGGTACAACGAACCCCATAGAGGTAATGTCGCCAAATCTTGAGGGTGAAAACCACGGCCCCCAACTCCAAATCATGCGTCGGATAATTCGCCTCATGAGGCTTCAGCTGCCTCGAAACGTAAGCAATCACGCGACCCCGCTGCATCAACACTGCCCCCAAACCTGTGATCGAGGCATCACATCAAACCACGAAATCATCAACATCCTTTGGCAGGGTCAGAATCGGCTCCTCGCACAACCGCTGTCTAAAAGTCTCAAAAGTTGCATGCTGCTCAGGCCCCCAGCGAAATGTAACCGTCTTCTTGGTCAGTCGGGTCAAAGGAACAACGATCTTGGAGAAATCCTGGATTAATCTCCAATAATAACCAGCCAAACCAAGGAAACTATGAATCTGAGATGGAGACCTCGGAACCTCCCACTGCATCACGGCCTCGACCTTGGCTAAATCGACTAGAATACCCTTCTGGCCTTCTAGTTGACAAGGTGCCCCAGAAATTTCACCCCATGCAACCAGAACTCGCACTTGGAGAACTTTGCGAAAAGTCTCTCCCTCCTCAAGGTCTCTAGCACCTCCCTCAAGTGCTCCTGAGTCTTGTAATAAACCAAGATATCATCAATAAATACTATCACAGACTGATCCAGCACCGGTCTGCACACACGGTTCATGAGATCCATGAACGCGGCCGGAGCATTGGTGATCCCAAAAGGCAGCACCACGAACTCATAATGACCATATCGAGTCCGAAAAGTTGTCTTCTGCCACATCTTCATCCCTGACCCTCATTTGATGATAACTCGATCGCAAGTCAATCTTGGAGAACCAAGATGCACCTTGAAGCTGGTCAAAAAGATCATCAATCCTCGGGAGGGGATAACGGTTCTTCACCATTACTTTATTCAACTCCCAATAGTCGATACCCATACGATGAGACCCGCCCTTCTTCTTCACAAACAGAATCGGTGCTCCCCAAGGCGAACTGCTCGGACGAATATATCCCTTGTCTAACAGCTCCTGCAGTTGTGTAGACAACTCCTGCATCTCGGGAGGAGCCAACTGGTACGGTGCTTTGGCTATCAGATCCACACCTGGAACCAGATCAAACCTGAACTCCACCTGCCTCTCCGGAGGCACCCCGGTAAATCCTCCCGGAATACATCCGGGTAATCCTGCAAATTGACACATCATATTCGGTCGCCTTACCCTTATCTTGCGTATCTATGACATAGGTGACAAAACCTGAGCAACACTGAAGAAGATAGCGTCTATCCCTCGCTGCAGAACATAAAATCGGCCCACGTTGGGGTCTCTCCCCATGAATCACCAGCTCTCCCCCACTTGGAGCCCGGACCCGAACTAACTGTTGCTCACAGTTGACCACTGCCCCATTAGGGCTCAACCAATCCATGCGCACAATAACCTTGTTCCCACACAGAGGAATGGGAACCAAGTCAACCGGATACTGCTCACTGAATAACTGAAGGGTACAACCTCGATGAACCCTCGCAACCTGAACATACCTATCATCAGCAATCTCGACATCTAAAGGACAATCCAGCTCCCCCGAAGCTCCAGCAAACCTCTTGCTAAGCACAAGAGATACAAACGATCGGGTAGCCCCCGAATCAAACAATACCAAAGCAAAGGTATCGTTCACAAGGAACGATCCTAAAATAAAACACATAAACATAAGCAGGCAACTCAATATAAATAAAGAGATAAGGAGAAGATACATACTCGTCACAACATCGGGAGCTGCACGCGCCTCCTCTGTCGTCAGCTAGAAAGCCCTGCTCTTTGCCGCAGGCACATCTGCCCGGCCCTGGCGGCCATCAATAATCCGGAGAGTCACAGGAGCAGGTGCTGACACCTGTCCTTCTGCAGCCAAACTCGGACAATGGGCCTTCTTGTGGCCCCTCTGATTTCCATGAAAGCAAGTCAAATCAGATACCGGGGTGGTGGTGGTGGTAGCAGTACAATCCCTGCTAATATGACCAGTCCGGCTGCACTTGAAGCAGCCAGAACCACCCACCTTGCACACCCCCTCGTGCACCTAGCCGCACTTGCCACAGCGACTATGACCCTGATGGCACCTCAGTCTAGAATCAGATACCCTACGCCTCTTTCCCGAACCCTCAGCATTCAACACATACTCCGGCTTCATCTTCTTCTCCATCTCCAGGTCAATATCCCTCTCCCAAGTGCGAGCTATCATATCCTCCAGCATCTTGCAGCTGGATCAGCTCACAAACTGTTGAATGTCGATGCTCAACATATCATGATATATGGCCTTCTTCATCTCCTCGTCCATCACATACTGCGGAACCAAAAGCGCCTTCTACCTGAACGTAGCGGTGATCTCAGCCATCGTCTCAGTAGTCTGGCGGAGATCCTGAAACTCCCATGCCAGCTGTTGCACCTCAATAACAGGTGCAAACTCAGCTCGGAACCTGGTCGAAAAATCATCACAGGTCATCCCATCAACAACATCATCACCTACTTCACGACTAACCTCCTCCCACCAGTCTCGTGCCCTGTCCTTCAAAAGGCAGGAAGCTAGTTTGACCTTGTCCCCCTCGGGACAACGGCTGGTATGGAAGGCGTTAGAAACATCCGCTAACTACCTCCCGCTCGCAATCGGGTCCCTCGCCCCAGTATAATTCGGAACTCCACATGCCCTAAACTCCCTGAAGGTTAAAGAACGCTTACCAACCAAAGCCACCATCTCTGCGCGAAAGGCGCTCACCCGCTCATCAAGAATCTCCAGAATACCCTCCTTGACCGTGCCAAAGATCACAAAAGTCTGCTCAAGGATACTACTCGTAATATCAGATGATATGAACTCCCTCGTCTGGTCGTCAAGATGCTCGGCTCCAGAACCTGAGCCCAAACCCTCACCGACACCAGAACTGCTAACAGGTCTGCCTTTCAATGTCACCATACTGAAAATACACCATACAAACCATCAGAATACACATCAAAAATATATTGAGGGAATCACAATCCTACAAGCTCCCTGATTTTATTGCAGCTCTCCTTGAATCGAGTACGGATCCTCTGCTTCCAGTAGTACGGGCCCATACTACCTTCCACATCTATCCGTACTTTCCTCAAGAAGTGCCTTGACTCCACCAGTTACTTTATATCCAAACAATTCCCCTTACAGATAAGGCTCCCAACACTAGATCTCATCCTAGGTTTTCCTAGGGAAACTCCACACCACTCTCCGCCATCAGGTATAGAAGGAAATCCCGCTAACTTCCTCTAACTAGCTCACGAATACAATTACATATTACAAAATCCAGATAATTCTTTAAATGAGAGGTCTCACACTACAACGGTTGGACTCAAACAAGAGCTTCACAATAGGGTTAAAACCTAACCTTATAAGATTATCTAATTCCCATAACATGTAACTTCGCATATTCGCTTACTAGTTAACTAAAGTTAGTTAGAACTCATAGAAGCACAAAGCAGGCAACATTCGGGCATCAAGTAATCTGAACCAAGCATAACCTAATAAAGCCATCCTATCACTGACTGATCAGCACTAGCATGCATTTCTACAAGCTTCTCACAATAAGCATACAAAGGTATCTCTCCTAGCATTCTATCAGGCAAAACTGAGCAGATCCTTGGTCCTAACTAGCATGCGATTCACATATCAAGCATATCAAATAACATGTATGGGTATTTTGGGAAACTTACTTGAGTTCGGCTGATTGCATGCACCACACCCTTTCTTATTTTAGAAAAACATTTTTCTTGAAATACGTTTCTTTTGAAAAAAAACTTTACCAAATCCTTAGTTTGAGTTCAGGCACACCCGAGACTATGTTCAAATCCCTCAAACCAAGGCTCTGATACCAACTTAAAACATCTCAAAAATATGACCCAAAAATTTTTAATTTTTAAATTCGAATAAAATAATATTCCAAAAGCATTGTTCTTACAACCCAGAAAATAAGTATATCAACCACCAAGGAAATCAGAGTGTGTCCCAAAAACAGACCCGTATAGTGTGTGTGATGCAGTCAACCCGAGCTATTCCCCTTGGAACCGGAAGTACCTAAAACATAAACTAAAAACTGTAAGCACAAAGCTTAGTGAGTTTCCCTAAAGTACCACATACCATACATACAAATAAACATATAATGGGCCCTGCCTGGCATCGGACCATGTCCGACATCGGGCCCCGCTCGGTAATAGATCGGGCCCCACCCCACATACATATAACATATATATCAAGTAAACACATTCACATGCAATAATCACAAAGATACATAGCATACAAAATGGTCATCGAGCCCTGCCCCGTAAACATACAAATATATAACACATGCAAGAGTCACACAGACAACTAGCATACCAGCAATGAATAATCATGGGCCGGCATTGGTGCCTTCGACCCGTTAAACACAGTGAGGAAAACTCACCTCCAAATCTGAATGATAGCTGAATAAATCCCGATTCTGAATATTAGCTCTACCCAGCACCTAAACAATAACAATTCCTTAGATACAATTCAAAATACCTCCACACCCCTTTTTAGGTCAAACTTGGTCAAAGACAAAAGTCAAAGGTTAAGGTCAACAGCCCATGTTGACCCAACACGCCGTGTTTACCTTTGAACACGTCGTGTTTTCCCTTCATCGACACAGGCGGAAAAATCTCAGCCAACACACCTTGTTTCCTCGAGCTCTAACAGTTTAATACAAAAAGTTGTTTCCTTCGACTCCAAGAGTTCCCAAACTCATATCTAAACCCAATTGAGACTTATAAGGGTAAAGTTTCCAACTTTACGCCTAGGGACTACCAAAAAGGGTCCAAAACCCATACATAAGACTTGATAGAGCAAAGACTCCACCAATAAGCACCTAGACCATGAAGACAAAGCCTTAAAACCTATATCTGATCTCCTTGAGCTGGAAAATCACGTAAAGTTACCAACTTTACGTTTATGCATGCCTAAATGAATCTCTTATGCTTAAAAAAGGACGTAACGCATGCATGGGACCAACTCTTCTCATAAAGCTTGCACCTTTATGCTCAAGGAGTTTAAGACAAGCTCATATCTGAAATGACAAGTCCTCAAAACGACTTTACTCCATCATCAACCCAAAAAGGACCAAAAGCATGAAATAAGGAGATCTAAATATGTATAAGCCAAGGTTCAAACTTAATACCTCAAAGGAACTGCAACAAGTGGAGAGATTTTGGATCTACAACCTTCCTTCCAAGCTAAGCACCTTCAATCTTCAAAACTTCCTTTAGAAATGAGCAAAATAACCACAAGAATCCACTCAAGGCTCAAGAACACCACCAAGAAAGCTTGAGGGACAAATTAGGGTTCTAGTGACAGTGGAGGCTGGTAAGGAGGCCAGCCATGAGGACTTAATGTCTTTAAATATGGTGCAACACCCTAAAATTTAGGGTTTCCTTCCTTGCCGCCAACACGCCGTGTTGAGACACCACAACACATAGTGTTAATTCATTAAACTTCGCGGGCCAAAGTCTTGACGCCACGCTGTGTTGAGGTTTCAACACGCCGTGTTCAAAGATAATCCATAAACATTTTGAAAATAATTTCATACATGGAATCGGGCGTTACATTCATCTTTTAAAATTTTGTTTGCTAGTGCTCTCTGTAATGCAATTTATTTACTTTGTTTTTTTATCTAATTAAAGCATTAGGTCTACAAATTTTGGTTCGATTATCATGTTTGAAGATAATTTTTTTTGTTAAGTTTCAATTACCACGTCGAAAACCACTTTAGTTCTTTAATGGTGATGGTAATTTAACTTTTTAATTTTATTGATGACAATTTCATCGATAATATTACAAATATATTTAATATTTAATGGTATAAATGTGATACAAATAAATTAATCATTTAATAATTATATATTAAACTTAAGTGAATAATAAAGTAATAAATATTTTCGATAGTCTATTTTTATTTGATCGTTTTTTTTGAAACCTGCATAGTTTAATTTTTTCCCCATTTGGAAAAGTTTTTGGGTATACCTTCACGGTTTAATATATCATTTCAGGACTCTTATTTACAGTTTAATAAAACAGATTCACAGCTTAATAAAACAGATGTGGAGGCTAGTGTTTTTTTAACTCCGAAACTTATACATTCATAGCTTAAAAGTTATATTTTCTTATTGAAGAAAATCATCAAATACTACACATCAGATTTGTCAAATCTAGTTTAAATAAATGATCATTAAAAACGTTACCTCTTAAAATGATGATTGTCTTGATCTGGATGAAGATGAATGTCTTCGGTATCGTAAGGTGTGTAGAGCACATGTGGTAGAACAAAGTGGGGTGGTGGCCGGAGATGAAGAAAGTGGTTAGAGGTGGTCGGAGACGAAGCAGATCAGGATAGAGACAATTGTGGTAGATGCTCGCTGCTCACCAAAGATGATAGATAAGTAGATCTGGCCTTGTTGTTCGACGGAGCATGTAGATCTAGTCTCGTCACTCGTCAGAACTTGTAGATCCAGCCGCTGGTGTGTCAAATGACTACAGATCAGGTTCCACCAACCACTAGTAGAAGGTGATTTTCATCACATCTTATCAGATCTACCACAAAACATCTGATCAATGATGGTTGTTCATGGTGGAAGTTTGTAGTGGTAGTGGTGGTGGTTCACGGCAGATGTAGAGGAGATAGTTTATTCTTCAAATCTGATGGCGGAGATTGGTGACGAACCAGATCCAAGTGAATGTAAAAGTGTTTGTGGATCTTCGTTGGAGCAGATTTGAAGCAATAATGGTGATCTGGTGGTATCTGACATCGATTTTTTACGAGAGGTGAGAGAGCAACAAAAATGGAGCATATATGCCATGGAAGGAGGACGCTATAGTGGCGGTGGTAGAGCCAGCAGCGGCAAAGACGCCAGAGAAAATAGGCATCAAAGGTTGCTGGGTTTTTTGCTTTGAAATAGAAAATATAAGTTAGATTTTTTAATCTAATAGAGAACTAGAAAGTTGTAAGGTTATATTTTTAATTATAAGATAAAGATAATGGTTCTTAAGGTTCTTAATCTTTTTTGGTTCTCATTTGATCTTTTACCTATATATATATATATATATATATATATATATATATATATATATATATATATATATATATATATATAGCGTTCAATCGAGAACATTTCTTATTGCGAGAACATTTGAGAACAAAATTTCTTTTTTAATTTACAAGGTGTCACTTTTATAATTAAATCAAAAACCATAAAATAAGATTCACATAAATCAAAAACTAGTTAAAAACAATTAAAAAAACCCCACTAACCTACACCACTCACCACCCACGACCACTACCAACCACCCATCACCACCACCTATAACCCACCAACCACCAACCACCACCACCTACCACCACTACTAACCAACCATCACCACAACCAACAACCTACTACCACCACCACCCGCCACCATCATCACACACCGTCACCACCACCAACAACTACTCGCCACCACCCACCACACCACCCCACCCATCACCCACCAAAACCACCACCACTACCACCACCACCAACAACAACCACCCACCCACCCACCCACCACAATCATTACCACCCACTACCACCAACCACCACCCACCTCTACAGCCAACCACCACCATTACGAACACCCATCACTACTACCAACACCACCACCCACCCACCACAATCCATCACCATCACCCGCTTCCACCACCCATCACCCAGCAAAACCACAACCACCACCACCCCACCGTCACCACCACCAGCCGCCACCACCCACCACCACCACCCATCGCCACCACCTACAACCATCACTACCACCCACCACCACCTCTACCACCAACCACCATCACTCATCACCATTGCCAAAACCCGCCACTACCACCTACCAACACCACCACACACCCACCACCATCCATAACGACCACTCGCTACCACCCATCACCCACCAAAACCATCACCACCACCAGCCGTTGCTACTACCCGCCACCCAATACCACCACCCGCCTCCACCATCCAACACCACCGCTCGTCACAGCTATCACCACCACCAACCATCATCCACCCATATCATCACCACCTACCACCATCACTACCCACCACCACCATCACCAAACATCACCAAGTACCACCACCATCAGCCATTAGCCACCTATCAACACCACAACCACCGACCCATCCACCACCCATCATAACCACCACTCCTGCGACCACAAATCACCCTTCACCACCACCACAACCACCACCCACCAACTTACAACCACCACAAACCAACTATCACCCATGATCCCCATCATTCACCATCCACCATTACCACCCATTACTACTACCCTCCACCCTCCCCCACCTCCACCACCACCACAACCCACCACACACCATCACTCATCTCCACTACAAGATCACCACCTACTACCTACAACCACCAACACTATATGTGATTAAATGCATATAATGACATAAACTGTGTGTGATTATATGTATTTAATAACATAAATCACATGTGATTAAATACATCTAGTCACATGTGATTATATGTATATAATCACAAGTGATTTATATAAACAAAATTCGTTTTCAAGTTTTCCATTTAATAATTTTTCTCATGTACTTAATCATATCTGATTATCTTTATTTAATCACTTATGATTAATATAAACAAAGATTTGTTTTCGCGTTTTTGATTTAATGGTTGTTCTCTTGTATATAATTACATATGATTATGTGTATCCAATCATATATGATTGATATAGACATAATTCTTTTTTGTCCATATAAACCATATGTGATTAGATATATATATATATATATATATATATATATATATATATATATATATATATATATATAATCATATGTGATTAGATGTATTTAATCACATATAATAAAATATGATGAAATATACAAGAACAACTATTGAATCAAGAACATGAAAATGAATATTGTCCACATAAATCATATATGATTAGATACATATAATCATATGTAATTATATGTATTTAATCATATATGATTAATGCGGACAAAGAACAACTATTGAATCGAGAACGCAAAATTGAATTTTGTCCACATAAATCATATGTGATTAGATACATATAATCACATGTGATTATATGTATTTAATCATATATGATTTATAACGACAATATTCATTTTCACGTTTTCAATTCAATACTTGGTATCGTGTATTTAATCACATGTAATTGTATGTATCTAATCACATCTAATTGATGTGGACAATATTTATTCATATTTTTTGGATACATTTAATCACATCTGATTAAATACATATAATCACATGTGATTAGATGTATTTAATCATATACAATTTGTATTTACAATATTCATTTTCACTTTTTCGATTCAATAGTTGGTCTTGTGTATTTAATCGCATGTGATTATATGTATTTAATCACATATGATTTATATAGACAATATTTAATTACATATGATTAAAGTTGAAAAAGAACCACTATCGAATCAATAACGCGAAAATGAATCGTGTCCATATAAATTATATGTGGGTACATACATATAATCACATGTGATTATATGTATTCAATATTTGTTTTCATTTATTTAATCACATGTGGTTATATGTATTTAATCACATCTGATTAATTTGGACAAAAATTTGTTTTCACGTTTTTGATTCAATAGTTATTCTCGTGTATATAATCACATGTGATTATATGTATTTAATCAGATGTGAATACAGTATTTTTCAGATTTTGTTACAACAAAAGGATTGAAAAAACGAATCATAGTCGATACTACAAAGATTATCTCGAAAAACTTGTTTGGAAATCTTCGAAACAATCTGAAAATCGAAAATCGTGAAAAAACATCACTTTTGGCGAATATGAAAATAGTTTCAAAATTGAAAGGTAAAATGCAATTTTTAAACATGTGAAGAGGGGGAAAATGAAAATTCCTTAAACTTATCACCAAATTAAAAAGAAAATCATGTTTTTTTAGAAAAAAACAAACGAAATCATATGAAAAGAAAAGTATAATACAAATAACCCATTAAATAGTCAAACATAAAATTGACAATTGAAAATTGCTAATCAACAAATAAATTTGATTTGATTTATATATTTGAAATCATCCAAATAACCTTCAAGTGAATGGTTGGTTTTCACTAAGGGCGTGTTTGGCAAAAGTAGCTGTTAGCTGGAAGCGGGTAGCGGTTAGCTGGTAGCGGGTAGCTGGTAGCGTGTAGCGTGTAGCGGGTAGCTGGTAGCGGGAAGCTGTAGCTTTTATTTGTTATATGAGTGTTTGGTAAAAGTAGCTGTTAGCTTTTGAAATATATAAAATTACATAAAAGGACAATTGATTAAAAATAAATAAATATATAAATATATTTTTAAGGGTAATTATGGAAATGATTTCAAAAGCTCAGTAGCGTTTTGTTAAACCTACATGAAGTAGCTTTTAGATTTGGAGCGTTTTGTTTAAACTAAAAGCTAAACGCTCGTACTGTCAAACGAAGCTTTTTGTTTAAACTAGAGCGTTTTGTCAAAAGCTAAAAGCTAGAAGCTCCCAAACGCTTCCAAAAGCTCCGTGCCAAACACGCCCTAAATACAAAAAAATCCCAACAAAATTCCAAAACATAACTCCACCGTCATTTAAAAATAAATCCCATCCCATGTCATCGAATTCATTATTTTATCAATTTCCACTCTCCTTCACCATTTAATCGAATAAAGAAGGCATAAATGAAGACCATAATTCTATTATTCACGAAAATCAGTAACGCTGATTCAACATCTCTAACTAAATCTGAACGAAATGAAGACAATGTAGTAAAATAGACATTCAATTAAAGCAAACTCGGAAGAAATTATGAAGCAAACATGAAGGAAAGCAAACCAGTTCTACATGTATCGGTGTCGGCAATGGCCGGAGAAAGTAACCGGAAAAATGTAATGTCGCTACCGTAATCATCGATGAAACGAGATCGAGACCAAGCTGAGGGTGAAGGTTGGCGATGATAGCGTCTCTCATGCTAAGCTGCAGCTAGAAGTCGGAGACTCTGATTTGAGATCGGGAAACCAAATCTAGTCTTCTGATGAAACAAGATCGGGAACGAGATCTTATGGCCGTTGAAAAAGATCAAGTGATGGTTCAGGAAGATGAGGAAAGAGGAGGCGGTTTTTAAAGGTGGGAGGCAGATGGAAGTGGCGAACAAACAGATTCGAAGAGAGTGAAGAAGCAATTGTTCGGTGGTTCCCACGACGTTAGGGTGGTTTCGGTGGTTCCGGCGGAGGTCTGGTGATCGTGATGGTTCACATTACCTTTAAGATGAGAGATGAGAGAGATATGCAGAGAGAGAAATGTAGAGATAGAAACATAAAGAGAGAAATATAGAGAGAGAAAGAAGAAAAATATGTGTAGAGAGAGAACGTTCTTTTTTAAAAAATCGTTATAATTTCAACAATTAAAAATCAATGGTCAAAATTTGTTCTTAATTGTTCTCAATTTAAGAAATGTTCTCATTATATATATATATATATATATATATATATATATATATATATATATATATATCAGTGTTGTAAAAATCACGACTAGGTCTCGATTAATCTCCGATTAATCCCTAGGCACTAGTCGACCAACTAGAGGACGCCTAATGATTAATCGATGCCTATGAAATGAGTGAAACAGTAACAACCGATGAAATTTTAACACTTTGAAATTTTTATATCTCAATAGAAACTATTTTAGGTATGATTAGTATTGTAGTAATCATATTAACCTATTTTGTTATGATAATAGTGGTATTAAAAATTTTTGATATCATATTAGTCATATTTAATTTTTTTTAAATTCAACAAATTAGCAATTAATGATTCTCGATTAATCCTCCAATTAATCCTTTAATCCCAGTCCACCGACTAGCTAACATCGACACTATAAGTAAGAAATGTGAACCATCTAATGAAGATGATTCTGATTTTAAGTGTCATCCTGGATCTTTAAAGAAACCAAAGAGAGAAGCTAAAGTTGTGAAGAAAGAGAAAAAAGTTGATGCCATAAAAGAATTTCTTTCATTGAAGAACAGATGCTCACCCGGGTCATTATTAAATGTTATTCAGGGTTAAAGTAGAGAACAGAAGGAGTGTGTTAGGGCTATGAGATTTGGGAGTTTGTTACAGATGAAGATGACTGATGTACCGTTGAACATTGTTTATTATGTTCTTGATCATTTTTTTTTGAAAGTTTGAAGGTGGAGTTTGAGAATTGCCAAGTTAGTGTTGATAGCAAATCTGTTCATGAGATGTTAGGATTACCATCTGGTGGTATATTACTTTCAAATATGGATTACATTTCTGAACATGATGAAAAGAGTTGTATGTTTGAGTGGAAGAAACAATATGGAAATATTGATAAATTGATGTTGAAGCAGCTAAAGAATGAACTTGTTCGAACTAGTGCAACGGATAATAACTTTAGAATCAATTTTTTGGTTTTACTTATTAATACATTCTGTGAGTCTACAAGCATGGGAAAACATAATATGAGTCCATTGTATGTAATCAGAAGAGATACTGATTTAAGTAGCATTGACTGGTGCGATTTCATTTTCGATTATCTTGTAAGGACGAAGAAGGTTTACAACCCAGATAAAGAATCATCCTTCTTTTATGGATCAGCAGCATACCTTATGGTATGTAAACTAGATTTTATTATTAATTTTTTTTTCATTTGTAATATATATATATATATATATATATATATATATATATATATATATATTAATCAAATATTAGACTCTATAATCATATATGATTATACAGACTAATATATGATTAATGATATATTACATTGTATTTAGATATGAATAATCATATATGATTATGCATTGTAATATATAATTAATCATATATTAGTATACATCTATTTATGATTAATACTATATTGGACTTTAAAAAGTATATCTTTTTATAAAGTTAACTTATATGATATATATGGTTTTTGTAGTTGTTATATGTGGATACTTTCAAGTTTAATCATTTGCACGTTACATGTAAATGTCCAACAATTTTTTATTGGACGTCAGAAAAGGTCAGGTTTCTTGAGGATATTTTATAAGAGGAGGGAGGATTTGATTATGGAGAGATTAATGAACCATATGTTGAAGAATAATGTCAAGAATCTAATGGTGATGAGGAGGAATCTTATGGGGATGAGGATTCATCTGATGAGGATGAAGAAGAATTTGATGTTAATAAAGTTAGTGTTGTGGAGGTAATTTTATAGCTTTATTAATTTATGATTACATTACTATATATTCATTTTTGATTTTTTATGATTAAGTATTGTAACGTCCCAAAAATAGTGATAAAACTTTTCATTTGGAAGTTTATGAATTCATTCATCAATTGTTCAAAATCAAACACCAAGTTATAATATTCAAAACATCAGAGTACAGTTATTCAGAATGCGGACATCATGAGGGGAGGATGTTGTGCCATCACGTTGGGTCCTTCCCTTTCGAACTAGAAGTACCTACAACCATAAACAAAAACAGTAAGCACAAAGCTTAGTGAGTTCCCTAAACTACCATCTACCATACATAAGAAAGTGAATGCTATGAGCCAAATCATAGTCTTACAATCATTTCCTGCCATGGGCCAAATCATGGTCTTTCCTTGCAATGCCGATGGCCAAATCCTGGTCTTTCATACAAGTGTCAGGGTCAGATCCTGGTCTTTCATTCAATTGATAGGGGTCAGATCATGGTCTTTCATTCAATTGTCAGGGGCCAGATCCTGGTCTTTCATACAATTGCCAGGGTCCAGATCCTGGTCTTTCATGTAAGTATCACACAGACAACTAACATTCTATACAACAAGTAATGGGTCAGATGTAACATCCCAAAATTTTCAACAAATTTAAACCTTTCAAAAGTAACCCGTTAATGAAAGTGTTTACAAAATATTATTTCCAAAACATTATTTAAAATCAGAGTCCCCTAAGATCCAATCAATCGAAAAACCAAGGATGTGTATGGTTACTCCTTTACCTTGCCACGGTCCTCTGAGCACCTGGAACAATAAACTGAAACTGTAAGCACAAACCTTAGTGAGTTCCCCTAAAATACCACTACACAAATAGATAACATATACAACAACAACATGTATTGGGTCCACAGCTAAAAGACCGGATTACCCCTGAGCCCACAGTATGAGTCTGGCTTGCCTATCAGGCCCACAGCTCATATATGGCTTGCTCTTGAGCCTACAAAATAAGTATGGCTTGCCCTCGGGGCCCACAGCTTATGTCTGGCTTGCTTCCCCAGTCATCAGACTAGAATACCAATGTTTAGACCTCAGTATGAGTCTGGCATACCAACCGGTCCTCAGCTCGTATCTGGAATGCCACTAAGCCCTAAGTATGAGTCTGGCTTGCCCTACCCGGTCCTCAGATCATATTTGGAATGCTATTAAGCCCTCAGTATGATTCTGGCCTGCCCTACCCGACCCTTAACTCATATCTGGAATGCTCCAGGGTTTGTTGGATTTAACACAAAGCAGTAAAACCTCAACCCAACACAATACCTACACATATACCGATAATCATGTAGACAAAATCACAGGTAGTCCTACAGATCTACCAGACTAGCATATCGAAAACTAGCATAATCATGCATATCTAATCCATACTCAATATATCAGAGGATAACAAGATATCAAAATGATGGGCCGGCCTTGGTGCCTTCGACCCGCAAGTACAATGAGGAAAACTCACATTGCAAACTGGACAAAATTGATGAGGTCTCAACTCCGGGTCTCAGCTCCAACCGCCTCCTAATCCAGCCAAATGAACAATCTCAATTAGAATCTCAAATACCCAAAATACCCTTCAGGTCAAAGTCAAAGTCAACTGGTCAAACCAACTAAGTCAACTAAGTCAACCCAACCGAGTCAACTCAACCGAATTGACCAGGTGCGAGTACGCGGGGCGTACTCTGAAGGTATGCTAGGCGTACTCCATCCTCGCATGTTGACTATCATTGGTGTGGTTGACCTCATACCCAGGGCGTACTCCGAGTACGCGAGGGGTACTCTCACCATCTTCAAAACTCATTAAGTGCTTAATGGCTTAAGCACTTACGTCCATATTTCATATCCAAGGATAAAATACACTCTAAAGTCATAAAGTTTCCAACTTTATCACTTTACATGCCCATTAAGTACATATCTCAACTTCTTAATCCATTAAGACATTCTATAAGATGCATGGAGCAAAACCAACCATTTAAAAGCCATTTTTATGACTCAAGACCCTCCCAAGGGTCTGAAAGGACAGCTTAATGGTTCAATAACATGATTTGTTCATGAAACACCACATTTGGGACAAAAAGAACCTAAAACTAACCCAAAACAAGATCTACAAGAAACTACACCAAGTTCAGAACTTGATACCTCAAAATGGTGCCAAAAGGTGGTGTGATCTTGGATCTAGAGAGCTGCACTCCTTCAATGTCGTCTCCTCTTCCTTCTTTCTTCTTCAAGAGCACCAAAACACATACACAAGCTTAGAAATGGCTCCTCAAGATGGTTCTAGGGTTACAAACACGTATGAGAGGGTGAAGGCTCATAAGGTGAAGGAAATGAGCCCATAAAAGTGCTTAAATACCAGCCAAACCCTAAAAATTAGGGTTTCGTTATCTGGAAAGTACGCCCAACATAAACTGATGTACACCTAGCGTACTAGGGCGCACCCTAGTACGCTCCGCGTACACCACGTACTCATGTCGTACTCTGAAGGCCAAAATTACAACAATGCCATTAGGGCTCCTTTGCATACATTTCTTGAACTTTGGGACCACAATGCAATACATCTCAATATATGGATCAACAATGGAAGTACTTGAAAACCATATGTTACAATTCTCCCTCACTTGAATTTGACTTCGTCTTCGAAGTATGCTGCAGTAACTAGCCTAAGGTAGTGTCTCTCCATCTCCACCTCTGGTCACTCAAACGGTCATCCCCCAAGACCTGATTCGAACTAAAAGTCGACTCATTCAGGCGGCTGCCTACCCATACCATCTTTTACTTGCTAACTTTCATCATTGGAGAAACCATCACCACGTTCACACAATTCGGACATCCACTACCTCAACTGATTCTTAAGCAAGCACAACCACCTCGAAACGCAGATGATACGATATTCGTCACAATCTGAACCATACGGAACCCTTCCGATCCTGACTTACCTTGCTAAATCCAGTGGAGATTCAGGACCCTTGTGTTGGGTTTTGGTATACTACAACATCCTATGGTGCACATACAACCCTAAATGCCTTGGATCTATGTTTTCTCTATTTATACATGCAATATTGTTTCCAAAGCATTAAGCCTACAACTAGCATACAATTAACATATAAATCATAAAAACAAGTTAGAAGATTACCTCTTTGTTGTAGCTTGTAGACATTGACCTTTTAAGAGCTTAATGTCTCAAGTGTTGCACCTCAAATGGTTCACAAACACCATGAACAATTGGAAGACAAATGAGAGAGAGGTTAGGCACCACAAATTGTCCATACTCTTGCAATATCACTCTTAGGTCCGATTTTGGCTAAATGGGTGCTCTATATATATGTTAGGAATCCAAGAGTCATGGGTAAACCCTAATCCATACTCTTGGGCTTATTATCCATGATCCATGATTCAAGTGGGCTAACTCTTTATGGATTCTTCCATAAACTTAGTCCATCATGTATCATAAGCCCACAACACACACACACAGACACATACACACACATACACACACACACACACACATATATATATATATATATATATATATATATATATATATATATAACTAATTTACACAATTAGTTCCCATTAATTTAGTTAGTCTCTTTTGATCACTAAATTAATTCCAAATTAATTCTTGATCAATACTAATTAAATCATATGATTTCATATTAATAAATTAGAACTTATAATATATTAATAAATCATAAATAACCTTTTCTCAAAAGTCCATCCTATCAAATTGTCCTGGTGAAGGCAACCCAAATGGAGCATGCTACTCTCGGGTCAAGTACATACCAATTATAGTTATGGGCTTAGACACCTAATCCAACGGTCTCCCACTTGGATTAGTCTAATAACTATTCTCGCAAGTACGACTCCAAAATCCCAACTAGCAATCGTAGCTCTTAAAAACCAATGTCGAACTCTGAACAAATCAAATGACGCGTCCATTAGATAAGGTATCATATATTCCTCCATTCTAGATATCGTATGAACTGAGACATGGATTATAATCATTATCTCGGTTCATGTATTGTTTCCCGATTTCTGATTTATGGCAACTCACTAATTGAACAAATCAAATCAGTCCAGGCTTTGCCAAGCACTTAGGTTTGTCATCACTAAATCATCGAGGGGCCCACATATATCACTTTTATCCCCTTATGGTAAAAGGAACGGATAAACTTCGACTCATATGATTGCTCTATTTAGTCATCAAATCACACACAACAATACGTTTTATAACACCGAGTTACCGGTGCGTTTTCATATTATCAATGTGCAATCGACTTGTAAACTGCAACTCATATGTCTCCGTTTCAAGAATATAAGATATTATCATCTCATGATCACTCGTGATAAAATCCATGAAGTGATACAATGAGCGTGGGTTGAATCCAATACTCAAATCTTATTATAGGAGTACTCATGAATACTGCAACAAATTTGTGCTATGTTTAACACCTTAGACAATCCTACAGACCCATTCATGACAGTCTTGCCTCAATACCTACTTCCAAAGTATGATCGACTGTGGATGGTTTGAATAACCTAGTTATTCGGGAGGTCAAAACATGCAAAGTGAAACAAAAGAATAATACTAATCCTATATGGCCCCAAAAATTTTGAGTGTAAATAAAACACCTCTTATCGAATCGCCAGATTGATTACTCATTATTCATTGTATAATGTTTCGAATAATCAACTTAATACTTGAATTAAAACAATAGTTATCCCATGCTCCAAGCATGCACACTATGTTTGCCTATGGTCATTTCTTTGTGAAATAGATCAATTGACAACATTTCAACGATGCTCATTTCACAATTCCAAATCCTTATGATAAATGTAAGAATACCAAATTCTTGCCATTTACTGAAATCTTTATATGCAATGATCCTCTTGTAATGACTATGCACAAAAGTCACAGAGACTTGGTTACAGACATTACAAAGTATTCCAATGGAGATCAATTCCATGGAAACGAAGTCTCACATTCAAAGTACATTCCTTTGAACATCCTTCTTGCATTAAGTTTTCTAATCTTACACAGATTTAAAGAATAACTTCCACTTATGGAAACATTTCCATATTCCCATTTTGACTATCACTTCTGAACAAGAGTCACCTCTTTTCAGAATATGTCAATATGGTCTTTCCAAAAAAATTTCAAAATACTTCCAACTGTCCATGAGCAACCAATCTTTGGTAAACCTCAGATTGTCCTAGATAATTGCTTAACCACTTTAGTCATATCTTGTTTTAGTCCTTTTTCCCTCTTAGTGCCCTAGGCATTTGGAAAAATTAGAACACGAGAATATTATAGCATATGCAATCGATCCTATACCCGAAGCATATGGGACACGATTCATAATGTCTTGCATAAAGACATGATACTTGATCAGCCTTTTGCTATAATATCTCTATTTGCCATGTTCTCACAATTCGAACTATGAAGAGGGATGTCGTAATCATAATCGAATTTGAGAATGCAATTATCATTTCCATATATATAGAATTTCCTTATGTTGAATCATTCCAACATAGCATATATATCCTTGACTAATTTTGATTAAAATCTCAATATAAGCTTTTAGATTTGAAATGAAGTATAAATTCCTCTCCCTTAATTATTGCAAAACAACTTTTCAAACCCTGCAACTTTACGATTTGAAACTTCTATTTTCTATAATTAACATTGCTAGTTTGCAACACTTAGTGTAATAATTGTGCTCCCACTAGCATAATAATTATATTCTTATTAGCATAATACTTATGCTCCCACTAGCTTTGACATGTACCCAGAAAACAGCTAGGCTTCTAGAAATCAATACTTATTGACTTTCTTACCAAAGTTCAGATTTTTGATACGAGATGATTCGATAAGACCTTATCTAGGCTTCTCAAATTCATACACCTCTCCTTAGATAGCTCACATGTGTGTCTAAACAATTTTAGAACTTATAGCCATAAGTATGAAATTTTTTTAGACCTTTTGCCATTTCTCACAATTCGAACTATGAAGAGGGATGTCGTAATCATAATCGAATTTGAGAATGCAAATATCACAATTGCTATCTCCTTAAAATCCACTTAGTGAAAGCGTTTCCTCACCATCATTCTCATGAATTAGAGAGAAACCTTATGACACTTAGATTTTATGGTGTATGTGTTCCTATCCATGTGAATTTTTCATAACCATAATCACAAGACAAGGTTAGTGACAAATTCAAACTCATATGGACTGAACTTGTTCAATCTTAATTTCTTGCCACCTGGCAGCATAAGGACCTACCATTGCTTCCTAGGTTGTTATGAAAACAACTGAGAACTCATAGAACTCACATGCATAGTCAACTTTAACTGGAATGGGCACAGAAACAAGAATACATCAACACGATATGTTATAAACCACAAGTCGTGTGCTAGCAATAAATAATAGGTTTTATTCTTGATTAGTTCTTGAAGCTTGTCAAGATCCTTAAGACTCCCACTGCCCTCTTGACATATAAGACTCTGTTGTCAATAACCATTCCTTGACAAACAAATATTCAAGAGTTAGTGCGGATTCTTATCAAGACAAACACTTCACACAATTGGTCTTAGTTGGTCTTTGTTTTATCCAAGACATCACAACTTACCAATTTCAAATGTACAAGGGCAAAACATTTTACTCTACATTTGATGAGTGTTTTAAACCTTCTTAAGATTATGTCACTCAAGGAACAATCTTGGAGTATGACTCTAAGACTTGTTTTTGGAACGAAGTATGACTCATCTTCTTGATTTAACCATTTCAACAATTCATGATTCCTCTTCTTAGCCATACAAATGCACTAATATATCCTTAGAGGATCAATTGTGATATGGTTTGCCATAATCATTAATATGATCATAAAACACGATACTAAAGTACTCTCCCATCTTTTCAGATTGGAGAACCTTTTATCTTTCTGCCTAATTTGATTCTTCTCATTCATTCAGCCAAAACATTGAAACTATTCCAATGTTTCAGAATTACACTTAAACTTGTAAGCATAACCATATTTACTAAACTTTTAGTAAATCATGACGAATAGTCTTATCTTTCTTTGTGGTGGACCTGATCAGCGCACAACCAAGTGTACTCAATCTCCTAGTCCTTCACTTGACTTACACATACATGTGAACAAGGAATTAGTCTTAATTTCCCAAAGATGAAGTTCTCATTCATCATACAATACAAGTTGCATGATTCTAAGTTTCTATCCAGCTGAACCTTGGGTGATGAGAATCTTTCCTTATTTGGTAAATTATGACACTTCCACAAACGAAAGAATCAAATCCATTTTCCAATATTGCTATCAATGGAAACATATAAACAACATTTTTCACAAATGCCATTATAAGGAAACTTAAAATAAAATAAATTTCACAAATTTTTCTTTATTCATAAAATGCAGAAAACTTTTCCTTACAATGCAAATACATATGAAAACTATGTTGTTATCTATTCCTAAGCAATCTATCATAACTCTTAAGCAGCAGCTCAAAATTCTGATCATCGAACCATGCAATCGAAATCCATCTCTTCACGATCAGAATTAGCTTACTCTTCCTTTAAGCTTCCTTTCTTTTCTTTGATTCTCCAAAACATCAAATGTAATTACATTACATCATGTATTAAGAATCTCCAAATAGGAACTTAATAGAGTTAGATATTGGACTTACCTGAAGTAGAGTCAAACTTTTTGACTTTACCATCCTTATAATCTTTAAGGTAAATAGAGCAGCTTCGCAACCAATGCCCCTTCTCTTGGAAATAGGAACATATAGACCTTTTGGGAATAGTATACTGGACTATCTCAGACTTAGCATTTCTCTTTACCATTTGGTTAAATGACTTGACCATGGCCGATCCCTTTCCATTCGGAAGAGAAAGCTTTTCTGGATTTCTAATGTTACCATTGTCAATGTCCATGGAAGTTTGGTGAGTAGACCTTCCAATCAAATTTTCTTTACCAGTGTACCAAATCATTGCTGATTCAGCAGCAACAAGCAAATAGGTAAGATCGATAAGGGTCATGTCATGGTCTGTCATATAGTAGTCCTTAATGAACCCGCTATATGACTCAAGAAGTGATTGAAGAACCCAGTCAACATCCAACTTCCTTGAGACTTCGACACCCAACTCTCCCAGCCTGTCAATATGTAACTTCATCTCCAAGATGTTGGCACATACAGACTTGCTTGCCAATAGGGCTTGAGTGACCTTAAACTTTTCAAGTCTTTAAACTTGTGGGTTAGGGAGAATAATTGGAGGAGGTGGAGGAAGTGAAGTATGATTTCCAGTCCCATTAATGCACGACAAAGGGATTAATCTTTCACCTTGATCGCCATGTGGGATATCATCTCCATTAGAAAGCTTTTTCTAAAAGGATAAGGAAGACCATAGTTGTCAGAAATAGACATCTATGAGGGAGAAATTCAAGTTAGTTGATTTAAGTCCTTAATATAACACCCAAAACGAAATATTAAGGCTAGGACCCAACACAATATTCTACAATTGCGAAAAGGGATGTCGTAATCCAATTGTAGAATATTTGAAGGTAGGTAAATGACGATTTACCAATTTCCACCATGAAAAACGAAATAGATTATTAAGTTTTAATTGGATTTGAAATTCCTAGATCCTTTGAGATTCATTGAATTTTTCAATGACATGTTTAAATCTCGATTGTGCCCTTCAAGTTTGTGACTGGGATGTCGAGGATCACAAAAAAGGTGTGAATAACCATGCAAATTAGCTTGGTACACCTAATGTTACAAATCACCTAATCAATGTGTCGGTTAACCACACACGCTCCATTGATCTATGATTAACATCAAGTTACCCTTTGCCACATATTGTCAGTCCCAGATTAGTGTGCCGGTTAACCACACACGCTTCACTAACGACTTAACAAGGTGCAAAGTGTAATTTGATTGATTAGCACCATTTCACATTTTTCCTAAAGTAACTAAGATTGGGAATTTTAATAAAATTTTAATTAATTTATATTTTATCATTATACTTTTAATGAGGGAGAATTAATGTCCTATCCTACCCGTTCGGCTAACGACCCTCTACCAGTCAAGGAAGCGGTGGGTGAGAGTGGACACCCATTAAATTGCCATTTTCCCCTTATAGACCGGCTTCGTGAATGAGGCCTACTTACCGTAAGACTGACTTGTCTTATACATATATATATATATATATATATATATATATATATATATATATATATTAAAATTATAATAATATAATAGTATAAGGGTTGAATTTTAACTTTTAAAACTATAGGGTTTGGAATTAAAGTATTCAAAAGTGAGACTTTACAAATTCCAAAACTTGAGGGCAAGTTTTGAAACTTTTCAAAAATTTTGGAGTTTCATAACTTATGAGTTTAATGTGATTTTTATGAAAAACTTTTCATGTTCCATAACTTGAGGACAAGTTATGGAAGACTTTAAAACCATTTAAAATGACTCTTAAAAATGAGACCTTTCATTTTCCATAACTTATGAAAATTTATGAGTTTTAAAGTTCATGAATGAGACCTTTCATATAACTTGAGGACAAGTTACAAAACTCATATCAAGAACAACTTTGATCAATTTTTTGATTAACAACAATTATCAAATAACTTTCTATTGATCTAATCTAAATCATAGCAAAGCAATTCATATCAAATATTACAAATAATCTTCTTATTATCTAAATATTTGACAATTGACTTTTAAATGGATGAGGACTATCATTACCAACTCATAAAATACAATTTTTATGTTTACAAAACAGTTTGTGATAATGATCCTATCTATTTCTGGCCAAAAACTCGAAAATCTTCACGCTGGAGCACCTACTCGACGAGTTCATGAACTGGACTCGCCGAGTTCATGCTTTACTGAGTGGACTCATCGACTCAGTTCATGGACTCGGCGAGTTCATCAGACAGAATGCAGAAAATCGAATTTTTCAGCTTCGAAACTTAAGCAAGCATCAAATATAATAGAAAACAACCCTTGGCTCTGATACCACTGTTGGGTTTTGGTATACTACAACATCCTATAGTGCACATACAACCCGAAATGCATTGGATCTATGTTTTCTCTAATTATACATGCAATATTGTTTCCAAAGCATTAAGCCTACAATTAGCATACATGTCACACTCCCAAACCGGAACGACAGAAATGTTCGGGGGCGGAGGACGTAATGTTAAGTATCACAACACATGCATCATAGTAATCAAAGTAACAACAACCATCGTAATAATAATATAAAGTTTATATTATGTTCAAAACATTTCATGATTTACATTAAAACTATAGAAAAAGTTAAGACATAAAACTCCGTCTTCGCAATGCCTGAGAGAGTACCTGTCTACTAACGATCCTGAGAATACAAGTGGTTTGAAAAAGTGTCAACATTAAAGTTGGTGATTTCATAAGTATTTTTGTTATAAAAAATATACTCTTTGTTCTTTGAAAAAGTTCGTCTGTTCTCCAGAAAATCTTATATTTTCTTAATGAGTAATATGACCGTACCCCTTCCTTCTGTGATCATTTAGTGAATATAAATTATATATAATATAGATCGACTAGACAGTTGAATGTATGAATCTTCCCTAAGCCCACAACCAAACAAGGAACAGGAAATTAACATTAATGACAGAATTAACATTAATGATTCCACTGTCCATCGGATCTTCATTATATATAATTGTATCGTCTTCACCAAGTAATCACAGAATTAACATTAATGGTTCTTTTTGATATGATAAATGTGTTTCCTTCAGAAAATCCTATATTTTCTTTAGTAGAATGGTAACCACAATAGTTCCTTCTACAATCACTTAGTTTATACTAGCTATATATAACCTAATATCGAACGGACAGTTGAATGTGTGAATCTGCCCTAAGCCCACAACCAAACAAGGAACCAGAAGTAAGGCGGAAATCACATATTCCACTGCCTATCGGATATTATTTATATATAACTCTAATGTATAAACTAAGGAATTATAGAATTAACCATTAAAGGTCCTTTATGTTATACTAGTTTGTAAATAAGTGTTGAACCTTTTGTAAATATGTTCCTAGTTCCACTTACTCTGTTGTAAAACATTCTTTTTAGTAATAAATGTTATTGTTTTCAGAAAGTTAAATCGAAAACTGTTTACCTTTAAAAATAACGATGTTTATCATAGAAAATCCTATATTTTCTATAAAACCGATTTGTAGTCTTTGTAAGGGTCGAATTTTGTTGTAATATGTCAAAGTCTTTTATTCCCTTCATATGTTTGTTAAGTTTATTTACTGAGACGTATTTCGTATGAAGCTTAAGTGTCAATGCCTTAGTATTTTTTGTATGCTTTCACTGTTCCTATAAATAGGGAACTTTACTAGAGTTAGATAAGAGTCCTTTAAAGAACTTGTCCACTTTTCTCTGTAAAAGTTGAAAGCATAAATGAGCAGAAAGCAGATCTTATTTACTTCGTGTGTTCAATATTCATTGATTTCAACTCTGATTTGATTCATACTTGATTCTACGATTCATCAATTGGTATCAGAGCAGGAATCACAACCTGTGATCTGATTTTCACGTTGTTTCAAAAAGTTTTTTTTTAATCAATTTTGGTTCAAAAAGTTTCCGCACTTTTTGAAGTGAAAATTCATTCTAGATCGTCAGTTGTAATTCGATTCTACAATTGAATTGTTAAATCGAGTGTTCTGTTGGTAATCTCAATTCAGTTCTGCTATTTGCTTTCAAATTCTCATTGAATTCTCAAAAATCATCATCCGTACATCAATGGCGAACTTCAATCTCAATTCAATGACTTCTTTCTCTCATCTGCTCGGATCTTCTACTAAAATTCCGATGCTAATTCCTGAATACTATGATCAATGGGCTGATCGCATGCATGATTACCTAAATGGAATCGATGAAGAGTTATGGTCTTGCATCTCTGGAAATATCATTCCTCCTGCAAATGTTCAACCAATTGGATCATATTCTGGAACTTCTAGTGTTGAAAATCAATCTGATCGTTTGAAGAAGTTGGAGAAACGATGCATGAGAGAATTGCGAGGTGCATTGCCTCCTGTTGTGTATAACTATGTAAGGAGTTGTACAACTGCCAAAGAGATCTGGAATAATCTGAAAGAGAAGTTTCAAGGAAGCGAGAAGACTAAAATCAATTCTGTTAAGCAATGTTTGGTGGAGCTGAAGGATTTCAGACAAAAGGAAGTTGAAACAATTGAAGGTTATTAAGATCGTCTGAATGAGTTGATTTATCGCTGTAATCATTATGGAATCACTAGAACAGCGATGGAATTCAATCTCATTTTCGTAATGGGCCATCGTAAATAATGGAGAAGTGTGAGTATGATGGTGAAGAATCAGCAGAGTTTTGATACTTCAACTCTTAATGACTTGTACAATCAATTGAAAACTCATGAAAGTGAGGTGAATGAAATGGTCGAGGAGTCGAAACTCAGTCTGGGAGGTCCGTTAGCGCTTGTCTCCAAAGTGTCTGAGAAAGAAACATACGAAAAAGGTGATTATGAGGAGGAAGAAGGATTTATAATGAATTCGGACAATGAGACAATAGCTTTTTACTCAAACAATCGTGTCAAAAAGTTTTTCAAGAAGCCTTTTAATTTGAAGTTCAAGCAAAATGAGGGAAAAGGAAGTTTTGTGAGTAAAGTTGTTGGTGAGGAGAAAAAGAAGTTTGAGAAGACTGATAAAAAGGTTACTGAGGTGAAGAGTGAGAAAAAGTTAAAAGGTGATTCGGGTGTGGATTGTCACTACTACAATGGAGCAAATCATTTATCTAATGATTGTATGCTTCGAAAGAAAGAAGAAAAGAAGAATAAAATCAAGGATGAAGCGTATTATGTCGAGAGGCTGGAGGAGGTCAGGGCTAAAGCCAAGAATTTGTGTTTGGTGGCAAAAGGTGAGCAGGAAGAAGATGGCACTTATCAAATCTGGTCTTCGGGATCAGATGATGATGAAATGCGTAACCCAACGCATGGTGCTATGTATGTGAAGTATGAGGAAGATTCGGATGAAGAGGAGGATAAGGTGACTGGACGATGCTTCGTATCAAAATCTGCTGACAAGTCTTCGATGACAACAAAGGTACGTTCTATTCTTGAATCTTCTAATATTCCTATAAGTGCTTATGACTCTGAATTAGTATCTTTTGATGAAACTGTTACTTATTTTGACTCAATTCTTGTGTCTGCTAGCAATGAGGCTAAGAAATTGTCAATGCAGTTGTTAGAGACTCAGAAGCGTTTAGGTTCGAAAATAAGTAAGGTTGAGTGTTTAGAACTACAAATCACAAACATCATGTGCGATAGAGATTCTTTAACTAGTGATGTAAAACTTCTGTTAGCACAACGAAATATCTACTGTAACACAGCAAAAAGACTTTATGGAAAATTAACTGATTTGCATCATTTGTGTGAAATAAGCAAAGAGCAACATAGAAAATTATTGCCTTTTCTAGCATTTGAGAGAGAGAGAAGGTAGATAATATTTTGTATGACTGTGAGAAAACTATTGCTGAGTTTGACAAAATCCCAGATGATAGATATGCTTATGGAATTGTCAAAATTAATGAATGTCTGGATACGAATGAATTAGTTGATATTGTAAATGAAACTTTAACCAAATCAGAACAAATCAAAATTTTGAAAAAGACTGAGAATTCGACATCTGATTCTCAATCTAATTTTGCCAATATTGAAGATAACTCTGATAATATTAGCGAAATTAGTGATATTGAGGATGTTGATTGTTCTCAGTTGTCTGTCATTAATGTTGCATCAAAATATAAATGAAAAGAAAAACTTAAGGATTTGGAGGTTAAGATTGACACTGACAAACCTTCTACTTCGAAAGATTGTGATTCTGTGGATATCCGAGATAGTCAAACGGATAGCAGTGATGATGAAAATGATGATGCTTCGGATAAAAAGGTCTCATCAAACAAATATTTTGACAGAAAAAGAAATTCCTCGTGTTGTTGATCAAGTATTTGGCGACACTGAAAATTTCGACAAAGTGTTGTCTGAAAAAGGAGCCCATTATTTGGAAACAAATCAAGTGGTGTATCCTAATTTCAAGTGTACTGATGATGTTGTTTTTCCAAATCAAGTGTTTGTTACTACTGGAAACGTTGAGAACATAAAACCAGAACTCAACAAAATGGTCGAAAATGACAACAAGAAAACAACAGACGAAGGTTTCTTTTCAAATCAAAGCACAGTCGAAAATACATTAACAAAGAATTCGTATGCTTTTCAAAGACAAAAACCACAACGTAAATGGGTTGAAAAATCGAAAATTGTGGAAGAAGTTACAAAAGAGGTTGTTGTGGAAAATAAAATTGTTGTCAAATTAAATTCCAAAGAATTTAAAGAACAAATTGACAAGTTTTCAAAAGAAAATGTGATTTCAAAAAGACAAGATCGAAAGAAGATTTTTTGGCAAACTGTGGAATTACAAAAGCAACAAAATGATTTGAAATTGAAAACAACTAAAAACACAAAGTCTAAATCTGTTGAGAAAAAGTTTCCACATTATGCAATTCATTCAGATCAAAAGAAAAATCCCGCTCAAACACATAAAACCAAATCTGAATTTCAATTTTCAAACTCATCATTTTCCAAAGATAACAAAACCAAATCAACAAATGTTCAAAATCTATCCTCAACACAACCATTTTCCTCTAATCAACAAACAAGGTTTTCTCAAAAACAAAAATCTCAAAATCGAGTTTCTCAAAACATAAGTGTTGGAAACAATGATGGAAGTCAATACGCAATGGCATTTCGACCAAAATCAAATGTTGATTTCATCCCACAAAAACCGAATTTTCCAAATCCAACAGGAAAACAAACCTTCAAAGTTTCGCACACAAAAGGATTGTCTCGTGACAAAAACATTGATCACTGGCTTGAAGGAAAAGGACGAATGTATCAATCAAGGAAATACTCTCAACAACAGATTCACGAAGCCTATGAGAAGTACGTGAATACTTCGTCAACTGCAAGCTCATCTTCAAAAGATTCGAACATTTTGGTGAAAACTTGGCAACCGATTTCGAAGGAAAAGCATGTTAAATCTCAATCTAAAAAGACGAAGTCATGTGTCAGTGACAATCCCAAACTAAAAAAACTTATGTTACTGTTCCGTTACCTAGTGATGTCGACTTAATTGATAGTCTCAAAAACAAAGTTTGTGATTGGGTAAAAGATTCTAGATTTCATTCTATTTTCAAAGCTAATTTCCAAGGACCCAAAAACCCTTGGGTACCTAAACTCTTTCATTGATTACAGGTGCTATGTGATGAGCAATATGATGAGAAATGGTATATCGATAGTGGTTGCTCACGTCACATGACTGGACGAAAGGAAAATTTGAGAGATTATCGAAGCTTGGAAAATGCAGGGGTAGTGAAGTTTGGTAACAATCACAAATCTCAGGTGAAAGGATATGGCAAAGTCACGAATGGAAAGTTCACTGTTAATCGTGTTGCTTATGTAGAAGGTCTTCAACATAACTTGATAAGTGTTTCACAACTTGTTGTGGACACTGGCAATCAAGTGGTGTTTAACGAAGAAGGCAACATCATTTCGAATGTCACGACTAATGAAGTTTTTCTCAAATCCAAACGTCATGGTGACATGTTTACTCTTGATATCAAACCAATCATCGGCAAACCCTCAGTGTGCTTACTTTCTAAAGCTTCATCAGACATCAGCTGGCTATGGCATCGTCGATTATCACATTTAAATTTTCGCAATTTAAATAAGTTGGTAGTTGATGATCTTGTTCGAGGCTTACCAGTTTTAAAATTTGACAATGATACCTTATGTGCAGCTTGTGAACAAGGAAAACAGCATAGGAAAGGTCATCCAATTGTCATAGATTCAAAAATTGTGGAACCATTGGAACTTCTTCATATTGACCTCTGTGGACCATCAACTGTTGAAACTCTCAACAAGAAACGGTACATTTTGGTTATTGTTGATGATTTTTCTCGATTCACTTGGGTGTATTTTCTCAGGTTAAAATTTGAAGTCGCTCAAACAATGATTGGTTTTATCAAGAAAATTGAGATGAGTCTGAAAAAGAATGTTCGAAAAATCAAAAGTGATAATGGCTCTGAGTTCAAAAACAAAATGTTGGATTCGTACTTAATTGAGAAAGAAATTTCGCATAACTTTTCGTCTCCATATACACCACAACAAAATGGTGTAGTTGAACGAAGAAATACACCACTTTGTGAAGCAGCAAGAACTATGTTGACATATGCAAATCTTCCTCAGTATCTATGGGCCGAAGCGGTGTCAACAACATATTTTACTCAGAATCGTTCTTTTATTCATCTTCGCTTTAACATCACTCTGTATGAAATTATCAATAAACGAAAACCAAATGTTAAATTTTTTCATGTGTTTGGCTGTAGGTGCTTTATCATGAATCTCAAGGAGAATCTTTCAAAATTTCAAGCAAAAGCTGACGAAGGAATTTTCTTGGGATATTCGCACAATTCGGTGTCATACAGAGTGTTAAACAAGCGCACACGCAAAGTCGAAGAGACATTTAATCTTACTTTTGATGATCATTATGTCAAACAAGTTGAAAAACAATTCGAACAAAAGCCAATCATTAATGAATCAATAAATGAATCTGACATTGTGAATTCATCTTATTTTGATTATGATTTAATTTTTGGTATTCCTGACAGGGCTGTGGATGCTGAAGTTCATGCAAATGATAACCAACAATCTGAATTGACGAAGCATACTGATGACTTGCAAATCCCTCAAACTATTGACGATGTTAATTCAATGACGAATTCCCCAAGAGTTGGCGAAAGTCTGCATAATAATCAAGTGGAGAGCGAGCACTTGGATTTGAATACTCTAGTTGAGGGGGAGCATTCTTTCGAGGGGGAGAATGGGAGAATGGATGAAGTTGTTGAGGGGGAGCATCTTGTTAAGGGGGAGCATCCGAATGATAATATTGTCGAAAGTAGACATGATGATGATGATATGATAAGTCTTGATCAAAATGATGAATTTCACGAAATAAATGATAATTTTTCTATTGCAGGATCTGAAAATGAAGAGATATATGAAGATGCACCTTTAGAATTTGATCCAGCATATCCACCATTAGAGAAATGGACAAAAACTCATCCGAAAGATCAAGTCATTGGAAATCCTAATGATGTAGTGTTAACAAGAGCTCAGATTTACGCGAAGAATAAGGTATTAAATACTCATCAAGAACTCTGCATGTTCAATGTTTTTATATCTAAAATTGAACCAAAGACAGTTAAGATGGCAATGGAACACTCAGATTGGGTTGTTGCAATGCAATTTGAACTGGCTGAATTTGAAAGAAACAAGGTTTGGAGATTAATTCCTAAACCTAAAAATGTTTCGATTGTCGGGTTAAAATGGATTTTCAAAAACAAAACCGACAAAGATGGAAATATTGTACGAAATAAAGCACGATTAGTTGTAAAAGGATATTCGCAACAAGAAGGTATTGATTATGAAAAACCTTTGCCGCTGTTGCAAGACTCGAGGCTGTTCGAATATTCTTAGCTTATGCAGCTCATAAGGATTTTGATGTCTATCAAATGGATGTGAAATGTGCATTTCTCAATGGAGAACTCGAAAAATTTGGATTAACAAATACCACGAAGCTAAGAGTACCAATGACAGTTGGCACAAGGCTAACACCTTCGTTAGAAACGCCTGCGATTGATCTTACTTTATACAGGAGCATGATAGGTTCATTGCTTTATCTTACTGCAAGTAGACCTGATATCATGTTTTCTGTATGTAATTGTGCTAGGTATCAAACAAATCCTCGAGAACCACATTTAACAGCCGTGAAGAATATTTTTCGTTATCTCAAGGGAACAATTTCGTTAGGATTGTGGTATCCTTCAAAAACAGGAATTTTCATTCAGGCATTTTCAGATGCAGACCTAGGAGGGTGTACCTTGGATCGAAAAAGTACAAGTGGTGGTTGTCAATTTTTGGATGGAAAGTTGGTTAGTTGGCAGTCGAAGAAGCAAACGTGTGTATCGATTTCCACTGCTGAAGCCGAATATGTTGCAGCTGCTGCTTGTACATCACAAATTATTTGGATCCAAAGTCAGTTGAGAGATTATGTTGTGAATATGAAAAAGATTCCATTGTACTGTGATTCTCAAAGTGCTATACGTATTTGTCATAATCTAGTACAACATTCGAAAACAAAACATATAGCTCTTCGTTATCACTTTATCAAAGATCATGTGGAAGATAGAAACATTGAAGTCCATTTTGTAAAAACAACTGATCAGCTTGCTGATATTTTTACAAAAGCTTTGGATGAAAAATCATTTGTTCGAATTTTGACAAGTTTGGGAATGATCGAAGCAAGTTCAGTTCCAGGAAGGATTTCGAATGTATAGCAAAGGCGTGCTATACAAATGTGTCGATTCAGAGGCAATAAGACGTCATTCAGCGGTTACTATTCATAGTCAACGCTTCGACACGCTTCGAATTCGACAATTTGCATGTTGATTGTGTGGTACAAAATTTTTGTTAGTTTGTCAAATTTTCGTAAGGTTGACAAATTTTCACTCGATTGCCAAATTTTCGTAAGGATGGCAAATTGTAGTTTGTTTACAAATTTTCGTTTGTTTGTATAAATGTTTTTCGTAAGTTTGGATCTTAGTTTTATTTTCGAAAAATCAAAAACTCCAAAAAGATTTTATTTTTGTTTTGTTGTTTTATTTTCAAAAATCAAAAACTCCAAAAAGATTTTTTTTTTGTTTTGTTGTTTTCTTTTTCGAAAAATTCACAAAAACACAAAAATATTTTATTTCTGTTAGAAAAATCAAAAATATCAAAAAGATTTTTGTTATTTTCTTTGTTGTTTCTTTATGCAGATTACACGAACATTTTTCAAGGGTCATACTTGCATTTCTATGGGAAAGTAAAATTTCGGCAACTATGTACTAGTTAGACTGTCCCTAGAAGCATGCTGCAGCATGTCGACCCAAGCCTCTGAAGACTCAATGTGTGTTTACGAAAGCCTTAATGAAATTATTCATACGAAAATTTCTTCCCAAGTCAGGCTTATATTCACATTAGTCAATTGAGCTACCTTACTCTTCTCACATGAGTTAAGAGTTATCTGTTTTGTCCGAAAATAACAGAGGTACAATTCGCTACTCAAAACCACTCTTTTTCATCCCAAAGTTCTAACACATATCACACACAATGACATATGTCCAAGAGATCATTGATCAAACCAATCATGACTTAGGCATATCAAACTTCTGTGTTAATGATCTGACATCATGAGACCGTAATGAATGTGAAACCCAAAAATCTATCTTCGTAAGGAATTGACGGGGAACTAAGTTCCAGTTTTAACGAAACATTTGTCTCTATACCATTTTTCGAAACTCAAAATCATATTCATTTCTCATGAGTGATCTTGATCAAACTATCGAAGCCCACGATGTTTGTTACCCAACAGGATCCAGAACAATTTTTTTTTTTGAATATGATTTCTGTATGAGTTTCATTTGCTTTCAAAGTCACTATCAATATAATTTAAGCACACTTGTCACTGATTACACTGGTCAAACAAGTAATTTCTGTTACAATTACTCACCTTATGTTTAGGTTGAAATGTAACGAAATTTTAAACCACCCGCTTAGCCTAACAAAAGAAGCCCTTCGATACTTCTCTATAAGTATTCGACTGTAATTTACGGGATCACACACAAGCAGTTAATTATCTCTTTTGATACTTAACGAAGCAACCTTTGCCCGGGGTTTGTCTTCTTTTGTGTCGAAATTTATTTTAACATCACAGATCCAAATTTTCGTTAATTTGATTCTTATCTTTTCTTTGGCACAATGCACACACGAAATCCTTGAGGTTCTGAGTAATACCAACTCAGGCTGATGATTTCGAAAGTCTAGCAAATGACTTCGTCTCTAAACCCAAAGACGAAAGAGCTTAACCTCCATCCGAAGGTTGTTGACGGTTACCATTCTTTGAGGTGACACGAACAGACTGTCTGATGAGACGTTTTGTATTTAGTGTGGGTTTCAAGGCGAGTTGACAGTTACTTTTTGACGCATGACAACTTTATCGGCAGACTGATGCGAGTTTCTAGGTGTCACGTCAGATCTCAATTAATGATCATCCCGCGTTCAATTCAAATTTCAGGGTTACATATAAAAAGGGTATTTACGGGTTCTTTGTCTCTTTACGCTCACAAAAGAAAACAAATACCCAAATTCTCTCTGTTCTTCAAAACTTCAAAACCCTAATCATGGCTGGTGTTGATTCTGCTTCTCGAACAACTGAAGACATCACTTCTCAACCAATAATGAAGATTCAAAGCACCAATTATCAAGTGGAAGGGGATGTGTCTCTATATGCTGAAGAGTTGAAGATGTTAATCGTCGCATTGAAGCGTTCTGTTTTTTCAAAGGCAATGTTCAATTCATTTGCAGTTCCTCTCTCTTGGCTTTCACAGGCAGGATCTACTGCAACGTATAGTAAAGCTATGGATATCATCACTTTTCAATTGGTGAATGACAATAAGATCAGTTTGTCTAAGAAGATCTTTTGTCAGATTCTTGATATTCCCAATTCTCAACTTGTTACTGATCTCACTTATGCCCAAGTTGTTCACATGTTTAATGAGATGGGTCATCAACCCCCACTCACGAAGATTACTGATTTCAAGAAGTCAGCTCTTCCAACTATTTGGAATTTCTTGTTTGGAATTTTTCTTCGATGCTTGACAGGTCGAAGTGTTGGATTAGACAAAAGTCGCATGGAGGTTTATGCGATGGTGGCTGGATTGTACTATGATCTTTCTGTCGACTACTCTACACAACTATGGAAGGAAATTCAGAAGAGTGTCGAAAACACAAATGTTGTTCAAGGCATTTCGTGTGTAAGGTACTGGAGTTTGATCCTTGCTCATTTTTATGAAAAAGAATGAATTGCAGTACCTGCTGATGAAGAAAGAGCTGAGTTTATGAAGTATCACTTCCCAAAGGAAGTTTCTGATAATATGGAAGTGTTCACACACATTGCCAGTATTCCTGATGCAATGTTAAAAAGGGTTGAGCCAACAAATTCTGTGTTGGTTGCATACTTGACCACAATCAACCCTGATGTTGAGACTAGAAGATTATTGTCGAAAGAAGAGGTTGGTCCTTCGAAGAAACCAAAACGGTCTAAGAAGGATGCTAAGGCTACTCCTGAGAAGCCAGTGCACGAAACTAAGAAGTCTCCTGAGAAGAATGTGCACGAATCCAAGCAGTCCCCAAAGAAGCCTGAAAAACCAGAAGTAAATGTTTCGACTGTTATCATCAAGCCAGTGGAACCTGTTGATGATACTCTGGTTAAGGAGAAAATTCCATCGAAGTCTGGTGTTTTTCGAAGATTAAAGAAGAGGACTCGGGGTTCATGAAAATCTTCCGATGGTTCGTTCAAATCTTCTCCTTCAAATGTTTGAAAACCACAACTTTCTCATCAAGGGGTAATTTTTCGTGAGGTTCCAGCTCCAGTTTCACCTTTGTCAAAGAAACGTAGAGCTGAAGACGTCGCTAAACATATTTCAAAGAAGAAGAAAAGGCAACTAAAGTTGGTTATACAAGAGGAGTCGTCCGAAGAAAAGGTAGTTCCTGAAACACTAGAAACAATTATTTTTCAATCTCTATCTACTCCTAAGAAGACTACTGTCATCACACCCGAAGTTTTGTTAACTGAATCACATACTGAGGAGGTTCGAACTTTAGGTATTTTTACACACGTATCTGATACTGATGTAAATGTCAATATGGGTGAAGGAGAGTCTAACAAAGAAGTTGGTGCTACAACTCAAGGTATTCCTGCATCTTCGATAAAGGATACTTTCGTGTCATTACCTCCTTTTATTGTTCCAAATACTACAAATTCACCTACCATTGAAAACATTCTCTCTCAACCTTTTACAACTCTTTTTCCATCTCAATCCACTGATCCACCCAAAATTGATTCACCTGTTTAAGATTCACCTGTTGTTGAAACTGGTACTGACAACGAAGGTTTTGGAGGCATGTTTGAAGATTTGGAGTTTGATGATGAAGAAGACAACTTTCCTGATCATATGTTGATGATGATGAAACAATTCAAGATTCTCAACCAGAAATTGAATTCTATTCTTCAATCTTAAGCAGATTTGGGGAGTAGTTCGTCTGTGTCCAGTATGGAAGTTGACAATGTGTTGAAAACCTTCGAAGCAAAGGTGGTGAGTAAAGTTTCTGGAATGGTTCGCGACTCAGAGACTAGACTCTTGGAGAAGGTTGATCACAATGATCAGAATGATGAGTTAAGAGTGAATTCTATAACTTCGATGTTTAGAGGGGAGGTGAAAGAATTCAAGCATTTGGTGAATGAACGACATGTGTTATTCGTTCAGGATGTAAAGAAAGTCAGGGAGGATGTGAATTCGCAGATTCAGGAGCTTCGTCAGGATATGCAAAAAGAGATTGCAATCGTACAAAGGGATTATGCTTCAATAAATCAGAAAGTTGACATTATTTGTGATGCTGTTACCAAATATGTCAAGTTGTACGAAAATTTGAGTCCTCAACTTACTCAACTTTCTACCACGGAAAATCAAAGTTTTATGGAAGTGCTCAAACTGCTGAAGGAGTTGAAAGATTTAACTGTGAAGCCAGTTTCATCTTCGTTGATTACTCTAAAATTTTTGTCTCAGAAGTTCACCCATTTCGAATCCATTCTACACAAGCAGTTGGCTCCTCTTTCCATAATTTCGAGCCTTCTACCAACGGATGTCCCACCTGTTTACACAGGGGTGCAAGGGGGAGAGAAGAATATTGGTAGTACGAAGGCTGGTAGTGAAGATTTGCATGTAGATGCAAAGGTTGTTGGAATGGTGTTCTCTTCAAAGATTCCAATAACAAAACCAATCATATCAACAGCTGGGCCAGTTACTTCTACAGTTGTGACAACAATGCCAATTTCAACGAAGCCAATTCCAAGAACAATTTCTAAAGGAATTGTGATTGGGGAAGGTGGCAGCAGTTCGAAGCCTAAGGAAGTTGTTGATAATTCCTCCATTAAAGACAAAGGCAAAACGATTGTGGTCGAAAAATCTAAGGAGGAAAAGAAAGCTGAAGCAGAGGCTGAGGTTGAAAAGCTACGAATTGTGCAAAGCATAATGCGACTTCGTGCAAACGATTCACCTGGAATGAACAAGGGTGATCCTTCAAAGCATTACAACTATGAAACTATTGAGTCGAAAGTTGCATATAATCATATGTATGCTTTTGAGAAGAAGCCAAAGCAAAGCTATGTTGTGGTCAACTCAGACATGAATCAATTGAATTTTCCCATAAACGAGATGATGTTCATCATGGCTCAGTATAAAATTGCTGAGAAGTTTGAAAACGATGATGAGTACACTTACATGAAAATCAGGTTTCATGCTGTACTTGGAAAACTTCCTGAGGAAGTTTGGTCACTCGTGAAGATAAAGAAGGTGATCAGCATTAAGAGGGATGTTTTATTCGAAAATATGATGCATAATCGTCGTTTCTTTGTGTCGAGGGCAAATGGTCAAGTTTGTGATTTCTCAGTGGCAGATTTTCCTTTGATGAACTTGTATGATCTGATACAAGTTGCATTGTTGTTAAAGGATAAAGATGCTTCATATCTACGAGAAACTGATCCTGAAGTTTTTCGACTTCGGCTGGCTCACATCAAGATTTTCATTGACAATTACCATGAGTGTTTAGCACTTACCGATGTTGAGTTAGCTACAGCAAAAGGTTTGAAAGTGAAAGTGTCAATGGAACTTCCTTTAAATCAACGTGAGTTAAAGAAGTATGCAGACGGGGAAATTTGTTTGAAACCATTTGGTTTGGTCTTTGCTAGGAAAGATAAAAATGGGAAGGCCAAAAGATTCTTATTCCAAGCTTCCGAAGTGGAAAGATACACAACATCCCAATATACGAATTTCATTGTTCGTATGAATAGCTGCAAAAGGAATAACGAAGGAGACGAAAAGGAGCTGAAGAAGATTATCTCATGGTATATTGAGATTCGAAGGGTAATGTTGTATGCTATACAGATACTCTTGAACTGACGAAGGTCGACATTATTACAAAGGGGAGATTGTAAGGGTCGAATTTTGTTGTAATATGTCGAAGTCTTTTATTCCCTTCGTATGTTTGTTAAGTTTATTTACTGAGGCGTATTTCGTATGAAGCTTAAGTGTTAATGCCTTAGTATTTTTTGTATGCTTTCACTGTTCCTATAAATAGGGAACTTTACTAGAGTTAGATAAGAGTCCTTTACAGAACCTGTCTATTTTTCTCTGTAAAAGTTGAAAGCATAAATGATCAGAAACCAGATCTTATTTACTTCGTGTGTTCAATATTCATTGATTTCAACTCTGATTTGATTCATACTTGATTCTACGATTCATCAGGCTTATTCGTTCTAAGACCGAAATGCACAAGTATAATTACCATACTTAGTTTAATGATACCTAGTTTTATTTATAAGAAAAACTAGATGAAGATGTGTTTGTCCTGAAAACTCGATGTGACGATACTACCCTCCTATGATCACTTAGTACATACGAGTTGTATATAACCGAGATCGAACAGACAGTTGAACGGGTGAATCTGCCGTAAGACCACTACCAAACAAGGAACAGGAAGTAAGGCGGAAATCACACATTCCACTATCTACCGGACTTCAATTTTATATAACGCTATAGTACATACTGAGTAATCACATAGTTAATATCCCTTGAGACCATTTAAGAAAAAGTATACCTTTACGTAAATAATAGTTAATACTTATTGTGAATATTCATTATAACCATACTAATACATAGTCTCTCCCGATAGATCTATATACAAACTCATGCTCTCCCTCAAGGAGACTCTGGTTAAAATTAGGATTCTAACGGGTACCATGAGTGGTACATCAAGCGGTTCACAATCCTGTATTAATTAGTTTACATAAAGTAATAAAAACCTCTTTGTAAATAACATGTGATTTTGTAAAAAGATCCCTTTTGTTCCATAAACTATACCTGTTATAGTTTATAAGTTTATTTCCATGTTTTAACCTGGACTTTGTAAAATAGTTCATATGATCCATAAACTATACCTAATATAGTTAATAAGTTTATTTTCATGTTTTAACAAATTTCGTGTTTAAATACATATTGACGGTAAGAAAACAAAATAAGTAAAATTATATTTTTAAACACAAGATTTCTTGTATTTTACTTGTATCCCCCCCCCCTAAAAACATTGAAAAAGCTTGGAAAATATGGGGGTATGAACTCACCTTGTGTGCGGTTTTGAATAAATATCGAGACGAAAGCGGTGACCTTCGGGATATAATAGGGGAAAGTTGTCGTGATCCTAATGATATTAAACACACAATAATGTGTAAATAATATGATCTTTGAAATATAAGTGTTTCATAAACACTAAATAATTGAAGATTACTTACTTAAATTGTATCTGTTTGAGAGAAGAATGATCTTCTGGAGCTTAAAATAGAAAGGAATGAGGAAATGGGTTTGATACTTGAGAGAGAAAAGAGAAAGTTTCCGTTTACTGCTTGTGTGAAATGAGAGAAATGTTTCTAATGAAGTATCTTAAGTATGAAGGAATCAAGGAGGCGGTTGAAAGGTTTACGGATGTTATCACATTGGGAAGTTAAATTAGATAGGAACTGAAGATATTTAAGGGTGTGTACGGATGAAATATGTTCTAGAAAGGGTGTTTTCAGATCAACACCTTTGAGTTTTCGCCTCAAATGGCCTTGATTTGTGTTCACGGTCTCACTTTGACCGTGAACTCAATTTCAAATCATTTAATAGGCCGTGAACACCTTTGATCTTTAATATTCCAACCGTGAACCCTTTTGGCCTTTACTCCAAATTCGTAAACTCTTTTCCCTTAATTTCTTTGGACCGTGAACACTTATATAAAATGTTTATTTATGGTTTAAACCCTCATCTTTTTCCAAGTGTTGGATTATACCTTCCTAACTTAACTTAGGTTTCAATCCATACCTCTTTGTTAGCTCTATATGCAAGCCCTAATGTTATAGATGGACACCATGCAATCAAGATTGCAATGTGGTTTCATTTGTACTAAGTTAGGGTTTAGACCATGCTAGGTCTAAAATTTGAAGTTGTGACAATAGAATTGACATATAAATCATAAAAACAAGTTAGAAGATTACGTCTTTGTTGTATCTTGTAGACATTGGCCTTTTAAGAGCTTAGTGCCTCAAGTGTTGCACCTCAAATGTTTCACAAACACCATGAACAATTGGAAGACAAATGATAGAGAGGTTAGGCACCACAAATTGTCCATACTCTTGCAATATCAGTCTTAGGTCCGATTTTGGCTAAAAGGGCGCTCTATATATATGTTAGGAATCCAAGAGTCATGGGTAAACCCTAATCCATACTCTTGGGCTTATTATCCATGATCCATGATTCAAGTCGGCTAACTCTTTATGGATTCTTCCATAAACTTAGTCCATCATGTATCATAAGCCCACAATATATATATATATATATATATATATATATATATATATATATATAACTAATTTACACAATTAGTTCCCATTAATTTAATTAGTCTTTTTTGATCACTAAATTAATTCCAAATTAATTCTTGATCAATACTAATTAAATCATATGATTTCATATTAATATATTAGAACTTATAATATATTAATAAATTATAAATAACCTTTTCTCAAAAGTCCATCCTATCAAATTGTCCTGGTGAAGGCAACCCAAATGGACCATGCTACTCTGGGGTCAAGTACATACCAATTATAGTTATGGGCTTAGACACCTAATCCAACACCGTGATCATCCTCTACTGTTTAACCCTCCATCCGAAAACAAGGCAGCTCCAAACACGAGCCCCAACTAGATAATCTCTATAGAGAGGCACAAACAATGCCAACATAATCCACCACCTCTTGACTAAGACCGAATGTCTAGAGAGAGAAATCTAGAAAAGTCGGGGACTCTCTCAAGGCTACAACACCGAATCATATCGATCAATATGCTTCCCGAGACCGGGAACCCATAATCCACGACTTACATTTACCTATTCACTGAATCTGTCCCTTTCTTGAGAGTATGATCACTACCAACCACGCGAGAAAAGAACCCAAACACATAAATCATGAATTTTCCACTAATCCCCAAATCTATAAGATACCTCAAGAGCCTTTAATTAACCCGTGACTCCCTAACACGCCATTCCAACCACTACTACTATGAGCAAGGATGAGAATTCCAAGAACTCCATATTTACCTCCAATCCTTAACAACTCAGGTGTACCCTCATCTGGCAACCCACACCTGAGACATCAACGCATAACTTTTGATTTTTAGACTTCATAATCGATTCCCAACCTTGATGATCAACCCCTAAAATAGCTTGCGAACAAATGGGAGTTATAATGCAACCATTCCACATATACTTTCTGATATATGACCCATACTCCCAATAACCTTGAACTGTTCCCTTTATCCAAACATGCTAATTTGTGAGCCTCCCGACTTCCATCAATGCACTAATATTGAAAGTACCTTAATCAGATGAAATGAATCAATCATGATTACGGGGCCCACAGTCTATGTCTGGAATACCCTTACAAGGTCCTCAACATAGGTCTAGATTGCCACCAAGCCCACAACAAGAGTCTGGAATGCCTTACCCGGCCCTCAGCCCATGTCTGGAATGCTCCCGCCAATACGCTGATCTTGTCGACATTACATCTTTCGCCTAGAATGCCTTACCCGGCCATGGGCCTAAAGATTCTCAACCTCATTCCACCACCTTACAGGGACCTAAACAACGTCCTTCTCAATGCTAACCACACAACAAAGACAAAATTATACCACATCCAATTCCTTTCAAAGAACTAGCTGCTACCAAGGAAGAGCCCGACGAAATCATGGTCGCACACGACCCGAGAATAGGATAAAGGTTGCACCCTTGATCAAATTCAAAGGCTATTACCTAAAAGAACTATGTGAATTCGAACCAAGCCCCAATTATATCTTGTCCATCCCACATACACATAATGAATTACCACAATGCACATCCTTATGGAACCCATAACCTTATCCAAAAGAGCAGAAATACCAAAGTTCTATCGAACGACGAGCCTCACTCATTAACAGAAGACATCCTCATGATCGCTCAAATCAAGATCCCATACTTGATTGAGACTGAGCAGGTTCCACCAATATGCAGCCAACTCGAGAATACTTCTAAAGTGATCCTGAATGCCACTCAACCCAAGCCTGCTATGAACTAAAATTCCACACCGCCATTATATAGATTTTAGGTTTGTAAAAAAAAGGGATTTATATGTTTTATAATTCTAGTTTAAAAACATACGATATCATGGTTATTACATGCATATAATAAACCATGATATCAATTTTCAAAAGAAAATCACTTTTAAAGGTTCTATATAAAAAAAACTAGTTTTTTTATATAATTCGGCGCAATTCAATTTTAATAACTGGTATTGAGTTTGAATGCATTTGAACCTTTTAGTTCTTTAATAAAACTTCATTTTATTACTTATATGTTTGGAGTTTGTATAAGTTACAAAAATCACAATTTTAAAACTTATAATGGGGTATTTCAAAATTTGCCGTTATTAACGATTTTATAAAACTGAGTTTTATTTTAAAATAATAACTAATTACATCTTATGTCCAATTTTGAAAACCAAACTCCATGTGATGTTTATTTTTTCCAAAATTATTTTATCATGTGAAAAACTAATTTATCAACCACACATAATAACCGCATAAAATAAACAACACAAACATGCATAAAAAGATATGTGCATAAACATAACCAACTAATGACATTTTTGTGAGCCAACACAATAGATGCCAAGTCCATTCCTAAAGGGACATTAAAGGGGACCAAAAACTCTTCTTGTAATGTTGTTGTAGAAGCTCCCACTTGAGTAAACATCCATTGCTTGCAAAAGATTGGAAAATCTTCTTTAAAGGAAAAATTCAGCCACATGCAACAATTTTCAAAAAATGGCTGCAGAAAGTGTTGCATTAGGTCAACAACCCTTTAAATAAAAGGCTGCTGTTGACAGCATTCATGACACTTTTCAAAAAGTGTCATTTTTCTGCTCAGCACTTTAGTAGACACGAAAATTGCCTTTTTGTCTTCAAAATGACTCCAACTTTATTTATTGTTACATCTTTGTACAAATAAATTATTTCTAAAAACTAATCTATTACTTTACAAAAATAAACAAGAAAAGATAATCTATTTAATTATTACATATCATATGAATAAATAAATTATTACAACCATTTTACAACAAAAATAACCAACACAACAACATAACAACTCATTGGTCATTGGCTAGTTTATGCAATGTTCTAAAAACCGGTTTTTTAGTTGAACCGGTATGGTGACCGGTTCCCGGTTTAACCGGTTCGACCGCCGGGTGAACCGGTTTCTATATTTTTCATGTTTTTTTTTTCTATTTTCCTACACATACATACATATAGAAATTATGAATTTGATGTTTACAAGTTCAAACATTAAAAGTACACATAAAAATAAGTTGTAGATGAATCCAAATACATTAAAATAACACATAACCATAAGTTTTAGTGTTTTACATCAATCCATATACGTCAAAAAGAAAATAAAGTAGAATACCGTAACGAAATATAGTTTTTGATGAATACAAACACATCAAATGAATTTATAACATTTACCATATGTTTTTATTTATAGAAAACTAAATAGATTTGAAAAAAATCACCAAAGTTTATTATGTAAATGGTTCTTTTTCATGTGTTTTTATTCGGTTTAACTGGTTCAACAGGTTTATTTTGACCGGTTCAACCGGTTTTTTCTAAAAACCGGCCGGTTCAATCCGGTTCAGAAATCAATGTAAAACCGGTGATAGTTGAACCACTCCCTCTCCCGGTTCCCGGTCCAACCGGTTTGACCGGCCGGTTCAAACCGGTTTTTAAAACATTGAGTTTATGCACATCATATACATCAATATACACGTCAAACAACATTTGTTTTTCTAAGACAACTTTAAATGACAAAAGATGCATGAAACTTTTGTCACATATAATAAAGAAGTTGTCATAAAAAATATGTATGACCCTATTTTTATACAAAAACAAGTTATCCATATTCTCCAAAAACTAAGATTTCCAAAAATAAAAAAATCTAACCAAACTTGCAAGGTGGCTCTGATACCAATTGTTGGGTTTTAGTTCAAAAATAGTTTCATAAACTTGAAAATATGGCAACGGAAGACTTTAATTTTTGAAATAACATAAACATTTTATACCCACAAAGGATCTTCTTGCAAATTATAGAAAGATTAAAACACCAACCATAGAAGGATGAAGAAATAACAACCTTTGTAGTTCTTTGAGTCCTCTTGGGAGGCTTGGAAGTTGATGAAGAATGTGGAACCTTTGAGACACCAATAATGACTCAACTTGATGTAGATGCTAGTCCAAAACTCTTAAACCCTTAAGCTTTAAGTTCATAACCAATATAAACTTAAAGAGGGCATGAAGATGCAAGTGTTCTTCAAGTTTTCTAACCAAAACTAGAGAGAATGGGAGAGAGGAAAGAGGTTTCGGCCACTTGCAAGAAGTGAAGGATGAACACTCTAGCCAAATGCAAGCGTCTTATTTATATGCATAAAGTGAAGGTATTAACCATTAAGTCTTAACACTTTAAGCACATATGTCCTCATGTCATAAACATGTCTCCCATGCTTGAATTCTTTTGAATAAACTAATGGAAAAGCCATACTCTTCTTTTTTTATGCAAATCTCGAAAATTGCATAAAGAAGAAGAAAGTTAGTTTAAATTTTATAAACTCTGAGGTTTATAAAATATAAACTTTGTCTTTTGAGTAAAAGACAAAAGGTTTTCAACTAGTCCAAAAAGTTGTGCATGACTTATTAATTCATACCATATGAAATAATATAATGTTACTTGCTAATGAAAATTATTATTTCGATTAAACAAATAATTTCCAATTTAATTATAAGAGTTTTATTGAATATTTATTAAAATAAATTTCTAATAAATAATCAATTGTATTAAGTTGTTGTTAGTGTGACCCATTAGTATCATATGTTATTTAGCAATATCACTTTAATATTACTCTTGAGCATACTAGACCTTTCAGAAACCAAACTGTAACTCAAACCAACTCAACTAGATACAACCATCCCTGACCCTGGAATGTATAAAACATGCAAGATGATCTTCCAGATAAGGATCAAACAAATCCTAAGAGAATCCTAAATTGCAAATAAAGACCTATGAAATTTTCCAATCATGACCACTTTAACGTTACGGATTCCTTGTAAGAGCATAAGCCAATACCGACTTATGATCCAAAACATACCCTCCTAGTCTGCAATCCCAACCGCCAATCTGGTACCTGACCTGCCTATATCCCAAGAACACGGACCCTTGATGACATCACAACGCATCCATAACACATCAATCCACCTGCGCACTCCTGTGCTGACATACTTTTGCCAAACCCCACGACTAACAGCTCCCAAGTTGGGCTCACATCCTAACTTTGAATGTCACAAGCCTGATCACTCCTTCCCCGGATTCGAAAAACTGAAAGGGAAAAATCCCCACCATATATAGCGACATACCAAACCATCAATCAACCATTCTGCTCCCAACTGCAATCCCCAAACCGATCATAAAGTCCGTTCCATTCTTGAGTCTCGTGACTCGAATGCACGGCCTCAAGCCAACACCCTCGAGGCCTCGAAACCATCAAGCTCATCTAGGTCCACACTAATCTATTCAAACTGATTTCGTTGCTGGGGCCCAAAACAATTACCAGACCCGTCCTCATGCCTGAGCAACCATAACCAAAAGATCGACAGGTACGGAGCAACTACCACGAATCATGGTATCAACCATGCTATCTTTCCCGACCATCCCTTAGGATCCCCGAAACTTTCCTTGATTCAAGTATAGATCCTGTGCTTCCAGTAGTACGAGCCTAATACTACCTTCCACACCTATCCATACTTTCCTCGAAAATCATCGTGGGTCTTCTAAGACCTACTCCCATTTAATTTATCCTTTCAGATGTTTTTGAGTGCATGGTGTCATAAAAATGCAAGTTTGGTCCTTTCCTTTCATCCATGCATGAGTTATGGAGTTTTTGGTGATGTTAAAAGTTAGGGTTTTGGGATTGAGCTCTCTTTAGCCATGTAAATGCATAAATTTGGAGACTTTATGGATTAGAAAGCCTTTTAGGGTCAGATATGAGGTCGGGGTGAAGTTTCTTAATGATTAAGAGCTTAAAAAATTAGGACATGGGTTTAGACCGAGTATGTTGAGCGTAAATATGGCTACACCCCGTTTAGCCAGTTGGGAGCTTATTTTTAGGCTTTGTGCTTTACGCATGGTACAGCGCGCGTAAGGTCAACTATGTTGACCTTTGACTTTTTGACCGAGTGTGGCTTTTGGTTAAATTGTGAGGGTTTTGGTCTTAGAAGGGACAAAATGACCTTTTGCCTAAATTGTAGATTAGACTTAGCTTGTGACTAGTTGAGTTTGGATAATTTCATTAATTTCTAATTAAGGTTATTTGCTGTGATTAATAGACGGAGTCTAGTTCCGACAGTTCGGGTGTGAGTTTTATCAGTCTTCTGTGCGAGGTGAGTCTTCTCACTATACTTGCCTGTGTGGTAGTATATAAGTGCTGACCAGTTGGGTGTTATTTTTTGTTACTGCGATATGTGTTACTGTGTGTACTGAGACTTCGGGTAGTCTCCAGGGATGCTGATAACCCACAAGGAGTGTTGTTTACCCACTAAGACATTGGGTAGTCTCCAAGGTTGCTGATAACCCATAGTTGTTATTTGTGTTGTGTTGTATGTGGTATTTTGGGGAACTCACTAAGCTTTGTGCTTATTATTTGTAGTTTAAATGTTTTCAGGATTTCTTATATTAAATGAGGGCCACGGCTCGATTGCATCGCATCTATGGGAGATTTGTGCACATGATAACTTTTGACGATACACTGATAAATGTTTTGAGTTAAATGGTTTTATCTAAGATTTTCGTAGTTGTGAATTGGATAAACACTTAAATTTTTAGATGAAAAAATTTGGGTTGAAATTCGGGGCGTTACAGGTTACAGTTTTGAGAGCACAACCAAGGGAAAGACCAACCTCAAATGTAAGCCCCATGCATCCCTTTTATACTTGCAAAAGAGATCTAATGCACATACCTTATATTACATGAAGCGATGGACAATCTAGGAGCATGGTGCATGAAGTGTGAAGCTTTACAAGCAACAACCCATCCCTAAGGGATGGACTCGGCCGAAAATCAACAAAGAGGGCGAGAAAATAGGTCTTACACTCTTTCTTAAATAACTAATGTACATGTTATGGCTAGTGATATCCAATATGCCCAAAAGCTTATACATGACATGTTATATCATACAATATGAAATATACTAGTTATAATCTCTGGAAAAATTATTTTCATAAAATAATAATTTTCCCTAATTAAATACAAGAGTTGATTATTTATTAGTAATCATATTAATAATGAATATTCAATATGTGCCAACTTGATTAAGGTGTGAACCTATATGATCATATGTTATTAGTAAATGTCATTCAAGAATGTCTCCTGAGCATATAGATCCAACACCTTCCATAAGATGAACATATGCAACAGGGTTTAACATTTGAATCTATTGTATTGCTGCATTGAATTGAGGTTCAGTGGATGCTTTAATTTCTTTCAAAAACAAAGCTTCATATTGAGCACCAACAAATATCTTCTTGAAATTTTGTAGGACATGTCTAGCACATTGCATGTATTCTATTTGGGGGAACAAATCCTTATTGCTTCAATTAAGCCCTGCAATTGCAACATAAGGTTTGTTAGTTGACCCGAACAAATGAAACTAAAAAATTAAAAAAGTGTATGAGTGCTTTAACTTGCGTTGATATGACATTATTGTAAAATCATACCCTGATTCAAGATGAAGATCTTCTTGAAAATTCTCCTAAAAACACTTCCAATTAGCTTTATTTTTAACACATACTATATCCCATGCAATTGGAAATATTCGATTGCTTCCATCTCTCCCAACAACACATATTAACTCCCCATTACACATACCTTTTAAGAAACACCCATCTATATTTATAATCCTTCTACATCCACTTCTCTAGCCCTGTTTGAGTGCATCAAAACACACACACACACACACACACATATATATATATATATATATATATATATTGCTAAAGTAGTTTTTCCCATATGGCATGGAGTTAACAGAAAACTTAACAATTGAGTTTGGATTATACCTTTTGATATACTCACCATAAAACCATAACCTTGCATAATGTTCTACCAAGTTACCTTTAATAAGGGACAATGAATGTTGCTTGGCTCTCCTGTACTGACCCATACTCACTTCTATTCCAAATTTAATTTTTACTTCTTCTCTTAGCATTCGAATAGTGAGTTTATTTTTCTCAAGAACTTCTCTAGTGAAATGACTACCAATCCATCTATAGTTAACAATTGACCAACTTTGAAATTTCTAACATAATGATGATCAATAATAAGAGATTTGATTTGGAATGAGTGCTCTTTCCACACCCATGAAGCTAACAGTGTAAAGGTACAATTAGGGATGCGATTTAAAACCGGACCGGAAATGGAATCGGACCGGAACCAGAGCCGTTAGAACCATAATATATAGAACCGGTTCCGGTTCCCAGTTTAAAAATTGGCTTTATCCGAGTTCCGGGTAATCCGGGTTCGGGTCCAGGTAAACTAGGTCTAAGAACCAGAACCAATGTTAGGAACCAGAACCACTTTTAGGGGTCGGAATCGGTTTCTATGAAATGTTTAAAACATGCATATCTCATTCGTTTTAAGTCAGATTGACATACGGTTTTTTCCAACGTGTAGTTCAGAGTTTGTACATGATTTTAGACTATAATTTTGCCATTTTTAGTTTTATATTCATTGATTTACAGTCCCCCAAAGTTGAGATATCAAAGGTGGAAGTTTTTAGTTTTTTAGCTTTTTTGTATTTTGTGAAAATTTTAAAACATGCATATCTAATTTTTTGAAGTCAGATTGACATGAGGTTTTTTTTTCCAAATTGTAGTTTAGAGTTTGTGCATGATTTTAGACTATAATTTTGTCAGTTTTGGTTTAATATTCAATGACTTACAGTCCCCCGAAGTGGGGATATCAAAGCTGAAAATTTTCAACTTTTCAACTATTTGTTTGTGTACTTTGTATTCTATGAAAACGTTAACACATGAATATCTCATTCGTTTAAAGTTGGATTGACATTTGGTTCTTTTCCGGAGTGTAGTTTAGAGTTTGTACATGATTTTAGACTATAATTTTGTCAATTTTGGTTTCATATTCAATGACTTATAGTCCTCCAAAGTCGGGATATCAATATGAAAATTTTCAAAGTTCAACCCACTAAGTAGTAAGTAATTGCCAACAAATTCCGGTTTTTTCGGGTTTTATGGTTCTAAACCCACTTTATCCGGTTCTAACCTACCCACTTTGATGTTTTCGGGTTTTCCGGCTCTAGAACCATTACCCGGTACCGTACCCAGAACCGAACCGGAACCGGTGCCTATATACCGATTAGGTTTCCTGTTCTACAAAATTTCTTTAACTGGTTCCAGGTCCACCCGGTCTATGTTTGGACCCACTTTCATCCCTAGGTACAATCATCACCACAAAACTTAACCAAAAGTCTTTTATTGTCATTTTTTTGATAACACAATTAGTAGCAATTGGCTACAAAATAATTACACAACATGCGTTTCAATTGTTTAGGGTCGGTAAATCTCATATCTAGTACAAGCAATTGCTTGTTCTAGGGTACAACTTCATTGAACCTTGTTTTAACAACAACATCTGGGACATTATCATTTGATTCAACACCCGTGTCATCCTCATTTTGATCCTTCTGAGTTACTCCTTGTAACGCCCGCAGATCCGGGCTAGTCAATTTAGAGACAAAGAGCATCAAAAAATGATTTTTTGTTGGAAGATTATTTAGAAGGAGTAACCTTAATCAAGTTGTAGAATATGTTACCAGGGTTTTGTACATATAAAGAACGCTGAAATCCGAGTTATAACGAAGAAGTTATGGCCCGTCGAAGTTTCGCGGCAAACCGGCACGACACCGGGAGACGTAAATAGTGAATTTACGATAGAAGACTTTTTGGCCTTAGTGATCTAAACAAAAGTCGTAGTATACGTTAAACCGAGAGTGTGCATAAAAAGAATGTCCAAATCTGACTTCGTATGAGGAAGTTATGATTTTTCTAAGATTTAGCATAACAGTGCACAACCCGGAATTCGAATAGACACGGGGATGGGTAATTGGGTTGATTGTTTGATGTTGAAACATAATAATTATATTATTGTGGGTTGAAAACCCTATGTACTCACCAGGTTTCCCAACCTGGCCCACTCAAGCTTATTTGTATCACATGTGTCGATATGAAGTTACATTACACTGAGAGATTAAAGAGATGTAGATCACTAGTGTAAATGAATGTAAGTTTTGTTTATGCTTATGTTTCTGTATTGACAATGACATCCCAAATGTTTTAAAATGAATAAAAATACATTTCTTCGGAAATGCTTTGATAACGTATTTATCATGTTTTATTGGGAACAAATTCTGCAACATTTTTATCAAAAGAAGTACTCTGATTTTTATAAAGCATAAACAAAATTGGTATTTTCTGGCCGTGAAAAATGGGGATGTCACAGTTGGTATCAGAGCATTAGTTTAAGTGGACTAGGAATAAGGATTTATTTCTAGACTTAAACTTAGAATGCTAAGCGATGATCGTGAGGAGTGTGTCTAATATATTTTAGGAAGTACACCTGAATAGACACGGACACTAGCTCAATTAGGGAAGATGTCTAAATTGCTTTTATGTGCTAAATGATTTGTGATGTTATCGTTTGATCGGATCTATGGTCTGTTGCCGACCGGATCTGGAAACTTTATGTGTTCAGATTTCTAAACGTTTAATTACGATATTAGAACTGCCATGTAATTTTTTCGAAGTAATAAGGAGGAATACGCGTCTAAACCTTCCTCTATCTATATTCTCGTCTCAACACACCAAACGACTGATTTGGTGTGCAAAACATCATGGTGAAGACTCGTAGTGAATTGAGTAAATGGAGGATATGAGAAGGCTTACGATACTGAGTGGTACCTATCGGAAGATATCGTAAGAGTGATATCTTGCCTTTAGAACGCGTCTAAGAAATAATACGTCTAGTACGGGAGAAGTACACTTTCGATTAGCAGAAAGAAAGATTTTTTGGTATAATCCATGAAGTTATCCCATCGTCTGACATTTCCATCACCAACCGAGTTGAAGCAGAATTGATGATTGAAGATACGCATGGAAGAAGTCCTAGTAGAGTCTATGGAAAATTATATGATTGTTTGGACACATTTGTATGTGTTAAAATTGTTTTTGTCATAAGAACTTGGAGAACTGCGAGACAATACTTGGGACGAGTATGAGTAGGTGTGAAATGTAGTAGAGGCCTATACTACCGGAAGCACATGACTCACGCTTGGATCAGGGAAAGTCACAAGGTTACCAAGAAGCTAGTAATTGATTTTGTTTTGTTCATTTCTATCGTTACCATCGTTTCAGTAACGACTAAGAAGATGATTATTATTCCGACCCTAGTTGTCAAATCAAATTGAGTCCGACTAAGATGAGTATGTTACGTGGTTCGAAGAACCAAGTTCGATTTAGCATCTGACCTAAGCCAGCAGATTGAAGTGAAAGATAATCGAAGCAATCGATAGAAGTTTCGCGATCGTTGTTAAAGTAAGAAGCTTTTAGCTAGAAGTGCTTCATGCTAGAATATGATTATATCACATTAGAACATGAAGGAAGCTATATTCGGATATTCCATCCTTGAATTTGACTCTAAAAGACCTGAGTCTAAACATTGCATCATACGATGAGAGGTCATTAGAACATGACCCATTGGTCTATTACGATAATCAAAGTAGAGTTTGTTTATGAAGGATCAGAAGTTTCCAATAAGGATCAAGATTGTAACTCGAAGGTTACAATTGAAAGTCCAACACAGTATGAGGAGCGGGTGCAAGATCGAGCACCGCCAACAGTTAAGAAGTCCAAGAGTTATATACTCATTCGAAGGAACATATAAGTTATGATTATTACCTAGGATGAAGAGATAACGTATGGAGTCATTAAACAAACCCTGTTTTGTTGATGATTCCGGGACGTAATCATCATAAGGGGGAGATAATTGTAACGCCCGCAGATCCGGGCTAGTCAATTTAGAGACAAAGAGCATCAAAAAATGAGTTTTTGATGGAAGATTATTTAGAAGGAGTAATATTAATCAAGTTGTAGCATATGTTACAAGGGTTCTGTACATATAAAGAACGCCAAAATCCGAGTTATAACGAAGAAGTTATGGCCCGTTGAAGTTTCGCGGCAAACCGGCACGGCACCGGGAGACGTAAATAGTGAACTTACGATAGAAGACTTTTTGGCCTTAGTGATCTAAAAAAAAGTCGTAGTATACGTTAAACCGAGAGTGTGCATAAAAAGAACGTCCAAATCTGACTTCGTATGAGGAAGTTATGATTTTTCTAAGATTTAGCATAGCAGTGCACAACTCGGAATTCGAATTTTAGATCGGTCGATTTTTAGCCAAAATAATCTTAACGAGAAATGAAGATATCGTTAATAGGAGTTAAACAATAAAAAGACAGTCGAAAACGGAGCTTGTATGCGAAAGATATGGACGAAGCTTAGTCCCTACTCTTCGAGCGCGGCGAATTCGATACAGTTTTGTAAATCTGAGATAAAGTGAGAATTAGCTGACAGGATCTAAATGAAAGTTGTAGTACTCGTAAATACCAATGCGTGGATATAGAGAACGTCGATAATAGAGCTCGTATGCGAAAGATATGGATGAAACTTAGTCCCTACTCTTCGAGCGCGATAAATTCGATACAGTTTTACAAATCGGAGATAGAATGAGAATTAGCCGACGAGGTCTAAATGAAAGTTTTAGTACTCGTAAATACCAACGCGTGGATATAAAGAACGTATAAAACGGAGCTTGTACGCGGAAGATACGGACGAAACTTAGGGCATACTCTACGAGAAAACCCCTATAAATAAGAGATGAACTCTTCATATTTTCTTCACACCATAAGCCTTTCTTTCTCTCTCTAACTTCTCTCTAGACTCCCTAAAGCCCCCTAAAGCCTAGGAAACTTCCCTAGTGCTAGAAGAAAGCCCCAGAGCACTCGACGGCTCCGAGAAGAAGAGCTTTTCGGCTCGGAAAAGCTGCTCCAGCGAAGCCCGGTTTTTAATAAAAATCCGTTGTAAGTGAGATACGCCTACCATACTTTAAATATAGCTTATATATAAATATAATATCGTTATTATGAACCTCTAAATAAGATTTATCAGTGATTCAAAGTCGTTATACTGATTGATCTACTTACAGGAATGATGTCTAGGCTGTGATTTAGTGAGGTGTTTAAAGTGGGATTTCCAAACAGTATACTTCGTATACCAAACGGACCCTACCTCCAATATGATCCTACCTGGTTGTTCTTTACTTGATAGATCATGAAAGTAGACTTTGAGTTAATGATGAATCTAGACTAATAATTAGTCGCAATGAATATTAGACTAAAATCTAGTTGTAATGATACTAGGTTTCGTCGAAAGAAAATAAATTAATAGAAGCGAAGCGCTGTCTGAGTTCGGAATCACCACCTTAATAAGTGAGTGCATAGTTACTTTCATCTTACACATAGATATGAAGTATTTTATATAAATTACGTGCTATGTGTGCATATTGTCAGTATACTTGTTATCTATGCCGGATGAACGATTTTATACATGTTTTAAATGATTTAAACTGTATATGTATTTTATATCTACGAATATGTTGGGTAAAACATGGGTAGATGAATGATGAGAGATGAAAGATGATATGAGTGAACATTGGCAGCTATAGACTTAGTGCCTAATAATTAACATCGACAGCTATGGACTTAGTGCCTATTAGATAAACACTGATAGCTATGGACTTAGTACCTGATAGATAAACGTTGGTAGCTATGGACTTAGTACCTATTAGATAAACGCTGGTAGCTATGGACTTAGTACCTATTAGATAAACACTGGTAGCTATGGATTTAGTACCCGATGAATGAACTTTAGCAGCTATGGAATTAGTGCTTTACGAACGAGCATTGGCAGCTATGGACTTAGTGCCTGTTATACAAACCCTGGAAGTAATGGACTTCGAAATGAACGGATGCAGGATAGATGATTCTTAGGGTAGATCCTTAAGAGTAAAGAAGATAACGGAGATGGGTAATTGGGTTGATTGTTTGATGTTTAGACATAATAATTATATTATTGTGGGTTGAAAACCCTATGTACTCACCAGGTTTCCCAACCTGACCCACTCAAGCTTATTTGTATCACAGGTGTCGATATGAAGTTACATTACATTGAGAGATTAAAGAGATGTAGATCACTAGTGTAAATGAATGTAAGTTCTGTTTATGTTTATGTTTCTATATTGACAATGACATCCCAAATGTTTTAAAATGAATAAAAATACATTTCTTCGGAAATGCTTTGATAACGTATTTATCATGTTTTACTGGGAACAAATTCCGCAACATTTTTATCAAAAGAAGTACTCTGATTTTTATAAAGCATAAACAAAATCGGTATTTTCTGGCCGTGAAAAATGGGGATGTCACACTCCTACCCCTTTATGTGTTACTCATTCTATGTTGTTACTCAATAGAGTGGTAAAGTCAGTTAGGTCAATAACATCCTCCATTTCCCTTGACATATTTGATACCCATGAATGGTTATCCTCATAACAAGCAAATTCATTAGACAATACATGGAGATTAGTACCAAAATGGTCCACATACATCGACAGTTTGGTATCCATATCGATAAGCAATGTCAATGAACTCAACATATTGAAGCTCATTAGAAATCAATCTTAAACCTTTAGGGAATTCAAGATCTGACATACAATGGTACAACTTCACACACTTCTCTTGTGTAAATCTTTCAAGAAAACCCACACATTCTTTAAAATCCATACCTGCAAAATCGACATTGTTGAACACGTGATGTAAGAATAGCAAAATGGTTTGTTGATAAAGACTTTTTGAAAATGAAGATCGATCTTGATATATTTTGTCATCGTTAGGAAAGAGGTTTTGAAAGGCAAGGGTTTTTGTTTGAATGGAACGAAAAAAGAAGAAGTTGTCTTTGTTAAATAGATTATAATCACTCAGATAGCACAGATAACACATGACAATCTAATTTTTCGACGTGGCACCAATTTGCTTATTTGGAAGAGGATTTTCGTGACTACACAAAAATTCACTGGTTTACCCCTTTATTTTCTTAAAATTGATCTTCTAAACTCGCATAATTCTCTTAAAGTGCAAAAAAAATTAAATAATCTTTTAAAACAAACAAAAAAAATTCGTAAGGTTACAATGAGATGCTATTAGATACTTTCTTACGACAAAACGGGCCTTAGATATCTGAAATTTATCGGTCAAGAAATTAACCGCAGATTTCACACCCCGTCACCACTAACCGCGTCAAAATCCAGAAAATCAAAATAAAAGATAAAAGTATAGAAGATGATGAGATAAGGGTTTAAAGACCCACCTTTCATTTCCCTCTTTTCATTCAGGTCGGAGAGATAGACACCCATAGCAATAGCAATAGCTCAATCACAAACCTAAAACCTCCATTACAGGAGCTCAGCTCTTCTCTTTAGGGTAACTTTTTTTTTTCCGCTAGGGTATCTTTAATTTGTTGACGTTTATGAATACTGGGCTAGTCTCAATTTGCGAAATTTTATCCTTGTTTTGATTCTTTATAGTCTTTCGATGCAGAACTGAAGTCAATTTTGTGTTGGGTTTATAATCCCCAATTCATGATGTTATGTTATTCAAAAAAACGCACCATAATTGGTTATTATTTTCGCTAATTAGATTTCTAATGTTCGAAATTGTGATGTAATTGAACGCCTGGTTATCCGAGAAACTAATTCTCTAATCTTAAATGTAGTTCTTCACCACCATTGATAAATGAAATCCACTAGTATACACTGTGTAACATAATCCACCATTACATTAACGACCTGTAGTTTACAATCCCCAATTGCGTCTTAATTGATAGTTTATTCGCTGTATTTCCTCCACAGGTGAAGAAGCTGATGAACAATTAGTATAGTTACTTATAGAACCAAACCAAATCAAACCCAATTCACCATTGGAGTAACAACATGGCGCCTGTTATCCCTTCAAGCAGCATCTCACTTATCCCAGGGTGCACTTTCAATACAAGAAACACCAACAGTTCAATAAGATGCTATAATCTAAAAAGATCCACCCGAAGAACCCTATCGACTCAAGATTGTGTATTACCTCTCTCAACATCACTTAAATTATTCCCACACATTCACCATAAACCAAGATTCGGAATATCATCATCAGCCACCGAAGTCGATGTAGCCGTTCAACAAACCGATTCCGATTCCCCTGTTTCCAATTCCGATTCCATCCAAACCCCGGAAACACCAACACCCATTGACAAGTCAAAACAACGATCACGACCCGCTAGAAAGAGCGAGATGCCACCCGTGAAAGATGAAGAATTAATTCCGGGTGCAAGTTTCACGGGTAAAGTAAGATCGATTCAACCATTTGGAGCTTTTATCGACTTCGGTGCATTCACAGATGGACTTGTACACGTGTCAAGGTTAAGTGATGGGTATGTGAAAGATGTTGCAAACGTGGTGTCAGTAGGTCAAGAAGTGAAGGTGAAATTGGTGGAAGCAAACATTGAAACAGGTCGAATCGCTTTAACAATGCGTGAAAACGAGCCTGTGAGTGGTGGTGAATCGTCTCGACCTAAAAGAAGTCAAAATCAAAGTCAAAAGTCAAACCAGAGAAGTAACGAAGGAAGAAAGTCAACAAAGTTTTCGAAGGGTCAAGATCTTGAAGGAACAGTGAAGAATTTGACAAGATCAGGTGCTTTTATAAACCTTCCGGAAGGTGAAGAAGGGTTTTTGCCAGCTTCTGAGGAGGCTGATGAAGGGTTTGGGAGTATAATGGGTGGTGGGTCTTCATTGGAAATTGGTCAAGAAGTCAAAGTTAGGGTTTTGAGGATTGCAAGAGGACAGGTGACTTTAACTATGAAGAGAGATGAAGATAATAAAGAATTGGATTCAAAGCTTCAAGGGAAGGTTTTCACTGCTACAAATCCGTTTCTTGTTGCTTTTCGTAAGAATCAAGATATTGCTTCTTTTTTGGATGAGAGAGAGAAAGTTGAGATTGAAAGCTCTTCTTCTTTAGTAGTTGAAGATGAAAAAGTTGAAAAAGAATCTGTTGAAGAGACTGTTACAAGTGAAGAGCAAGTTGATGTTCCAGTAATTGAGGAGAATGTGAATGTGATTGAAGGTTTGAATTCTTGATATCTTTGACTACTTATAATCATATGGTTGATTGTGTTTTTAAAATGTAGTTGCTTTAGTTTGGTTTTTGATATTGGTTTTAATGAAAAGCATTAGGTGAAGAGAAAGTAGAGATACCAGAGGAGACAGGTGGCATCACTAGCTCGATTGAAGAAGTTGATGCTGTAATTGAAGGTTTGAAATCTTACTTTTTTTTTTAATTATTATGTATTAATTCAGAAGGAAACAAAACCTGAAATTTCTTTTCTTCTTATGAATCAGATGAGAAAGTAGAGATTCCAGAGGAGATAAGTAATGCCACAAGCTCAATTGAACAAGTAGATGCCCCTGTAGCTGAAGGTTTGACTTTGACCTCTTGATTGAAATACATTCCAATGCTTATTTGTGTAACAATGTTTTACTTTTTCACCAATTAATGCAAACAAGATTTTCACCTTTTTACAATTTTATGGAACTGTATTTCACTTTTTACCAATTTATGCAACAATGTTTCAGTTTTTAACAAATTAAAAAAGTAAATGAGGGCGAACTTGTAAAAAGTTAGGACTTGATGCCTCTTTTTTTCTGATTTTCTGTATTAAGTCGTTCTTTCCGCTTAAAGTCAAAAAGAAACCTTTTTACATAGATGAATCGATTAAGTCTTTTTTTTTTTTTTTTTTATTAAATGCATTAAGTTTAAAAAAAAAAACAGCACCTGAAATTACTTATGAATCAGCTGAACAAGTAGAGATACCAGAGGAGGCAAGTAGTATCACAAGCTCAGTTGAACAAGTTGATGCCCCTGTAACTGAAGGTTTGAACTCTTTTTCTTTGGCTATTTATACCCTTGATTGATGCGTATTTTTACAAAAAAAGATACACCTTTTTCCTAATTTATGCAACAATGTGTTTCTCTAGATGAAATATACAACCATATGGTTTAATATTAGAACCAAAATATGCAACAGTGTAACCAAGAACCAGTTATCTCATGACATGGCATCAGATAAAGGGTTCTTAAAAACTTTATATGATAATGTCTCATCTTTTTACCAATTTATGCTACAGTGTGTCACTTTTAACCAACTTAGAGAGTAAATGAGGTATTAAGTCTGCTTAAAGTGAAAAAGAAACACACATAAGTTAAGTATAAGAAAAGATACATCACCTGAAATTACTTATTATGAATCAGATGAGCAAGTAGTAGAGATGACAGAGGAGACAAGTAGTATCACAAGCTCAATTGAACAAGTTGATACCCCTGTAACAGAAGGTTAGAACTCTAGTTCTTTATGCTATTTATACTCTTGATTGATGTATGTTCTAAAATATAGTTACTTTTAATCTATTGGGGATTAGTGTTGTGAAAATCAGCCTAGGTGGTAGTTGGAGGTTAACTAACTTGTGAAAATGAAATCGGGCATAAAAATCGGTTGATCTATGTTTTTATAAAATACATATTTTATTTTTACTAAAATCTTTCATTGATTTTAACTTTGTAGGTACATTCAAAGAAAAGGAATAGGCTAGAGACAACGAGCACTTTAGTTTTTTTTGAAAATGAGTTTTTAGTTTTTTTTGAACTTATTTAACTTAGCATGTTGATCAAGACTTTTGAAGTAGTTGAACACTTGAACATGTTTTATTTGACTTTGTTCTTTAATCGTTATTTATTTTCCTTATTCATGCAACCAACGTTTCACATTTTTACCAATTCATGCAACAATTTTATATAGATGAAATATGCAAATGTTTTATTTATTTATTTTTATTTTAGTACAAATTCAAGCAATATTGTAACTGAAACCAGTTAACTCATGACATGGCACCAACTAAATGCTTATTCATATTACAATATTTCACTCTTCACTATTTTATGCAACAATGTTTCACTTTTTAACCAATTTAAAAAGTAAATGAGGGCAAATTTGTAAAAAGTTAGGACTTAGTGGGGAAAGCCTATTTTTTTCCTGACTTTATCTCTTCAGTTGTTCTTCCTGCATTAATTCAAAAACAAACACTCATATGTAGCTTACCAGATTAAGTCTTTTCTCCATTAAGTCAATTAAGTAAAAAAAAAAACATGTGAAATTATTTCTTATGATTATGAATCAGATGAACAAGTAGTAGAGATACCAGAGGAGACAAGTAGTATCACAAGCTCAATTGAACAAGTTGATGCACCTGTAACTGAAGGTTTGAACTCTTGCACTTTGACTCATTTTCTAAAATCTAGTTTTTTTATTCTATTGGGAATATGGGTTACATTCGTATTTCATGCAACAATGTTTCACTTTCTCTTACCATTTTAAAAACTAAATGATGCCAAATTTGTACAAAGTTAGGACTCAAAAATGGGGAAAGCCTCTTTTTTCCATTAAGTCATTCTTTCTGCATTAAGACAAAAGAACAACAAATGAAATTACTTCTTATGAACAGATGTAAAAATCGAACCTGTTTCTGAAGAAAATGGTAGCATTACAAGCCAAGTACAAGTAGAAACACCTGAGGATTCAGTTGAACAAATAGACACAGAGGTTCAATCTGTCACGCCAGTTGAGGACAAAAATGACGTAAATGCCCCTCAACAAGATGTCGAAAGCAGCACACCTCCACCATCGGAAGCCACCGCTAAAGGTTTATTATAACTTATCGCTAAATTCGACTTAAAATGCAATTTCGTGAAATTAGTGGTTGTTTTGTGATAAAAGTTTAATATAATTTATTTTTTTAAATACAACAGCAACAATATCACCAGCTCTCGTGAAGAAACTCCGAGACGAAACTGGTGCAGGAATGATGGATTGCAAAAAAGCCCTTTCAGAAACGGATGGCGATTTAGTCAAAGCCCAAGAATACCTCCGCAAAAAAGGCCTTTCAACCGCCGACAAAAAATCAAACCGAGCCACCGCCGAGGGTCGAATCGGATCCTACATCCACGATTCCCGAATCGGCGTCCTTATAGAAGTCAACTGTGAAACCGATTTCGTCTCACGTGGTGACATTTTCAAAGAATTAGTCAACGATTTAGCAATGCAAGTGGCTGCGTGTCCACAGGTACAATATCTCGTCCCTGAAGACGTTCCTGAAGATTTGATTGAAAAAGAGAAAGCAATTGAAATGCAAAAGGAGGATTTGTTGGCGAAACCGGAGCAATTTAGGGGGAAAATTGTCGAAGGGAGGATTAAGAAGAGAGTTGAGGAGCTTGCGTTGCTTGAACAAGCGTATATTAAAGATGATAAAGTTGTGGTCAAAGATTATGTAAAGTCAACCATTGCTACAATTGGTGAAAATATAAGAGTTAAGAGGTTTGTAAGGTTTAACCTTGGTGAAGGTTTGGAGAAAAGATCGAATGATTTTGCTGCAGAAGTTGCTGCCCAAACTACCGCCAAGAAGGCGGCGGGCCCCACGGTGGTGGAGCAGCCTGCTGCGGTAACGGAGACGGTTGTTGAGACTGCTAAAGAGTAAGGGCGTGTTTATTATAATAGCCTAAAAATATACAAGGACTAACATGTAAAAAGTCAAAGACTTAAAAAAAAAGCTGATTTCGTGTTTTTCTTTTTGCATTTCATTTAGGGCACCAAAAGTAACAATTTCAGCATCATTAGTGAAGCAACTACGCGAAGAAACGGGTGCAGGAATGATGGATTGCAAAAAAGCACTATCAGAAACGGAGGGCGATTTGGTCAAAGCACAAGAATACCTCCGAAAAAAAGGCCTTTCAACAGCCGATAAAAAATCAAGCCGTCTAGCAGCCGAAGGAAGAATCGGGTCCTACATTCACGATTCCCGAATCGGAGTCCTAATTGAAGTCAACTGTGAAACTGATTTTGTTGGAAGAAGTGAAAAATTCAAAGAATTAGTCGATGATTTAGCAATGCAAGTTGTCGCGTGTCCTAAAGTGGAGTATGTGTCTATTGAAGATATACCCGAGGGTATTGTGGGAAAAGAGAAAGAGATTGAGATGCAAAGAGAGGATATTTTGTCTAAACCGGAGGGTATAAGGGGAAAGATTGTGGAAGGGAGAGTAGCAAAGAGGCTTGGAGAGCTTGCGCTACTTGAACAACCGTTTTTAAAAGACGATAGTGTCCTTGTGAAGGATGTGGTGAAGCAAACGGTTGCGGCACTTGGTGAGAATATTAAGGTTAGGAGGTTTGTGAGGTTTACACTTGGTGAGTCGAAATCGGAAGAAGTTGAGTCTTGAGGGGTATTTTTTGTAATGTTGTTGAAGGGTATTTTAGGGAATTTTATCCGAGACAAGGGTTTTTTATTTGAAACACCGAGTAATGGTATATTGATATTTTGTATCGTGAAAGTGTAACACTTTATTTTTGGGTTTATGTTAAAATTACTTATTTCATTATGATCGTTATTAATAAAATGCTGTTATTTGGCGGGTATAGAAGACATTTTAGATATTTAAGGTGTACTTTTAAACAAATGTACAAGTGTTCATATCATGCTAACAAGAAACCTTAGTAGAACAATGCCATTTAAAGAAGTAGGGAGGTTTGTTAGCACTGTTTCTTTTTTTTCTTTTGATAAGTTATGAATTTATAAAATGGACTGAATTGTTAATGATATCTGAACTAATAAAGTGTTGTTGATATAAACGTTGTTTATTTTTTAGACTACATGCAATTACTGAATTTGAATAATGATTATTTTACCCTCTTGTTTAAAATAATAAATTACCATTTCTTTAATCCTCCTTAATAAATGAAGGTTTTTTTTTGCCACATGTCAATCTCTAATGAGTTTTGACACATATAATTTTGTTATTAATTCTTACAAATTAATTTCCACTTGGCATTTTGTGGTAATTTTTGATTTTTTAATTAACTATTCTAATTTTTAGGTTATAGAAAGTAATTAATATGTTATTAATTTGTTTCCTTATATTTTTAAATTAAATTTTGATATGTTTCCTTCAATATATAATTCAAAATTGATATTTTTCTTTCAAATTTCATTGTCATTTTAGTCAAATGGTCTACATATAAAAAATAATCAAATTTTATTGTTTTTCATTGATAAACTAAAAAAATGGTTATGTGGCCAAAATATAATTATTTTTATGTAGTTTCTTTTATTAGTATAAATTGATTTATTTATTTATTCATCATTTTGTTTGTATATATTTTGAAATTTCATTTTAAAAAATATTTAATTTTTACACATTGATATTTAACGTTTTCTTAAAAAAAATACTTAATATTCATATTTTTATGTATAATTATTTTTTTAATCAACCCGTGTAGTACACGGGTCTCACACCTACTACTTGTTATAAAATAAAAAAATGATAATTTATTTAAGAACCATTATAAATTAAAAGTGTATACCATCACATTAAATAAATTTTAAATTTTAAATAAATTAAAAATAACGTGATACTTAATTAATACATTCTAATAAAAACAAATCTAACATATTCATTATACTAAATTAATAGTTTATGAAGAAAATTAAACATATATTTAAAAAATGTTCCTCATTGCAATTAATTAATATGCTTATAGAATTGAAAGTTACATGCCAATTATTAAAAAACACATGAATCATGTTGTTTTTTATCCTCTTTTTATTAAATGTATTCTTTTAAGATATGTTTTTTATATTGTTACAAAAAATCATAAACCTAGCCTATAAAATTAGACTAACTTATGAGTAATAAAAAAAATTCTAAAATCATGAGCATACCCTTTTAATTTGGAGGAAATCGTGAGTGGTGGGTGTGGAGGGTCATTTTGGAAAAACAAATATAAGATCACCACTTAATGTTAAGAACATCTATTTTCCAACTTAATCCACTAAGATAATTTGTTAACATTAAGTAAAAAAGAAAAGTTCTTATATAGTTGAACTTATTGAGTCTTTTAAACATTAAATTTATTAAGTAAAAAAGAAACGCCCCCTAAAACTTATTTTATACCGTAAAAATCATTTGAAAATATTTTATTGTGTAAATATATCAATGTTAGGGACATTTACTAAGATGACCATATATGAAATCACTTTATATAAAAGTCAAATATATCAAGATAAGAGCATCCATAATGCATAGTTCAATGAAAGAGTTGAATAAGGTGACATGTCTAATTGACATTCAATGGATTAAACTCTACAATTGTAGGATGCCATGTTGGCATTCAATGGATATGAAGTTTAATGGAAAAAATGAAACATTTTAACTATTAAATATATATTCCATTGAACTCTATTGAATTCAATGCATTGTAGGAAAATTAGTATAGAGTTGTATAGTAAATAAAAGGGTAGTGATATTTCCACGGATTCTTTTGATGCATCCACTGATTTTTAAAATAAGTTTACAATTATGCCCTTCATTCATTTATATTATAAATTAAATTATTCAAAGGCATCATTCTCTTCTAAACCAAAAACAACGCACATGCGATTGCAATTCTTCTCCAACCTGCAATCTAAGCCTACAAACGACAAGTGATATTCAATTCTATTTGCCGGTAATCTTCAGCTTGTAAATCCTTCTTCCTCCCTCGTCTGCTGAAGTTCCGGTCGTCCCGTTCACCACAATCTCCAACAGAGCCCTTTTTTTCTTCCTTCCTTTTGTTCCTCTAAGCGTGTCACCTGAAATGAACCATTGTTAGGAATCAAATGTTTTAGACAAGTACTTAGTAAGCTTAGTTGAATCGACGAGACCATTGGATTTAACATAGTATTCGATGAGGGACTAAAGACCTAAATACCCGGAACAAAGATGTCGAATAGATCCAAGGAGATGCGTCTGCAAGCACAAACAATGGGTTATGAAGACACTGGTGTAGGTTGTTATATTCTTTTTATCTCTTTCATTTATAACATCGGTGTGGTGTGTACACACAGTTCCATCTCCTCAAGAAACCCTCTCATCTTCTCTCGATAAAAGCCACAAGCATCGCCGGAACTTCCGGAGAAACACCCATCTCCGAACGATTACATTCTGGGACTAAGCTCGCTCCAAAAGGCCCTCCCGCCACTGCCCCTCTGTCGTTTTCAAGAAACCCTCCTACACCAGCCGATAGAAAGCACTAGATTGGTATCCTTACTCATCACCGGTGATGAAAGCTTAAAGAATTCCTGAACTAATCAAATATTGAACTCTTCTGCATCGAATCTTGAAATCTTAAAACCCCATCGACCAACAAATCAGATTTTGAAGGCTAGTTTTAATTTTGGTACTTGCAGGTTGTTTTCTTGAAGACGACATCGTCGATTTTGCTGGTGGTTTGTTAAATGCTTTTACAGGTGATTTTGCTACCTACCCATGGATTTTGCAAGTACCGAAGAGGGAGCGGTTTCCGGCGACGGTATGGGTTAAAGGTCTCCAGGGTGGGTGTCGAGGAAACTGGGAAGATAAATGGGTTACCAATTATTACAAAGGATTACTCTGAGGGGCATATTTTTCCATCGACTTTCAAAATAAATGGATGAATCAAAAAGTAATGTGGAATTATCACCTCCCTAAATAAAATGATGATGTGTCAATCCATAAAACTCTAATAAGTTTAATAACTATCATTTCAATTATTAGCACAAAATAACCACGTAACTTGTGATTTCTCGAACAACTTGACAATCATAAAACATAACTGTTCACTTGTTTATTCATTTTTTTTTTCAAATTTGTAACCTCCACGGTCTTATACGCCAATCTTAAAGAATGGCATGAACGTGCTAATTATATTGATAGAGAATGCCATGAACTTAATGGAAAGTCGTCTTAAATTTCTTGTGCTTCATAATGTGAAACATAGGTTAATTTAATTAATCAATTTCAAATCAAGTTTTTAATGTTTTTTCCAAATTTTATTTGCAAGTGCGGATAAAGGTCCTAAAAAATAAACTCTTTAACATTTGAAAGTATTTAAATATCAAGTCATACGAGTGGATGTAACATGATAAACAAGAAACAACTTAAGTAAATAATATTTCATACATCAAGGTATTGTCTTCTAAATTTCCTTAAGCTTCTCAACCTTCAATGTCAATAGGAAAAACAACCACTAACATGAACACATATAAAAGTAGTGGGTTAGGCTTGGAAAACCTAGTAAGTAAACCTTAGGGTTAGACATTAGGTGGATGACTTAAGCAATGGAAGAAACACAAGGTTGTAGTAATGGAGGAAGTGCATGTAACCTTAATCATAAGTGTTAGTGTATATAACTTAGACCATGTATTGTATATTGTATAGGCCATGTATTTTGTAGTGTATAGGCTCATATATCGTGTTTATATATTGTTTGTATTCCATCTTTTGAACGACAACGAGAATAATTTCCTAGATCTCTCAATATGGTATCAGCCTAATTATCATACTTTCCCTCGTATTCTCAACCCTTTCCATAAACACTACCGGAGACTCTTATTGTGTCTCATCGAAACCCTACTATCACCACCCATGTTCTCCATGAAACATCATCATAGGCGACATTCATCCACTTTTTCCTCCTAAAGCCTTCACCTTCGTTAACATCAAGTCACATATTCCATTAGTGCTTACATAGAACGGCTCAGTTAAGACTATTGGAGGGCTCTCTTCCTAACCCACTGTCAACCATGCGATGCTATTGACCATGTCAGTGCCACTTACAACGCACCAACTACAAAAGCTGCTGATGAATGGAAAAAGGTCGACGCCAAAGTAAAGATGTGGGTCTTCTCCACCGTCTTTCATTCTCTTCTACAAATGGTTCTCAAGGAATATTCTTATGCTCGTAATGTATAGCTACACGTGGAGAAGCTTTTTCGTGACAATAAGAAAGCAAGATTGATGCAACTCGATACCGAACTTCGCAATATCTCAATGGATGACATATCCATGACAGTTTATTGTTACAAAATTCAACACATCTCCGATCTATTGGAAAATCTTGATGCTTCATCCAAGGTACAAGGCAAGCATTTGGTAATTTATGTGATTAATGGTTGATCTACCAATTACGAACACCTTGCAACTCTTATTCTTCACCGCTCTCCGTTTTCGACCTTTTCCGAATTTAGTGAATCTTGATGTCACATTCTATATGATGAACTTCATAATTGAAATGGATGTTAAGGGGTTGTGGAATCTTTGTGAGAAGTACAGTAGAGTTGTTGATGTCTATATAACATTTAAGCTTTCCAAGATGGGGAAATGTTTTGCTTTCATTAGTTTCTTGAAGGTGCGGAATGCCAAGGTTCTGGAAAATGATTTATGTTCGATCCAGGTTGGATTTTTTTTTCACTTTTTTTGAAATCTATAGCAAAATTCAACCAACAACAGAAAGTACATGGTATGCAAAATGTTGTTCCAAACAACAAGAAGAAATGTAAACATGTAAAAGACGAGGCTACGTAGACTTACCAATGCAAACTGTGTTGTCCATGGTCGAGTCTGATAAGTTTATTCAATAATCGCCATTAAAAACATGTGTTTATTTGAGGTGTTTTTGAATGTTAACGAAAGTTAAGGCTATAGGGAGTAGTCATACCCAAGCCACTTAAAAGGTGTTGGCAACTCAACTCAAGTCAGCTCCACGACAAAAACTCGTAAACCTTACCACTCCACAATATTTATCTTTTTATCTTTTTATTTTTTTAACATTAAATTAAATAAAAAGCATATTTTAAAATATAAATAAATGTTTTACATTAATTAAAACCACATTACATTAATTAAAAAACATAAAATTTTAAAACATAAATTACTAAGAAAAACATAAGAAACATAGAAAATAAACCTAAATTACTAAAAAAAACATAAAAAACATAGAATCTAATTGTTATATTTTTCACAAACTTGCTGAATTTTTAAAACGTGGCTAGATTTTCTGGGTCGAGATCTGGTTGCGGCTTTGTGTTTAAAATTTGAAGATTGGTAAGTACTATTTTTCGGCGACAACATCCTCCGTTGATTCAAAAAAAAAATTTCTAAAAAACTTAAGAGTTTTATCTAGTTTTTTCCGCTAGTACGTCCTTAGTGGTCGCTTTTCTGCTTGAAGACGCTGCTTTTCTCACTTTGTCCCTTCCCAGTGGTCGACGAAGTTGAACGTTCGGTGAACCCTCCTCTCGGTGGTGTCGAAGTCATCATTGAGGTCGAGGCCAACACCCACTTCCGACTCGGAAGTTCTTGGCCTTTCGTTGGAGTCGGTGATAGATCTCGAATGCGCCGTTTCCGGATAGAGGACCCATTTTGGATCATTACAACAAACTTCTCATGCTTTTTGGTTGCCGAATGGTTTACCATTGTTGATAATTTTGTATTGGTAGCACGCGGTAGATAAAATGTTGAAATCGTTGCTACAACTTCTGTGCATATTTTTAAGATTGTCAAACATACCATTAAATTTGGTGCAAGCCGCTCGAAGGTCACGTCATTTTGCATTAACCGAGTCGTACGTCCGATCCGGTTTTCTTCCCAATAACGCGTGAAAGTGGTTTAAAATACGATTCCAAAAACTTTGACCCGATTGCGCATTGCCGACATCCCCGTCTTGCGATATGGAAATCCAAGTTTTAGCTAAAGCTTCCTCCTCGTCTTCGGTCCAGTGCATAGTTCTCTTTTTTTTTTTTGGATCTTTTCATTTTTTTCCTTCAACGATTTGGTTGTGTTTCTTGGACCCATTCTTTGTCGTCATCATTGTTGAGGTTTATAGATTGGAATTGAGATAATGGGACTTGAGATGGCTTGTGAAGGTTGTGTATGAAATTGTTGAGGTTGAGAAGATTGGGGTTGAAATTGTGGAGAAGGTTGTTGTTGAAAGACTTGAAATTGGGGTTGATTGAATTGTGATGGTCATTGTTGTTGGTAGTAGTTTGGGTGGTATGAATGATTGTTGAATAGAGGTTGTTGTTGGATTGGAGATGTTATCAATTGCATGTAACTAAGATTTGCAAATGGATCATTTGGAGTGTTTAGGGTGTTTGGAGTGGGTGGTATATTTTGATTTGGATTCATAGGTTGAAGAAAATAAAGAATATGGGAAGAGATTGTGTGTTTTTGTAGTGTAAAGTGTATGTAAAAAAATATGTAAAGTGTATGTATATATAGAGAGATTAATTTTAAAATTGACAAAGATTTTTTTTATTAGCCAACGATCAGCACAACGGTAAAAAAAAAATGGCCAATCATCATCCTCGTGAGCATCCGTCTTCATGAAGCCATTATCCCTAAGCTACTGGCCACTAGGGCGGTGTTCACACGTCCCATGGCCGGACACGTAAGCTTCACATGTCTTCTTCTATGTCCACTCCTGTTAGCCTTATCTTGAGGGTTATTTGCTTTGGTTTCGATTCAATTCAAGTCACACATGCACGAAATTTAAGAAACATGAACGGATTAGGTGGTGTTCCAAAAACTACGCTCGATATCTAAAAGTTTTACGGTCAAAGAGAGGATAGTATATTAAACTCGATTTCCTTTCCTACCAATAATGTTGAATTTATTTAAATTAATGGACATAATCAATTTCAGATCCTAATTTTTTGTACTTTCCTATTCTTATGACATTCATTTTGTATTTATATGTATTTCCCCTGTTAATGAGAAAACATTTTTTTCATTTGATAAGTTTATATGGTATTAGAACGGGTTTACCCTAATCTTCTTGCCACTTACCTCTCTTCTGATCCAACACTTCCTTCTAAATGTCATCTGACAGTACCACCAACAACGCCACCTTTCCTACCATCCCCACCACACCACCATCTCTAACAATGGTTACTTTCCCTTCCTCTCTAAAACTAACCTCTACCAATTACTTAAGTTGGAAAACTCAAATTAAAGCTTCACTCTCATCGATGTCACACATCTCCTACTGTCGCCAACCCAAAACGCATATTGTACCACCACTCCTCATTCAGATTACAGTACTTGGTTTTCCAGTATCGACTTCCTTTTGGCGCTATCGTTGGTAGTTTGTCGGCTCCTATCATTTCGCTGATCACAAATGCTACATCCTCTTCGGATGCTTGGAAGATTATGTCTAATACATATGCTTCTCCTTCCTGTGGCCATATCAAACAGTTACAACATAGGCTGAAACAGTCCTCCAAGACTCATGAACAGACTGTTACCGACTATATGCAATTTATCAAAGCAATTTTCGATGAACTTATCATTCTAGGCGAAACGATGGATCCGGAGGACGTTACTGATATTATCCTCCATGGTCTAGATCATAAGAATTACAAGCCAGTACATGCTCGTGATACTCCTATTTTATTCCATGAATTACATGAAAAAATAATTACTCATAAATTATTCTTAGCCCAAAAATCTCCTACCCCGACCAATATGCATCAGCCTGTTACTGCCTTTGCAGCCCATACTCTTCACCCACACATGCCACAGTTAGAGATTATTGGGTTGCCCTTATGTGATTGGGATACCATGTCTTTCAAGAAAGTGGTTGTCATGTTCTATGAAGTTTTATTTATGGATGAAGATTTAGATGGATGTATGAGAGGTAGACAAGGAATATTTTCGAGATGTGTGAAATAGATTTCTTCATGGTGCCATACAGTTCCAAATGGGGAGGAAAATTCCTATTCTAGCTATAGTTCTCGGTCTTCAACTATAGGAGTAGACAAGGAATATTTTTTAAAAAATATAAGGAAAGGAAGTTATTCGGGATACTTTCAAGAGGCAAGATGATGATCGTGATGGTGTAAACGATGAACAAAATAACAACTTTTGTGGAGGGTTAATAAAAGAGGTTTCAAGTGAATTAGATTACACAACTTAATGTGAGAAAGGTTGTGTGTCTTAAGTGTCGGGGATATTGATATAACACCTTATGTGTGTGATGAACCCATTGCCACAGTAGCTAAGGAATGAGTAGTTCATGTTCTGATGGGCTCGAATATCATTCCAGTGGCAGCTTCGGTTACTAAAGTTAATGTTTAAGTTGATGAAGTGGGATGCAGAAGCTCCCAGAAACCTTCAAAACCTCCTATATTTAATGGTGAAAGATTTTTTTTGAGTTCTAATCAGGGTAACAAATGCTCTTAATCTCGACTTGTAAGAGATAAGAATTGTGTTTCTTTTTTAGAAGAAATGGGTCGTTACACGAATCTTGGAAATACGTTGGGGTATGATATGGATGGAGACTCTAAACCTTTGGTTATAAATATATGCATAAGATGGACAATGTTGTCCTTAAGAAAATAAATAAACATGAAAAGCAACGAGTCTAAAGAATCTATAATACAATGTTAATCATGCTGGAATAGTTTCCACTATCGTACCTAAATTGGTAAGATTATCCATTAGCAGTGTCCTTTTTGGGTTTCCCCCGAATGATGCAAATAGTATTATAATGTTAGAAGAAAGAGATACAAATAGTTTATTAATTAATCATGTGATGATAAATTAATTGGAAACTAGTTTGAAATTGATTGAAATAAATTAGAATAATTTTGAATTAATTTGAGCTAATTAAAAGATCGAGGGACTAAATGTTTGTGACACCCGTCTATTCGGCTATACATTTAAGATGAAATAAATCATATTACCTAAAGATGTAGTAGTCGTAATGACTATCTCGGTGCACATAAACATGATTGTGTATGAAGAAGTTACGCTTCTTTGAAGTTTCACGATCAAACTGACACGGCTATTGTAACAGCCCAATTTTTTACATAAAATTTTAAATTTTAATCTCATAAATATCAATCACAAGATGTCAAAAAATCACATTACATATCCATATCATTTTAAAATTCAGAGTACAAAAACTAAATATGAAAACACCGGGGAAATGCATTCCGCGCCATCAAGCCGAGCCCTTGCCCTTATCAAAAGAAGTACCTGAAACATGCAATAAAACTGTAAGCACAAGCTTAGTGAGTTTCCCAAAACACTCGAATCATATAATCACATAATACCATGCACACACATAAACACATATAAGTTTGCCATGGACTCCCTCCATGCTCTTCATTGGAAAGCCATGGGCTACCCCCATGGTCTTATATCCCTGAGCCATGGGCTCCTCTCAAGAGGCTTAAGGCCTTTAAATAGGGTGCAACACCCTAAAATTAGGGTTTCCTTCCCAGCCGCCAACTCGTCGAGTTGAGGCACCCCAAGTCGTCGAGTTGGTCCATTAATTCTCACGGCTAAAATCCACCCAACACGTCGAGTTGAAGCCTTCAACTCACCGAGTTCAACAGGAAAAATCAACAATTCTCACGGCCAAAATCCACTGCACCTTTACTAACTTCACTTCTTTGTTCCGTAGAGCTTTTGTTTTTCCATCCAGAATCGTAATGGGCTTCTATAAACCTGAATGTCATCCAAGGAAATGACTGCAGCCTCATCAGAAACACACTTCCGAAACTGAGACACGTGGAAGGTGTTGTGGACCTGACCGAGCTCATCCGGTAGATCCAATCGATAAGAAACCCTGCCAACTCGGGCAGAAATCCTGAACGGAATAATGAATCGGGGCCCCAGCTTGCCCCTCTTCCAAAACCGAATGACACCCTTCCATGGTGACATCTTCAACAAAACAAAATACCCCACCTGAAACTTGAGATCCGAATGATGCCGATCAACATAACTCTTCTGACGGCTCTGCGCGACTCGAAACCTGTCACGCACTTGCTGAATCAACTCGGTGGTCTTAAGCACCACCTCAGTGTTTCCCATAACTAGATGTCCAACCTCCCCCCCCCCCCAACAAACTGGAGTTCTACACCTCCGACCATACAACATCTCAAACGGAGGTCGATCGATACTAGCATGATAACTATTGTTATATGAGAACTCTACTAGAGGGAGGTAAGTATCCCAACTCCCCCCGAAATCCAATACACATGCCCGAAGCATATCCTCGAGCGTCTGGATCATCTGCTCGCTCTGACCATCGGTGTAGGGGTGGTAAGCAGTGCTAAAATGCAATTGAGTACCCAACTCCTCATGAAACTTCCTCCAAAATCTGGAGGTAAAACGAACATTGCGGTCGGAGACCACAGATACCGGCACACGTGCCTGACCACCACCTCCCACACATAAATGTCTGCTAATTTCTCGGCAGAGATACTCTCGGAAATCGAAATAAAATGTGCACTCTTGGTCAACCTGTCCACAATAACCCAAATGGAATTCACACCACGCGCCGTCTTAGGTAGCTTCGTGATAAAATCCATGGTGATCTCTTCCCATTTCCACATGGTAATAGGTAGCGGTTGCATCTTGTCGTGAAGCCTCTGATGTTCGGTCTTTACCTTACTGCAGGTCAAACACCGCTCGTCAAACCACGCAACCTCCCGCTTCATGCAGGGCCACCAATAGCTCAATCTCAGGTCTCGGTACATCTTGGTGGCCCGCGGATGGATAGAAAATTTGGACTTGTGCGCCTCCTCCAAGATTCTTTGCCTCACACCTCCGGATGCCGGAACCCAAACTCTGCCACACCGAGTCAATAACTATTAACGTATCCCTGAGGAAAAACGTTAAAAAATAAAAGTCAAACTAGCGCCAAACTTGGCCTAGTTAGAGTCTGGTCATATCCAGTCTGAGGCGAAGGTCGGGCCTCCGTCAATGCGGACTCACTGGTATGGCGGTTAAGGGGCAAAACTGCGCCTTACCCTCTTCTCCCCAGAAGAAATACCGTGACAAACATGGAGCCAATCAGAGAGCTCCACTTTCCTATCTGACGACAACCACGATCATCATTATATCGAAGATTCCCCTCTAGCCAATGGGGGGACGAGATAGAAAGACGTGATAGAGGATCCTTCAATACGGATCTGCCACGTCACGTCTCACGAGGGAAGGCTTAACATAATCAGTTAGGAGGCACGTGCCTCTCGATCAGGTATAAAAGAACCCTCCTTCCTCATAGAGAGGGGGACTGGACTCTTTTTCTCTCAGAAATACCCTAACTTCTCTCAGAATCAATTCTAACTTGATCGTCGGAGCTTCATCCTGGGAGTCTCTCCCGGACGTTACCTAACGATCATATTTTTCCTTTGTACTGTGATACCAGGAGAAGGAACTAGCTCGACTATCACCCTTTATCTCAATCCAACCATCTCCGACATATCACAACAATAACCCTCGACCATCTCGAACAAACAATGGAATTTTCCCCCGAATCCGCTCGATCTTCCAGTTCTCCCTTTTTAAACCCTCCACCCGTGCCTCCTTAATCATATCCAATAAAGGTGAAATCATTGTCATCCTCAAGCAAACATCTCGAATCGGGGCACTTACCGTCTTACGACTCAAAGAATCGGCAACCACATTGGCCTTTCAGGGATGGTACAAGATCTCACAGTCATAATCTTTCACCATATCTAACCACCTCCTCTGACGCATATTCAAATTCTGTTGATCCATCAAATACTTCAAACTCTTGTGATTGGTGAAGATGGTACATCGTACCCCATAGAGATAATGCCTCCAAATCTTGAGGGCAAATACCACTGCCCCTAATTCCAAATCATGAGTGGGGTAATTCGCGTCACGAGGCTTCAGCTGCCTCGAGGCATACGCAATCACATGCCCCTTATGCATCAGCACAACTCCTAACCCTGAAATAGAAGCGTTGCAATACACTAAAAAATCATCCAATCCCTCGAGTAGAGCTAGAATCGGGGCCTCACAAAATTTTCCAATGTCTCGAAATCCGACTGCTGATCTGGACCCCATCGAAAGGTTAAAATCTTCTTGGTCAAACGGGTCAAGGGTACAATAATTTTGGAGAAATCTTGGATGAATATCCGATAATACCCCGCTAATCCCAAGAAACTCCTGATCTCGGATGCGTTTTTCGGAACCTCCCAACGCGTTACCGCCTCAATCTTGGCGGGATCCACCAAAATACCCTATTGGTTGATGACGTGCCCCAAAAATTGCACCTCACGCAACCAAAACTCGCATTTGGAGAATTTGGCATAAAGCCCCTCCCTCCTCAAGGTATCCAACACCTCTGTCAAATGATGCTCGTGCTGCTCCTTGGTCTTAGAATAGACCAAAATATCATCAATGAAAACAATCACAGACTGATCCAACATCGGTCTACAAACCCGGTTCATGAGATCCATGAACACTGCTGGAGCATTGGTGAGCCCGAATGACATCACCACAAACTCATAATGACCATAACGAGTTCTAAACGCCATCTTTGGTATGTCTTCATCCCGAATCCTCATCTGATGATACCTTGACCGAAGATCAATCTTGGAAAATTACGAGGCACCCTGAAGTTGATCGAAAAAATCATCAATCCTCAGAAGCGGATAACGGTTCTTCACCGTTAGTTTGTTCAGCTCCCGATAATCAATACACATCCTGTACGACCCATCCTTCTTTTTCAAGAACAGAATCGGTGCTCCCCAGGGGGAACCGCTCATACGAATGAATCCCTGGTCTAGCAGCTCCTGGAGCTGCGTAGACTACTCCTGCATCTCAGGCGGAGCTAGACAATACGCCGCCTTAGCTATCGGAGCCACGCCTGACACTAAATCAATAAGAAACTCCACTTGCCTCTCGGGAGGCACCCAAGGTAACTCCTCTGGAAACACATCAAGAAAATATCGTACAATCGTTACCCTGCTCAAATGTGACAGGGTCTCCACCCTCGTATCCGAAACGTAAGCCAAAAACCCAGTACAACCCTGCTGAAGAAGTCTCTTAGCCCTCGCAGCCGAACAGAGAGCTGGCCCATGCAAGGCTCTCTCTCCATGAATAACCAGTTCTCCCCCACTTGGGGCTCGAACCCTCACTAACTGACGCTAGCAATCTATCATGGCCCCATTGGGCCCCAACCAGTCCATCCCGAAGATCACCTTCAATCCTCGCAAAGGAGTCAGAACCAAGTCGATAGGAAATCTCTCCCCGAACATATTCAGAACACTCCTCCGAAATACCCTCGTAACACTCATGGTGAGGTCATCCGCAATCTCCACCTCGAGTGGGGAATCCAAAGTCCCCGGAGCATCACGAAACTTCTTGTTGAGCGTAAGAGATACAAACGATCGGGTAGCCCCTGAATCAAAAAATATCCGAGCCGACAAATGGTGTTTGTCGAGGCCAACAAAATTAATACCCTAAATATGTTTGACAAAATTAAAACTAGCTAGAATGTAAATATGACAAGTAAAAAAGTAAAAGATTTGATTAAAATCAATGAAGTGGAATTGGTTGATTTTGGGATACACCACATGGATGACATAGTTGACTTATCATTAGACTAAAAGGAACAACACTTGTGAATTGGTTTAACTTGGCTATAGCAATTCATAAGCACAAATTACCTCAACTCTTCTTAGATATTAAAATGGTTGGAGGAGCTCTAACACATTTCCTTAATTAAAGTCACAAAATCAATGAAGCATATAATCTTGTGAAAATCAATTAGCTTTGAGTTCTAAGAGTTACCAAGTCCAAAAGATAATCAAATGCTTACATTATCATTATGGAGGAAACGTTCCCATGGTTTAAATGAAATGAAAACAAACATAGAAACCATTTGTTGCTTACCAATCTCAAAGTCCATTATTTAACCAAGAAATTGATCAACAAAAATATATGTTTATTCTTCTAAGCTCATGATCAAAGATAAACAAACATAAAAAGATGTTTAACTAGAGAACATTTCCATAAACTTCAAACACAAGGTAATAATAGTCTTCAAAACAACCAATCATCCATGGGATTTAACCCTAATCAATCAAATGAGAATTTAGCCAAGCATGGACAAGATAAAAGAAATACAAGGTAGTTTAGAAATACCAAACATTGTTCTAAGTGCAAGATGGAAAGAAATAACACTAGTCTTCAAAATCTTCAAATCTTCCAAAACCTTCTTGGGAGAAAAATGAGTGGTTCCTCTAAGTGTTCATGTGAAGAATGCCTCAAATCTCCAGCAAAAAAGGTGCTTATCCCGGATTCAAAAGTTGCACAAAAGCCATCCACCAACCTTCCCAAAGTAGAGTCAATAAGTCAAACACGGGTTCACTTCAGCACCATTCACGCAGACCGCGTATGGATCCACGCGGACCGTGTGGGTCTCGCTGATTGCATGCCTTGGCCCATTAAAAATACAATCCAGCCCAATCTTCTAATTTATGCTCCAGCCCACATGCACAACTCTTGGGAGCCCAATTGTGTTATTCCAAAGCCTCCAATGATGATCCAATGCTCCTTCAATCTTCCGTAGCTCGAGTTCTTGTCCAAAGATTAAGTCCAACACGCTTCTTGCTTATATTGACACCGAGCCCAATTGCACCACCTCAAGTTCACAAGCAATCCACAAACCTCCAATTGTCCCGTACTCCTTCCATATCTCCAGTAATGAATAGTCTCGAGTAAATCCTGCAAAATTAGCTCAAAAGACTGGAAAGCACCAGGTAAAGGAAAAAAATAATAAAAAGAGAAAATATGCATGAAGCTTAACTAAAATGAGATGGTTTTAACTAAAAATAAACTATGAAAAGAAGTAATAAAAACGAAACTATCAAATCACCCCAAGCTTGAACCTTACTTGTCCTCAAGTAAGACAAGACTAAAATGAACTTGGGATGAACTATCCTAAAAAGAAAAAGGAACGAACATCTTAGGTAGAAATTCAGAATACGCCCTTAAAATAAAAACATATAATGCATTTTTAGGGTAAGAATTGCTTTAAGGGACGAGCCTTTGTTACCTTTCTAGCAAGGGACACATGTTGATCAAGATGCAAAACGAGCATGCATACTTCACTAGTATGGTTTATGTGACATGGTTTCGTGGTCCGATCTAGCCCACTAGCCATAAGAAAGTGTCCCTCGATTAGAATGTTCCTCACTCCTCACAACTTCAACCCCACGTCAAGAAATAAAACCTAGAAAAAGATAACTCGGGCCAAAAATGGCAAGGAACGAGCTATGTACAAAAGTTGGCAAACTACAATCATCTAGAAGAGTAAATGCTTCCACCAAAATAAGATCCAAGTAGAGCAAAGAGTCGAGCACGCGATGAGTGAAGGGCGCCATCGTAGTTGCCAACAAAAATGATATCTAACTAGAAACAAATTACATGAGCTAAAATCCGAAAAAGACTAAATATCTACAAAAACAAACAAATGGATACAATCCCGTGGTCCGGCCTTTTCTTTTATTTTTATTTTTATTTTTATTTATTTATTATTATTATTATTTTATTTTTATTTTTATTTTTTAATTTTTTAATTTTTTTTGGGACAACAAAACCCCAAGGACATGTTAGAAATACAATAACTTAAGACACAAATAAGAAAACACTAAAAATATATAATTACATTCGCATTTTATGATTACGATAATATCCGACTTTTCAAAACCTTTTTTTAACTAGACTTCTAAAGACTAGAACCAACAAACATAAGGTTCAAATTTCACCAAAGATCAAAATTTGACTTCTCCAAACAAGTTGGTTACATATGAAATTTCACGTACACAAACTAAATACTAGACTTTATTGAAATTTTGGTAAATTGACGCAAAATGTTTCGAACGACACTTTTGAAACAATTTACTTTTGACTCACAAAACAAAACAAAACTGGAAAAAGGGGGTAGTTCTCTCTCTCTCTCTCTCTCTCTCTCTCTCTCTCTCTCTCTCTCTTTTTAGACTCACTTTTTTGGTTTACCACAGGAGTTTTACAAGTATAGCCTGAAAATAAAAAAACAAAACTATATACAACTATAAGCAGAATCTAAGTCTAACCCAAACAAGAGGCCAAACGAGCACAACTACACTAAGGCTAATTCGAGATCAAGTGGGAAAAATGTGTCTAAGTCATAAAGTAATGAGATATGATGTGAATTGTAGCTGTTAGACACTAAAGATCTCAAAATAGCAAAATCTATCTTTCATTCCTTTCTTTGGGGCTTGATTGTGGCTTGTGAAGAAAATTCAGGTGAGGGACTAGTCGGCACGGGGCTAAGTTGTCCCCCTACTTATGCCACACTTGACATGAGTCGATTCATATGCACAACTACTTGCACTCTCTCCCCACGTATATATAAAAGAAGAAGCAACAACTGAAAGTCCCTAAGAGTGATTCTTATTTGTTATGTGAGTTTCCAAAAGAATTGTATTTAAGGAGTGTCGTGTCTTTCAAGTAAAGATGTTCGGAGATGAGAATAAAGAGATAACAAAAATGCATGAATGCTTATGCCCTAAGCTAAATGCCATGCAAAAATAAAAAGTGAAAAAGAAGAAAATAAAATCTTTTTGGAATTTTATAAAAATAAAAAAAATGAATGCAATTTAAGACTAAATGCTATGCAACCTAATTAAAATGCATGAGAAATCAAAAAGAAAAGGGAATACCCCACCCCAAGCTTAGAAATAAGCATTGTCCTCAATGCTTGGGGCGAGGTGGAAGTACCTAGACCGGGGGATCGGGAGGAGGATATGGGTATTGGGGGTAGGGGTAAGGGTAAGGTGGAGGTGGATAAGGGTGGGTGGGTGGAGGGTATGGATAGGGAGGAGGAAGTGGGACATTCTCGAAATGGTTTTGTGATTGGTGCCACCCCCACATATGGTGCATCTGTTGGGACATGATTTGGTTGGAGACACAAAGAGCCTCAAACCGTTCGGAAAAAGTTGGGGGAAGCGGGTAATATCCGAGAGGTGGGCTCATCACCGGGCTCGTCATCCACATGCATCTCATCATCATCTTGAGCCTGGAGCGCATCCTCATTGACTGACCGAATGATGGTCCTCACGAGTCTCCACTGAGTGCGATCGTGGAAGGTGAAGTTGACGACTCGAGGGTCGGGAAGAATGAGATATCCGGCCCCTTAAGGACAATACCATGTAAAACTGTTGTTGTTCCTACGACGGATGTGATGCATGTTTGTGAGAACCCGCTCATCCAAGAGAATTTTGTTATCGACGGGCGTGTAGTCGTCCGGAAGCTCAATGTCAAGACCGCGGGCTAAAAGGGTGACAAATCCTCCAATGCAGATATCACCGGTTGTTTTGGTTCTCATGAGCGCGCATTTGTGGAAGAAGAACGAGGCAAAATCCGGGATCGGAGGGTTTTCACGTCGCGTCATGCACCAAAGGAAGAAGAGCTCATTTTTTGTAACTTGGCCGGCTTCTTTGTGGGCAAAAACAGTGCACACCAAGATGCGATGGGCAATGTGGAGGCACGGGTGAATGATGGAGGTTGCCTTATCGCGACCGGCACATGAGAAGATTCCCCCGGTGATTTCCGTCCAAAAGTTCTCGTGGTTGAACTCGACGAGCAAGACATCGAAAACCGTGAATGTGTTCGAGGAAGGTAAGCCCAAGATGTTGTTTATTATTGCAAAATCAATGTACGCCCGGTCCCCCATAAGTTGGAATGCAACCTTTTTTTCTCGTTGTCTAACCCGCAGTCGGCAAGGAACTCTCTAGTAGGAGGCTCGTAAGTGTTTGCCATGAGTTCGAGAAGGTTTTCCCACCCGATGTTACGGAACAATTGAGTGACCCCCTCAAGGACCCCTAATGAAATGAGCGTGGGTTTGCACACAAATTTGGTGGAGGCAAACTCTTCCTGTAATTTTCGGCCGCCTTGGCATCCCGAAATCTTGGAATGTCGAATTCATCATGTCGAGCTGAAGCGGGGGCCTTGCCTCGGGCGGCAGCCGAGCATTTTCTAGATGTGAACATGGTCTACCTGCAAGAAAAATAACAACTACACGAACCACAACCCCAACAATTGGTATTTCAATTCAAATCACCAATCGACTCCCTATGGACTTCTAAAATGATTCAACACTCAATGCAAGAAACATTATCAAGACTCAATTGATGTAATGTCATATAAATTGTTGTTCTAAAACATGCATATTGGTCAATTAAAGTCAAGGAAAGAATGTACCCATTTTTTTTTTTTTGAAAGTTGAAAATTTGCGTGCGAAAGTTCAGGATTTGAAAATCTTGAAACTCTCCACCCCAAGCTTTAAGCTTTGTTCAATATCCCGTGAGAAAAACTTTACCGCGAAAACCCGAGAAATCCGGCAACGGCTTGAGATTCCGGCGAAATTTTCCGGCGAGCTTTGAGAGATATTTTTAGTGGGGTTTGTAGCCTTGACCAAGAGGAGCACAATGGTGGTTTCGGAATCGCGAGAGGTGGCCGGAGTTGGCCGGAAAATGGTCGGAAAGTGGTGAGATGGTGGTAGTGGCGCCCAGAATTGCAGCAATGGATCGGACCGGATTTTGGGTGGGGTTTGTAGAGCTCGAAAAATGGAAGAGAATGGCGGTGGTTTCACGCAATTTCGACCGGCGGTTTGACGACAAATCGAGTTTTAGTTATGGAGGGGGAGGTTGTTTTAATGGAGTTTAGGGAAGAGAAGTAGAAGAAGTGAGGAAGAAGAAGGCCGGCTGATGGCTTCTATTAGGCTTAAGTTGCGGTCAAACGTGGTCAAAACCGGGTCAACAAAAGTCAACACCTCACGCGGACGCGTCTGCGAGTACACGCAGTCCGCATGAATTAACCTGGAGTGGTTCTGTTTGCGATCCTTACACGCGGACGATTTGAAGAGGTATACGCGGTCCGTTTTTATAAACCACGCGGACAAACCCACGAGTACATGCGGTCCGTTTTTATAAACCATGTGGACTAACCCACGAGTACACGCGGTCCGCGTGAATTGTTCTGAAACCCTCCATTTTTGAAGAATGACGCGGCCATATTTGGGGACCACACGCGAACCATTTGTTTATTAACGCGGACACACCCCCAAGTACACGCGGTCCACGTGTATCCTGCTGAAACCTTCTAAATCTTTGCTCATCACCAAAACGAACATCGAGACTTAAAATTCTACACTCTTTCACTGCAAGAAGGAAGAAGAAGAAATGTGAAATGCAAAAAGGATCTATCTAAGACATTTATTTGGAACTAGAAAACATGAAAACTTTAAGTTTTCCAAAAATGCCCTTCTTTAACGTCTTTGGCGAGACGTCCTTCCCTTTCGATTTCAGTAAACTGGGGCATCCAATTAGATGACATCTAGGACATTTGCATTAAAACCTTCATAGAAAGGTTTTAAACGATGCCCATTGACTTTAAAGATTTGCCCCGTTTCTTCACTTTGGATCTCAACCGCTCCGTGCTCAAAGACTTTTAGCACAACAAATGGACCTATCCATCTTGACCTCAATTTTCCAGGAAAAAATTTCAATCGCGAGTGGTAAAGCAAAACCCTATGTCCCGGCTCAAAATGCTTGCGGGTAATGGACTTGTCATGGAAAAGCTTCGTGTTTTCCTTGTAAATTCTCGAGTTTTCATAAGTCATTTCTCAATTCTTCCAACTCTTGAAGTTGAAGCTTCCAATGCCTTCCCGCCTCATCAATGTTGAAGTTGCATTGCTTGACCGCCCAAAATGCACAGTGTTCCAATTCCACGGGAAGATGACATGGTTTTCCAAAAACCAATCTAAATGGAGACATTCCTATCGGGGTCTTGTAAGCGATCCGATAGGCCCACAAGGCATCATCAAGCCTCGAACTCCAATCCTTTCTTGTCGGGTTCACAGTTTTCTCAAGAATACTCTTCACCTCACGATTTGAAACCTCCGCTTGGCCATTCGTTTGAGGGTGGTAGGCGGTAGATACACGGTGGGTCACGTTGTACTTTCTAAGCAAAGCCTCCATCATCTTGTTGCAAAAATGCGTCCCTCTATCACTAATCAAAGCCCTAGGCACACCAAATCTCACAAAGACATTAGATTTTAAAAAGTCGATAACTGTTTTGGCATCATTCGATCTTGTGGCTTTGGCCTCAACCCATTTAGAGAATAGTCAACCGCGAGCAAGATGTAAACGTTGCCAAATGAGACGGGAAATGGGCCTATAAAATCAATCCCCCATACGTCAAAAACTTCACAAACAAGGATTGGATTTTGTGGCATTTGATTCTTATGTGAAATGTTCCCCGTCCTTTGGCACTGATCACAACTTTTGCAAAACAAATAACAGTCGCGTGACATGGTTGGCCAAAATAGCCCACACTGAAGAACCTTTCCCAAAGTTCGGTTAGGCCCGAAGTGTCCCCCACAAGCAAATTCATGGCAAAATTGTAAAATGAATTGATGCTCTTGTTGGGGTACACATCGCCTAATAATTTGATCGGGACAATGATTCCACAAATAAGGTTCATCCCACACATAATATTTTGCATCACTTTTCAATTTGTCTTTTTGAGCACGTGTAAATGTGTCGGGATACCTTTTCGTGACCAAAAAGTTAACGATATCGGCATACCAAGGAGTAGATTGAGTAAGGGAAAAGAGATGCTCATCCGGAAACTCGTCCCGCAACGGGAGAGGAGTGTCATTTGAAGTGATTCGGCTTAGGTGATCGGCAACAAGATTCTCGCATCCACTCTTGTCCCGGATTTACAAATCAAATTCTTGTAATAGTAAAATCCACCGAATGAGTCTCGGCTTTGCATCTTTCTTTGTTATTAAGTACTTGAGAGCTGCGTGATCCGAATACATAATAACTTTGGTGCCAAGTAGATATTGCCTAAACTTCTCCAAAGCGAACACTATGGCCAATAGCTCCTTTTCTGTGGTTGAGTAGTTGCTTTGAGCATTGTCTAGTGTTATCGATGCATGGTAGATCACATGGGAGGCTCTTCCATTCTTCTGACCCAAAACGGCGTCTATTGCATAGTTGCTTGCATCACACATGATCTCAAAGGGGAGATCCCAATTTGGTGCTTGCATGATGGGAGCGGATGTAAGCAACTCTTTGAGCTTGTCGAAAGCTTCTTTGCACGCCTCACTGAACTCGAAATCAACATCCTTTTGCAAGAGTTGGCACATTGGTCTTGTTATCTTTGAAAAGTCCTTGATGAATCTCCGGTAGAAACCTGCATGGCCCAAAAAAGAACGAACTTCCCGAACACAAGTCGGGTAAGGTAAGCTTTGAATAACATCAATTTTGGCCTTATCTACCTCAATTCCTTTATTTGACACAATGTGACCCAAAATGAGACCTTGACTCACCATAAAATGACATTTTTCAAAGTTTAAAACAAATTTGTTTCAATACATCTTTTCAAAATTTTGGTGACATTGGTCAAGCACTCTTGAAAGGATTTTTCGTATACCGTAAAATCGTCCATGAAAACTTCAATTATATTTTCAACATATTCCGAAAAGATACTAACCATGCAACGTTGGAAAGTGGCTGGGGCGTTACACAATCCAAATGGCATTCTCCGGTATGCAAAAGTGCCAAATGGACATGTAAAGGTTGTCTTTTCTTGGTCTTCCGGTGCCACCGGGATTTGGTGAAAACCGGAATACCCATCGAGACAACAATAGTGTGATTTTCCGGCCAACCTTTCTAACATTTGGTCAATGAAAGGTAATGGGAAATGATCTTTTCTTGTATTTGCATTGAGTTTGCGGTAGTCAATACATACTCTCCACCCATTTTGCACACGGGTGGGGACCATCATACATTTGTTGTTCTCGACCACCGTGATCCCCGTCTTCTTCGGTACCACTTGCACCAGGCTCACCCATTTGCTATCCGAGATTGGATAGATCATTCCCGCATCTAGGAGCTTCAAAATCTCTTTCTTGACCACTTTAATCATTGGCGGATTCAACCTTCTTTGCACGTCTCGACTCGGCTTGCATTCATCCTCCATCAAGATCTTGTGCATACAAGTGGAGGGGCTCAATCCCTTCATATCCGCAATCGTCCATCCCATGGCTTCTTTATGTTCCTTCAACACCTTGAGGAGTTTCTCTTCTTCACATTCAGTTAAGTGAGTTGAAATGATGTCCGGAAGAGTCTCGTTGTTTCCCAAGTACGCATACTTCAAGTGTTGAGGAAGTACCTTTAATTCCAATTCCGGTGGTTGAACAAGGGAGGGCGGCAATCTTGTGTGAGTTTGAGGTAATTCAATTTGCTTCACACTAAATTGAGTGGTTTTCTTGATCTCTAAATTGTTGACCAATCTTTCAACTTCCGGATCTAATGAGTAGAGCTTTAACTTCTTGGCTAATTTACCACAATCAAATCCTTTGCTCAAAATCATCTCCAACATGTCACCATTAGACAAATCGAACAACTATTGGGTTAATGGTTCGACAACATCAATAAAGCACAAGGATGAAACATCACTAGGATATCTCATAGCATCATAAATGTTAAAACTTATTGTCTCACCGTCAAACTCCATTGTTAAGCTTCCCGCATACACATCAATCTTTGTTCTAGTCGTATTCAAAAATGGTATCCCAAGTAAAATTATACCCGACTTTGAGGACACTTGTTCATCTAGATCAATCACATAGAAATCCGCCGGGAATACCAATTGGTTCACTTGCACCAAAACGTCTTCCAAAACACCTCTATGAAAGACACTTGATTTATCCGTAAGAGAGATTATGACACCGGTTTCACTTAAAGGACCAACATTCAATGATTCATACACCGAATAGGGCATGACATTAATAGAAGCACCAAGGTCAAGCATGACACTACTAAAAGTGACATCTCCTATCTTGCAAGGAACCGTAAACATTCCCGGATATTTGCACTTAGGTGGAAGCTTCCTTTGTAAAACCGCGAATGCATTTCATTCATTGAGATTTTCTCATTTCCCTTCAACTTTCTCTTGTTGGTGCAAAGCTCTTTCAAGAATTTTGCATATCTAGGAATTTGTTTGATTGCATCGAGTAAAGGAATTTTTAATTCCACCTTTTGGAAGGAGTCCAAAATCTCTTTCTCCTCCATGTTCTTCTTTGAAGTTGCAAGTCTGGAGGGGAATGGCGGTTGAGTGGCTATTGGAGTCAGTAGAGGGGTAGTCTTCTTTGGGACTCCGGCTTGTGCATTGTTCTTGACTATATATTCTTCAATGGGATGACTTCTATTTCTTCCTCTTCATCCCTTGGCTTCTTCTTTGAACTACTTTCTACGGTTTGTTTGCCACTTCTCAAGGTCACCACATTGATATTTGGGTTCTTTTCGGTTTGAGAAGGGAGTTTACCACGGGACTCCAACTTGCTTATGGATGTAACTATATCTCCCATTTGTGCTTCAAGGTTGGAGATACTAGTCCTTGTCTCTTTTTGGAATTGTTGGGTACTAGTGGCTAGGGATTTGACAATGTCTTCAAGGGACATTCCGGAGCTACTTGGTTGGGATTGAGGAGGTTGTTGGTGATGTGGAGGGTGTGGTTTGGATTGATAGTGTGGTTGCGGGTGTTGGTAGTGAGGTTGTGGTGGTGGATAGGAAGGTCTAACCAATGCATTTTGAGGCAATGGTCTTGGGTTGTAGCTCATGTTGGGATTTGGCTTCCAACTTGAATTATATGCATTTTGGTAACCGGATGGCTTGTTGTGGTAGTTTTGAAACTCTCCCGTGGCATTTACATGTTCCGCATCTTCTTGAAGAATGGGACACATATCCGTAGGATGTCCCATTGTTGCACATATTCCACAAACCATCACTTGTGGAGTTTGTCCCAAGGCTAGCTTTTGGACAACAGAGGTTAGATCTTTGATTTGAGACTCTAGGTTTGATGTTCCCACTTCATTGACTTTTTGTTGAGTTTCTCTCTTCATATCTTGGTGAGGGCCAAAATGTTGTGAATTTGCGGCTATGGTGTTGAAGAGTTGTCTTGTTTGTTGTGGAGTTTTGCTAAAGACATCTCAACCACTTGAGGCATCAACTAGTCTTCTCTCCATTGGCAACAATCCCTCATAGAAGTGTTGAATGAGGAGTTGTTTCGGAATTTGGTGTTGTGGGCAACTATAGCACAAGTTGTTGAACCTCTCCCAATAATTATGAAAAGTCTCGTTTTGACCTTGGCGGATTCCACAAATCTCATTTCTAAGACTTGAGACTCTTGAAGCGGGATAGAACTTGTCAAGAAAAGCTCTTGTCATATCGGTCCATGAGTTAATTGACCCCGATGGAAGATAGAATAACCAATCTTTTGCTCTATCGGCCAATGAAAAGGGGAATGCCCTTAGCTTGATTTGGTCATCGATTGACCCTTGTGGCTTCATACTAGTGCAAATAATATGGAACATTTTCAAATGCTTATAAGGGTCTGCATCTTCTAATCCATGAAAAGTCGGAAGGTGATGGACTAAACTTGACTTCAATTCCGAACCTCCTTCCAAAACGGGGTAATTGATACTGGCTGGAGTTTGTGTAACATCGGTTTCCATCATTTGCCTCAGAGTTCTCTCGGGGGCTTCTCCTCCGTCCGCCATTGCAGTTGGTTCAATAATGGGTGGATTTTGTTGTAGAGGTGGTGTTTCGGGAATTTCTTGGCGAGGGTCGGGACTAGAATCGGGTTCCGTGTCACTTAATGAAGCGGGTTCAACCTCTGGATCCCCGTGAGGATTAGAAGTTTGACCGCGTTCTATTCTCTTTACCTTCGCCAAACGCCTTGCTTCTTTTTCAATTTCCGGATTGTAAATCAAGTCACCTGTACACTGAGATCTGGGTATAGAGAAACAAATTGATTAAAAATAAACCAATCCCCGGAAACGACGCCAAAATTTGGTGGTTGTCGAGGCCAACAAAATTAATACCCTAAATATTACACACTAAAATAGTGTATAGTGGTAAAGGGATCGTATGCACGGAGATTGGTCCAATTTAAATCTCTATGCAAATCACTTGTTCAAGTACTTGCAGAACACAAGTAAAAGTAAAATGGGGGGGGGGGAGGTTTAATTCTTTTTGCTTGTTTGACAAAATTAAAACTAGCTAGAATGTAAATATGACAAGTAAACAAGTAAATGATTTGATTAAAATCAATGAAGTGGAATTGGTTGATTTTGGGAGACACCACATGGATGACATAGTTGACTTATCATTAGACTAAAAGGAACAACACTTGTGAATTGGTTTAACTTGGATATAGCAATTCATAAGCACAAATTACCTCAACTCTTCTTAGATATTAAAATGGTTGGAGGAGCTCTAACACATTTCCTTAATTAAAGTCACAAAATCAATGAAGCATATAATCTTGTGAAAATCAATTAGCTTTGAGTTCTAAGAGTTACCAAGTCCATAAGATAATCAAATGCTTACATTATCATTATGGAGGAAACATTCCCATGGATTAAATGAAATGAATACAAACGTAAAAACCATTTGTTGCTTACCAATCTCAAAGTCCATTACTTAACCAAGAAATTGATCAACAAAAGTATATGTTTATTCTTCTAAGCTCATGATCAAAGATAAACAAACATAAAAAGATGTTTAATTAGAGAACATTTCCATAAACTTCAAACACAAGGTAATAATAGTCTTCAAAACAACCAATCATCCATGGGATTAAACCCTAATCAACCAAATGAGAATTTAGCCAAGCATGGCCAAGATAAAAGAAATACAAGGTAGTTTAGAAATACCAAACATTGTTCTAAGTGCAAGATGGAAAGAAATAACACTAGTCTTCAAAATCTTCAAATCTTCCAAAACCTTCTTGGGAGAAAAATGAGTGGTTCCTCTAAGTGTTCATGTGAAGAATGCCTCAAATCTCCAACAAAAAGGTGCTTATCCCGGATTCAAAAGTTTCACAAAAGCCATCCACCAACCTTCCCAAAATAGAGTCAACAACTCAAAACCCGGGTTCACTTCAGCACCATTCACGCGGACCGCGTATGGATCCACGCGGACCGCGTGGGTCTCGCTGATTGCATGCCTTGGCCCATTAAAAATACAATCCAGCCCAATCTTCTAATTTATGCTCCAGCCCACATGCACAACTCTTGGGAGCCCAATTGTGTTATTCCAAAGCCTCCAATGATGATCCAACGCTCCTTCAATCTTCCGTAGCTCGAGTTCTTGTCCAAAGATTAAGTCCAACACGCTTCTTGCTTATATTGACACCGAGCCCAATTGCACCACCTCAAGTTCACAAGCAATCCACAAACCTCCAATTGTACCGTACTCCTTCCATATCTCCAGTAATGAATAGTCTTGAGTAAATCCTGCAAAATAAGCTCAAAAGACTGCAAAGCACCCGGTAAAGGAAAAAAATAATAAAAAGAGAAAATATGCATGAAGCTTAACTAAAATGAGATGGTTTTAACTAAAAATAAACTATGAAAAGAAGTAATAAAAACGAAACTATCAACAAACCATTGACCAAAAATGTTCCTTATATAAAATCATAGCAGCATAAGAATAATAATAAAATAAACAAGACAAAAATAGATCACATACCAGTCATGACGTCCGACGCTGCTCGGGCCTCCTTAGTAGTCAGCTGAAATGGACGACTCTTCACCGCAGGAGCTTCCGCCTTGATCGGGCGGCCATCTGTAATACTCATCGTGGCGGGCGCAGGCGACGCCACTGCTCCTCCTCCTCTAACCAACCTCGGACAATAGGCCTTTTTATGACCAGTCTGGTTGCAGTGGAAACAAATCAAGCCCTTCCTGGGGCAATCCCGGTTCATGTGACCCGGTTGGCCACACGCATAACATGCTGAGCCCGCTGCTCGGCAGACTCCACTGTGCAGCTTACCGCACTCGGCACAACCTGCTGGGCCTTGCTGGGAGGATCGGAGGTCGTAGGCTTCTTGGCTTGACCCAATGTTGCCTGAACCTGCTCCAGCTTCCGCTTCGTGCAGAGCTCTAACTTAATTTCCTATTCCCGGGCCTTCTCCACCATCTCATTCAGGGTCTTGCACCCTGAAAAGCTCACAAACTCACGGATATCATCCCTTAGCATGGAATGATACCCCTTCTTCTTCATCTCCTCATCCGCAGCGTACTGCGGGACCAATAGTGGCCTCTCCCGGAACTTGGCGGTGATCTCCGCCACAATCTTGGTAGTCTGCTGCAAATCTTGGAACTATCTCACCAAACGTTGTACCTCAATGGACGGTGCAAACTCCTGATCAAACCTCCTCACAAACTCCTCCCAAGACATCTCAGCCACACCCGCGGATCCCACCTCGCAGGTCACCTCCTCCCACCAATCTCGTGCTCGAACCCTCAACATACAAGATGAAAATCCCACCTTTTCCGCCTCAGGGAAAAATCTCGTGCACTGGGCATTCTCCATGTCTGCCACCCAACATCGACTAGTGATGGGATCCCTGACCCTGAAGAACTCAGGCACTCCACACGCCTTAAACTCCCTAAACAGGGGAGCTCGGGCCCCAATCTGGCCTGCAACAATCTTGGCTCGGAAAAACCTAAGCCGCTACTCCATGATCTCTATGATGCCTTCCTTGACGGTATCGAAAATCATCAGGGTAGCATCAAGGATTCCATGAGTAAGCTCAGTTGCGATAAGATCGCGCAGCCTCTCATCGATGGGCTCTGCACCCGATCCTGAACCTGATCCTGATCCTGAACCTGAACCTCGCATGATCATCACCATCCTCAACTAAAAATATTACAAATAACCAAGATAAGGAATTTGAAAAAGATTCCTCATCACCGGACTTCTAAGAACTATCAGGTCTGTCATTGATTCGGGTACAGGTCATGTGCTTTCAGTAGTACGAGCCCAATACTACCTTCCACACCTACCTGTACCTTCCCCAAGGCCATACCTGATATCCCTAAATCATCCAATCACAAATCATGACTCATAAACACAACACTAACTCAGATCCTAGACTGCTCTAGGATTCTCAACCCTCACTAAACCAGAAACTCAGATTAATCATAGCAGGTTGACCTATACATGCAAGTTATACACAAAGAGAATCACATAGACTGTCAAATAAAGCTTCTACCCTAAACCACAACCAAACAAGGAATAAGAATAAGGCAGATTCCATCATTCTAGGGCTATGCAATCCTAAACATGTACAACTTTGAAAGCATACACTTAGCAAATAATCCATACAACATTAATTTCCATATATACTATAACATGGCTAAAACATTGGGAACACTTACTTGAGCTCGACCGATTACGCGCATTGCATTCTCCCCTTTTTCTTACAAAACCATTTTCAGGAAATTTAACTTTGGTTTCTTTTTGAAAAGCAATTTGTTACCATTTCCTCAGTTTGAGTTCTAACACACCCATAAATGTGTCTGAATCCCTCAAAACAACGCTCTGATACCAACTTGTAACAGCCCAAATTTTTACAGAAAATTAACTTTTAATTTCATAAATATCAATCACAAGATGTCCAAAAATCACATTACATTTCCATATCATTTTAAAACTCAGAGTACGAAAACTAAATATGAAAACACCAGGGGAATGCATGCCGCACCATCAAGCCGGTCCCTTGCCCTTATCAAAATAAGTACCTGAAACATGCAATAAAATTGTAAGCACAAGCTTAGTGAGTTTCCCAAAAAAACTAGAATAATATAATCACATAATACCATGCACACACATAAACACATAAGTTTGCCATGGACTCCCTCCATGGTTTTCATTGGAACGCCATGGGCGACCCCCATGGTCTTATATCCGTGAGCCATGGGCTCCTCCCATGGTCTTGCCAAATGTTATGGGCTCCTCCCATGGTCTACACATAAGTCCACATATAATTCTAATAACAAACAATTACATATTCCCATACAAATCATTTCATAACCATTAATGGGCCGGCCTTGGTGCCTTCGACCAATGAGTGTGGTGAGAAGTCTCACCTCAAATACTGAACGATAGCTGACTAGGTCCTGGCTCCAATCAGCTCTACTCAACCCCTAAACAGAAACAATTCCTTAAATACAACTCAAATGCCCTAAAACCCCTTAAAAATCAAACTTGGTCAAAGACTAAAGTCAAAGGTCAAAGTCAACGATCCGAGTTGACCCAACTCGCCAAGTTGTCCTTCAACTCGTCGAATTTCTTCGTTAACTGTATAGATCGGGAAAACTCTCATCAACTCGCCGAGTTCACTAGTGAACTCGCCGAGTTAGCCCGAAATCCAACAACTTAATGCATTAAGCTGTTTCCATCGAATCAAGGAACTCTAATACTCAGATCTCCTTCAAAATGATGTCTATAAGGGTAAAGTTTTGTGACATCCCCAAAATCACGGCCAGAAAAGACCGGTTTCATTTATGCTTTTAAAATAATTTCATAGTAATCCATTGATTAAAAAGGGTTGCGGAATTTGTTCCCAAAGCAAAACATGATAAAATAGAATTTATCAAAGCATTTCATCAAGAGATGCATTTTCATTATATAACAATATTCGGGATGTCATGTTCCGATAAACAGACCAAAAGCATAAACAACACAGTATAGACCTTACAACAGTTACATATAACAACAGGTCTAAAATCAAAACATCTTGATTAAGTCATCCAACTTATGCTCTCACGCCACTACCTGTAATATAAACAAAACTGAGTGGGTCAGGCTTGGGAGCCTGGTGAGCATATAGGGTTTTCAACCCACAATAAATAATTATATTTAATTTCACCAACCAACAATAACCCGATTACCCATTCCCGTTATCCTCACTTTACGTCCCTAAAATAACATCTATCTCAAGGGACCTAATCTAGGATTTTTCATCGGGACGGACATTACTGCAAGGGGTTTCCTCAACAATAGATGTCCTAAAGGCAACCATGAGGGGGATAGAGTACACCGATGAACACATCGTTCACAACACCTACAGGTTATGAGTCTGCTAGCGTTCCACTGGACTGTCTAGAAAGAGTCCCTAATCGTCATCCATACTCCGCAAGATGACTAGATCAACAACAACATCGAGGCCTCTCATCTGTTTATCACACATCAACTATCTACCCATGTTCTACCCAACATATTAGTAGATAAAAATATATATTTTTATACATAGTTTAAAACCTATATAGCATGTTCATTGAATACATATTCCACATAACAGATGAGGCACACACACATAAAACGTATTTCATAGAGAAGAAATCATATCTATGAGATAGAAGAAAGTGAATATACATTCACACATATAACAACAAAATATACACATAACACGTATTTCATATAAAATACTTCATAATTATGAGTTAGAAGAAAGTAACTACACACTCACTTGATCAGAAGATGATCAGACAGCACTACGGCTTGTAGAAGTAGTATTCTTTGGTAGATCTGGAAGATCTTCACAAAAATTGGCTTCTCGCTGGCAGAGCTTCGGCTCGGGAATTGCACTTCTCGGGATCTTCGGGCTTCGAGACTCGCTTCGGGTCTTGGGATGATATCGGGGCTTCGGGGGGTTAAAATAGGGCTTAGAGAGAGTATCGGGAGTGGGAGAGTAAGAGATGAGCAACCAAACTCGGCTGACCCTCGATTTCTATTTATAGGGTGAATTTTCTGAGTTCACCTCGTGAGTTTCTAATATTCACCTCGTGAACTGGCTCACCTCGTGAGTTTCTAATATTCACCTCGTGAGCTCGATACGTCATTGCGTTCGTCACGGCCACTTGCCCTGGAAGACGTCCATCATCTGTTCACCTCGTGACTCACTAATGCTTACCTCGTGAACTGTCTCACCTCGTGAGTTTCTAATATTCACCTCGTGAGCTCTGACACAGCCTTGGGGTTCACGCCCCGAACTTCAGAAAGTCATAACTTTCGCATACGAGCTCTGTTTTTTACGTTCTTTATATCCATGCGTAGGTGAGATTATGCTCTACAACTCTCGTTTAGACTCCGTCGGCTAATTTTGACTTTATTTTTATTATATTTTTATTATATTATTTTTAGTAGGCCGGGACAGGAAAACTCCGTTATAAATTCATAACTTCATCCGACGTCCGTTTTCGTCTGTCTTTTTACCGCTGGACTACTATCGACGAGATCTTCGATTCTCGTTTAGATTGTTTCGGCTAAAAACCGCTCGATCTCAAATCGAGTATTCGGGCTGCACACTGCTAAGTCGAAACTTCGGAAAATCATAACTTCCTCATACGAAGTCAGATTTGGGGGTTCTTTTTATGCACGCTCTCGGTTTAACGTATTCTACGAAGTTCGTTTAGATCACTAAGGTTAAATATCGCTCTATCATAAATTCATATTTTACGTCATTCAGCGTCGTGTCGGTTCTGTCGCGAAACTTCGACAGGTCATAACTTCTTCGTTATAACTCGGATTTCGGCATTCTATATATATTCGGAAACCTCGTTTCAACTACTACAACATTATCCATAGATATCGAGCTTATCTAACATTTCATTTTGACGCTTATTTTTATTCTTAATTCAATTAAGACACACAATTAAGCACAAAACACAAAATACTCAAATAATACACTTCTATTATTTCAAAATGAGTTACAAAGGTTAACCTAGACTACTATATCAACATTAATGACAAGCCCAGAAACACAGGCGTTACAATTCTCTCCACCTTAGAATGATTCCGTCCCCGGAATCACACACCAACAAACAAATGCGGATAGCGACTCATCATGTCACTCTCCGTCTCCCAGGTGAGATTTGGCTCATTCGTATGTTTCCATCGGACAAGCACTAACTCGACCATCTTGCATCGCAACTTCTTAGTCTTTTGGTCAACGATTGCCTCTGGTTCTTCAATCAACCTTTTGTTCTCATCGATTCTCAACTCCGAAAGTGGAATCATGTCAAGAACTTCTCCCGTGAACTTCCTCAAATAACACACATGGAAAGTGTTATGAATTCCATTCAGTTCTTCTGGTAGTTCGAGCTTGTAAGCTTGGTTCCCAATCCTCTGAAGAACTTTAAACGGTCCAATAAACCTTGGACTTAATTTTCCCCTTTTACCAAATCTTATAAGTCCCTTCCACGACGAGACTTTAAGCAAAACCGAATCTCCAACTTCAAAAGTCATCGGTCTTCGCTTGTTGTCAGCATTGCTCTTTTGACGATCCTGAGCTGCTAACATTCTTTCTCTGATTATTTTCAGCTTTTCAGCGGTTTGATGAACCATCTCCGGTCCCATAAACTGCTTTTCCCCAACCTCAAGCCAACAAGACGGCGTACGACACTTCTGTCCGTACAAAGCTTGATAAGGTGCCATCTTTATGCTCGAGTGGAAACTATTATTGTAGGAAAATTCTACCAAAGGCAAATGTTCATCCCAGTTGCCTTGGAATTCCAGGGTACATGATCTCAACATATCTTCAAGTGTTTGTATTGTTCGTTCGCTCTGACCATCAGTCTGTGGATGGTAAGCTGTACTCAAACACAACTTGGTACCCAATTCCTCTTGTAGACTTCTCCAAAATCGCGAGGTGAAACGGCTGTCACGATCTGACACAATCGTTGACGGAACACCGTGAAGCCTCACAATTTCCTTCACGTAAGAATTCGCAAGCTTATCCATAGACCATTTCTCATTGGCTGCTATGAAATGCGCACTCTTAGTGAATCGATCAACGACCACCCAAATCATGTCGTGACCATTCTTTGTTCTGGGCAGTTTAGTGACAAAATCCATAGAAATGTCCTCCCATTTACCCATAGGCACAGGCAAAGGTTCTAAACTCTCGTACGGTTTCTGATGTTGTGCCTTAACTCTTGCACAGGTCACACACTCGACCACATACTTCGCAATGTCGAGCTTCATCGTCGGCCACTAGTAATAGGGTTTCAGGTCCCTATACATTTTAGTGCTACCAGGATGAATCGAGTACATGGTTTTGTGAGCTTCTTGCATCAGAAGATCTCTGACTCCTCCTGTCTTAGGTATCCAAATCCGATCTTGGAACACCTTCAGTCCATGACTGTTTATACCGAACACCAACGTTTTGCCCAAACGTTCTTCCTTTCGGTCATTCTTCTCAGAAGCTTCTTCTTGAGCTTTCTTTATACTTTCCACAATGGTCGAGACAACTTCTATTGTCAACGCTCTTGGCCTTTTCCTTTCAAGATTGACTTTCCGACTGAGAGCATCAGCGACAACATTTGCTTTACCAGGGTGGTAAAGTATCTCACAGTCGTAGTCCTTGAGTAGTTCTAGCCAGCGTCGTTGCCTCATATTCAATTCTTTCTGATTAAAGAGATATTGGAGACTTTTATGATCAGTGAAAAGTTTGCACTTCGAGCCATAGAGGTAATGCATCCATATTTTCAAAGCGAAAACTACCGCTGCCAACTCCAAATCATGAGTGGGGTAGTTCCTTTCATGCTCTTTCAGCTGTCGAGATGCATACGCGATCACCTTATCTCTTTGGGTCAAAACACAACCCAATCCAACTCCAGACGCATTGCTATAAACAGCGAAGTCTTCAACTCCATCGGGTAGAGATAAAATCGGTGCCTCACATAGCTTCTTCTTTAACATCTCGAATGCTTCTCTATGCGTATCACTCCAAGCATAAGCAGCTCCTTTGTGGGTCAAAGCTGTTAATGGACTAGCGATCGAAGAAAAGCCTTGGATAAACCTTCGGTAATATCCGGCTAATCCCAAAAAGCTTCGAATCTCCGTGGGACTTTTCGGTTGTTCCCACTTCATTACAGCTTCAATCTTTGCTGGATCAACCATTATCCCTTCTTGGTTGACCACGTGACCCAAGAATTAGACTTCTCGAATCCAAAAATCACATTTGGAGAACTTAGCATACAGTTTCTCCTTCTTCAAGACTTCCAACACTTCTCGCAAGTGTCGGCCATGCTCCTCTTGGCTTTTTGAGTAAATCAGAATGTCATCTATGAACACTATCATAGATTTATCTAGGAACGGATTACAAACCCGATTCATTAAATCCATGAATGCGGCTGGAGTATTGGTTAGTCCAAACGACATAACCAAGAACTCGTAGTGTCCATATCGTGTTCTGAATGCAGTCTTCTCTATATCCTGCTCTCTTACTTTCAGCTGATGATATCCTGACCTCAGGTCGATCTTTGAAAAATAACTTGAACCTTGTAGTTGATCGAACAGGTCATCAATCCTCGGCAATGGATATCTATTCTTTATCGTTGCCTTATTCAGCTCTCTGTAGTCAATGCACATTCTCATACTCCCGTCTTTCTTTTTCACGAATAACACCGGAGCTCCCCAGGGTGATGAACTAGGTCTAATGAAACCGTTGTCCAATAACTCCTGAAGTTGCATCATCAGCTCCTTCATCTCCGTCGGTGCTAATCGATAAGGTGCTTTTGCTATAGGCATCGTCCCTGGTAACAAGTCTATTCTAAACTCCACTTGTCTATCAGGCGGTAATCCGGGAAGATCTTCGGGAAATACTTCCGGATACTCACACACGACAGGAATGCTCTGCATCTCCTTTTTCTCCTTCTTAGCATCGATCACGAATGCCAAATATGATGTACATCCTTTGGCCAAACACTTTCTGGCTTTCATTAGCGAAATGATTCCAGAATTTACTCTGCGTTTGTCCCCATACACCATAAATGACTCTTTCCCTAGCGGGTTTACTTTTACTATCTTCTTCTTGCATAAAATCTCGGCATCGTTGGCGCTAAGCCAATCCATTCCCAGCACGATGTCGAAACCATTAAGTTCGATAGGCAATAATTCCTCGTGGAACTTATTCCCATTCAGGTCGATTAAGATGTTTTTCATACGATGGCTAACAGGTACAAACTTGCCACTAGCAACTTCGACTAATAAAGCATTATCTAGTCTATCGACAGGCAAAGCTAGTTTTCTACCAAATTCATGCGAAATAAAGGAGTAGTTGGCACCAGAATCAAATAAAATTTGGGCAGGCAATTCGTTTACGAGAAAGGTACCTGAAGCGACATCAGCTTCTTCTTTAGCAGCTTCCAGCGTCATCTGGAAGGCTCTCGCCTTCGGCTTTGGTGGAATGTTGGGTCTTGCTGCCTCCTTCTTTTTCGGGCAGTCCCTAGACATGTGTCCCTCCTCACCACAACCATAGAAAACTTTCTTGGTGAGAGTGCATTCATTGGCATAGTGCCCTGGCTTTCCACATTTAAAACATGTGGCCACTACCTCACATTTTCCATGATGCTTCTTCTTACATTTGTCGCACCATTTCGCTTCGCCTCCTCCTCCTCTCGAACCAGATTTCGAGAATTTACTTTTCTTGTTGGACCCTGAAGGTCCATCGAACTTCCTTTTCTCACCAACCTCTATTCTTTCCAGACCCTTTTCCTTCTGCTGGGCCTCCACATTCTTAGCTGCTCGAACAGTTGTTTTCAGAGTGGCTGCCATCTTGACTGCCGGGCCAAAGTCGGCAGGCAGTCCATTAGCAAACCTCTCAATCTTGGAGAGTTCCGTTGGCACTAGGTACGGAAATAACTTCATTTTCTCAGTGAATGCAGTATCATAGTCGTCTATGCTCATTCTCCCCTTCTTCAAGTTTTGGAACTCATTGTTCAGATCAATCAGATCTATCTCTGAACAATACTGCACCCTTAGTTGTTCCAAGAACTCCTCCCATGACATTTTCAGGGCTTCTCCTCGTGGCATAGTATCTGCCAACAACTTCCACCAGCTCAAGACTCCGGTCTTCAGTTGTCTAACTGCAAAGACAGTCTTCTGTTTGTTGCTACAGTCGCAACTTTCAAATACCATCTCCATTTCGGAGATCCAATCCATAATTTCAACAGGCTTTGGGCTTCCAGAAAGACTTGGCGGCTTGGCGCCCAAGAAATTCTTATACATGCGCCCATCCTTGTTGTTTCCCCTTTCCGGGTCATTCCTTCGTTCTTCTTGAGTCCCAACTTGACTCACAATGCGACTATTGTTCCCTTCCTCTGATCGCTCGGGAATCAGTCGGGTTCCTCAATGGGTATGATAGGTTCGTCCCTATTTTCATGCAACATCTGTCGCATTTCATCCCTTTGTTCGGCTAATATAGCCCGAATCATGGCTTGCACTCCAGCCATGGTGATTGGTTCTGGTGCAGTAGCTACAACAGGTATTTGCTCAATCATTGGTGGTTGAGGCTGTTGATTCCTGTTTTCGTTCGCGTTTCCAACTCCGCTTCTTGTTCTTGCCATACTTGATCTATACACCGAATAAGGTGAATTTAGATCCTCATCCATGATAGATAATTAAATCATCCTTATCACTCCGAAACGTTTACATGCTAGTTCTAATACCGTAGTCCTACACTTAGAACCCTAAACACATAAGGTTTCCAGATCCGGTTGGCCACAAACCATAGATCCGAACAAATAATATCATATATGGCAAACATATAACATTTAGCACATAAAATCATTTTAGGCAACTTTCCTATAATAAACTAGTGCTCGTGTCTAAAATATAACAGACACTATCTCAAAATCTTCACTTAGCATTCTAAGTTTAAGTCTAGAAATCCTACAAATTCCTAGTTCGCTTAAACTAATGCTCTGATACCAACTGTGACATCCCCAAAATCACGGCCAGAAAAGTCCGGTTTCATTTATGCTTTTAAAATAATTTCAGAGTAATCCATTAATTAAAAAGAGTTACGGAATTTGTTCCCAAAACAAAACATGATAAAATAGAATTTATCAAAGCATTTCATCAAGAGATGCATTTTCATTATATAACAATATTCGGGATGTCATATTCCGATAAACAGACCAAAAGCATAAACAACACAGTATAGACCTTACAACAGTTACATATAACAACAGGTCTAAAATCAAAACATCTTGATTAAGTCATCCAACTTATGCTCTCGCGCCACTACCTGTAATATAAACAAAACTGAGTGGGTCAGGCTTGGGAGCCTGGTGAGCATATAGGGTTTTCAACCCACAATAAATAATTATATTTAATTTCACCAACCAACAATAACCTGATTACCCATTCCCGTTATCCTCACTTTACGTCCCTAAAACAACATCTATCTCAAGGGACCTAATCTAGGATTTTTCATCGGGACGGACATTACTGCAAGGGGTTTCCTTAACAATAGATGTCCTAAAGGCAACCATGAGGGGGATAGAGTACACCGGTGAACACATCGTTCACAACACCTACAGGTTATGAGCCTGCTAGCGTTCCACTGGACTGTCTAGAAAGAGTTTGTGGTCGTCATCCATACTCCGCTAGATGACTAGATCAACAACAACATCGAGGCCTCTCATCTGTTTATCACACATCAACTATCTACCCATGTTCTACCCAACATATTAGTAGATAAAAATATATATTTTTATACATAGTTTAAAACCCGTATAGCATGTTCATTCAATACATATTCCACATAACAGATGAGGCACACACACATAACACGTATTTCATAGAGAAGAAATCATATCTATGAGATAGAAGAAAGTGAATATACATTCACACATATAACAACAAAATATACACATAACACGTATTTCATATAAAATACTTCATAATTATGCGTTAGAAGAAAGTAACTACACACTCACTTGATCAGAAGATGATCGGACATCACTACGGCTTGTAGAAGTAGTATTCTTTGGTAGATCTGGAAGATCTTCACAAAAATTGGCTTCTCGCTGGCAGAGCTTCGGCTCCGGAATTGCACTTCTCGGGATCTTCGGGCTTCGAGACTCGCTTCGGGTCTCGGGATGATACCGGGGCTTCGGGGGGGGGGGGGGGGGGGGGTTAAAATAGGGCTTAGAGAGAGTATCGGGAGTGGGAGAGTAAGAGATGAGCAACCAAACTCGGCTGACCCTCGATTTCTATTTATAGGGTGAATTTTCTGAGTTCACCTCGTGAGTTTCTAATATTCACCTCGTGAACTGGCTCACCTCGTGAGTTTCTAATATTCACCTCGTGAGCTCGATACGTCATTGCATTTGTCACGGCCACTTGCCCTGGAAGACGTCCATCATCTGTTCACCTCGTGAGTCACTAATGCTCACCTCGTGAACTGGCTCACCTCGTGAGTTTCTAATATTCACCTCGTGAGCTCTGACACAGCCTTGGGGTTCACGCCCCGAACTTTAGAAATTTATAACTTTCACATAAGAGCTCCGTTTTCGACGTTCTTTATATCCACGCGTAGGTGAGATTATGCTCTACAACTCTCGTTTAGACTCCGTCGGCTAATTTTGACTTTATTTTTATTATATTTTTATTATATTATTTTTAGTAGGCCGGGACAGGAAAACTCCGTTATAAATTCATAACTTCTTCATCTGACGTCCGTTTTTGTCTGTCTTTTTACCGTTGGACTACTATCGATGATATCTTCGATTCTCGTTTAGATTGTTTCGGCTAAAAACCACTCGATCTCAAATCGAGTATTCGGGCTGCACACTGCTAAGTCGAAACTTCGGAAAATCATAAATTCCTCATACAAAGTCAGATTTGGGCGTTCTTTTTATGCACGCTCTCGGTTTAACGTATTCTACAACTTTAGTTTAGATCACTAAGGTTAAATATCGCTCTATCGTAAATTCATATTTTACGTCATTCAGCGTCGTGTCGGTTCTGTCGCGAAACTTCGACGGGTCATAACTTCTTCGTTATAACTCGGATTTCGGCATTCTATATATATTCGGAAACCTCGTTTCAACTACTACAACATTATCCATAGATATCGAGCTTATCTAACATTTCATTTTGATGCTTATTTTTATTCTTAATTCAATTAAGACACACAATTAAGCACAAAACACAAAATACTCAAATAATACACTTCTATTATTTCAAAATGAGTTATAAAGGTTAACCTAGACTACTATATCAACATTAATGACAAGCCCAGAAACACAGGCGTTACAAGTTTCCAACTTTACCCTTAGGAACCATCCAATTTGAGTCAAACCCAAACCTAGACTCATTAGAGTGGGGCTTGACCCATTAAGCCCTTAAACTCTCAAAATAAAGTCCCAATATGCAGATCTGGTCCCCAAAAGCTGGAAAATCACGTAAATTTTCCAACTTTACGTCCATGCATGCTAAATAGAACCTTAAGGCTCAAAATGGGTTTAATAGAGGACTTAATGCATGAATGGGACCTAAGACCTAGTAAAGTTTGCAACTTTAAGCCAAATGAGGCCATAACATGGCTCGATCTAACATGACAACCCCTGGAATACTCAACTTCTTGGACAACTCAACCAGGAGCCCAAAATCAAGATAAGACCCCAAAATAATATATCTACACAATAACAAGGCAAGGTATAAACTTTATACCTCCAAATGACTAAAATGGGTGGGGAGATTCTGGATCTAGGTCTTCTCTCCAAGCTATGCACCTTCAACTTCAAGGATCCTCCAAAAGTGAGCAAATATAAACTCTTAAGGACCTCCACAAGATCTCACACTCACAAGGATGAGGACACGCTCTTTTACAGTTTTTCTGGACAGAGGAGACTGGTAAGGAGACCATCCAAGAGGCTTAAGGCCTTTAAATAGGGTGCAACACCCTAAAATTAGGGTTTCCTTCCCAGCCGCCAACTCGTCGAGTTGAGGCACCCCAAGTCTTCGAGTTGGTCCATTAATTCTCACGGCTAAAATCCACTCAACACGTCGAGTGGAAGCCTTCAACTCGCCGTGTTCAACAGGAAAAATCAACAATTTAAAGAAATAAATTCATACCGAAACTAAGCGTTACAGTTATGCACGTCATAAAAATGAATCGAAGATAGGTTGCTTATTAGCCTAGTAATCTAAACAAAATTCATAGTAATCGTAAAAGAGAACTCAGGCATATAGAGAACGTCCAAATCTGACTTCATATGAGGAAGTTATGATTTTTCAAAGATTCAGTGCAGCAGTGTGCGAAACAAAAACCGAAACTAGAATTGGTCGATTGTTAGGCAAAACAATCTAAACAAGAATCGAAGATCTCATGAATATGAGTCCGTTGATATAAAGATAGTCGAGAACGGATGTCATACGAAAGAGTTATGATTTTTATATAGACTTTAACAGTCTAAAACTGTTAAAAATATAGCTTTAAAAATTAAGTGAGAGTTAGCTTATGGAGTCTAAATGAAAGTTGTAGACCTCGTCGATATCTACGTGTGGTTCTAAAGAACATCAAAAATAGAGTTTGTATGAAGAAGATACGGATTTTAAAAAATTCCCCGTCAATGTCATGCGCGCATAGGCACGACACGCGCTTCTAGAAGGGGGCCACATCGATCCACTATGCAACTGCTACGTATGACAAGGCTAGAGGAATGACATGTCTGGAAGGTGCGGCGCGCACCTCTAAATATGCAATGCGCCTTGACCGAAAACCCTCTATAAATAGTTGCGAATGTCTCATTGTTTCCTCACACCTTCACTTACTTTCTCTTTCACTTTCTAAGGTTAAAATCCGAATTTTCTTTAGATTTAGGGTATTTAGCTAGGCTATGAAGTATCGGAGATCTCGAAAATTAAAAGCTCTTGGTTCGGAGTTCTGCCAGTGCAATTTCCCGGTTTCGTTAAAATCTCTGTAAGTTAAGCTACACTTATTTTATTTCAAGTGTAACTTATATTTATGTTCATAGTCATTATTATGAACATATAAATAAGATTTATCAGTGATTCCTAGTCATTATACTGATTGATCTACATATGTGAGTGATGTCTAGGCTGGATTTAGTGAGGTGTTTAAAGTGAGATTTCCAAACAGTATACTCTATATACCAAATGGACCCTACCTCCGCTATGATCCTACCTGGTTATTCCTTACTTGATCGATCTTGATGTAGACATTAGGATTAGTGAGGAATCTAGACTGTCTTTAGTCACTAGAAATATTAGACTAAAACTCAATATTAATCATACTTAGGTCTCGTCAAATGAAAAGCTGAGGTGTTAGGCGGAGTTCTGCCCAAATCAACAGTCAATCTAAGTCTAGTGAGTGCATAGCTACTTCCAACATACACATAAATACTAGTATTTTAAATGCTTAAATGTTATAGTGTGATGTTTAATTGTGCTTAATATATCTATGTAACATGATATGACTATTACTTGATTAAGATGTATATTTATCATACTTAATATATGATTGGGTAATATAGGGATGTGTGAAATAATAAATGGGAGGTTGTGATAGGTTAGTAAAGTGTTGTGAAAAATAATAAGTTGTGACCTGATGTGCTTCCCAAAGTACTATCGTACTGTTGTGCCTACCCAAAGTACTATTGTACTCATGTGCCTGGTCAACTAGGAAAATATTAGTTAGTAAAAGGTTGTGCAAAAAATAAGCTATGACTTGATGTGCTGTGACCAAAGTACTATCAATTCAGTGTTGTAAAACTCGCCGAGTTGGCCGATTACTCCTCCGAGTACTCGCTACTCGTCCCCTTACCGAGGCGAGTTACAGAATCCCGGGTACTCCCCGATCGGCCCCTTACTGAACTGAGCAGTGTTGTAAAACTCGGTGAACTTGGTGATTAATATGCATAATATACTTAATGATTTATTATTTAACACACACACATGTGATTATTGCGACATATATATCTTAAATTTTCAGTAATTATTCATGAAATGAGACCATTATGTGTTTTTTTAGTTTTTGGGTATTCACATGTATCTAATTTTGTTATATATTTCAATAAATTTATGATTTTAACTTATGATTTTGACATATATAATTTCCCTAAAAATATTTCTACATGAATTACCAAATCCGAGTACTCCCCGAGTACTCGTGAGTACTCCCGAGTACTCGCTACTCGGTAGTCGGCCGAACAGGTACCGAGTAACGAGTTCTACAACCTTGACTATCATATTGTTGTGTTTACCCAAAGTACTATTATACTTTTGTGTTGTTCCCAAAGTACTATTGTACTGTTGTGCCTAAATGTTTAAGGAAGAATAAATGACAACCGCTGCTGATAAAGATCCTTTATGAGAGATCCCTCGAGATCATTATTTAAAGATTTAGGAAGTAAGGATAACAGGAATGGGTAACTATGATATTTGATTGTTGACAAATATATAATTAAAGAGTATAATATTGTATGTTGAAAACCCTATGTACTCACCAGGTTTCCCAACATGACTCACTCAGTTTCTTTGTATCATAGGAAGCAGTACAAAGATAATGATGTTTGGATTCTGATAAGAGATTTGAGGAAGTATAGGCCATGTTATAAAAGATGTTGTAAGGCCTGTAATGATTATGTTTATGCTTATGTTTCTTGTATCAATTATGAAATCCTAAGTTTTTAATAATCAATGAAAAACATTTCTTCGGAAATACTTTTATGGGACAAATTTCGTAATATAAAGAATACTCTATTTTAAAATAAGAATAAATAAAAAGGTCTTTTCTGACCATGAAAATGCGTATGTCACAATGTTAATTATTCAATACTTGGATAATGGAAGCTTGTGGAACCCGTAAGAGAGGATGAACGAAATTTCTAAGGGATAAACCCTTGAAATTTCGTCCAAGGCTATAGATAAGGAAATGATTTGAATATGGATAAAATTTCATTATTTAATTAATCAAATCTGCTTTCTTTCCGAGCAACAAGAGACTATAAATACTCCTTCCTGACACCATATGAAATCATCCCACTCTATTGTTCTTAGAGCTTTTCTTCTCTCTTTCACTCCTTAGTCAATCTATATTATACTAAGGGTTGTTTTATTAAATTTAATAATTTGGTATTGTTGGGTGTGAACCATTAAAGGGAATCTACTTTGGTTGCTATCTTTCTTAGCTTGTTGAAATTCCATATACATCAAAGTTCTTTGTAACAATTAGTGAAATAGGTCAAGAACTGTCGGTTAGTCGCCATAAACGTTACTATAAATAAACCTATTGTTCGATACAATGGTATATTATTGCAATTGAAGTGGTGTTATTCTTAATTGCTCATAAATTAATACGTTCTGAACTAATACTTATGTCTAATGATTGATTTCATTTTAACAACATTTATATTCCGAAATGGAACCGGTTTCGTGAAATCTATAGAATTGTAACCATTTGAACATTAAACTCTAATTGTTGTTTTAACATGACTTCGGATATAAAAATTCCATTCAATGTATATTTTAGAAGTCAAATTCGGTTGTTGTGGATTTTGATGATAGAAATAGCATAATATTTATAAAATCGTATACGTCTACATATATATTTGTAGGTTGCATATTTTATAAACAATTAAATATATTTTTGCTATAACTTTTATAAATACTCATTACATATTACAAGTATTCTTTAAATCACCACAATGTATATATGTTATGTAAATAATTAGGTTTTTCTATAGTAAAGTCCCATTGTTTTGGGAATTTTTTTGATAAAGTCCTATTTTTTTTAAACAGAAAAAGTCTCAATTATTTAACTTTTTGAATAAAAAAGCTCAAGAAACCGGCTATATTATTCACTTTATCTCTTTTTGACCTGTTGATACGACCAAATCGTTAATTTTTTCAAAATAATAGGACTTTTTTTTGCAGATTTCCTCAAAATTAGTATATAATATATAAACGTATTTTTATGTATTTGTATGTATTTTCACGTATTTATATATGAACTTATGTTTTTTTATGTATTTATATGCATCTTTAAGTATTTTACACGATTTTTATGTATTTTAATTGTTATTTTTTATGCATTACGTATTTATATGTATTCAGTGGCGGACCCTCTAAGGGGCCAGGGGAGGCCATGGCCCCCCAGGTTTTTTTCATACTAATACCTGTATATAGTTTAATTATTTCAAAAATCCCATAAAACCAATTTTATGCCCTTATGTAATTGCCGGTATATACAAGCAACTTCAAATAAATCGTAAAACCAACCTTATCAGAAACTGATAATTCGAAAAAAAAAATACTTAACAAAATACCGGAAAATCACAGGAAAAATCAAAACTACAGCTATTTATTAGGATAGTAGATAAATTAGGAAACCAAAACTCTCTATAAATCAACCGGTAATTATTCTAATGTACAAGTTTTTTATTTCGATCGAGAACAAATATAAAACCCTAATAATCCTAAAAAGTCATCGCTACCACCGAGAAGAACCGTCAAGGCTCACCGGAAAATATCGATGCCATTGGAGTGGTCAGCTACGCCGTTTGTCGAACCAGAGACCTCCGTGAGCTCTCGCTATTTGATCTCCACCCTTGCTGCTCACCTTGGAGCGCTCTATCTATCTACTCCCAGTCGTTTGCTAAATCACTCCCACCATCCGGCCGACGACCTCCGTGCATCTCGTTATCTTCTCCATCGTATGTGCTTTCTTTGCTTTCCCTCTTTCTCTTTCACTTGTCATAATTTATGAGGGTAGGGTAAATAAATGAAAGGATAAAGTAAAGAAATCTGATTCTTGGAAAACTAAATAGAGGTGATAGACAAAGTAATTATGAAAAAGATAAAATAGGCGTAGTAATAATCTCCCTATCTATATTCTATTCTTTCCTTCCTGTTGTTTTGTACTGCATTGATTTTTTTTTATATTGTAAATAGTTTAATTTTAAAACAGTAAAATGAAAACTTCCACATATTATTTACGCACGATGATATTATAAAGTACAAAATTTTGATTTGATTGTCAACAAATATACCAAATTTAATTATATTATAGTTTTTATATATTTAATTTAATTATTTGTATTATGTAGTAGATATTAACATGACAATCAAATTTCTGAATTAAAAAAAAACATAGAAGTTTTATTCAAAATCCCGAAGAGCCACATGTAATTATTTTATATAATTTTATTTTAAAATTTTGATCGGCCCCCTAGTTTTAATTCTTGTGTTCCGCCCCTGTATGTATTTTTACGTATTTATGTATTTTTTTTAAAGTTTTTTTTATATAGATGATTTTTTAATTTTATATATTTTAAATGTATAAACGTATTTTTAATGTATTTATATGTATTTTTAAGTATTTTACATATTTTATGTATTTTTGTGTGCTATTTTTTATGTATTACATATTTATATGCATTATTTTTAAGTTTTTTAGATAGATGTTTATGTATTTTAAATGTATAAACGTATTGTTTATGTGTTTATATGTATTTTTAAGTAATTTACATATTTTTTTATGTTTTTTTTATATATTACATATTTATATGTATTTTTATGTATTTATGTATTTTTTTTTAAAGTTTTTTATATAAATGTTTATGTATTTTTATTTATTTTAAATGTATAGCCATATTATTTTTACGTATTTATGTATTTTTTACTTCAATCGTCTTCACCATTTCATCCAATTCCCACAACTTCTTCAAGTATCTTTAGATGATTTTCCTACATACCCACATATTTTAAGTTTTTCTCATTCGCTTATATTGAAATTCACCACCGTTCCATCCTCCTTCACAACCCACTCCTCTCCTCTTCTCATCAACAAGCAACCCACAAAACACCCTCTGGTCTGTTTCTTTGTTGTTGTTTCCATCGAAGAACCAAAACAAAACTCGAAGAGGCTATTCCGTTCGAGAAAACAACCGTCGATCAAGGGCCGACTGCCATCCATTTCGTGATGAATTTAGGCCACCTCTAACCCCCTCTCAACATCCTACACCTCCACAACAGTCCTAGGTGATTTTTTCTTGCATTTCCCATCGAAAAGCCTCCAAAAAAACTGGCTAGAAACCACCACCACGTGCCACCGTGGCCGGCAGTGTGTGGAACTCCGACGACCTGTCTCCGGTGACTATTTCGTGACGAGAAGTGTTCTAATAAGTTCTAAAATGTTTATCTTTAATATTATGTTCTTAGATTGTCTCCAAAGTATCCTGTTCAAAAAGTCGAGATTGTGACCCGATTTCCGATTTCCCGAAAAAAACAAACACACGCGACTGGGTGAGTTTCTACGGCCCTTCTTTTATAATTTTCGAGTTTGGGGGATAATACATGCTAAGTGGTTGCTAATTTGATGATATAAAATTTTACTTAAGTAAAAATACATTATTAATATGATGTTATGCTTAACTTTGTGAAATAGTTGAATAAAAGACATCATTATACTAAATATTTATATAATCATATGTAGGTTGCTAAAATGTGACATAATGAGTTAATACGAAGAAAATATGGTTATGCATGCGTAAAGAAATAATAAAAAGAGCTAAAGTTATGTTATAAGTACATGCATTTTCACATGATAACTTAAACATATAAAAAGTTGATTATATATATATATATATATATATATATATATATATATATATATATATATATATATATATATATATATATATATATATAGGGCTAGGATATAATGTGGATGGACAATTATTATGTGGACGTGTGGATAATGCTATTTTATGATAATTACTAAGAGAATATGTTATTTATTAATGTGAATACATTTAATCTTACAGAACTATTGTTATTTTAATGGATTTTCACTAATTCTAATTTATTTTTGTTCTCATTCATCGTTTTTCATTTATTTTTATTCTTACAGAATACGACTCAATAAACATCCTGATTAAATTCTGACAGAATGATAATAATTAAAAATAGTCTATAATAACCTTATAGACGGTTTAATTAGTGAAAATGCGTAATAATTACAATAATTATATAAGATTGAACGTATTCATATTATCAAACAATATATTTTCTTTGTCATTCTCAAAGAATAACATTATCCACACGTCCACACAATAGATGTCAATCCACATTTGAACCTAGCTCTATATATGGATATAGATCCGGTAAGAAATTTTTTTTGGTAGGAAGGTAAGAAGTTTTTTTTCTACATATTTTTTTGACGAACAAAATAAATGAATCACTAGATGATTCATTTGTAAGATGATTCACAAGAAAAAATTCCCAAAAAAACATCTTTATGATTTATTTTTAAGTAAATTAAGAAAAAATTCACTTTTATGATAATTTTAGTGAATAACAACAAAATCATTGTATAAATGAATCATCAAAATGTTTTTTTGAGAATTTTTTTCTTGTGAATCATCTTACAAATGAATCATCTAATGACTCATTTTGTTTGTTCGCGAAAAAAATATGTAGAAAAAAAACTTCTTACCTTCCTACCAAAAATTTCCTTCTTATTTGATCTTGACTCTATATGGATATAGATCCGGTAAGAAGGAAATTTTTGGTAGGAAGGTAAGAAGTTTTTTTTCTATATATTTTTTTGACGAACAAAATAAATGAATCACTAGATGATTCATTTGTAAGATGATTCACAAGAAAAAATTCCCAAAAAAACATCTTTGTGATTCATTTTTAAGTAAATTAAGAAAAAATTCACTTTTGTGACAATTTTAGTGAATAACAACAAAATCATTGTATAAATGAATCATCGAGATGTTTTTTTGAGAATTTTTTTCTTGTGAATCATCTTACAAATGAATCATCTAATGATTCATTTTGTTTGTTCGTGAAAAAAATATGTAGAAAAAAAACTTCGTACCTTCCTACCAAAAATTTCCTTCTTATTTGATCTTATAGAGTCAAGATCAAATAAGAAGGAAATTTTTGATAGGAAGGTAAGAAGTTTTTTTTCTACATATTTTTTTCGCGAACAAACAAAATGAATCATTAGATGATTCATTTGTAAGATGATTCACAAGAAAAATTTCTCAAAAAAACATCTCGATGATTCATTTATACAATGATTTTGTTGTTATTCACTAAAATTGTCATAAAAGTGAATTTTTTCTTAATTTACTTAAAAATGAATCATAAAGATGTTTTTTGGGGAATTTTTTCTTGTGAATCATCTTACAAATGAATCATCTAGTGATTCATTTATTTTGTTCGTCAAAAAAAATATATAGAAAAAAAACTTCTTACATTCCTACAAAAAATTTCCTTCTTACCGGATCTATATCCTATATATATATATATATATATATATATATATATATATATATATATATATATATATATATATATATATATATGTAAACAATATGAAATCGAAATGGCATTCAATATAAGTATGTACAAATATAAAAGTGCATGAAAACAAAGTGTGAACATACATATACTCCTTAGTGGGAATATATAAAAAATCAACACATTATGTATATATTCTTATAACATTATGTAAAAATGAATTTAAAAATGAAATATTAAATTTTTATAATTATTATAAAAATATAAATCATTTTTACAAAGTCGTGAATTATGTTATAGGTTATAGCATGATTTATTTCCGAATTCAAGAATTGTTTTATCATAAATCATGTATCCTATTGATTATATAACTCATTGACTTTATGAAATTGTTGATTTCTCGTTGGTTGAAATCTGCAAATTGTTCTAAATGCAGTCGTTACGCTGGCCAAATTTTATCACGATAAACATTAAAATTTGGAAATATGACAACTCTGGTGAATCCCAAATATTAAAAGACTTTAATAAATATTTGTTCCTAAACAAAAAAGAATTATAATTATCTAATAAATTGTAATTGAAAGTTTAGGACTAGGATGCCTAGACACATTGTTAGGATCCAACACACACGAGTTTTCATATATGAGCTATGTTTGTTTCTTAAGCTATATGAGCTAGGTTCGTTTCCTAAGGTATATGAGCTATGTTTGTTTCTTACACTAAGACTGTATATCTTAGTAAATGGCCCCTACGTTATAATCATTAATCCGTATAGAACAAGGACAACATGTATAATATCGAATGTATAGATTTATACGGGTAGACATCCCGCCAATGATTGCTAGCTACAACCATCGTCTGATGAGTCGATTTCGGCGCTAACATTCCTATTGTACTTATCCTACGACGTTGATAAAGACTTGGTGTGGACTTTTAGCACGCCCCTTTATAGTGTTGGTGTAGAGGTCTCATGTCATAGTTTGGTTATGAGCTCGTTATAGACTCCGATGTTTGTCTTATTGTCATATTGAATTGAAATATGATTCATACGAGGAATGTTCACCCTTACGAGTTGGGATTTTAGACTGTAAGTGGTGGGAAGATTTTTGTTATACTGATTAAGTGTCGGTTTCCAAATTAAGTAAGGTGATACTTAATAATTATAGCGACATGAAAACACAACGTTTATGTTTGAGGATTTTGCCATACTGATTAGGTGTCGGTTTCCAAATTAAATAAGATAACACTTAATAAATACTATGACACGACCATACAAGGTTGATAAACTTATAATTAATAAGTTATGCATATAAACAATACAATCACTTGTACGTAATTATGAGTGTGAAGTTGGTATTTTTTTTTCTATCTACTTTTAAATAGTATGAAATGATTTTATTTCATATAACTGGATATTCAAAACCTTTATATAAGATACATTTTTGGTCATAGAAAAAATAATAATTGATATATGTTTTAAATCCTTATATATTCGTTAAGATTTGAACTTTTGGATTTAAAAAATCAATATTTCTATATGAATCCAAAAACACTTTTAAAACTCGTTTTGTTTTATACTTTTGTTAGAAAAGTACGGTTTTATAAAAATTGGTCAACTAGATTAAGTTTTATTATTTAGTTATAAAGATACATTGTGTGAAAACCTATAGAACTCACCAACAATCTTTTTTTGACGTATCTTAGTGCATGTATTCTCAGGATTATTAACAGACCTGAAGAGTTTGCATAGAAGACTTTCCGTCATTTCATTATACCTTTGTAAATGCCAAATTGTTAGGCGCGTGTTGTGGTTTTGTATTAGCCATCGACGATGTAAATTCTATTTCATTAATAGTATAAGTTTATACTTTTGTACTGTTCAAATGTATGTTCAATAACTGTAATCACTGATTTACGTCGCACACCTTGGCGTTTCTGTTGGCGGCCGGGGGTGTGACAGTTTTCAAGCAAATTGGTTTTGCTAAAGATTAGTAATTCATAATCCCTCTTGTAGTTGTTTATATCAATTAAGTTAAGATCCTTATAGGTTTTAGATAATTGCTTGCCTTTTATTAAAATTGTTTGTTCCCGCTGCCATGTAATTAATTTATGAAGTATGTAGAAAACCTATCAAAACATATGTAACATCCCAAAAATCACAACAAATTTAACTTTTCAAAAAATAACCTAAAACCATAAATCTTTACAAAATCATTGTTTCAAAAGTGTATTTCAGTAATCAGATTATCCCAAAATCCAAATTACATAAAATTGAAGGATGTGCACGATCACGCCTTCACCTTGCCACGGTCATCTGAAGTACCTAAAACAATAAAATAAAACTGTAAGCCAAACCTTAGTGACTTCCCATAAAGTACCAACACACATAACATATAACAACATATACTAGGTCCACAGCTAACAGACTGGATTACCCCTGAGCCCACAATGTGAGTCTGGCTTGCCTTTCAGGCCCACAACTCATATTTAGCCTGCTCCCAAGCCCACAACATAATTCTGGCTTGCCCTTCAATCTTACATCTCATGTCTGGCTTGCTCCTAGGTTTGTTGGATGCCGCACAAAGCAGTACTACCTCAACCCAACCATGTCGACATATACATAACAGATAACATATAACAATAAACAAATAATCATGTAGACCTTAACAAATTACTACGACATAGCAACATCCTAACCAGCATACATAATCTACCAGGCCGACATTGGTGCCTTCGATCCACAAGTACAGTGAGGAAAACTCACCTCGATCAGAAGATAGTAAATCTCACACCCAAGACTGTTGCACAACAGCTCCTCATGCTGAACACAATCAATACCAACCCTAGTTACTTTCTAAGGTTAAGCCCGTAATCATGAGGCCCAATAATGGCCGAAGTCCAAACTAGGCCCACTAATAGTCCAACCCATCTAGAGAGCCCTAAGGCCCAAATGTTCCAAAATGTCCTCAAGTCAACTATCCAAACTCCAACAGCTGACCCTCACGTCGTGACCAGCTCGTGGTCACATCGTGAGCATCAACTTAACCCAGGCCCAACTCAGCCAATCAACTCGCCCAATCTCGATTCCAATCATCATCACGTCATGACCACTTCCAGAGTCACGTTGTGACCTAATCCGGGAAAAATAGTCGGGATGGCAAGCATTCTCACGACATGACACACTTATTCCTCACGTCGTGAGCACTGCACTGGCTAGCTTTGAGCATTAAGCTCTTATTCCTTTCAGCCATTACTTGGGACATTCCAGAGGGTCTTCCCTCACGTAAAGGACGATAAAAATCATAGCTTTTTGGTCATGCATGTCCAATGCATGACTCAAACACTCACTAGGTCAAAAGAGGGAAAAATGAAATCAAGGATCATGCCTGGAGTCTAAAACTACTCCAAAACTCAGATCCAAATATTATATTACACAGAATGCCTTAATGATCCATAAAGTTGCCAACTTTATGGATCTCATGCATGCAATCCTTCACAACCATTCAAAAAGGAGTTTAGAACTTAGATCTAACATACAAGAGGTAAAAAGGCCAAAGCTTTATGACTTACAATGGTCCAAAAGCTCTGCAAGAAGGCGATATAGAAGCTGGATTGCCAAGAGGTTGCTCCACCAAGGTCTTCTTCCACTTCAATGAATCAAAAACCAACAAAGAGTGCTTCAATGTCACAAAAATGGCTAAGGACTTCAAGTAGGTCGAGATTAGGGTTTTTAGGAGACAAGAGAGTGGGGGAGGCTAGGGATGGGCAACCCTAGCCCTCTCATTCCATTAAATACCCGAATATTAGGGTTTTGGTTGACATGCCGTTCTCACGTCGTGAGCACCCAAAGTCTCACGTCGTGAGACTTAAAAACACTGATCAAATAGTCAATGGTCACTCACGACGTGATGACCATGTCTCACGTCGTGACCCTCATCCAAAAGCTATAAATCAATAAATAAGTACCTCCAAGACTCAGGTGTTACAACATATAACACCCAAATGGGTAATTTTTAGAATCTATAATAACAAGTATGATTTTATTATAAAGTACTAATCATTAATATGGGTATTATACATTTGATGAGTTATAAGATGACTATTCATTTTCATAAATTACTATCACTAATAAAATTTAATGTAATTTAAACCTTTTGGTATGTATAAATAGTGGATAGTCCCCAAAATACAAAATACAAAGACACACAAATATATTGTATACCGTCTTGATCCCTATCATTATATATTGTGAAGAAATATTAAGGATCTTTTGTTGAGGAAGACCATTATAAGGGTTTTAGTTCGTCATCAAATTTTTTTATTAAGAAGGCGACACAATCGATTAGTGGATCAAGATATACATTTTGTTTACATATTAATGATAAAAATACGGTTTAATCTATAGTTTGTATTTATGATAACAGTGCAATTTTCCCATCCTTCTCATCTCTAACCATCTCTTTATTCTATATCAACATCACATCAAATTTTTTTTAGACAAAACTGTAAAAATGGTGCCTGTAGTATGCGTTTTTTCTAAGGTTTGGTCCAAACCTTGAGGTTTTTGGATTGATAGTCCTTTTGAGCTAGTTTGTATGTGGAAAAGGTCCCTTCCCAAATTGAAAAGACTAAAATACCCTTAATATATTTATTTTTTATTTTTCTTTTTTAACTATTTTATAATTAATAGAGAAATATAGAAAGTGGTTATCTCTCTCTTTCTCTCTCTCTCAAGAACAAGAAAAAGAAATTGTAACCCAATTCCCCCCATCTGCTTCTTCTTCTTCTTCTTGTTTCTTAACTGCACCATCGTGAACCAAATCCAATTTCTCAACACCACCAGACCACTAACATCAAACACTCTCATCCAACCATCGCCAATAAGGTTAAGCCATGGGATGTATGCTCGGTACGACAACAACTCTAGATCGTCGGTGAAAGTCAAACAACCGCCGCCAGAGTGGAGAAGAATGTACAACCTCTCATCCTCGATTTCGTTCCATGTACCTTTAATTTGGTCAAGTGGTGTCAAATTGTTGAGGAAAGAGACCCTCAAAGCCCACCGCACCGCCGACAGTCTCACATCCATAGCCTCCGCCACATTATCTGTCATCACTGTCGTCTGTCGCATCTTTATAAATGTGTCTTGATTCGGGTCGAGTATATTGCTCCACAGCTCAATTTTTTGGCAAACACATGTATTTATCTGTTTCTTATACAGATTTCGGATAAATTAGTGCTCTGTTTGGATCGTTTTTGAATGTGCGGTCGTATCAGCCTTGTGGGTTTGATTATGGATTTTAAGGTTTATAGGAGGGATGGATAGAGAATATGAAGAGGGTGATTGTGTTTTAAGCACCAGTGTATTGAAACATATGATCTGGTCGAAGAACATTTCCAGAATCATCTTGTTCGACCGCTTGAAGATTTGGGTTTTCAAGTTTTTCTCAATTTGTTGTGATTGTGTTTAGTCTAGAGCGTGGTCCATTTGGGGGTTCCATAAATTCACTATAATAAGAAGGTTTTCATAGCAATTTATGTCTGGATTGACTCAAGTGAATCAGGATTTTGAAGGATACATCATTGAAATGAGGGTTTAGTGGCGTTTACATATGAGATAAACAAAACAAATCTGAGATGAAAATATGGCTTCATTTTTGTAGATGGGTCAGATATATATATATATATATATATATATATATATATATATATATATATATATATATATATATATATATATGGGCCCTATATTTTAATTTAATAAAACATTAAATATAATAGAAAAAAAGATATATGGGCAATTTTAGTTTAGCGAGGGGCCAAAACTACAACCAAAGTAGCTCAAAATGACCATCGATCATAAAAAGTTGAGGTTTGGACATAACCTTAAAAATACATACCATAGGGATATTTTTGCAGTTTTGTTTTTTTTTTATCTTGCCATTTTATCCCTAAACTATCTTTTAACCATTAAAATACTCATTTTTTATCCCTTCCATCTCATATTTTTTTAAATAAAACATTTAAAATAAATAAAAACTAATAAAAAAACATTAATATAGAAAATACAAAACTAAAAAAAAGCATGTAAGTTATAAAATATGTATATTAAGCAGAAGAAATTTAGAAAATGAAAATGACTTGTAGGACAATATAGTTTTCAGTTTGTATATATTTAGTCCTTATTGTTTTTTATTTTTGCAAAATTAGTCCGTGAAGTTCTTGTTTTTGTACATATTCAGTCATTTCAATCCTTATAACCGACTACTCTGGGTTAAGCTGCGAAAAATGAATTAATAGGGTAATGTAGTTTTCTTTTTGTAGATATTTAGTCCTTAATGTTTTTTTGTTGCAAAATAAGCCCTTGCTGTTTTTGTACACATTCAATCGTTATGACCGGACTCTTTAGGTTTTACTCACGTGGCATCCTACGTAGGAGAATCATTAATGAGTTGTTCTCATACGTGGCTCATCCCTCACTTATAATAAAAACCTAAATTGTGAATGTTGTCGGCTTCTCCAAGAAGAAGATGTCTTCGACTTCGGTTTCATCTATCTCTATACCATACAATGAGATTCTTTATGATTGCTTCCTCACAACTCGAATTTGCACTTCCAAGACAAAAGAACATCCTAGAAAAAAGTTTAAGGTCTTCAGTAATTCCTTGGTATGTCAATTTTGACATTTTCTTTTGCAAATTAGGTTTTTTGTTCTTTTTAAATTGACCTTCTTCTATCATGCTTAAATTTGTTTTTTGTTACTAAAGAATCCATGTAAAAATGAAAATTTTGGCAATGTGTTGATGAAGACAAGGGACACATGATCCTACTACCAAACCAAAACCAAGCCAAGTGACACATGTTTTCACTAACCAGACGAGTCACGCATAAGAAGACCTCATTAATGATTGTCCCTTATTAGATGTCACATGAGCAAAACCTAAATAAATTGATCATGATGACTAAATATGTACAAAAACAAAGACTTATTTTGCAAAAAAAAAAAAGATAAAAAAACATTAAGGACTAAATGTGTACAAACTGTGAACTTAACTTTAATTAGCCGGTTATAAGGACTGAATTTGTATAAAAACAAGTTCAAGAACTTATTTTGCAAATAACAACAACAACAACAACAACAACATCAATAACTAAATGTATACAAACTAAAAACTATATTACACTATTAAGTCATTTTACTTTTTAACGTTTTTTTTTTTTCAAAACTAGTCATTAAAGAGAATGTGGTTATCCAAATTTGATATGGATTTAGGCGATGCCACATGGGTGGGCCGGTGTTTCTGCCAGTATTGGATTCCTACCTCGAACATCCCGCTTCCATCCTCCTTCAATTGTTTTTTTTTGTTAGAAAATGGTAATAAAGTCTCGTATGACCGTTTTAAAATCTACTTATGTTACATGTTATCGGGATAACAGGTATAATGGGTGCCACGACACAAAATAACGGTGCCATGTCATTAAATGAAATTGCCACGTTTATTACCTTTAATTTGAAATATTTTAAATATGCTGGTTTTTGCTATTTCATTCTCCACTTCCGTTGAACTCTTTCAAGAAAAACCCTTGTTTCCACCAAAGTTCTTGTCGATGGCTGTATTCGTCTCAATCAAAGTTCATTTCCAAGGTATGTTCATCAACAAACCTTTTTGCTACTCAGATGGTATTCATCATGTGTTTGAGAATATCGATTTTGCTGGTATGAATCACAAAGAGTTTGTTGGTTTTCTTGAATGAATCACACAAGAGAAGTGTGAGAAAGTTTACTATTTTCAGCTGGATTTAGAAATCCCAGAAGGTTTAACATTGATTTCTAATGATCTTGAATATCAAGAGTTTATAGACGTTGTGTATAGGTGTAGAGTACAACTGTTTGTGTACATGGACCATTTTGGTACTAATCTGCAGGTATTCTGTGATGGAGTAAGTAAGGAAAATGACATTGAAGACAATTGTTCTGTCATGTCAAACATGTCAATGGAAATGGAAAATGGTGTTGACCTAACTGAGTTCATGAGTCCACAGAAGAACAACATGGAAGGAGTAACGTATGATGGACTCAGTTAGGAAAATGCAAATGAGGATGCCCCAGAAGTTGAAAGCCCACAAGATGATGTAGATGATAATGTCCCAGATGTGAAAGGTCAAGCAAGGTTCAATGAAGACATACCTTGGAAGAAGCAGTTGCCAATTCTAGGTATGAGGTTTACCAATCCTAAACAATTGAAATTCATGCTTTGTAATTATGCTATAGCTAATGGGTTTCAATTGTATTATGAAAAAATAACAGTAAAAGATTATTGGTTAAGTGTTGTGATGGTCAATGCACATTTAGGCTCTGGGCTTCATGGATGTGTGATGAGCATTCATTCCAAATCAACTCCCTTATTACTGAGCATAACTGGGTCAGGAATTTTAAGTTAGGGTCAATTGTTAATTACAGATGGATTGGTAGTCATTTCACAAGGGAAGTTCTTGAAAATGAGAAACTGAATGTGAGGATGCTAAAAGAAGAAGTAAAAATAAATAAATTTGGAATTGAGGTTAGTATGGGACAGTGTAGAAGAGCAAAGCAACATGCAATGTTGTTAAATAGGGGAAGGGTCAACAAAAACTTACACAAACTAAGGAAAAAGTCAGAGAGGATACTAAAGATAAAGTTGGCAAAAAAGGTGCAACGTAAAAATAGAGAAGGTGATACTTCAACCACACCAATGGACTTGGATTAGATGTGTTTGTTTTTATGTTGTCATGGTTATGTTAAGATGTATATGTGTGTGCTTCAGACACAATTTCAAGAATAAAACCATGTACTTTGAATGTTAACAATTACAAGTTCTGAAAATAGCCTTGTACTTTGAATGATGATTGTACTTTTTTTTTTATGTTCTTTAACATGTTTGTTTTGTACTTTTTTGTTGTAAATTGTGCACCTAAGAATTCACCTAAAATGACATTGTACTTTGGCATGTACTATCTTTTAAAATGAACACTAAAACTTCAACACGATGCATCCACCATTGCTGCAACAAGTCAACATCTGATTTGAAATGCATTAAAATTGTTTTGACAAACATCCAAAATATAGGGCCTCAAAATATAATATGAAATCTTTTTCTTTAACATTGAAACAACTTTTTGGGTACACTAATTGATTCGTGAACAATAATAAGGGTAATCGGCTAATCGATACCCCCAAAACACCATTACATGACTGTAATCATACGAAACCAACAAAACCCCCAAAATAAGTCATCATAAACACATAAACTAACCAACATTACATATACTAAACCCACTAAAACCATTACCACCGAATTCAAGACAAACCCAACTAACGTTAGTACCTAACAAGACATCCACAAAACGATTTTGGTGGTCCATGAACCCACACTACTTCGAGGATCGATAAACCCAGCTCAAAGCAGCACCCACTCCAAGAATCAAAATCCACACACTGAAATTGAACCTCTTCTGCATCACTGTCATCTGGTCCCTAATTTCGACGAGCTTCAGGGTGAAGTCGTTTCTCATGTTTTCCATTTTGACATGCAGCTCCATAGCTAACAACTTGTTATCAATGGGGATGTCTAAGTCCGATGCGTGGAATCCTCCGTACGAAAAGCTACCTGCTGAAGCCATGATCATTGGTAGGGATGAAAGTTATAAAGAGGGAAGGAAGACAAAGGGTAAACAACTGGTGCTATGTAAGGGTAACAAACTGAGAATGTTTAACCTAAAAGGGGGATACGAGTTTATATAGGGGACCACAAGTAAGAACCCTTGCTCCCCAAGGGTTGTACTGTTCATGCCATGTAATACTCCAATTAGGCTATGGTATCTTGCGTGTAAGTCCACATCATCGGTATTTTTAATTTGTGTCAAAATAACCTAATGTAAAGGGTTAAAGGAGATTTTAAAACGGTCATACATGACTTCATTACCAATTTGTAACAAAAAAACAATTGAGTGACATTTTAAACCAAAAATGACAAATTTAATGAGCTAATATGACATTTATCCTTTAACTACAAGTAGTAATTACTAATTTATTTATCATATTAAATATTATAAACTATCACTAATAAATATAATAAATTATTTTACTCATTAATAATCATACTATATTTATGCTAAAATGAAGTGCATATACCACAAAAAATACTCCGAACTATGTACGCAAACTATATTTATAAATATTAAGACTTAATCTTAAATGAATTATTCAAAAACGACAGTAATAGATATTAATACATTATTTACTAACTGTTACGGTGTCACCTATGCTATATTTATGCTAAAGTGAAGTGCATAAACCGCAAAAAGATACTCGGAACTAGAATAGACGACTAGTATATCAAACATTAACGAGAACGTACATAAACTATATTAATAAATAACTAAATATTAATGTATAATCTTAAATTGAGTTATTTATTTATTTATTTTTTTTTAACCTGCAAATCTGATATACTTCTAAGGTACTTTTAATTGAAATCTTGACATCGGAGAAGAATGACAACACCCGATACTGTAGGCTAAAAACCCTTTGGTTTTGTTATTTTGTTGACTATCTATATTTTTAGAATATAAAATGGTAGTTGGTTGAATTTTCTATTATTACGATTTTAGACGAAACCAGTCCTAAATTCCTAATGATAATCCAACATATATATAAAAAATAAAAAAAATTAAGTTTTGACCAGTACTACACTTAAACAACACCAGGTCCGGTTCAAACTTATTAATTCGGAATGGTTTTTCGTTATGAAGATAGATACCGTGTTCGATGATCACCTCTAGTTGATACATCCACATCTAATTAAAAATTTTAACACGCTTAAGTTAAATAATTATTTTTAGCCTACCAAGTTGAATAAAGATAATTGTCACAATTTATGCTGCACATGGTTTTCTGCAAATCATAAATACAGCATGTTGAATCAAGACCCGTGATCAATTCTAAGATATTTATATTGCAATAGGTGTAACATATTATGTGTTTTAAAAACAAACTAAAGTCATTACTTATATTGGAATTTGAAATTATGTTTATTAATCATAGAAATTTGTAGGAGGGTAACGCAACTAGCAGCTTCTTCTTCGTTTCGTCGTTGCACGTAAGTATGCTGTATACATACAATGACATACTTATACATATACACATGTACATATCTATACATGTAGGTAAGTATGTTGTGTATATATATATATATATATATATATATATATATATATATATATATATATATATATATATATATATATATATATATATATATATATATATATATATATATATATATATATATATATGGTTAGGTTCATGTGAGACAATAGTATTTTGTGAGACATGGGGACCAATACTTGACCACTCATCTTGAATAATCTAAGGCTAAAATAAAATCAGATTACACAATAAGGAAGCACAAGAAGGCAGTGACATTTTTGCAATTAAATGGAACTTCAGGATTAGAATAAGGGAGCGGAGGGGCAGTAAGGGGATTTTACTGTCTATTTCATTCAGGTCGTAAAAACTTTTTATATCCTCTTCAATCTTCTTCATTCTGATCTGCAAAACCCTAAGTAACCTCGATACGAACACCAAAATTCGTCTGATTCAATCTTGATCATCAACATCTTCTACTTCGTTCTGATTCGGTGTTTCAACATTGTTATTTTGATTCTAAAATCGGATCAAGTTCTCGAGCATCAACATTCCTGAATCAAATGAAATCGAAGTTTAGTTTTACAACAAATGGATCATTCTACAGAATCAGATTCATATTTTGCATCAAGAGTTAATCCAGGTGACGTATAATACTATAATTTCTTCTTGATTTTATATTTCTGGATGATTTTGAGTTAAAATATTCTAATTGTCGATTTTATAATATGTATGTGATTATGAGTTGATGTATTCATCTATAAGATTTCTTCTCATTCTGATTCTACTTTGCACCGATCTTCCAAAACCCCCAATAAAACCCTAAAAATCGATTTTGATTCACTGTCATTTTGATTTTAAACGCTTTTATTCATATTCTGATCTTGAATCATGTTTCTGTCAATCTTTCAACTGCTACTTCTTCTCATGATTCTTAGTTGAGGAAGGATTCTTCTCATCAAGTAATAAAAGATTCCATTGACTCATTTTTGGCTGTTAACAATTTCAATGTTAATAAATCTACAATCCAAGCTATGTTATTATGCATAAATGAAGTTATTCACAAAATCTGTAGAGATATTCTTGGAATTTGAATTATAATTTGATTCAAGATCTTAGTTTGTTTGGTCTATCTTATTAGTTTCATACTTCTAGTGTCAGTTAGGTGTTTGGTACATTTAGTGATCGCCCGCTAGGTGTTCGACATAATGCACTCTGTACTGATTTCATATTTTCTGCAAGAAAATTGTTATTGAAAATGATAGAATGTTATGCAAACATAACTTGCTTCCTAAATTGATTTTATATGTTATTTTGTTTGAGTAATTGGATTATCTAGTAAATATTTAGTGAAATGTTGTTTGATAATTTGATATTCTAAGTATTCTAGTTTGATAAGTAATATGGTACTTCTTAATTTGACTTTGATGTTACTTTGTTTGATAAGTTAGATGATCCAGTAAAAATATTAGTAAAATAGTCTTTGGTAACTTAATATTCTAGGTATTATGATTTGTAAAGTTAGGTGTTACTTCATAAATTTGATTTAAGATGTTATTTTATTGATTAACCAGATGTTACTGCTTTCTTTGATAATTCAAAACTAAAATACATTTTGAGAATTTGTTAATCTATCCTGACATAATTGAATTCATCTCTTTATGTTTTAGTTTGATAATATTAGATTCAAATTTAGATTCTACATAATGTAGATTCTAAATCATCTCTTGTAATAGGCTTTAGGAAGTTGTTAAACAATTTATTCTAATTTAGGAATTACTTTTCTGAAATTTATATTGTAGCTATGGTTAGTGTTTAATGCAGATTCACTATAGCTTGGGCTAGAAATGAACTTCTTTATTGTAGTTTCGGTTAAATACTTTTGAAATTATTTACTGTAGCTAGGATTAGTGTTTGATACACATTGAAAGCTAATGAAATTTATTTTGATGTGTTCTTAATGCGATTCTGATGTGTTCTTAATGCGACAGATGGAAATTTATTCTGGAACAGTAAGTGGAAATGTGAAATATTGACTTGGTTAAAGAAGGTTTTCTGCAGAATAAGAAGCATACAAAATAGTTATGCTTTGACCAATCAGATTCCAATTCCATAAGAAAGTAACTGACGAAGCAAAGGAATAGGGAAAGGTTGATAAGGATGGTCATTAAAAATGATGAGGGAATGGATCGATGCAAGAAACATAATGGAAGGACGTGAATAATTTTTTTGGAGTATTTGAAAGTCTTTGATTATGAATGACATGGTAGTGTTTTGTTCGTTTGAATATTGGTTATCTTTTTTTAGTTTTGAACAATAGCTATGGTTGTTTCAATGGCCAATGAATGTTTCAGAGAATAATAGTCATGGTTAAAAAATAGTTATGCTTTGACCAATCTGAAATATCATACTTTTTATGATCAAATGTTCATTTTTTGTTATAGTTCATGTACAATATTCTAATAGAGTAATGTTATAGGTTTTCTGTACATTTATAATATTCTATTAGAATAATGTTAAATGTTGATTTTATAGATTTATATGTAATGACCTTTTTACAATAATATTTTAGAATTTATAGATATATGTAATGTTAATAAAACTTACTTATTGTGTATATGAGGAATATTCTAATAGAATAATTTTATAGGTTGTATGTTCATGTATAATAATTTTATTTGAATAATGTTCTATGTTTTAGAATATTAGAATATTAGAATAGTACATATATTATATTTGTATGAACACTGAAATATTAGAATATTTCACTAGAGAAAAGTTGTCTCATGGTCTTACGGTCTCAAAAAATTTGACATTTCGAACATTCTATTAGAATAGTGTTAAATTTTGTTGGTTTTTATAGATTTATATGTAATGACTTTTTTACAAAAAAAAATGATATTATGATTTATAGATATATGTAATGTTAATAAGACTTATTTACTATGTATATGTAGAATATTCTGATAGAATAATTTTATAGGTTGTATGTTCATGTATAATAATTCTTTTGGAATAATGTTCATGTATAATAATTCTTTGGAGTTTGGAAAATGTGATCAAGCAAAACATCATAACTTGGAGCAAAAAGGGAAGAAATGGAATGACGACTGTTGAATTGATAAAATATTTAGAAGTGTTTAATGGTTAATAAATATAGATTATCCTCTTTTTTTGAATTGCAGCTATGTTTTCTATATTTTGAACAACATGAACAGTTGAATCTTTGGTAAACAGTAGTTATGGTCTGAAGGTTTAAAGATTGGTGAATGTTTAATAAAATGATATTATGGTTCAAGAACAGTTATGCTATAAATAATAATACATGAAATTTATAGTTAATGTCGTATAATGTTAGTAATATCTTTCACATACTAGATAAACTTAAAATTAAAGTCTGTATGTACAATATCATAGTAAAATAATATTATATGTTTGTCATTATAAAAATGAGATGTATGTTATTCTAATAGAATAATGTTATGTGTTATTTGCTATCAAAAATTATAGGTTAACTGCAAACATGTATAAAATTAGAATATTCTAAAAGAATAAACTATGTTGTATGTACATATAGAATATTTTTTACAAAATAATGTTATAGTTTGATCGGTAACTTGTATAGAACTATAATATTACAATTAGAATATTCTAATTTGTAAAAGCTAATTTGTTTTAAGTTGATTACTATGAATATTATGTTAGGGTAATATTATATGTTTTATATTATAATACACAGATATATAATATTCTAGTATTCTAATATTATATGTTGTTTGTTCTTATAAGTGTATAAGTAGAATATTCTAATAGAATAATGTTCTATGTTTTCAATTAAATAAGTTGATATATTAAGTGAAAATAATGTGTATATGTAAAATATTCTAGTAGAATAATGTTATATGTTATCTATTTTCAAAACTTATATTTAGAATATTCTAACAAAATAATGTTGTATGATATTATAAGTTAAATGTAGAGTATTCTGATAGAATAATACCTAATTAAATTTTGGGTTTTCTAATACTTATTGATATGTTATTATTCTAGTTATTCTAAATGTTCCATATTTAATATTAGTTTGTTAAGATGTAATATTTCGAAATTGTGTGCAATATTCTGATATTAAAGTCTATTATTATAATATTTTGTAATGTGTAATATGTAATTATGCTATGTAAGGATTCTAATATTATAAATTTCTACTTGATAACTTGATATTATACACATATGATTTGACGAGTCATTTGTTGCTTTTTTTATATTAGATGTTATTCTGTTAGAAACTACTTGCTTTAATCATTTCACTAAAGTAATGTGTAATATTGTGATATCACTTGACATACTGTAAGGTAATGTGAAATATTATGAAAATATGTGTCATATTATCATTTTAGACATTCTGGTTTTATTGGAAACAACTTGCTTCTAACGTTTTTGTTATATAATATGTAATATATGATTTTAGATAGTCTGTTTTTTGTTGAAAACAACTTGGTTTGAATATCTTTTGTGAAGTATTGGGATAGTACTTGATTAACAGTTAAGTAATGTGAAATATTTTGAAATTATTTTTCATATTCTTAAAGTATGTGTCATATTTTTAAATTACGTTCATATTCTGATATTAGAATACGTAATATTCTAAAATTAAAAATTAAAGTTACAAGGATATTGTTAGTTTAATGATTAATGTGTTGTTTATTATGGTATAATTTTCATATTATATTTGAATTCTAAATATCTTACATTAATTTTGTTTATTCAAATGAATCGAATAAAATAACAGTATCAAAAGCCAACATAGTGGATGAAACTAAAGCAAAGAATCCCAATGATTAGATAAACACTGATAATTTGAAAACCATAAAACTCGATCATTGGGTTGTCATGTTAGATAAAGGGATGATGAATAATCTCAAAAGAGTCTTACAAAGTTATAGTCACATAACAATGCACCAAAAACCATAAAAAATATTACATGTTTGTGACATATAAAATCTATTACATATTTATTAATCTTGACACTTGTAGTTGAAAACTTATAGCTTGAAATATTCAAGTTCCTTTCAAGTTGAGCTTCATCAGTTACAACTATCTGCAACCATAAATGAAATAATTGTTAGAATCAAGTATGGATACAATCAAAGATCTGAAAATGAAGTCTATGAGTGATTATACATCATAATAATGTATTATGTAATGTAATTGATCATACAAGACACAATGTAAACACTGACAAAAAATACTCTGAATTTAATAATATTTCTTAGTACATCCCCTTACTGCACATTAATAAGAATAATAAACATTGCTAAAAGAGACATCCAACCTTTTGTGTTTGATGGAAAAAAATTTAAAAAAAACTATAATAATGATCATATTCTAAAAACATCTGATGTATATCATGCACCTAAATTTACATATGGTAAATTTAAGAGCATATGGTCTTTTCTTTAGCACAATCCTTTTCTGCAACTTAACAAGAGCATATTCAAACCAAACTATGCTAAAAAGACATCTCCAATATTTTTATGTTTGACAAATAAAACATGTTTTAACAAAACTATGGTAAATATAATAAAAGTAGTTAACATAACATTGTTTTATACCAATTGTGACTCATACTTTAAGAAGTATACTCCAATTCTTAAAGAAGACATTAGTCGTGGGAAAGAGGAATGATACATCAAACTCTTTGTTCATTCAGGATTTTTATCAAACACATAGAATGCATGTATAGTTTAAGAGAATTTGCTAGAGAACAGTAATTGTTTTGTACATACATTATTAGATTGAAAATTTAAGATCTAGGAGTAAAAATCAAAGCTTGAAGGGGCTGAAAATCGATCTTGATCTGATGACGATGATGATGAATAGTTGAAAGCACTTACCAGGAAGCAAAATCGAAGCTTGAAAATGCTGAAAGCGATATGAATCTTATGATCAATTGCTAACATCGGTTTATGTAACTTGATGAAAGCATATTTTGGTGAAAAATCAATTTCAATCTAGTTCTGAAGTTGAAAATCATCAAATGAAGGGGATAAGATCTGATTCCGATGAAACCTCCAATTGCTGAAAACGATCTCAATCGAAGATATCAATTGATGATCAGTCGCTCGTGAAAGCTTGAAATAGATGTGAACTACTGATCAATTGTTGAAATCTTTTTCAATAAGCCTGTAAAATCACAAATCATCGCAGCGTGAGTGACAATTAACGTACAAAACTCAAGTTTTTTGCTTCTCATTCAATCAAAATATTGTTGCGATTGAGAAAACCATATGAGGAAATCAACGGATGAAAGAGCGAATCTGATTTTGTTACGTTGATTAAGGAAAGATCATGTAAATCAGGGGATTTCATTATATGATTAAAAGCTGACTAATCTACCCTTGAGTGTTTAATTAAGCGCTTTAATCAGGGTTTTTTTTTGAACCACAAGATCAAATTTGATCAATGACTAAGATTTAGTACCTATGTCTCACAAAATATAGGTGGTCTCAAATGAACCTCTACCTATATATATATATATATATATATATATATATATATATATATATATATGTATATATATATATATATATATATATATATATATATATATATAGGCATGTATATTCTATACAGTGGCGGACGCACACGGTTTAAATAGTGGTGGCACCAAAAAAATTCTGAACAAATCTAAAATAGTAATGACACTTGTATTCGAAGAGGTTGCACGTAATAAAAAAAATTTACACTTACTGACCGAATCGGAGTGGTGGCTCAGGACCCCCGGGCACCACATGCCCCTGATTCTATGTATGTATATATATTACGTAGATGTGTATATGGATGTACGTAAATAATCTTAATTATATAATAAATAGCTCGGTCTTGGTGTGAAAAAATATAAGTTTATTAATTTAGGTTGTGTTTGATGCACTACAACTAATTGGAAAACTAGTTTATTTTATTTTAAGTTGTCATGTTTGACAAGCAAAAAAATAGCTATAGATCAGATTTTCAGAAAACTATTTAGACTAATTTTTCACAGAGTTTTTTTTTTTTAAATTCAAATATTCGCTTCATTTTTCATAAAAAAAATATTCTTCTAAAAATATTTTTATATTATTTTATATCTTCCAGCCAGCTTATTAGTTAGTTTTTACCAGAATTCATTTTTATCAGTTAATTTATAAGCTATCGTGTAACATCCTGTTTCCTGCCATTTCTGGGTCGGAAGTCGATTGTGTAAGGCTTTGGGCCTTAAGGAGGCAAAATTTAGTCCTTATGGAAGGAGGTAAAGATAGTTAAGAAATTTAACCCTTAGATTGTGTTTTGGGCCAAAGGGTAAAAAGAAAAAAGTCATAGGCCGGGTTCTTGCATGAAATATGGATTTTTGTTCCAGAAGTTTTTAGTCCAAGATATTTGGATAATTTGTGGGGCTATACGTGGATATAAAGATCGTCGAAAACGGAGTTGGAACGAAGAAGTTATGGTCGTTTGAAGTTAGGACGGTTTTTGGTTAAGTCGTGTATGCTGGGCATACAGGGAGTACGTTGGGCGTACTAGGCAAGGCGGATCGCGAGGGATCAACCTGGTATGCTGGGCGTACCAGGAGTACGTTGGGCATACGCGGTCAGACCCAAAACCCTAATTTAAGGGTTTTGAGCTCTATTTAAGCTCCTTAACTCCCCCAAACCCTCTCCATTCTCAGCCTCCACCTCTCCAACGTCCTCCCATGAAACACTAACCCTATTTTGTGCCTTGTAAGCAAAAGAATGTGTCTTTAAGTGCTTTGGAGTGTTCTTGGTGCATCTTGGAGAAGAAGGAACTCGTTGGAGAAGTGTTAGTTGCATTTGAGCTTGTAGATTCAGACCTTGTTCACCTTGGTCTTTCTTCTATAGGTATAAAGTTTGAATCTTGATGAGGCATTTGTTAGATCTAGCTATTTTTGGTTATTATAGGCTTTTGGTCACTTTAAGTGCATAAAGTTTAGATCTTGAAAGTTTGTGACTTTGTTATGGATAAAGTTGGAAACTTTATCCATCTAAACATCATATTGATTCATATATGAAGGTTGGAGACTTGGACTTAGTGGATTAAGTTGAAAAAGATGCACTTTTGGTCCCTTTGAGACTTAAAGACTAGATCTTGTTTGTTGGGACCATTCTAATGGATAAAGTTGGAAACTTTATCCAATGAAGCTATTAGGAACCATAAAAATGTGATCTTGGTCCTTGTATCCCTTTCATGCAAGAGTTATGATGTCTTAATGGATTAATAAGTTAGGGTTTTGACTTTTGGACCTTTTCTAGTCATGAAAAGTCATAAAGGTGGAAACTTTATGGCTTAAATCAATGTTTTGAGTCTAGATCTGAGCTCTGGACAAAAGGTGTTAAGTGATAAAGTGCTTAATGGAGAAATAAGATAAGGTTGCGTACGTTGGGCGTACGTAACTGCCATGGACTTTGACTTTTGTAGACTTTCGTTGACCGTTGACTTTTGACCAAGTTGACCTTAGGTTAAACTTGAGGGTTTAGGACTATTGATTACGATTTTACCTGGTTCTGGTTATTAGCGGATTCACGGGTGCAAGCAGTGCTGAAAAGGGATCGTATCGTAGTGTTTCAGAGTTCTTCGATTCACATGAGTTTTCCTCACTGTACTCGTGGGTCGAAGGCACCAATGTCGGCCCACTAGATTATGTATCCTGGTATATAAGATGTTGTGATGCTATAGTGATCTGTTAGATATTAATCCTGGTATATATGATGTTGTTATGCCGTAGTGATCTATAGATCTGCTTGTTTGTCTGTGGACTGCTTATATAATTATCTGTTAGTTAGATATATGTTATTTGTTATGTATATGTCGACATGGTATGGTGGGGATGAGACTGTACTGCTTTGTGCTGTCAATCAACAGACTACCGAAAGGTTGTGGGCTGGGGCATTCCAACTAGAAGGTTGTGGTTCAAGGGTAATCCAACTAGGAGGTTGTGGACCCAATATGTATCGGGCAATCCAACCGAAAGGTTGTGGCCCGGGGCAATCTAACCGGAAGGTTGTGGGCTGGGGCATTCCAACCGGAAGGTTATGGGCTAGGGGTAATCCAACCGAAAGGTTGTGGAGGGGAGGGTATTCCAATCTAATGACTGAGTGGACCCAACATGCGTGATTGTATATGTTATATGTTTGTGTGGTGGTATTTTGGGGGAACTCACTAAGCTTCGTGCTTACAGCTTCAATTTTATGTTTCAGGTACTTCAGATGATCGGGACAAGGCGAAGACTTGATCGTGCACATCATCCTGGATTTTATGAGCTTATGATTTTGGGATACTCTTATTCATGTTTATGACTTTTGGAAACTATGATCTATGAACGCTTATGGTTTTGGATTGGTTTAAAAAATGAAACATTTTACCGTGATTTTCTGGATGCTACAAGTTGGTATCAAAGCCCCTGGTTTGAGGGAATTGGATGAACATTCATGTGAATACATACTCAAACTAAGGATCTGTGAAAATTTCAAATTATTTTCAAATTAATTTCAAATTAATTTCAAATCAAATTCAAATTGTTTTCAAAAGTAACCCAGGAAGGATGCAATGTGTACGATCAGCCGAAGCAAGAAAATATACCCCAAGTTACCACACTATTATTTGTTATGATATGATAGAACTGTATGGTAGTGGTAGGTTAGGGATCTTTAGGAATCGCATGATAGACTTGCCTGATGTATGATGTCTGATAGCCTAGGAGGACATCTTGTACGTTAGATGAAATTGACATCATTAATGTAGTTTCTTAGTGTGTGTGCATCATAGTTGTACATAACTAAGATTCTATTTCCTGAGAATTTTTTGATTTATCCTTACTTCCTGTTCCTTGTATGGTTGTGGTATTGGGGTAGAATCAAGAATTCGACTGTGTATAGGATCTAGTGTTATGTATAATTAGCATGCACGAGCAGTTACGAGGTTGGTGGAAGTTTCATGAGTGAGTATATGGGTGTTGCAGGCCAGTTAAGGAATGATTAGCCATTCTTGAGAGAGTGAGGATAGGATGATTGTGTATCCTAGATGATTGGGCCCAGAGGTCGCGAATTTCGTATGAGGATATGCCTGACTTTATTGTGTCTTGGTGCCAATCGACTCCACTGCTCGAATATTGCTTGCTTTATACTTTGTGAGACTCATATTGATGTGAGTTAACTATTAAATGAATAAGTTAAATTACATGCTACGAAGGTTAAATAATATTAGAGTGAATGATTTGGTCCTATTGCGCAACTCTCGTATGAGTCTAACCGTTGTAGGGTTGAGTCTTTTAGTCGAAATATTATTTAAGTTTTGTTGCATGTATATGTATTCATGAAGTAGTTAGCTGATATTAATAGGGGTTCTTCAGCAGCTGATGGCAGGGGAGGTGAGGAATCCTAGGAGAGCCTAGGAAGTGCTTTAGTGCAGTTTCTACGCTGTTTAGGGGGTGTTGGAAGTACTATTATGAGTAGGTAACTTAGAGGACTCGGGATGAATCTTGAGGAAAGTAGTATTGGATCTGTACTACTAGAAGCATAGGATCCAGACTTGAATCAAGGGAAGTCACGAGGATTCTAAGGAGCTGGTTGAGGGAAGAAGGCATGGTTAGTATCATGATTCGTGACAGTGTTACTGTATCTGCTGATCTTTTGGTTATGGTTGTTCAGGATGAGGATGAGTCTGGTGATTGTTTGGTCTTTAGTTGCCATGTCAGTTTGGGTTTCAATGGTGCATACTTAGGTGAGTTAGATGATTTTGAGGTCTCGAGAGCCTTGATCAAGTAGTGTCAGTTGAGTCGCAGGACTCAAGAAGGAAGCGGTTGTCGTGATCGGATCGAGGATTTTGGTCGTAGGATGAGAAATTGGCAGATGGATTGGAATGTCACTATCTATGGCGAGGATTATGTCCTTCCTGTTTTCTGAGTTCGAAGGAAGGAGTGAGCAGGCATGTGACTTTTAGAGCTAGGATGTAAACCCAACATGATACTTGTTGGCTGCGGTTTTTGGCGGCAACATGGCAGTGTGGGAATGCACAGGAGGATTGTTGTGGTATGGATTCCTTGAGATGAGACCAAGGGTCTGCTTCTTGGGATATAGACATGTCGGGTGCTAGCAGATGGTTTCAAGCGAATCGGGAGCAACAACTTTTGTTGTCTCTAATGTATCCCGACTATGAGGATATTGCCTTTTGTATATGCGAATGATTTTCGCGGTGATCCGACGGTTGGGGATTTACAGACTAGGAGTGTGGTAATCAGTTTGTTCTAGATAGGGAGTTGGTGTTATGAATGAACTGTCAGAATTTTCGCTGTGCATGTAACACTCTGTTTGAAATTAAATAAAATCAATTAAATAAATAATAAACTCTAAAGCCCCGAGATGTAACCTTTATTATTATTTTATAAAATGGTAGCCAAAATCAATAATATTTAGCGGGGTGTTGGTTTCGGGGAGCCAAATGTTATAATTTGGATTATTCGGGGGTTAAAGTGTAAATTCAAGATTTATTTTGTAAAGATTTTTAGAAGACAAGGGGTGTTTGGTATCATTTGGACTTAATATAAAAGGATTTATGAAAGCAGGGGCTAAAGAGTAAATTCTGGACCTAAATTGAAAAGGTTTTGTAGAGGGAGGGGCTGCATGGTAATTATTGGGACTTAAGTTGAAGGGTTTTTGGATGGCTGGGTTAAAATGGTAACTTAAGGATCTGTTTTGAAAAGATTTAGAGTGGGAGGGACCGAATGTGTCAAAATCGTATGGAGTTTGTATGGGACACGGGATAGAACCCGATGACTTCTTCTCACTCACGTCGCCCTAACCCTAACTTATCCCTTGCAGCCGCCCCCATGAGAGCCTCTTCAGCCGCCACCCCCTTCGTTTGTTGTTCCGATCATACAGGGTTGCTAAGCAGTTGCCTTGACAATGAGTGCCGCCACAACGACTCCCGCTGTAACATCCCAAATTTCATGACCAAAAATTTCATTTTTGATATAACAATTTAGAAAACATTTATAAGAAAACATCATTGAGTCATATCATTTCATAAAACCATAATCTCATGTCTCAAAATCATATCATAAAAATAGTAACAATGTCAGAGTACGATTCCAAGAAATCTCATAGTGCGGAAATCCTGCGTGTGTGTGATGTGCTGCTACCGCGCCGGCTCCTTCCCCTTCGCTGAAGAGGTACCTGAAACAAAACTGAAAACTGTAAGCACGAAGCTTAGTGAGTTCCCCCATCATACCACATACCATACAATCACATGACATACATACTCCCAGGCATATTTGGGTGCCCGACCTACCCCTTCGGTCCTCTCGACCGGTGACCTTGCCTAGCATATCTGGGTGCTGGCCTACCCCTTCGGTCCTCTCGACCGGTCTCGGGGGATTATCTCACCCCTTACTACTACCACATATTATCATATAATCATAATCTGTCTAGCATAGTTGGGTACTAAACTACCCCTTCGGCCCTATCGGCCGGTAACTTGGGGACTATCTCCCCCTACTGTTACGATCACATAACATCATAACATGCTAACACATAAACACATCAAGTAGCAGTAAACATAGACACTTATCACAAAGACAATTGTCTAACATACATTCCTACTGGTGGGCCGACATTGTAGCCGTAGACCCACTGCTACTAAAAGGTAACTCACCTCGATGTCACGTAGTGTCTGCACAATCCTTGGTATGAAAATCCTCTCGTCTCAACTCCTCAATCCCCACACAACAACCCTCCTTGATTACTAATCTGTACCCACAACCCTCTTTTATAAGGGTCAACTCAAGTCCAGGTCAAGGTCAAAGTCAACATCCAGTTGACTTGACTCGCCGAGTTGGTCCACCAACTCGTCGAGTCCCTATTCTTTCAAAATGATACAACCCCCCACCTCCCCCCCCCCTCCGACTCTACTCGTCGAGTCTAGCAAGAACTCGACGAGTTCACCTTCAACCATAACATCGCGACCATCTTCAACCGACTCGTCGAGTTCATCCTTGAACTCGTCGAGTTCATCTTCATCGTATGAATGTGTCCAGACTATGACTCGCCGAGTTCTATGAACAACTCGTCGAGTCCGTCTTCATGGGTTGGGAGATTGCCTTAGACTCGCCGATTTTGTTCATACACTCGCCGAGTCCCATGATTTCCACGACCATAATCACGTCCATCTTGTTGAGTCTCCTTCTAGACTCAACCAGATTCCTCATAAACAGAAAAGGTTGGGGAACCAATACCCAACTCGCCGAGTCCCATGAACGACTCGCCGAGTCCCCTAAAGTCCATGTCCATAAACTCGATTTCTGTTGAGCTCATCTCATCCAAAGGGTAGATCTGACCTCCTAGGGTCGATATAACACGTAAAGTCACGAACTTTACGTCCATGCATGGGTCTTTAAGTTCAAAAGACCCAAAAATGAGGTCAACAAGATTCATGGGGCTCTCATGGCCATAAAGTTGGCACCTTTATGCCATGAGAAACCCTCCAAGGTTCAAGATCTGAAGCCATTACTCTACATTACACTCTAAACCCGAAATGGCTTAGAAATACCCCAAAGATGTCAAGATCCAAGCCCTAAAGTAGATCTAACAAATAAGAAGTCAAGGTTAGAGCTTTTTACCTCCAACAAGCTAGAAATGCAACCAAATCTCTGGATCTACTGACTTTCCTCTTGAATCTCCAAGTCTTTCCTTCCTTCTTCAAACTTCAAATCACAAAGAATGGCACAAAATAGCTCAAGAACACTCAAAAGTTGATTAGGGTTTCGTGAATAGGGTTTGGAGGTGATGGAGGTTGGAGTGGAGGCCTCATAAAGTGTTAAAATAGGGTTCAAACCCTCAAATTTAGGGTTTCACTCAGACAGCTCCTACTCGCCGAGTCGGTCTCCCGACTCGTCGAGTAGGTCACTTAACCCCCCGATCCGAAGTCGAATCTACTCGACGAGTCGGGCCTCCAATTCGCCGAGTCCCAGTGTAAAATATGAAGTTTTGGTTGAATTTAAATACGTACCTGAAACCGGGTGTTACACCCGCTGACGCCGGTGACGTCGAGAACCGCCGGAAAACCGCCAAAGACTGAAGGAGGCACTGCGTCGTCGTGTGTGGGTCATGAGCCACCGGAAACGCACATACGAGGATCGGTCAGCCATTAGTCAGGGATTTATCCGCGGGACTTCAGTAGTGCGAGGTGAGTCTCCTCACCATACCAATGGGTCTAAGGCACCAAGGCCGACCCATTTTATGATATGTGGTACACTAGTTGATATAGTGTTATGTGTCATGTTAGCTGGTTATGTGCTAGGAGGCATGCTAGTTGTATATGTGTTATACTTGTATGGAAGACCATGGGAGAGCCCATGGCACTTGGATGTAAGACCATGTGGGGAGCCCATGGCTTTCCTATTAAAGACCATGTGCGGGGGAGCCCATGGCACTTGGATGTAAGACAATGTGGGGGAGCCCATGGCTTTTCAGGTCAAGACCATGGGGGGAGCCCATGACACTTGGATGTAAGACCATGTAGAGAGCCCATGGCCTTCCTATTAAAGACCATGGGGGAGCCCATGGCACTTAGGTATAAGACCATGTGGGGAGCCCATGGCATCCTGGAGTAAGACCATGGGGGAGCCCACGACATCCTTATATGTTTATATGCTTGGCTTGTGTATGCTAGTTGATTATGTGACATGTGGTACGATAGTTGTTTATGACAGTATGTGATATGCTAGTTGTCTTTGTGATACTTGCATGGAAGACCTCGGGGGGAGCTCGTGGCAGTTGGATATCAGACCATGTGGGGGAGCCCATGGCAATCCTTATATGTTTATATGATATGGCTATGTGATTGATATGGCTTATCTGATTGATGTGGTTTATGTAGCTGTTATAACTAGTATGCATTATGTGGTTATGTAGTTGATATAGCTAAATATGGATTGTGTGGGGTATGCTCTGGGGAACTCACTAAGCTTCGTGCTTACAGTTTTATTTATTGTTTCAGGTATCATCGGTTTGGAAAGGAAGGGCCCAGATTGATCGCAGTGCACACACCCATGTTTTCCGCATTGAATGATTTTGGGATGAACTCTGATAAATGTTTTAATTAACGATGATTTGGATGTTTGGAATAAATGATATCTATGTTTTGACTATATTAAAAATGAAATTTTTACCCTCGATTTTTGGGTCGTTACAAGTTGGTATCGGAGTCTTGGTTTGAGGGATTCGGACATACTTTCGGGTGTGTCTGAACTCAAACTGAGGATCTGTAATGTTTTCAAAAAGAAAAATGTTTTCAAGGAAAAAGTTTTCTAAAACAAGAAAAGGTGTGGTGCATGCAATCAGTCGAGCTCAAGTAAGTTTCCCCAGAATACCCACATATGTGATCTGTTATGATTTGGTTTATGAATCTAAGAATCGCATGCTAGTTAGGGCTAGGAGAGATGCCTTTATATGTTGTATGAGCTGGTAGACTTGCATGCTAGTGCTGAGCAGTCAGCGATAGTTTTGGCCTGATATGTGATGCATGTAGCTTTGGAGATACTGTATGCCATGCTAGAATGAGAATGATTATTGGTATTAGTAACTGCTAAGTGTATGCTTTTAAAATTGTATACGATTAGGATCTTATAGCCTTAGAATAATTTATTTGGCCTTATGTCCTATACCCCGTCTGGTTGTGGTCCTAGGGTAGAGTCTATTATTCGACGGTCTATTAGATCCTGTTCTGTGTATAATTTGCAAGCATAAGGCAGCCAATAGTGAGGATGGATGGATGTGGATATCACGAGTTGTGATATGTGGGCTGAATGTTCTATGATAGTCCTTTGGATCGGAGTGCTACTGCACGAATGCTGCTTGCTTTGTGCATTGTGGAGCTCTTGAGTGATGTGAGTCAGCTACTGAGTGGATATGACGATATCCAGGAGGTGGATGGCTGGCATCATGGGGAGTTCTTCAGCAGCTGATGGTAGGGTGAGGTTGGGAACCTAGGGAAGCCTAGGATATGCTCCAATGAGTTAGTGGGGCGGCTCGGTGAAGTTGGGAACCTAGGGGGAGCCTAGGAGTTGATTTGGTGGGTGTTGTGTTGCTGTTTAGCGGATATTTGGTGCACTAGTAGATTACGTGACTTAGAGGATTCAGGAGGATTGCTGAGGAGAGTATGGATAGGTGTGGAAGGTAGTATGGTCTCGTACTACTGAAAGCACGAGATCCATACTCGAATCGGTGAGAGTATTGGAGAATCTAAGAAGCTCATGGGAAAGAGAATTCTTGGTTATGCTCTGATAGTGAGGATAGTTGCTTTGCCAGATGAGGATGAGCACACATGAGGAAGGACCAGGATTTGGTCCCGACTCCGGTGGTGAGCCAATTAGTGGAAGGACTGCCAGGGTTTTGAGTTCGCCTTGGATCTTTTGTATCAAGCGGTAAGGAGTGATTGTACGATCTCTTGCACTTTCAGGATTGGAGACTATGTCTTGGGGGTAGTTAGTAGCCCGATTTAGAGTAGAGGTTGCTCTAGCTTTTGCAGTTCAGTCGTGGACGATTGAGCTGGTGAGTGGGTCAGGGTGCAAGACCCTGAATGATATGGGTCCCAGAGCCTGAGGGCGGAAAATCGATTAAGAGTACCTCGATCAGTGAGTCAGGTCATGTGAATTTAGTGGAGGATCTTGGGAAGAGACCCAAGAGTTCGGATCAGCTTTTGAGAGGCCAGCATGGCCGGATTCAACGCAGCACTTGCGGGAAAATGCACGAGGGAGTTTTCGTTTCAAGGGTTTTAGTAAGTGTATCTCTGGGTTTGTTTCCCTGCTTGTGTTTGGGTTATACCTTCAAACATTGGCATATGTCATTTGCATACCGTGAGTTAAGGGGTGGTTAGTGAAAGGTTGTTTCCCTCTTTGCTAGTTTGGAGCGTTCAATGTTATCCAGGTATATGGTCGAGATCGGTTCAGGGACGTGATGCGGAAGGTCCACGGTCAGGATTGGTTGCTCAGCCATTGTGCTTGAGTCGGCTTTTGGAAGCGCCAGGGGAAGTGGTCTACTGCGGAGGCTTTGGCCTGGGCATCGGTTATTTGGACATCGAGATATAAGTGTGACATCATTTCAAGGCGTCTGAGATTACTAGTTTCGCTAGGATTCGGGAAGTGTTCGTCTGATTTTTAGGAGTTGTGTGGTCTTTTGGGGTTTGGGCCAATAATAGAACACTAGCACGGGTAAGCAGCAAGTTGTAAATAGTTTGGTTATTAAAGAGTAAAAAGGATTGGGAATCCTTCAAATATCATGTATTGCGAAGACTTAGTCGAATCTAAGTGGGGAAGAATCGTGCGGGTATTTAGAACAAGGGTAGGTATGAGACCGGGATGAGTTTCTCATCCTCATTGAGGAAAATGGCCGCCTAAGTGGCTATTTGGTTTGAGGGTTGTGTGAGTTTGGAGTTGGGTAAAATCTCCCAATATGTGAATCGCGTCTTCTTGGTGCTTGATAGCAGAATTTGGGAAAGCAGGTTGGGGTACCAGTCATGAAGTAAGTTCAGTTGGGTGTTCGGTCGAGTGCGTGCTCGAATCTGTGTGCGTTTCGAATTGATAGTTTGGGAGCAAGGCGTAGGGCTGCGATTGTGGTAAGGTGAAAAGTGTTGTCAGACTATGGGGAGCCGTAGCATTCACTAATGGTCAGTTAGGGTGAAAGTGTTGTAAGACTACGGGGGAGCCGTAGCATTCATTAATGGTCAGTTAGGGTGAAAGTGTTGCAAGACTACATGGGAGACGTAGCAGTCGCTAATGGCCAGTTAGGGTGAAAGTGTTATAAGACTACGGGGGAGCCGTAGCATTCACTCATGGTCAGTAGGGTGAAAGTGTTGTACGACTACAGGGAAGCCGTAGCATTCACTAGCAGTCAGATAGTGTGGAGAGTGTTGTAAGACTGGGAGGAGTCGTAGCATTCACAAGCGGTCAGATAGTGCGGGAAGTGCAGAAAGACTGCATGGTAGTTGTGGCATTCACGGATTCGTTCAGATGACTTAGGCCAGGGTGGGCCAGTTCGCAAGGTTGTAAGTAGTTCACAACATAATTGGAATCAGAAAACGGTAGGTCGAAAGGGACCGGACATGAGGTACGACTACAGTTATTCTGGTAGTAATCACCTTTTTGAGTCGGATTCAGTAGCGACAGGTTGTCAGGCTAAAATGATCGAATGGACCAGAAGGATTAGATGAGCCATGAGTGGCAGTATAGATAGGGCAGTTATTTTCAGAGAGGTACCCTTCGAAGGTCGCGTGGGACTGCTGAGTGTGTTTTTGGCTCAACAATCGGTTAGGTGTCCGTTGTTTCGAGGGATTATCTAAGCTGCGGTCCGGTATAGGTGTGCTGCAGGGAAATCTGGTATGTGACTTTGTTTTCTAATGGGAACCTCAAATTATCAGAAGTTGAGTAGCCAGTTGGTAGATGAGTGCAATGTATTGTTGGGTTATGAGCATTCTAACACTCCTAAGTGTACTTGCAACCCTAAATACCTTGGATCTATGTTTTCTCTATTATACATACAATTATGAACATCCAAGGTATTATCCTAATCTAGCATACAAAATAATAAATATAACAAGATAGAATACATACCTCTTTGATGTAGAATGTCTTCATGAAGCTTGAGTGCCTAGTGCCCCAAGTGTGACACCTCAAATGGTTCACACAACACCAAATACACTTGGAATAACTTGAGAGAAACTTGAACACTCCTTGAAATGTCTAGCCCTCACACTCACACATTAGTGCACGATTTCTTGAGCCATGGGATTCTTTTATATGGTGGCTATTAGGGTTACACCATGTAACTCATAACTTTTTCCCATTCCTTATGCTCCATGGATTTTAACCTCCATGGAGTATCCATGGGTCACCCCATGGACTTAGTCCAACATAAGGAATCTTGGATCACAAGCCCACATATATAAGAATGAATGATTTACACAATCAACCCATATATTTAATTAGTCTCCTTTTGATCACTTAATTAATTCCAAATTAATTCTTGATCAATACTAATTAAATAACCTTATTAATATATTAGAACTTATAATATATTAACCAACCTTAAGTGTTATTTCTCTCATTATAGTCTATCCAAATGCATGATGCCATGCAACCCAAATGGACCATGCCGGGTCGGGTCAAGTCTTACCAATTATAGTTATGGACTTAGACATTAATCCAACATGTATTCGGGCGATGATTCAGTATGGGCAGTCTGTCAGGGAGACAGACCATCTCGAGACTACAGATTTCAGACGGAGTAGAAGCGATAATGATGCAAGGAATTCGTTCATCTTCAGGTTTTAGAACCATGCGAGGGTTGTTTCCGGTTGCATTGGAAAGGCTAAGGAATGCTTGTGGTTGCGTCCGTGTTGCTCAAGTTGTCTGGCGTGTCCGGAGTGGTAAGGAATGATTTCGAGGACGAAATCTAATTTAAGTGAGGGAGAGTTGTAACACTCCGTTTGAAATTAAATAAAATCAATTAAATAATTAATAAACTCTAAAGCCCTGAGATGTAATCTTTCTTATTATTTTATAAAATGGTAGCCAAAATCAATAATATTTAGCGGAGTGTTGGTTTCGGAGAGCCAAATGTTATAATTTGGATTATTCGGGGGTTAAAGTGTAAATTCGAGATTTATTTTGTAAAGATTTTTAGAAGATAGGGGGTGTTTGGTATCATTCGGACTTAATATGAAAGGATTTACGGAAGCAGGGGCTAAAGAGTAAATTCTGGACCTAAATTGAAAAGGTTTTGTAGAGGGAGGGGCTGCATGGTAATTATTGGGACTTAAGTTGAAGGGTTTTTGGATGGCTGGGGTTAAAATGACTGACTGATTGAACAAATCAAATCAGTCCTGGCTTGGCCAAGCACTCACATGTATCATCTTTAAATCATCGAGGGGCCCTCAGATATCGCTTTTATCCCGAAGGTAAAAGGAATGGATAAACTTCGACTCATATGGCTTGTTCTACTACTTGTTGAATCATACACAAAGGCACGTTTTATAACATCGAGTTACCAATACGTTTTCGTGCAATCAATGTATAAGCAACTCATAGTAACAACTCATATCTCTAGGTTTGAAGAATATAAGATATTATCGTCTCATGATCACTCGTGATAAAATCCATGAAGTGATTCAAATGAGCGCGGGTTGAGTCCAATACTCAGAACTTATGAGCACTCATGAGTGTTGTAGCACCACTTTGTCCACCAACTTGGACCTTTACAAACCAACCCATGACAGTCTTGATTCATATCTACTTCCAACATATGACCGACTGTGGATGGTTTGAATAACTTAATCATTCAGGAAGAGCGACTTAGTTATTCTGGAAGTCAAAACATGCAAAGTGAAACACAATAATAAATGAATCAAATATGGTATCAAACCCTATGAATATAAATAAACACTTTTATTTATCACCATACTGATTACTCATTATTCATTGTTTCGGTTTTATCAACTTTATACTTGAATTTAAAACAATAGTTGTCCCATGCTCCAAGCATGTACACTATGTTTTCTAAACACTAGTCATGCCATACACCAAGTATGCATACTATGTTTGTCTATGATCTTTACTTTGTAAAATAGATCAATTGAACATCACTCCAATGATCCTCTTTTCACAGTCTCAAATCCTTACTGCAAATGCAAGAATTCCAAATTCATGCCATTTACTGAAATCTGTTAGATTCTAAACTTATATGCATTGATCCTCTTAATGATTATGCACGAAGTCAGAAAGACTTGGCAACAATCATTACAGAGCATTCCAAAGGAGATCAGCTCCTTGGAAACATCCTTCTTTCATTAAGTTTCCTAATCTTACACAGATTGAATAATTTCTAACTTTGAAACATTTCCATATTCCATTTTGACTATCACTTCTGAACAAGAGTTGCCTCCTTACAGATTATGTCAATATGGTCCTTCCAGAATTAACATTATACTTCCAACTATCCTTGAGCAACCAATCTTTGGTAAACCTTAGATTGTCCTCGACAATTGCTTAATCATTTTAGTCATATCCAATTCTAGACCTTTTCCCTTCATAATGCCCCAGACATTTGGAAAATTTTAGAAAGGATGAATATAGCACATGTAATCGATCCTATATCTGAAGCATATGGGACACGATTCATGATGTCTCACATAAAGACTAAACCAGTCTTTTGCTATAATATTTCAATTTCAATTTGCCAAGTTCTCAAAATTCAGATTATGAAAAGGGATGCCGTAATCATAATCGAATTTTAGAACGCAAATAATGGACCCATATATAGAATTTCCTTATGTTGAGCCATTCCAACATGAAATTCATATATATATCCTTGATTAAATACGATTAAAATCTCAATCTAAGCTTTTAGAATTGAAATGAAGTATAATTTCCTCTCCCTTAATTATAGCAAAACAACTTTTTCAACCCCTGCAACCTCACGAATTGAAACTTTTGTTTTCTATAATTAACATTGCTAACTTGCAACCTTTGTCATAATTATCATGCTCCCACTAACATGATGATTATTAGCATAACACTTATGCTCCCACTAGCTTTGACATGTACTCAGAAATCAACTGACTTTCTTACCAAAGTTCAGATTTCTGATACTAGATTGTTTTGATAAAACTTTATCAAAATCATACACCTCTCTTAGATAGCTCACATGTGTGTCTAAACAATTTTAGAACTATGAAAAGGGATGCCGTAATCATAGTCTCAATTGTTTAGACCTTTGCCACTTCTCACAAGTCCATGTTAGTGTGCCGGTAAACCACACACGCTCCACTAACGACTTTGAAAATGCAAATATCACAATTGCTATCTAGCTAAAATCTACTTAGTGAAAGTGTTTCCTCACCATCATTTTCATGAATCGGAGAGAAACCGTATGACACTTAGATTTAATAGTGTATGTGTTCTTATCCATGTGAATTTGTCAAAACCATAATCACAAGACAAGGTTAGTGACAAATCCAAACTCATATTGATTAAACTTGTGCAATCTTAAATTCTTGCCATTTGGCAGCTCAGGTGCCTGTCATTGCTTCCAAGTAGTTGTGCAACCAATTGAGAACTCTCAGAACTCCTATGCAAAGCCAACTTGAATAGGCACAAAAATTTCAACACGATAGGTTATAAACCTCAAGTCGTGTGCTAGTGAAGGACTTTAGGTTTTATTCTTGATTAAGTCTTGAAACTTTCAAGAGCTTTAAGACTCCCACTGTCCTCTTGACATATAAGACTCCCTTGTCAAATATTCAAGAGATAGTGCGGATTCTTTATCAAGACTAACACTTTACACAATTGGCCTAAGTTGGTCTCTGTTTTATCCAAAACATCACAACTTACCAATTTCAAATGTACAAGAGTAGATAACCTTTTACTCTTACATTTGACTAGTGTTAACAAACCCTCTTTAAGATATGTCACTCAAGTTACAATCTTGGAGTATGACTCTAAGAATTGTTTTGGAACGAAGTATGACTCATCTTTTTGATTTAACCATTTCAACAATTCATGACTCCTCTTCTTAGTCATAAGAATGCACTAAGATGACTTTAGAGGACCAATTGTGATATGGTATCTTAATCATTAAGATGATCATAAACATGATACTAAAGTACTCTCCCATCTTTTCAGATTTGAGAATCTTTTATCTTTCTGCCACACTTTGATTCTTCTTATTCGTTCTGTCTCACATTGAAACTTCTCCAATGCTACAGACTTATACTTAAATTTATAAGTATAACCATATTTACTGAACTTAAGTAAATCATGACGAATAGTCTTCTTGATCTTTTGTGGTGGACTTGACCAGTGCACAAGAATGTGTACTCGATCCCTTAGTCCTTTCCTTATTCACATAAGGAATTAGTCTTAATTTTCCAAGCTGAAAGTTCTCATTCATCATACTATACAACTTGCATGATTCCAAGTTTCGGTCCAATTGAACCTTGGGTGATGAGAATCTTTCCTTATTTGGTAATATTAGACACTACCACAACCGAAAGAATCAAATCCATTTTTCCAATATTGCTATCAATGGAATCTTATAAGCAACAACTTTTCACAATGCCATTGTAAGGATACTTAAAATAAATAAAATCAAAACCTTTTTCTTTTATTTTAAAACTTTGCGGAAAAACTTATCCTTACAATCCATATGAAAACCTTGTTGTTATCTATTCCTAAGCAATATAAATATCATAACTCTTAAGTAATAGCCCAAAATTCTGATCACCGAACCATGCGATTGAAATCCATCTTCGCGATTAGAATCAGCATGTACTTAATAGAGTTAGACAATGGACTTTACCTGAAGTAGAGCCAAACTTATTGACTTTAACATCCTTAGGTAAATTTGGCAGCTTCGTAACCAATGCCCCTTCCTTTGGCAATAGTTACCTATGGACCCTTGATAATGGGACTATCTCAGACTTCGCCTCTCTCTTTACCATTGGGTCAACCGAGTTGACTATGGCCGATCCCTTTCCATTGGGAAGAGAGAGCTTTACTGGATATCCAATGTCATCATTGTCAATGTCCATAGCGTTTTAGGAAGTTGATCTTAGCAAATAGATAAGATCATTAAGGGTCTTGTCTTAGTCTGTTTCATAGGATTCCCAAAAGAACTCACTATGTGACTTAGAAAGTAGTTGAGCCACCAACTTTCTCAAGATTTTGACACCCAACTCTCCCGGCTTGTCAATATGTGACTACATCTCCAAGATGTGATCACACCTAGACCTTGCCTTGCCAATAGGGCTTGAGCGACCTTAAACTTTTTAGGAACTTGTGGGTTAAGGAGAATAATTGGAGGAGGTGAAAGAAGTATGATATCCATGGGACATCATCTTCATTTAGGAAAGCTTGTTTCAAGAGATTTGGGAAGATCATAAATGTCTAGACCAGACATCTTTTTGGGAGATATTCAAGATAGTTGATTTAAAGTCCTTAATATGACACCCAATATGAAATATTAAGGCTAGGACCCAACAAACTATTTTATAACTTAGAAGAGGGATGCCGTAATCAAAGCTATAAAATATTTGAAGGTAGGTGAATGACGATTCACCAATTTCCACCATGAAAAATGAAATAATTTATTAGGTTTTAATTGGATTTGAAAGTCCTAGATCTTTGAGATTCATTGAACTGTTCAAAGGCATGTTTCAATCTCGAGTGTGCCCTTCAGGTTTTGTGACTGGGATGCCGAGGATCACAAAACAAGGTGTGAATAACCATGCAAATATACTTGGTACCCTTAATATTTACCCCTTAATCAGTGTGCCGGTTAACCACACACGCTCCACCGATACTATGATAAATATTAAGTTACCCTTTGCCTACCTTGTTAAGTCCAGGTTAGTGTGCCGGTTAACCACACACGCTCCACTAATGACTTAAGCAAAGTGCAAAGTGTAATTTCATGGGTTAGCACCAAATTCACATTTTCCTAAGTAACTAAGATTGGGTATTAATAAGAGTTTAGTTACTTAGTATTTATCATTAATACTTTTAATGAAAGGAGAATTATAGTCCTTGTCCTACCCGTTCGGCTAACGACCCTCCACCAGTCAAGGAAGCGGTGGGTGAGAGTGGACACCCATTAAACTGCCATTTTATAGGCAGTAACCTTATACCCCCCTTATAGACCGGCTTCGTGAATGAGGCCTACTAACGGTAAGACTGACTTTACTCTTATACATATATATAAATATTATTAACTTATAATATTATAAAGTATAAGGGTTGAATTTTAACTTTTAAAATTCTAAGGGCTAACTTGGAATTAAAGTATTCATAAGTGAAAACTTTTCAAATTCCAAAACTTGAGGGCAAGTTTTGAAACTATTCAAAACTAATTAATTCCATAACTTATGAGTTTAAAGTAGTTTTAATTAAAAAAAAAAAAAAAAAAAAAAAAAAAAAAAAAAAAAAAAAAAACTCTTCAAGTTCCATAACTTGAGGACAAGTTATGGAAGACTTTAAACTAATTAATAAAAAAAATAACTTTTTTTTATTGTAACTTATGGAACTAATTAAGGTTGCACTTTTTTTTTAATTTAATGAAGAGACTCTTGAACCTCCATAACTTGAGGACAAGTTATGGAGTCATAAAACCATTTAATTAGAACTAGACTCTTCATTTTGTAACCTTTGCCAACTTTTATGAGTTTTATGATTCTTAAATGTGACTTTTCATATAACTTGAGGACAAGTTACAAAAACACACTTTGGAATCAACTCTTAGATTAAAATGGATTGAAAACAACTATTTCACACAACTTTTCTATTAATCTAAGAACCTCATAAGAACAAGATAATTCAAATCATCAATCTTCAAGAAATTAGCATGAACATACAAACTAATACAAATCTTGAAATTATGACAATTATCTTAGAAATTGGATTAGCATGAACATTACCACATCAAAAACAAGTTTATAAGTCCAAAAACATCTTAGGCTAATGTTCCTAGTCCAATTCCAGCCAAAACAATCAAATATATGCATCCAACTCGATTTTTCAGCTACTTTTGCAAGTATAACAAGAAAACAAGCCTAGGCTCTGATACCACTGTTGGGTTATGAGCATTCTAACACTCATAAGTGTACATGCAACCCTAAATACCTTGGATCTATGTTTTCTCTATTATACATACAATTATGAACATCCAAGGTATTATCCTAATCTAGCATACAAAATAATAAATATAACAAGATAGAATACATACCTCTTTGATGTAGAATGTCTTCATGAAGCTTGAGTGCCTAGTGCCCCAAGTGTGACACCTCAAATGGTTCACACAACACCAAATACACTTGGAATAACTTGAGAGAAACTTGAACACTCCTTGAAATCGTCTAGCCCTCACACTCACACATTAGTGCACGATTTCTTGAGCCATGAGATTTTTTTATATGGTGGCTATTAGGGTTACACCATGTAACTCATAACTTTTTCCCATTCCTTATGCTCCATGGATTTTAACCTCCATGGAGTATCCATGGGTCACCCCATGGACTTAGTCCAACATAAGGAATCTTGGATCACAAGCCCACATATATAAGAATGAATGATTTACACAATCAACCCATATATTTAATTAGTCTCCTTTTGATCACTTAATTAATTCCAAATTAATTCTTGATCAATACTAATTAAATAACCTTATTAATATATTAGAACTTATAATATATTAACCAACCTTAAGTGTTATTTCTCTCATTATAGTCTATCCAAATGCATGATGCCATGCAACCCAAATGGACCATGTCGGGTCGGGTCAAGTCTTACCAATTATAGTTATGGACTTAGACATTAATCCAACATGTATTCGGGCGATGATTCAGTATGGGCAGTCTGTCAGGGAGACAGACCATCTCGAGACTACAGATTTCAGACGGAGTAGAAGCGATAATGATGCAAGGAATTCGTTCATCTTCAGGTTTTAGAACCATGCGAGGGTTGTTTCCGGTTGCATTGGAAAGGCTAAGGAATGCTTGTGGTTGCGTCCGTGTTGCTCAAGTTGTCTGGCGTGTCCGGAGTGGTAAGGAATGATTTCGAGGACGAAATCTAATTTAAGTGAGGGAGAGTTGTAACACTCCGTTTGAAATTAAATAAAATCAATTAAATAATTAATAAACTCTAAAGCCCTGAGATGTAATCTTTCTTATTATTTTATAAAATGGTAGCCAAAATCAATAATATTTAGCGGAGTGTTGGTTTCGGAGAGCCAAATGTTATAATTTGGATTATTCGGGGGTTAAAGTGTAAATTCGAGATTTATTTTGTAAAGATTTTTAGAAGATAGGGGGTGTTTGGTATCATTCGGACTTAATATGAAAGGATTTACGGAAGCAGGGGCTAAAGAGTAAATTCTGGACCTAAATTGAAAAGGTTTTGTAGAGGGAGGGGCTGCATGGTAATTATTGGGACTTAAGTTGAAGGGTTTTTGGATGGCTGGGGTTAAAATGATTGACTGATTGAACAAATCAAATCAGTCCTGGCTTGGCCAAGCACTCACATGTATCATCTTTAAATCATCGAGGGGCCCTCAGATATCGCTTTTATCCCGAAGGTAAAAGGAATGGATAAACTTCGACTCATATGGCTTGTTCTACTACTTGTTGAATCATACACAAAGGCACGTTTTATAACATCGAGTTACCAATACGTTTTCGTGCAATCAATGTATAAGCAACTCATAGTAACAACTCATATCTCTAGGTTTGAAGAATATAAGATATTATCGTCTCATGATCACTCGTGATAAAATCCATGAAGTGATTCAAATGAGCGCGGGTTGAGTCCAATACTCAGAACTTATGAGCACTCATGAGTGTTGTAGCACCACTTTGTCCACCAACTTGGACCTTTACAAACCAACCCATGACAGTCTTGATTCATATCTACTTCCAACATATGACCGACTGTGGATGGTTTGAATAACTTAATCATTCAGGAAGAGCGACTTAGTTATTCTGGAAGTCAAAACATGCAAAGTGAAACACAATAATAAATGAATCAAATATGGTATCAAACCCTATGAATATAAATAAACACTTTTATTTATCACCATACTGATTACTCATTATTCATTGTTTCGGTTTTATCAACTTTATACTTGAATTTAAAACAATAGTTGTCCCATGCTCCAAGCATGTACACTATGTTTTCTAAACACTAGTCATGCCATACACCAAGTATGCATACTATGTTTGTCTATGATCTTTACTTTGTAAAATAGATCAATTGAACATCACTCCAATGATCCTCTTTTCACAGTCTCAAATCCTTACTGCAAATGCAAGAATTCCAAATTCATGCCATTTACTGAAATCTGTTAGATTCTAAACTTATATGCATTGATCCTCTTAATGATTATGCACGAAGTCAGAAAGACTTGACAACAATCATTACAGAGCATTCCAAAGGAGATCAGCTCCTTGGAAACATCCTTCTTTCATTAAGTTTCCTAATCTTACACAGATTGAATAATTTCTAACTTTGAAACATTTCCATATTCCATTTTGACTATCACTTCTGAACAAGAGTTGCCTCCTTACAGATTATGTCAATATGGTCCTTCCAGAATTAACATTATACTTCCAACTATCCTTGAGCAACCAATCTTTGGTAAACCTTAGATTGTCCTCGACAATTGCTTAATCATTTTAGTCATATCCAATTCTAGACCTTTTCCCTTCATAATGCCCCAGGCATTTGGAAAATTTTAGAAACGATGAATATAGCACATCTAATCGATCCTATATCCGAAAAACCGCCAAAGACTGAAGGAGGCGCGGCGCCGGTGACGAGTTCCGCCACAACAACTCCCGCTGCCGCCGGTAACGTCGAGAACCTCCGGAAAACCGCCAAAGACTGAAGGAGGCGCGGCGTCGTCGTGTGTGGGTCGTGAGCCACCGGAAACGAACGTACGAGGATCGGTCAGCCAGCAGTCAGGGATTTATCTGCGGGACTTCAGCAGTGCGAGGTGAGTCTCCTCACCATACCAATGGGTCTAAGGCACCATGGCCGACCAATTTTATGATATGTGGTACACAAGTTGATATAGTGTTATGTGGCATGTTAGCTGGTTATGTGCTAGGAGGTATGCTAGTTGTATATGTGTTATACTTGTATGGAAGACCATGGGAGAGCCCATGACACTTGGATGTAAGACCATGTGGGGAGCCCATGGCTCTCCTATTAAAGACCATGGGGGGAGTCCATGACACTTGGATGTAAGACCATGTGGGGGAGCCCATAGATTTTCAGGTCAAGACCATGGGAGGAGCCCATGACAATTGGATGTAAGACCATGTGGAGAGCCCATGACCTTCCTATTAAAGACCATGGGGGAGCCCATGGCACTTAGGTATAGGACCATGTGGGGAGCCCATGGCATCCTGGAGTAAGACCCTAAGGGGAGCCTACGACATCCTTATATGTTTATATGTTTGGCTTGTGTATGCTAGTTGATTATGTGACATGTGGTACGATAGTTGTTTATGACAGTATGTGATATGCTAGTTGTCTTTGTGATACTTGCATGGAAGACCCCGAGGGGAGCCCGTGGCAGTTGGATATCAGACCATGTGGGGGAGCCCATGGCAATCCTTATATGTTTATATGATATGGCTATGTGATTGATATCGCTTATGTGATTGATATGGTTTATGTAGCTGTTATAGCTAGTATGGATTATGTGGTTATGTAGTTGATATAGCTAAATATGGACTATGTGGTTATGTGGATTGTGTGGGGTATGCCGTGGGGAACTCACTAAGCTTCGTGCTTACAGTTTTTTTTATTGTTTCAGGTATCATTGGTTTGGAAAGGAAGGGCCCAGATTGATCGCAGTGCACACACCCATGTTTTCCACATTGAATGATTTTGGGATGAACTCTGATAAATGTTTTAATTAACGATGTTTTGGATGTTTGGAATAAATGATATCTATTTTTTTACTATATTAAAAATGAAATTTTTACCCTCGATTTTTGGGTCGTTACAGTGCATCTACATGGGATTCTTATTTTTAGATGCGGTCGTGATTAGGGAAGTTCTCGAGGTCTCCATTTGAGATTCAGAATCTCTTTGGGTTTGCTAGGTCTTTATCTGGAAAATCATTTTGCGTTATGTTGTACATTCCAAGGGTCAGGGATGCTATGTACCTGGTTTAGCCTGTTTGAGATATGGTCTGTTTTCAACAGCAACTGGTGGTATTTCGGACCCTAAGTGGGGGAGAAATAGGCATTCTGCTTGGAGGAACATCGGTATGTTCAGTTTAAGGTATCATAAGAATGGTTCGTAGGGATCTGCGGTTTGGGTATGTAGAAAAGATCTCTCCCCAAAGTGAAAAGACTGTTATACATTTCTTTTTTAATATTTAATAAGTACTAAAAATAAATAGGCCCACATCTCTCTCTCTCTCTCTCTCTCTCTCTCTATATATATATATATATATATATATATATATATATATATATATATATATATCTCCTCTTTATCTCTATCTCTATCTCTTTCTCCCTTGATCTTTTCACAGGTATCATCAGCATGCCATGGACAAGAGAACTTGCTCCTTCCTTTTTGCTCCTAAATCAAAACAATAAACTTATGAACATGATTCTTTCAAATTTTGGTTTTTTTTATTTCTTTTTTAATTTTTCTTTAATGGCTTCAGTAGACTTGCTTTCCTACATCTTGTTTTTTTCTAGACTTTGCTTAATCTATGTTATATCAGGTTAGCTTTACCACAATGAGAAGTTGTTGATCATGATTATCACCATGATGGCCTCAAAAACTCGTGCTTGCCACCATCTTTGGATCAAATAGCCACAAAACATGTACTTGGTGATGATTTGGAATATAAACTAGCTTCCAAACTATTGATTACTCAATCAGAAACTGCATAGGTCCCGAATGTTTACATGGATGAAGAAAACAAAGTAGCAGTCACTTTTTGCTAGGCCCCTGGAGCAGGAGTTGCGATAGTCCGATCAATCACTAGAGCTGGAGGAGAAGAGATCGAAGAAGACGAGGCTTTGCAACAATAATGGATCTGCAACAGGAATGACAATGGTTGGTGGATCTGTCATAAGGCTTGTTGGTGGAGCTGTCGTAGGGCTTAACGTTCAATTACTTGGGTTTTGATGAACAAGATGAAGATCAAACTTAAGTTTTGATGAACACGATGAAGATCAAATATGGGTTTGTTCTTGAAATCTTGAAATCGAGTATGGGTTCTTCTTGATTCTTTAAGAACATAAAAATGAACCGAAGATCTTAATCATTTTCTATGGAATCGCAAAGGGTGTTTCAAGTTTTGGGTTTCAAGCTCTGAGTTTTTTGTTCCGGTGGAAAATGGTAGGTTTCAAGTATAGCATTTAGTGTGTGTAAATGTGTTTTACTTACAATGTGTATGTATGTGTGAAATGTGTATGTGTTTTAATTTTGGCAAGACATAATTGCATAGGTTTTCTTGGGGGAAAAGACGATGATGTGTGTGTGTGAGGGAGAGAATGAGAGAGGAGGTGGGTTCTTTCTTATTTTTTAATTACTAAAATAAATAAATAAATATTAAATTTTAAAAAAATGAAATTAAAATAGAAAATAAATACACCAACGGTATTATAGTCATTTCAATTTTCGAATGAGCCAAATACACAACGAAACTAACTCAAAAGATCATCAATTCAAAAAAATTAATAAATAAAATTTGAACCAAAATCCAAAAAATATATATATACCATAAAGACTGTTTTTACAGTTTTGTTTTTATTTTTTCATAAACTTATGTTATGTACTAAAATAGCTTATTTTTATTTTGTACATAATATGACAAAAGCGAATCATTATACTAAAAGTTTCAAAATTACAAACTAAATAGATTAATTCCGTTTTTCAAGTTTGATAAACATTAAATCGAATTAATTATTAAATATTAATTAGAAATAAAAAAAATTAACGATTGGAGGATATGTAATGTCTGATCATTCACACCAAACTCTTGATTTTTCTCAAGTACGAAATAGTCACGTAACTACGAGAGAAGACATTTCTTACGATCCGCCTTTATTTTAAAATCGGGGGCTACTATTCAATTTCTATCCCTATGGGTAGAGATTTGACTTGAAAAAAAAAAAAAAACAAAAAAACAAAAAACAATGGTATGGTTATAGATGAGACTATTTTTTTTCTTTCATCTATATCGATGGATATATCAATTTTTTTTTTTTTTTTTTTTTTTTTTTTAACTATCTATCTTTTGTCAATGACTTCCGCTCCAGCCATTGGGTTTTATAATCATGTGACGTCTGCCGTAGAGATTTTGATCCCCAATGGCGTACGCTAAAACTTTCAATAGTAGTGACATTGGAAAAAATTTCTGACCAAATATAAAATTGTAGGACATTAATTTTTATAGACGTTTCACCTTGATAAAAAAAACTATTTTTTTTATATTAAAGAGTTGAATCAGAGTAGTAGTCTGAGACCCCCCGAGAACCACTTAGGTCCACCCCTGTTGATCCCTATCAAACCCTTTTAATAGTTCCTCATATGGGGAATTTTCCCCCGGAGTCCCTATAAGAGTTGTATCTGCCCTATTAGAAGATTCGATCGAGGCATTTGCTGAAATATATGAAGTGACTTCCGTTGACATGACCCGTTGTTCAAAAAAAAAAATCAATCTTTTGTTTATTTTCTCATCCCATTAATATTTTCTTTTTCGTTTTTAATTCTATTATTGTGGAAGTCAACGATTAGAACACATATGTTAAGTCACTTTTTTGTGTAATTATATAATGGGACTATGGGAGATTGATTAACTATATTATGTGTGTAATTATATAATGGGACTATGGGATATTGATTAACTATATTATGGGAAATTGATTAACTAACCAATATATGTTAATTTACTTTTTTTGTGTAATTATATTATGGGAAATTGATTAACTAACCGATACAAATGTGTATTTTACTAAAAATAACTTTTTTTTTTCAAATTTGCAAAATGACCATCAAGTCTGAACTGTAATATTCCGGAGTAGTGGTCAATTTGGAGTTGGTGATGGCCGGGAAGATAAATTCTCTCGAATCTGACATTCGTACATTCCGAACCGTTGTAGTCATGAACGGTGTAATCAACATTGTACATGTTGTTCGTATATTCTTAACTATGTGTTACTGTTTCGAAATGTCATTATACATTATTAACTGTCCATTATACATTCCGATCACCCATTTCGGCAATCGAATACATATACTTTTCTTATACATATCATGTGAATTCCATCTTATTGTCTTTCACTTACAACCAAGTATTCGTAATTATGTTTTAGAACTGATTCAAAATGAATTTCCCATATCTTGATCACGAAAAAAGCTTTGCCAACATGCTTGATTTCTTGCATAAGCTTGTAAGAACGAACATCCATAGTTACACCAATGTATGATTATGAAGAAAACCTTGGTCAACAATAACATGGGGCAGAGACTGCATGTGACTGGCTTGCCAATATCTGTCATGCGAGATGGGTAAGACCATTTTTCCTTAACATCCATTGAAATGTAATAAACCTTGATATTCCAGACGTCATTCACATGTTATCAGTTCATGAACGCGATTTGTGCTAGTATTTAAGATATTTGAATAAGAAATTACTTGGATAATGTTTTGGATCGTGATTGCAACACTTTCGAAAATTTGTAATCTGACCCTTATTCTTGGGGATACACTGATGTAGACTTATGGGATAATCCAAGAATCGAACCAGTTTGTAGGATTAATCTTATTTACAAACATGGAATACATTGATTGTGTTTTGTTTTTATTGAGATCGTTTGATGTAGAGAGAAGAAATCAGTTTTCAGTTATTATATCTTATATCCTTTTCATGCAACATCCATATTCCTTTTATAAATGGAAGATAGTGGAACCCCCGTCAGGAGCTCTACCCCTTGGACCACGCGAGGGGCGCTGCCCCCAGACCCCCTATATTCTCGAGTCCACATTTATAAATTTGAGTGTGAACCTCGTTCCTTCAGTCTCAGAAAGTAAATTGAACTCAACTTGTCTCGATAGTAATACTAACTACACTAAAAATATTAAAAACACTAAAATCACCAACAATTTACAGATAACGACGCTCATTGAGGTTGTTCATGAGTACTCACCATGTATGTAGAGATGATGCTTAAAAGGAGGATGCGCAAATATGTCTGGTGGCAAGAACGAAAGATGTTGTCTGACATGTTTCAAGTAAAATATTTTAGGAATACTTGTGTTATAACACTCGATTATTTCAGGTAAATTTTCTTTCTATTTTAATAAGCCTAGGCATTGTGAAGTTTGCTCCTATGCGGGACGTATGATAGTCCCCTTCGTAGCATGTAGGAGGGAATCAAGGATCATGGTTTTAATGAACTACGCAGGGCGTAGCTCAAGCTACACAGCGTGTAGCGCGCCATAATCAAAACCCTAATCCGGGGTTTTGAGCCCTATTTAAGGGCTTTAACACCCTTGAGGACCCTTCCATTATCAACCTCCATTCCCCAACGTTCCCCTTTGAAACCCTGATTCCATTTAGTGTGATTTTCAGCCTTGTGAGTGCCTTATGTTCATTTTAAAGAAGGAAGAGGGTGGTGAAGTTTCTTGGAAGCATAGATCAGCTTTGGATCCAGAAGTTCCTTTACCTTATCCATCTCCACATGGTATAAAGCTTGCACCTTTATGCTTCCTTTGTTAGATCTAGCTAGGTTCTTGAATTTTATGTCCTTTCGTCCCATTACTTTGGTCCATTTGAGTTTGAGATACTCTAGACCTTGTAGACTTCATTTCTAGGCATATGTGAGGTTGTTAAGTAATAAAATGGGATTTTGGCTACTTCCAACCATCCGTGCATGAGTTTTTGGCCTTCAGAAGTTGTCATGAGACTAGGGTTTGCTCTTGAGCCCTGGTAAGCCATGTAAATGCATAAAGATTTGAACTTTATCATTTAGAACATTTATTAGGCCCAGATCTGAGAGTTGGACATGGTGTCTTTTGGTATTGAGCACTTAATGGAAGGATTGAGCATCAACGCTATAAGTATGACGCAATTAAGGCTACACAACGCGTAGCCTCCTTTCTGCCCGTTTTTTCACCTTATGCTCTACGCGGGGCATAGAACATTTGGTACGCATGGTGTAGGTCAAATGGAACTTGACCGTTGACCTTTGACTTTGACCAAGTTTAACTTTAGGTGTTTTAGAGTATTTTGAGTAATAGATTGAGACTTGGTCCATGCTTGATGTATAAGTGACATGTAGAGCCATTATTTGGAGCAGTGATCAGTTCAACTATCTTTTCGACTTTGAGGCGATTTTTTCTCACTGTACTAGTGGATTGAAGGCACCAATGTCTACCCACTAGGTTGTGTTATGTATCCTGGGATATAGGATGATGCTATGATGTAGTGATCTGTTATATTGGTAGATTTGTATGATTATGTAACATCCGTAAAAATCACAACCAATTTAAACTTTTCAAAACAACCCATTTACTAATAAAAGTGTTTACAAAAACATTGTCTCCAAAACATGATTTAAAATCAGAGTCTAACAAAGATCCAATCCATTATAAAACCAAGGATGTGTACGGTCACGCCTTCGCATTGCCACGGTCCTCTGAAGAAAACCTGAAACCATAAACAAAACTGTAAGCACGAAGCTTAGTGAGTTCCCCCAAGGTACTAACACATAAACATATAACATATACAAATAACAACATGTACTGGGTCCATAACTAAAAGACTGGATTACCCCTGAGCCCACAGTATGAGTCTGGATTGCCTATCAGGCCCACAACTCATATATGGCTTGCTCTTGAGCCCACAACATAAGGCTGGCTTGCCATCGGGGCCCATAGCTTTTGTTTGGCTTGCTCCCTGACCCAATCAGTCATCGGACTGGAATACCAATGCTCAACCCTCAGTACGAGTCTGGCATACCAACCAGTCCTCATTTCGTATCTGGAATGCTACTGATCCCTCAGTATGAGTCTGGCATGCCCTACCCGACCCTCAGCTCATATCTGGAATGCTAATGGGCCTGCAGTATGAGTTTGGCATGCCCTACCTGGCTCTCAACTCATATCTGGAATGCTCGAGGGTTTGTTGGCTACAACACAAAGCAGTACAACCTCAACCTGACACAATATGTCGACATATAACCGATAACAACCATATACATATAATCATGCAGACAGAATCATAGGTAGTCCTATAAATCTACTAGACTAGCATATCGACAACTAGCATAATCATGCATATCTATTCCATACTCAGCATATCAGTGAATAGTTGAATACCAAACCAATGGGTCGACCTTGGTGCCTTCGACCCGTAAGTATAGTGAGGAAAACTCACCTCACAGACTGACAAATAGTTGAACAAAACATTGTTCCAACACCAGCTCTACAAGTCTTCCTGAATACCAAACGTAGACCAAAACCCAATCAATATCACAAAATACCCAAAATACCGTTTTTGGTCAAACTTGGTCAAGGTTCAAGGTCAAACGAATCAACTGAGTTGAACCAATTCGAACGCGGGGCATCCCAGCCCTTGAGAAAAATCGCAAACTAGAACCGGAACGTGTTGCGTTCCTCCCACTTACGCAGGGCGTTCCCGATGAATCCCCAAACTTTCTATTAAGGGCTTAATACCTTAAGTCCTTTCGTCCAAACACAGATCTAGGTCCAATATGTCACTCAGGGTCATAAAGTTTCCAACTTATGACCTTGCATGTCCATTAAGTGCCTAAAGTCAAAGTTCTAACCTTTTAACCCATTAAGACCATCTAACACATGCATGGGTTGAATACAACACCCAAGATTACATTTTTATGCTCTTAATATCTCCATAATGGATAAAGTTTCCAACTTTATCTATTAGAATGGTCCAAGAAGTCAAGATCTAACCTTTTAAATTAAAAAGGGGACCAAAAGTGCATCTTCTCACCTCAATCCTTTAAGTCTAAATTTCTAACTTCCAGATCTGATTTCAAGGGACTTCTTAAGTCATAAAGTTTCCAAATTTATGACTTAGCATAACTCAATGGGACCCAAATCAAAACCCGAAGTCCCAAACTTCATCAAATGACTACCAAATCCTGCATGGAAGGTTTATACTCATCAAGATCCAAACTTTATGACTCCATAACCCCAACAAGGGCCAAATATAAAGCTCAAAGGTTCTGGAGTAACTTCTACTCACAAAAACCACCACAAAGGGACCAAAATTATAACAAAGTTCCACCTAGCTAGATCTACATGAAAGAGCTGTCAAGTTTGAGACTCTATACCTCTAGAAGTTAGATCTAAGTGAACAAAGCCTGGATCCAAAAGCTCCAAGTCAAGCAATGACTCTTCAAGAAGTTCCTTCTTCATCCTCAAGCACCAAAAACACACATAAATCACTTTGAAGCTCAAGAATCACTCAAATGGGGGCTAGGGTTTCGTTATTAGGGTTAGAGAGGATGGAGGCTGAAAAATGGAAGAGGTTTGGGTCCATAATGATGCTTATAAAGGGGACAAACCCTAAAATCGAGTTTTTGAAGCAGCCCCACGAACGCCCTGTGTTCCCTTAGGGATCGCCTATCATCCCAAGTTTTTCCGCATCCATTTTCCTTTGAACACCATGCGTTCCCACCTGGTACGCCCTGCGTACCCGGTTTGAGCCAAAACCCTTCTAACTTCAAATGATCATAACTTTTGCATCCCTTATCCGTTTTCGACGTTCTTTATATCCATGGAAAGGTAACGAGAAGCTCTACGCTTTTATCAACTCATACTTTCCTTAAAACTTTCCGAACAAAAATAAAAAATTCATAAAAGGCCCGACTGTCACTTTACGGTTATACCCTTGGGCTCCAAATCAGAAAGTGAACTTCCCTAATCATCTATCCTACCTTACCCACACCCAAATGGGTCTAAACCTACCTTTATCAAAGGCCCCATGAATTATGATAACCGGTCTTTGGGTCGCGGCCCCGAATTAGGAAACAATTTGGAACAGGGTGTTATAGATTACCTGTGTTTGCTGGTTATATATTATATGTTACACATGTCGACATAGTGAGGTTGAGTTGATGATTTATTGCTCTGTGTTGTAAGCCAAAAAACTTGGGGCAATCCAATCTGATGACTGTGGGTCAGGGGTAATTCGTTCCGAAGACTATGGACCCGAGGGTAATCCAGTCCAATGACTGTGGACCCAACATGCATGTTTATATATGTTTTGTTGTGTGGGGTATTTTGGTGGAAACTCACAAAGATTTGTCTTACAGCTTGATTTCATGGTTCCAGGCACATCAGATGATTGGGGAAAGGCGAAGGCATGATTGTGCACATCATTCTTGGATATTTTATTAATATATGATTTTGGGATACTCTGATTAATGACAATGGCTTTTTGGAAAAAATGATTTGTATGACATATGGATTATTAAATGGTTTTGAAAATTAAAATTTCTACTATGATTTTTAAGATGTTACATGTGTTCTAATCTTGAACTCAGATTACGTACATGCAAGAAATGGCATTATTGTGGTATAGCGTGCGGTCATGCTCTAGCGACTGAATATTTTTTAAACTTCACCAAAATTTAACATATGGTTCTGGTTTATTGGATGTATGCAGTGTATCAATCTACATACCAATCAAAAACCATGCATCCATTAACTCCTCATTCTGAATGATAAATGTCAAACCGAATGATGGTTGTTTTATACCATATGTAATTGAATAAATTACAAATTATCAAAAAATAAACTACAAATTAGGTTAGAATAATTGTTGCTTTTCCGGATGGGCATTCTGGTGATACATGTATGACCCATATTTATAGAAACGGGCTTGACTAACTTTGGACTAACTTTGGTGACTTATGTTTTACAGAAAAATGGTTTATTCTCTTTTAAAAATGGGAAAAAAATTATTACGGTTTTTAAGACGTTACATATGTATCATAGAGGTATAAGTAGGCAGCCTATAAAATGACCATCAAATGGGTGTCCTTTTCACCCACTGCTTTTTTGTGTAGTGGATTTTCGTTAGCCGAAAGGGTTCTGATAAGAAACTAATCACATTAAAAGTATAATATGAAGTAATAGAACATTATAAAATTCCACTCTATTTACTTTAGGAAAAATGTGAAATTGTATGCTAATCTATGAAAATGCACATCATTTCTTTGTGAGTCATTAGTGGAGCGTGCATAGTTAACTAACACACTAACTTTGGACTAGAAAGTTGAAATGATGGTACAAACTCAAAATTATGATTGTTGATGGAGCGTGTGCAGTTAACCGGCATGCCAATGAGAGATCATAAACAACATCGAGGGCGTCACATGGGTTTGCATGATTATTCACATCTCGTTTGTGTTTCTCAGCACCCAAGTCACAAAGGTGAGGGAATAATCAGAGATTAAACATGCCATTGATAAGACTCAATGAGTCTCAAAATATGTTTCATAAGATTGAAATTTGTAAAAGCCTTACCTACTTAAAATAGATTCGCAATTTGATTACTACATCCCTCTTCAAAGTTCGAATTAAAAATATGGATCCTAGCCTTGAATATTGATTTAGGTTAAATATTAAGGATTAATCAACTAACTAAAACTTCCTCTCATATAACTGATGTCTGGAAATGGTGATCTTTCTCATCTTCCTCTCAACGCTCCAAGTTCTAACTTCACTCTCTTGTCGATTATGTCTAAGGAAAAGCTCATTGTTCCTAACTACATGGACTAGATTCATAACTTGAAAATGACTCTTCAGTATGAGAACATAGAGTATGTTCTCGGTACTTCTATTCCTGAGATCAACATTGAAACTGCTACTCCAGAAGAAACAGTTTCCAAGGACAAACAGATTGACAATGCCGTAAAGGTTGCTTGCATCATGATCGCTACTATGGCCCCATATTTGCAAAACTCCTGTGAGGACTACTGGTCATATGAGATGAACAAAGCTCTTTGTGAAATATTTCACAAGAAATCTAGGCAATAACATTCTGAGATCATCAAATCCCTAATGGCGTGCAAGATCAAAGAAGGAGAACTTGTGTGTGTTCATGTGCAAAAAATGAAGAGACAAGTGGAAAGCTTGGAGAATCTAAATTTTAATTTCAATAAGTAGTTGTCCATTGAGATGTTTCTCAACTCTTTTCCAAGTGGTTATGATCAATTCATTTTGACCTATCATTTGAACAACACATAAACGACATTGGTGAAACTCCATAACTTGTTGCAAACAATTGATACGGGAATGAAGAAATCTCATCCTCCTAGTGTTGAAAGTGCTCCTGTCATGGCGAAAGCATCTGGTTCCACTTCTAGTATGTACACTATCGAAATCAATAATACCAAGATTTCTAATTCTTGGATCCTTGATATGGGATTTGGTTTTCACATTTGTTTTGATATACAGGACTAAAGGAAAGTGAAGAGATCGAGCATAGGAAGCTGAACGTAATCATGGGGAATAGGCGTTCTTCGCCTGTTACTAGGATCGGGATTTATGAGCTCGTGTTTAATTGTGGTGTTAGGGTTAATTTGCTTGATTGTCGTTATTCTTGTGATATGACACACAACATAATACAGCATTTCCGCAACTCGTTTGATAATGAAAATGATTTTATCTATGTTTATAAAAATAGTGTTCCCAAAACACCTCATGATATGTAGAGTGATATAACTACCTCACTCACACATATCAAGGTCTCAGGTTCTGAGGCTCTTGTTAGATGCTAGACCCAAGACAATCTGGAACCCAAAGATGAGAGGTGTATGTTCATTGGAGACCCACAAAAGTCCTTTGGATACTTGTTCTACAAACGAAGTCAGAACGTGGTCTTTGTAGCTTGAAGAGGAATCTTTTGTGAGAGAGAGAGATCGTATTCAAATAGGATAGTAGGAGTGTCATTGATCATGAAGAAATGCAAGAGTTAACCAATGAGGAGACTTTAGTTGACACTAGCACTCAACTAGAGGAAGAAATGCACGTTGTGCTAATTGACAACTCGTTACCTCTTCATTAATCTAATAGAGTTAGTAGGCCACCCGATTTTTATGGTTTCTACATAACATCGGATCATGAAACGTTTATTAGTGATAGAACACTAGTAAATTGGGATGAACCAGATAACTACGAGGAAGCAATGGTAGGCCCTAAGGTTGCAAAATGTAAATAGGGAATAGACAGTGAGATTCAGTTCATGTATGATAACCAAGTGTGGAACTTGGTTTATCATGTACATGGTCGAAAGACAGTAGGTTGCAAATGGATCTTTAAGAAGAAAATCGACATGGATGGGAATGTACATGTGTTTAAAGCTAGGTTGGTTGCGAAGGTCTTTACTCAAACCCAATGGGTTGATTATGATGAGACCTTCTCACCGGTAGCTAAGATCAAGTCTATTTGGGATAATTCTTGCCATAGTTGTCTTTTATGATTATGCGGTATGGAAAATGGATGTTAAAACCGCTTTCCTAATTGGGAAGCTCACTAAGGACGTCTACATGAGTTAGCTAGAAGGCTTTAAACATGCAAATTTTCCTAATAAGGTGTGCAAGCTTCAGAAGTCCATCTATTGTAACACTCAAAAATCACAATAATTTTTAATTTTTAAAATCAATCATTCATGAACATTGTTTACGAAAATAGTCATTGTTTCAAAAGCATTATTTCAAATCAAAGTTTTCCCCAAGACCCCGTGACATAAAACAGGAAGCTATGTATGATCACGCCTTCACCTTTCCACGTTCCTCTGAAGTACCTAAAACGATAAACTAAAAACAGTAAGCCAAATCTTAGTGAGTTCTCTCAAAGTACCCCCACACAAACATATAATAAAAAAGATAACGAGTCCACAACGTCCTGGTTGGATTACCCCCGTCCCACAACCTTTCGGTTGTAATTTCCCGACCCACAACCTTTCGGTTGGCTTTCCCCATACATAACGGGTCCACAATGTAAAATTCCAAAAATTTCATGAAATTTAAACTTTTCAAAACAACCCATTTACCGATAAAAGTGTTTACAAAAACATTGTCTCCAAAAGATGATTTAAAATCAGAGACTCCCAAGATCCAATCCGTTGTACAACCAAGGATGTGTACGGTCATGCCTTCGCCTTGCCACAAATCATCTGAAGCACCTGAAACCATAAACAAAATTTTAAGCACGAAGCTTAGTGAGTTCCCCCAAAGTACCAACACATAAACAAATAGCCATCAACAACAACAACATGTATTGGGTCCACAGCTAACTGAGTGGATTACCCCTAAGCCCACAGTATGAGTTTTGCTTACCTATCAGGCCCACAACTCACATCTGGCCTGCTCTTGAGCCCACAACATAAGTCTGTCTTGCCCTCGGGCCCACAACTTATGTCTGGCTTGCTCCCCAACCCAACAGTCATCGGAATGGAATACCAATGTTCAACCCTCTGTACAAGTCTGGCTTACCAACCGGTCCTTAGCTCGTATCTCGAATGCTACTGAGCCCTCAGTATGAGTCTGGCATGCCCTACCCGACCCTCATCTCATATTTGGATTGCTCCAATACCCTCAAGTCCTTATTACGAGTCTGGCATACCACCGGGTCCTCATCTCGTATCTGGAATGCACCTGAGCCCTCAGTATGAGTCTGGCATGCCCTACCCGGCCCTCAACTCATATCCAGAATGCTCCAGGGTTTGTTGGCTACAGCACGAAGCAGTACAACCTCAACCCAACACAAAATGCCGACAGATTACAACATATATAGAAAAACATGCAGACGGAATCATAGGTAGTCCTACTGATCTACCAGTCTAGCATATCGGAAACTAGCATATAATCATGTAGATTTATTCCATACTAGACATATCAGTGAATAACAGGATATCAAACCAATGGGTCGGCCTTGGTGCCTTCGACCTGTAAGTTCAGTGAGGAAAACTCACCTCGTACTGTCGAATCATACAGACGATCCCTGGCTGTTAGCTGACAGATCCCCGAACTGTCAATATCAAGACAACACCCCATCAACATCTGATCCTACGAATAATCTCTGACTACAGATCCGCTAAAAGCCATGCGCTATCTAATACCACAATGACAACCCATCAACATCTAGTCCCTGACTCACACTATGAGTCCAAATTTGGGTAAAAGACCTTTTTACCCTTCCTCAAGCTTGGCCCAAGGCTCAACTAGATGACCGAAGGCCCAAAATCCCAAATAAACATTTAAGGCCCAAATATGGCCCAATTTTCCAAACTGGGCCCAATTTTCCAAACTGGGCCCAATTCCTTTCGTGGGCCTTCACCCAAGAAAGTCGAACAAGTCACAACAGCGCAACCATAAAAATCCAGATGCCTCAACATGGCCCAACACAACCAGGCCCGAAACTGAAGCCCAAAACGAAAGAACCCAAGTTTGTTGAGTACGCGTGGCGTACTCAGCCTGTACGCTCAACGTACAACATGGAAGGCTTGTACGTACAACGTACATACTTGTACACCCAACGTACTCACCAGCCATGGCCATCTTTCCAAATTATCACTTAATCCATTAAGACTTGGATCCAAACTCTGATCTGACTTCCTCAAGGTGGTTAATCACATAAAGTTCCAAACTTTATGTGCATGCATGGCTAAATGGGACTCTAGAGCTCAAAGGAGCTTAATACTTGACTTAATACATGCATGGAACCAAAACCACCATAAAGTTTGCACCTTTATGCCCAAGGAACCCATGATTTATCCAGATCTACAATTACAAGCTTCAAAAACGACTTTAACTCCCATTCATCAACCAAAAGGTTAAAAATGACCCATAAATGAACCAAGATGAAGATCCATGAAATGAAAAAAGGTAATTTTTGGACTTTATACCTCCCACACTACCAAAAGGAGATGCAAATGCTGGATCTCAAAGATTTCCTTCAAAGAATAAGTCTTCAAGTTTCTCCTTCTTCTTCTAGATCCACAAAACCCTCCACAAAACTTCACAAGAGCTCAATATCACCAAACATGGGCTAGGGGTCGAATTAGGGTTTATAGAGTATGGAGGTTGGCTTAGAAATGATCACAAGAGACTATCATAAAGCTTATATAGGGTACAACACAAAAATTAGGGTTTTTTTTTTTTACTTTTCCTCGTATGCCCAGCGTACTCCTCGTACGCTGTACGAGGCCTCAGACTCCCGCATCACCCTTCGCAGTACGCCAAGCGTACACCACTTTACGCCAAGCATACTGACCTTCACAGCAATACCCCCCGCGTACTCCCTTGGTACGCCCCGCGTACTAGGGTCCCCTCTTAAGCCCTAACACACCCCGAAGGCCATAACTTCCTCGATCTAAGTTTGTTTCCGACGAAATTTATATCCACGGAAAGGTGGCGAGAAGCCCTACACTTCTAGCAACCCAACATAGCCTTAAAACTCCCCAAACCAAACCCAAAATTCATAAAGGACCGAGTTAACAAATTATGATAATGCCCTTGGGCTCCGAAACACCATCGAACAGTCAGATCACTTAAACTTTAACACCCTCATCCAAAAAGGGCCAAAACCTTTCTTCCCTAAGCTCCCAAGCCTTATGATAACTGATGATCGGGCCGCAGCCCTGAATAATGAAGCGATTCGAAACTGGGTGCTACACACAACCTCCTGGTTGGTTTACCCCCGACCCACAACCTCCTCGTTGGAATGCCCTGGCCCACAACCTTTAAGTTAGAATGCCCTGGTCTGTTGACTGATAGCACAAAGCAGTACAGTCTCAACCCCACCATACCATGTCGACATATACATAATAAATAACATATATCCAGCAACAGATAATCATATAACCAATTAACAGACTAGCAGACGGATCTACAAATCACTACCGTATAGCAACATCCTATATACCAGGATACATAACTAAAGGGATCGAGATTGGTGCCTTCGACCCACAAGCACAGTGAGGAAAGCTCACCTCACAGTCTGACAAATAGTTGAACGATACACTTCTCCGAATACTGGCTCTACAGGTCACCTATTCAACAGATAGAGACCAAGGCTTAACTATATCTCAAAATACCCAAAATACCCTTAAGTCAAACTTGGTCAACCCTGGTCAAAGTCAACGGGTCAAGGAGTCAACTTCGGTCCACTCAGCTGAGTAAGCAGCGCATACTCAGCTCCTACGGTGGGCGTACTCCTGCTTTGACAAGAGTCAGGTGGTTGACCCCGTACGCGCGACGTACACTAGGGTACGCATGACGTACGCTCAGAGTTTCCTTTCCTCAACAAGAGCTTAATACATTAAGCTCTCACGTCCCAATTTCAGATCCAAGGCCAAAATACCACTAAGAGTCATAAAGTTTCCAACTTGATGACCATGCATGCCTATTAAGTACTTAATACACAAAATCCTAACTTCTTAACACCTTAAGACCTTCTAGAGCATGCGTGGAGAAAAACTAAGCATCAAGACCACATTTTTATGACTCAAGACCCCTCATTAGGTCTGAAAGGACGACTTATTCGACTAAGAGCATGCCATACTCAAGAATCATCCTGGTTGGGACCAAAAATGTCATAAATGAAGAAATGACTAGATCTACGAGATAAGATGATCAAGTTATGAGCTTTTTGATGGGTTTTGAGCATAACAAACAAAAACCTATGTGTGCATGCAACCCTAATTCTTGATTTATGTTTTCTCTAATTGAACATACAACTTTTGAACATCAAATGGAAAACCCTAATCCTACTAGTATATTTCAAAATCAACAAATAGGGTTACAAAAACATACCATGATTGTTATATAGCAATAACAATGAAAATGTAAGTCTTCTTGAAACTTTGAGAGCAGGTGTCACAAGTGTCACGCCGCTAGTGGTTCACATCCAATACAAGCAAGAGGATGAGAGATGAGAGAGGAGAAGAGAATTGAGAATTTCGGCTATCCTTCTAGGGTTTAACTTGACCAAAATTCATAAGGGGTGGAGGTCTATTTATAGTGCAGATAGGATGCCCTGAATAACCCAAATCTGAATAAAATATTATTACTTCAAATTGGTAATTATCCAGCTCCTTATTTATCCGCATAAGATATTCTAGAAACCCTAGAATATCCATATAGAAACCATCCAAGCCTTCCCTAGGAAGGTTCTAGAACCTCTTACTCAACTTTTGAAAAATTGCACTTTAGCCCCCGCAGTTTTAATTAATACTTTTAATCCCAAAATTAATTCCAATAAATTTATGATTAAATATTAATTAAATATCATAATTTGTTATTAATATATTATTCTCATAATATATTAACGAATTATTTATTTCAATTAATAATGAAATAATAAATTTAACCTCTCTCTCCAAAAGTCATTCTGTCTAGTTGCTAGTTTTGAGGGCAACCCAAAAGGACTGTGCTACTATCAATTCAAGTATATACCAATTATAGTTATGGGCTTAGACACCTACTCCAACAGTTTCCCACTTGGATAAGTCTAATAACTATAATTGCCAGTATAACTTCTAAACTGATTAGCAGATCGTAGCTCTCAAAGCTGTTGTCGAACTCTGACTTAGTCAGTTACGTGTCCTAAGATAAGTGATCATATAATCCTCTATTCGGAAAGATGTCATGTGGACAAACAATGTGGAACAGAATCAATATCATTGCCCAATACTTTTTTTCCTGATTTCTGATTTGTAATGACAAAGAACTACTAATTGAACACATCAATTTAGTCCTGGCCGGGCCCGACACTATAAGTCAACACCAAATCATCGAGGGGTCCAAGATATTGCTTTTCCCATTAGGGCAAAAGGAACATATAAATTTTGACTTATATGCTTGTATTATTTATTCACCAAATCATACACAACAATATGTTTTATAACATCAAGTTACTGATGCATTTACATATTATCAATGCACAACTGATTTGTAAACCACAACTCATATATCTCCTTTTAAAGACTATAAGATATTATCATCTCAGAATTACTCGTGATAAATTCCATGAAGTAATTCTCTGAGTGTGGGTTAATCCAATACTCAAATTCACCATTTCAAAGTACTCATTAATATTGCAGAAAACTATTGCTATGTCTAAACCCGTAGACAATCTACAGTCCGATTCCCAACAATCTTAATTCACTACTTACTTCCAAAAGTATGATCGACTGTGGATGTTTGAATAATCGAATTATTCGGGAAGTAAAACATGCAAAATGAAACACAATAATAAACAATTGATAGAAGATAGTAAAAATACTTATAATTAAATCTCTATTATTTAATCATCAAATGTCAATTACATTTACTTTGTTACAAATTTTCAAATACATATCTAACTACTAAAACTAATATCATCTTTCAGACCAATGCTCCTTGCATGTTGAACGTGCTTAATCCTACACATACCCTTTGTGAGGGTATCTACAGGATTCTCTTCCGATGATACCCTCTTCACGACGAGGTGTCCTTATACTCTATGTCTGATAAAATGGTTTTTTCTTTCGATATGTCTTGATCTACCATGATCTCTTGATTCCTTTGTCAAGGCAACCACTCCTTCATTATCACATAAAATCTCCATTCACTCCTTTATGGCTGGCACAACTCCAATGTCTCCGATGAAGTTCTTCAACCATATAGCCTCCTTCGATGCTTCTCTTGTTGATATGCACTCTGATTCACAGGTAGAATCAGCCACCGTCTCCAGTTTGGAACTTTTCCAAGTTACCGCTCCTCCATTAAGGGTAAACACCCAACCAGATTGAGAACGGAAGTTGTCTCTATCTGTCTGAAAGCTGGCGTCACTATACCCAATTGCTCTTAAGTTATCACTGCCACCAAGCACAAGGACCCAGTCCTTAGTTCTTCGTAGATACTTAAGAATATTCTTGAATGCTATCTAATGAGCTCTACCCGGATTTCCCTGATATCGAATAACCATGCTCAAAGCAAAAGCTACATCAGGGCGAGTACATGTCATAGCATACATTATCGACCCAAGGGCGGAAGCATATGGAACTCGACTCATTTCTGCTATCTCTGCATCAGTACTCGGACTCTGAGTCTTACTCAGTTTGTTATTACTCTGGATAGGCAGTTCTCCTTTCTTGGAATTCTCCATGCTAAAACGTTTTAACACTTTATTCAAATACGTTCTTTGACTAAGTCCAATTAGTCTTTTGCTCCTGTCTCTCAAAATCCTTATCCCTAGAATATAGGCAGCCTCTCCCAGATTCTTCATAGTGAAACACTTTCCAAGCCAAGACTTAACTTCTTGCAACGTTGGAATGTCGTTTCCCATAAGAAGTATGTCATCAACATAAAACACCAGGAAGGTTACTATACTCCCACTAGCTTTGACATATACACAAGATTCATATTAACTTCTAGAGAAGCCAAACTCTTTAACTTTCTCGTCAAAGCAAAGATTTCATCTGCGAGAAGCTTTTTTCAATCCATAGATTGACTTCTCAAGCTTACGCACTCTATTGGGGTACTTTGCATCCACAAAACCCTCTGGCTGACTCATGTAAACATCCTCAGCCAACTTCCTATTAAGGAAAGCGGTTTTGACATCCATCTGCCAAATTTCATAGTCATGAAAAGCAGCTATGGCTAGCATTACCCTAATAGATTTAATCTTAGCTACTGGTGAGATGGTCTCATCATAGTCAACCCCTGGGGTTTGAGTAAAGCCCTTCGCAACCAATCGAGCTTTGAAAGTGTGTACCTTTCCATCCATGTCCATTTGCACCCAACTGTCTTACGACCTGGTACATTGTCAACCAAATTCCAAACTTGGTTGTCATACATGGACTTGATCCCGCTATCCATTGCCTCTTTCCACTTGGCAGACTCAGGGCCCGCTATTGCTTCCTTGTAGTACGAAGGTTCATCCAAATTACTAGTGTGATATCACTGATAAATGTATCACCATCTGTAGTAATATGGAAACCATAAAACTCATGTGGCATTCTAACTCTACTGGAACGCCTAAGAGGTAACGACTCATTAATTGGTTCAACTGGAATTTCTTCCTCTGGTTGTGCCCTAGCATTTTCAGAAGTTCCTTCATCATTTGACTCTTGAATTTCTTCAATATCAATTGTAATCCAACTGTCCTCTTTGCATATGAGCTCTCTCTCTCTCGTGAAAGACTCCCCTTATGCTACGAAGACCACGTTATCACTAGGTCTGTAGAATAAATATCCAAATGAATTTCGTGGGTAACCAAAAAAAAACATCTCTCACTTCGAGGTCCAAGCTTGTCGTGAGTCTCTCGTCTTACGAAAGCTTCACAACCCTAACCTTGATATGTGCTAATGAGGGAACCTTCCCTGTCCACTTCTCGTGAGGTGTTTTGGCAACCTTCTTAGTTGGGACAAGATTAAAAATGTGGGCGGCAGTCTCTAAGGCATACCCCCAGAATGAGGTTGGAAGTTAAGCTCGACTCATCATGGAACGAACCATGTCCAACAAGGTTTTATTATGCCTCTCAGCCATACCATTAAGTTGTGGTGTCCTCGGAGGTGTCAATTGTGAAACTATTCCACATTCCTTGAGGTAGTCGTGGAACTCGATACTAAGATACTTATCTCCTCTATCGGATCTAAGCATCTTGATCTTCCTACCCAATTGATTCTCGACTTCTTGTTTGAACTCTTTGAACTTTTCAAAGGTTCCTGACTTATGCTTGAGTAAGTAGATATAGCCATATCTGCTACAATCATCAGTAAAAGTCACGTAGAATCGATTTGCATCCCTTGTGGTGGATCTGAAGGGCCCACACACATTTGTGTGTATGAGATCCAACAATCCTTCACCTATTTCACAAGAACCAGTGAAAGGTGATTTTGTCATCTTTCCAAGTAAACAAGACTCGCACGTATCATCTGACCTTAAGTCAAATGACTCAAACACTCCATCCTTTTGGAGTTGGGCGATGCGTTTCTTGTTGACATGTCCAAGACTACAACGCCACAAGCATGCTTTGTCTAAACCATTAGACAAATCAATTTGTAAAACACTATTACCTAAATTGTCTAAAATCATCATAGTTTCATACACGCCATTATAAGGTAAAGCTTCAAAATAAAATACACCTTTTTTAAAAGCAGAAATAGATCCATTCTCATCATTGAAAGAATATCTAAAACCTTTTTTAAATAAAGCGTGAAATGATATGATGTTTCGTGTCATCTCTGACAAGTAACAACAATTTATCAAATCCAGCCCTAACCCACTACTAAGCACTAATATAAACTCCAATCTTGGTAAGAGGTGAAGATCGCATATTGTCCATGATCAAGTTCATCCTTCCATGCTCCACATCCTCACTTTTTCTTAGCCCCTACAAATCATAACAAATATGGAAACCACATCCTGTATCAAGGACCCAAGAATGAGAATGCAATGAGTTATTAGATAAGATAGTCTAAATACATGCCGAGGTTGGCTTCACTTTGCCATCCTTTATATCTTGCAAGTACTTTGGGCAGATTTGCTTCCAATGCCCTTTGTCGTAACAGTAGAAGCAACTAGCCTCCTTGGGATCAGAGGCAGGGGGAGTGTCAGAAATTGCCTTTCCTTTGGGTCCATCTCTTGATGACCCGGCCTGGGACTTTCCCTTCCAATTCTGCTTTGGAGGACCTTTCCTCTTCTTCCCCTTTCCATACCTAATGACCAAGACTGGAGTAGCATGAGGAGTGGAGGCAACACCTTTTCCCTTTATTCCTGCTTCAGCAGTTCGCAGGAGGTTTCGAAGTTGAGCCAATGTGGTCTCTTGGTTGTTCAGATTATAAGTTAAGATAAATTGATCATAACAACTGGGCAATGAGTGCAAGACTATATCAATAGCCAATTCCTCATAAAAGTTCACATTGAGCTTTAGCAACCGCTCCATGTATCCTTGCATTATTTGCACGTGGCTACTGAAGAACTCTCCATCTTTCATATTGCTAGTGATGAGAGACTTTACTGATGGGTTTTGAGCATTCTAACACTCCTATGGTGTACATGCAACCCTAGAAACCTTGGATCTATGTTTTCTCTAATATACATGCAAATTTGATTTTCCAAGGTTTACATCCTAACTAGCATGTTATGGCGAACTTGTAATACAAAAATCAAGTAGAATAACATACCTTTTAGTAGCTTGGATTCCTTGATGACTTTGTGAGCCTAGCACCCCAAATATGATGCCTCAAATGCTTCACACAACACCACAACACTTCGAATAACTTGAGAGAAGTTCACTATCACACAAAATCGGCTTGCCCTCTTGTTCTTACACTTAGTGGTCCGATTTTGCTAGTCAATGGGTCCTTTTATAGTTGTGTCACAAGTAGGGTTACCACATGTAAACGCTAATTGACATGGCTTTTCATTTCCCATGATCCATGGGTTTATAACCCCCATGGACTATCCATGGAGCACCTTATGGGTTTTAGCCCAACTCCATAAACTATGGATCATTAGCCCACTATATATGAATGGATGATTTACACAATCAACCCCATATATTTAATTAGTCTCCTTTTGATCACCAAATTAATTCTAAATTAATTCTTGACCAATACTAATTAAATAATATTATTAATATATTAGAACTTATAATATATTAATAAACCTTAAGTGTCCTTTTTCTCATTTTGTCTATCCAAGTGTTGCAATGCCATGCAACCCAAATGGACCATGCCGGGTCGGGTCAAGTACATACCAAATATAGTTATCGACTTAGACACTATATCCAACAGTCTCCCACTTGGATAAGTCTAATAACTATAGTTGCAGATATGACTTCAAGATCCGACTAGCAATCGTAGCTCTTTCAAAGTCTCTCGGAACTGAGATGATGATGATGATACGCCATTTAAGATAAGTGATCATATAATCCTCTGCTCTCAAGATATCAGCCGGAAAAATACATGGAACATGGTCTTACTTATTGTCCAACATTTGTTTGTCGATCTCTGATCTGTTTGACATAGAACTAAATTGAACACATCAATTAGGTTCTGACCGGGCCCGGTACATAGGTCAAAACAAAATCATCGAGGGGGCCAGATATCGCTTCTAATCCTAGAAGGAACAGATAAACTTGGACTCATATGCTTATACTGACTACTTGTTGAATTATTCACAAAAGCATGTTTTATAACATCGAGTTACCAATGTGTTTTCGTACAATCAATGTATAACCAATTCATAGTCAACAACTCATATCTCTAGGTTTGAAGATTTATATGATATTACCGTCTCACGATCACTCGAGATAAATTCCATGAAGTGATACAAGTGAGCGTGGGTTGAGTCCAATACTCAGACCTTATGAGCACTCATGAATGTTGCAGCAACCATTGCTATGTCTAATACACCTTAGACAATCTACAAACCCAATTCATGACAGTCTTAATTCAATACCTACTTCCAATGTATGACTGACTGTGGAGAGTTTGAATAATATAATTATTCTGGAAGTCAAAACATGCAAAATTGAAACAATAGTAAATGATTAACATAAGTTAGTAACACTTTACTCATAAATAAATAACAAATTTTATTTAATCATCAAATCTCAATTACATTTTACAAGTTTCAAAAAAACTATCTAATTTTTAAAACTAATATCATCCTTCAGCCCGTTGCGCCTCGCATGCTGTAAATGCTTAACCCTACTTAGTCCCTTCGTGAGGGGATCTGCTGGGTTCTCATCTGATGATACCCTCTTTTCCACGAGGAGTCCTTCTTCTATTCGATGTCTAATGAAATGGTATTTTCTGTCAATGTGTATGGATCTCCCGTGATCCCTTGGTTCCTTAGCTAAAGCAACCGCACTTTCGCTGTCACAGAAAAATTCCATTGGCTCTTTTATAGATGGTACAACTCCAAGGTCTCCAATGAAGTTCTTTAGCCATATCGCCTCCTTTTCTGCCTCACTTGCTGCTATATACTCTGATTCACAAGTTGAATCAGCTACCGTCTCCTGCTTGGAACTTTTCCATGTAATTGCTCCTCCATTTAGGATAAAGACCCAGCCTGACTGAGAGCGGAAATTATCCCTATTAGTCTGAAAGCTATCATCGCTATACCCTACCACTCTCAAGTCATCACTGCCACCAAGGGTAAGGACCCAATCCTTAGTCTTTCGCATATACTTGAGAATGTTCTTTACCGCAGTCCAGTGAGCCTTGCCAGGGTTCCCTTGATATCTACTGACCATGCTCAAAGCAAAGGCCACATCAGTGCGAGTACAAGTCATATCATACATGATTGAGCCCACAGCGGAAGCATATGGTACATGACTAATCTTAGCAATCTCAGCCTCTGTACTCGGACTCTGAGTCTTACTCAGTTTGGCGTTACTCTGGATCGGTAATTCCCCTTTCTTGGAATCCTGCATACTGAACCTCTTCAGCACCTTATCCAAGTAAGTACTCTGACTAAGTCCAATTAGTCTCTTACTCCTGTCTCTCAATATCCTTATCCCTAGGATATAGGTAGCTTCCCCAAGGTCCTTCATAGCAAAACACTCCCCAACCCAGGACTTAACCTCCTGCAAGGTTGGGATGTCATTTCCTATGAGTAGTATGTCATCCACATACAACACCAAAAAGCTAACTATACTCCCACTAGCCCTAACATATACACAGGACTCATCCTCGCTCCTCGAAAAGCCAAACTCATTGACTTTCTCATCGAAGCAAATATTCCATCTGCGAGGTGCTTGTTTCAATCCATAGATGGATTTCTCAAGCTTACACACCTTATTAGGGTACTCTGTACTGACAAAACCCTCTGGATGACTCATGTAAACATCCTCAGCCAACTTTCCATTAAGGAAAGCGGTTTTGACATCCATTTGCCATATTTCATAGTCATGAAATGCAGCAATGGCTAGCATAACCCTAATAGACTTAATCTTTGCTACTGGTGAAAAAGTCTCATCATAATCAACTCCTGGAGTTTGAGAAAAGCCCTTTGCAACCAGTCGCGCCTTATACGTGTGTACATTACCATACATGTCGGTCTTCTTCTTGAAGATCCATTTGCACCCGACTGTCTTACGACCTGGTACATTGTCAACCAAGTTCCAAACTTGATTGTCATACATAGACTGTATCTCGCTGTCCATAGCCTCTTTCCATTTAGCAGCCTCAGGGACTGCCATGGCTTCCGTGTAGCTGTTAGGTTCATCCAGACTTACCAGTGTGCTATCACTGATAAGCATATCACCTTCCGCAGTAATATGGAAACCATAGTAATGCTCAAGTGCATTCCTAACTCTTGTGTAACGCCTCAGAGGTATGGGCTCGTCAGTCGGATCAACAGGAGTTTCCTCCTCAGGTTGATTGCTAGGGTTTGAGGTTCCTTCACCACTTGACTCTTGAATTTCTTCAAGGTCAATTTGCTTCCCACTGTTTCCTTGGCTTATGAACTCTCTCTCACGAAAGACTCCTCTTCTAGCTACAAAGACCACATTCTCACTAGGTCTGTAGAAGAGGTAACCAAAGGATCTTTGTGGGTAGCCGATGAAAATACACCTCTCACTTCGAGGTTCGAGCTTATCATGAGACTCACGCCTCACAAAGGACTCGCAACCCCAAATCTTGATGTGGTCCAAATTGGGAACTTTCCCAGTCCACATCTCATGAGGTGTTTTGGCAACCTTTTTAGTAGGGACTAGATTCAGGATATGGACGACAGTCTCTAAGGAATACCCCCAGAATGAGATTGGTAACAAAGCTCGACTCATCATGGAACGAACCATGTCCAACAAGGTTTGATTGCGTCTCTCAGCCACACCATTCAGCTGTGGTGTCCTAGGAGGTGTCAATTGTGAGACAATCCTACATTCCTTAAGATAATCAAGGAACTCGATACTAAGATATTCTCCTCCTCGATCGGATCGGAGCATCTTGATGTTCCTGCCCAGTTGATTCTCCACTTCCTGCTTAAACTCTTTGAACTTTTCAAAGGTTTCTGACTTATGCTTGATTAAGTAGATATATCCATATCTACTATAATCATCAGTAAAAGTCACATAATAGCGATTAGCATCCCTTTTGGAAGTTTTGAAGGGTCCACACACATCAGTGTGTATGAGGTCCAACAAACCCTCACCCCTCTCACAAGTACCAGTGAAGGGTGATTTTGTTATTTTTCCAAGTAAACAAGACTCGTAACTATCATCCGACTTTAGGTCAAATGATTCCAAAACTCCAGTCGTTTGGAGTTGGCCTATGCGCTTCTTGTTAACATGTCCAAGACGAATATGCCACAAGTATGCTTTGTGTAACCTATTTGAAGAATCAATACACAACACATTATTTCCTAGATTATCTACAACATTCACAGCTTCATATACACCATCACAAGGTAATGCTTTAAAGTAAAATACATCATTGTAATAAACATTAATAGCACCATTATCATTATCAAATGAAAAAGTAAACCCTTGTTTGTACAAGCCATGAAAGGAAATAATATTTCTCGTCATTTCAGACGAGTAACAACATTTATTCAAATCTAACATTAACCCATTATTAAGCAATAAAGAATAAACTCCTATCTTGGTAACAGGTGATGCTTTCCAATTCCCCATGATTAAGTTTATCTTCCCGTGCTCCACTTTCTCACTTCTTCTTAGGCCCTGCAAATCAGTACAAATGTGAATACCACAACCTGTATCAAGCACCCAAGAGTTAGTATGCAATGATTTATTAGACAATATAGTGTAAATACCTGCATGGGTGGGTTTAACTTTCCCATCCTTTACATCCTGCAAGTATTTGGTGCAGCTTCGCTTCCAGTGCCCCTTTTCCTGGTAGTAGAAGCATTATGCTTCCTTTGGGTTTGAAGAAGGAGGAATGGAACCTTTCTTGGTTCCACTTGAAGAGGAGCCATCAAGAGACTTTCCCTTGGTACCCTTAGAAGGGGTCTTCCTCTTCTTCCCCTTTCCCTGCCTAATTGCCAGAACATGAGCAGTAGTAGGAGTAGGAGTAACAACTGAATTGCTTTTAAGGCCACTTTCAGCAGTCCTTAAAAGTCCTTGAAGCTTACTTAGTGTGAATTCCTCCTTGCTCATATGATAAGTCATACGAAATTGATCATAACTTAGAGGTAAGGAATGGAGAATGATGTCAATCGCCATGTCCTCAGGGAAGTCCACATTAAGCTTCAATAACCGGTCCACGAACCTTTGCATTTCTGCAAGTGACCGGTGAGGGACTCTCCCTCCTTCATCCTAGTTGTTATCATAGAGGAAATGATTTCATACCTTTCCTGACGAGCACTCTGATGGTACCTATCCATCAGATCCTGGTGCATCTCAAAAGGGTAGAAATCTTCATAGGATTTCTGAAGTTCTGCTGTCATTGTGGCCAACATGATGCAAGACACCTTAGTGGCATCTTTCTCATGGGTAGTGTACTCATAATCTCTTCAGGAGTATCAGTCGACTCATCGATAACCTTTAGCTCCTTATCGAGGACATACTTTTTGCCCTCATAGCGAGTAATCATTATGATGTTCCTAATCCATTCATTGAAATTGGAACCATCAAAAGTGACTTTCCCACACAATTTCATTAGGGAAAAGGAGCCTGTAGGGTTTGAGCCAGTAGCAGTGTTGGAAGACATCTGAAAGAAAGAAAGACAAGTTTTATTAGATAAAGAGTCCTTAATAATCACCCAAATGAAATATTAAGGCTAGGACCCAACAAACTATTTATAGTTGGAAGAGGGATGCCGTAATCCAAGCTATAAAATCTTTGAAGGTAGGTAAATGACGATTTACCAATTTCCACCACAAAAACGAAATAGATTATTAAGTTTTATTGGATTTGAAATTCCTAGATCTTTTGAGATACATTGAACTTTCAATGGCATGTTTGAATCTCGAATGTGCCCTCTCAAGTTTGTGACTGGGATGCCGAGGATCACGAACAAGGTGTGAATAACCATGCAAATTGACTTGGTACCCTTAACTTTTATCACCTAATCGACGTGCCGGTTAACCACACGTGCTCCACCGATCTATGATAAAGTTAAGTTACCATTTGCCTTTCTTACTAGTCCTTGTTAGTGTGTCGGTTAACCACACACGCTCCACTAACGACTTGGTAAGGTACAAAGTGTAATTTCATGGGTTAGCACCTATTTCACATTTTCCTAAAGTAACTAAGATTGGGAATTATTAAAGTATAGTTACTTTATAATTCATTATACTTTTAATGAGCATTAGGGTCCTATCCTACCCGTTCGGCTAACGACCCTCCACCAGTCAAGGAAGCGGTGGGTGAGAGTGGACACCCATTAAACTGCCATTTTATAGGCAGTAACCTTATACCCCCTTATAGACTGGCTTCGTGAATGAGGCCTACTAACGGTAAGACTGACTTATTCTTATACATATCTATATATTTAAACTTTTAATATAATAATAGTATAAGGGTTGAATTTTAAACATTTAAAATTCTAAGGTTTAATTTGGAAATTAAAGTATTAGGATGTAAGACTTTACAAATTCCAAAACTTGAGGGCAAGTATTGAAACAATTCAAGACTTTTCATTTCATAACTTATGAGTTTAATGGTCCATTAAAGTGAAGACTCTTCATTTTATGTAACCTCTTATTCTTTAATGACACTTTTAAAGAAGCGACTTTTGCTTATCCATAACTTGAGGACAAATTATGGACTCCATCATTAGGCATTAAGATCAAGAATCATACTAACAAGCAAGTTACACATAATTCCTATGATCTTCTAAAACTCATAAGTATAAACATTTATATCAAACAATTTCACGAATCATATTAACACATATAAAACTTGAAATTTGATAATAACCATTGAATATGGATTAGCATAATCATTACCACTTCAAAAAACAGATTTTATAAGTCCAAAACAGTTTAGGATAATGATTCTAGTCCATTTCCAGCAGCAAAACTTGAAAATCTGCTCACATGGGCCTTGTACTCATCGAGTGCATGATCCTACTCGACGAGTAGGATGAATTTACTCATGGAATCGTTGAGTCCCTCCCCCCCCTATAGTATTTTAATCTTTATGTTCTGTTCTAAAGTTCTTCTGAATATGTATAGTTGGTAAGTTTTAGACATGTCGCAACACCACTATCACTCCCAAACACATGTTGGTCATATCTCGAATCAATATAGTTGATCAGGCTATATTAATCCCAGAAATGATTACATAACTGTCCAGGTTTGACTGTAATGTTCAACATCCAAATACTTTTAAGTTCTTATGATTTGATACTGTACTTGTAGATAAGTGTTAGTATACTTCTAAAAAAAATAATTAAATTTTTAAAAGTATACTTGTAGTCAGAGCTCTCAGCCCCAAATGTATTTATAATTTGTATATCTTTTATGGATTGATATACTAAGTTCACTATAAACAATGCTCTGATACCAATCTGTCACACCCCCAAACCAGACGGCGGAAACGTCCGGGGGTGGAGGACTTAATTTGTAGTATCACAACACATGCATTATAGTAATCAGAGTACAAACAACCACAATATTTAAAAGTATAAATATTTACATGAGTTTCAACCTTGTATTATGAAACTAATTAGTTGTACAAAAGAAGAAGACAAGACATAAATAGCTCCGTCTTCTCAAAAGCTCGGGGTGTACCTGCCTACTGATTTCCTAAGAATACAAGTAATTTGAAAAGAGAGTATCAACATAAAGTTGAGTGAGTGCATAAGTATTTAAGTTTTGAAAGAATGTCTTCTGTTTCTTGAATATGTAACTGTTTCCAGAAAACCCTATATTTTCTGATGTATATGAAAATTAGTTTTAGTTGTATAAAACTGTTCTATTTGTAAACCAATGTTCTGTATTTGTAATCCTTTTGTAAACTTGTATCTATGAGTATGACTGAATTCATTAAATGTTATTGTAAACTGTAATGTATTATTGTAAACTGTATTTGGTAAACTAGTACTTTGAAATAGTACATAAGTTTAGTTAACTATACACTAACATATTGTTAGTATCTTTTAATGAGTTATTATAACCATACTGACTAGATGGCCTGACCCAACGCTATGAGTGCGCTGAAAGTTGATGATAACAATTGTCACTCACAGGCGTGTATGCCTGACTGTAGCTAGCAGTCCGAGTGCGGGATTGTCATTCCCAATATAGATCTATACACACATTGTTTCGATCCCCTGTTGGAGACTCTGGTTATAATATCAGGACTTTACTATATTGTTTAAAATGAATTAAACAAACTGTACTACTTGACTCATAAAAGCATATAAATGTTACGTATATAATAATTATGAAAACTCAATCATTCTGAAAGAAATTATTACTAGTATGTTCTTGAATTAGTACTCTTAACCTGTATCTGAAAGAGTGTATACGCTTGAATAGTTTTGAATTAAACCTTTGTTTTTGTAAAACATTGTACTCTAGTATGCTTGAATCATGAATTAGTGTTCTGTGAATCATAAATTATACCTATTATAATTTATATGTACTTTCTGTATTGATACTTAGTATTAATGAACACAACCCCTTGCTCAACTTGTTACAAAGGGTAATTGAAACTAAATGAATAAACTTTTATACTTGTATACATATACAAATATATATAAGTAAAATTTAAATGACACTCGGACAAATAACTGATACTTGTAATCCCACATCCAAACAAGGAAAAGGAACCAAAGTGGGTTATTAGTCCTAAATCTTTTAAATCTTATTTATATAAATATATGTATACTAGTATGATTTTTGGGGAAAAATATAAGTTTATAAAATATTTAAAAGAAGTTTTATATTTTGAAATTCATTTTGGTGACTTGATGTCTTTTTGAAACAATCACTTAAAACCACTTGATTTGATGATACTGAAATTCATTTCGATAAGATGTTTGAAACCATTTGTTTTGATAACTGTAATCCATTTGAAATTATTTGTTATAACACAAAATCTTTGTGTTAGACTTGTATCCCCCCCCCCCCCCTTAAAACAATAAGAACTATGAAAATGTGGGGGTATGAACTCACCTGTTGTAAGTTATTCAAATGTAAGGTTGGTGTAGGACGCTAAGTGTCAAGTGAAGTTTTTGAACACAACGGATCCTATTAAGCATATATTGATACATATATGGATATAATTAGTGTATATAATAACTAATTATATAGGAAACCACTTTAGGGACTAGAAAACACTTAAATTTAAGTGTTACAATCACATGTGATTGTTCTAAAGGGGTTTACGGCTACACAATGTGTTCACGGCCATGGAGTTTACGGCCTAAGGTGTTCTTCATAGGAGTTTACGGCCAAGGGAGATGCTCATAGCCGTAAACTCTCATTGTTCTTGGAATTGATTGTTTTCAATGTTGTAAGTTATGAATTTCTATAGAATGACTAGTATTAGGATGTATACTTACGTTTTGAAGCTTGAAGGGGGTATTCACGGTCTAAAGAACTAGTATGTGTTCTTGGTGTTCTTGAAGATCTAACCAAAAGAAATGATTTCATGGATGAAATCATAGGTTTTAACTAGATTAAGCAAGGATATCAACTTAGGAATGGAAGAACCACTTACAAATTTGGTGAGAATTAGGAGTGTTCTTGATGGTACTTGAGAGAACTTGAGAGTTCTTGACTGGAGGATATGAGAAATGAAGAAAAAATGAAGGAAATCTATATATGTATGCGAGGGTTTACGGCCGAGGAGTTTGCGGTCCGAAGTCGGTTAGCAGTTTACGGCCGAAGCCTCGTTTACGGCCTGCGAGGAGTTTACGGTCCGAAGTGTTTACGGTCGTAAGCTCTTTGCGGCCCGAAGTGTATACGGTCCGATGCAAGAATAAGATGCGAAGTTCTCGATTTTAAGCCTTTTCCTTCTAAATTCAACTATGGATATTATAAAGATTTTAGCAAATAAAGGTTATTTCATAACCTTAATTAAAAACCCAAACAATAAAAAGGACTTTAGTTGACCTTTGCTTGACTTAGGTTGACTAAAGTTGACTTTACAAATAGAAAATAACGGGATGTTACATTATCCCCCCCCCCCCCGGTTAGAGAGAATTTCGTCCCGAAATTAGAGTTTAAGAAAATACAAACAACTAGACGAAAAGATGAGGGTATTTCAATTTCATCCGATCCTCGCGCTCCCAAGTGAATTCGAGTCCCCGCTTTGCATTCCAGCGAACCTTCACTATAGGAATACGGCTTTGTTTTGTTTGTTTGAATTCTCGGTCCATGATTTCTACTGGTTCTTCCACGAAGTTGAGGCTCTCGTCGATCTCGATTTCGTCGAGTGGAATAACAAGATTCTCGTCGGACAAACACTTTTTCAAGTTCGAGACATGGAAAACTGGATGTATGTTACTTAGTTCTTGAGGTAGTTGAAGTTTGTAAGCTACGGGACCAATTCTAGCAAGAATCTCGAATGGTCCTATATACCTTGGATTCAACTTGTCACGCTTTCCAAAGCGAATCATGCCCTTCCAGGGTGAGACCTTCAACATGACGCGGTCACCAACCTGGAATTCCAAAGGTTTTCTTCTTTTGTCGGCGTAGCTTTTCTGTCTATCTCTGGAAGCTTTAAGTCGTTCTCGGATTTGTACGATTTTCTCTGTGGTTTCACGAATGATTTCCGGACCAGTGAGAGTACTGTCAGGAACTTGACTTCTAGCTAGATGCGTATCACCCACTTCAGCCCAGCACAGAGGTGATCTGCACTTACGGCCATAGATAGCTTCATAAGGAGCAGCCTTTATACTAGTGTGATCACTATTATTGTAAGAGAATTCGACAAGGGGTAAATGAGTATCCCATGCCTTACCAAAGTCTATCACGCAAGCTCGCAACATATCTTCTAAAGTTTGAATCGTCCTCTCACTTTGCCCATCAGTTTGTGGATGGTAGGCTGTACTCATATCCAACCTAGTTCCCAAAGATTTTTGTAAAGACTGCCAGAAACGAGAAGTGAATCTACTATCTCGGTCAGAAATAATAGATATTGGCACACCATGCAGTCTAACGATTTCCTTGAGGTAAGTTCTTGTTAGCTTCTCCATTTTGTCGGTCTCTTTGATTGGCAAGAAGTGTGCAGATTTGGTTAATCTATCGACGATTACCCAAATAGTATCATAACCTCCCGATGTCTTGGGTAACTTGGTTATGAAATCCATTATAATCCGCTCCCACTTCCATTCAGGTATTTCAGGTTGTTGCAATAAACCTGAAGGTTTCTGGTATTCTACCTTGACTTTGGCACAAGTAAGGCACTTGCCCACAAAGGTAGCAATTTCGGCCTTCATGTTTGGCCACCAGTATAGTTTCTTGAGGTCTAGGTACATCTTGTCTGAACCTGGATGAATGGAGTATCGAGTTTTGTGTGCTTCATTCATAACCACATCTCGGTAACCACCGAACTTTGGTGTCCAGATTCGGTTCATGAAACAATAGACTCCATCATCCCTGACTCTGAAGTTTTTATCCATTCCTCTTAAAGTTTCACCTACCACGTTTTCAGGTTTTAAGGCCTCGAATTGAGCCTCTCTGATCTGTGTGGACAGATGTGAATGGATTGTCATGGTCAACGACTTTACTCGGCGTCCCGAGTATTCTTTTCTGCTAAGGGCGTCAGCTACAACGTTAGCTTTACCAGGGTGATAAAGAATCTCACAATCGTAGTCGTTCAGTAGCTCCACCCATCTTCATTGTCTCATGTTCAGCTCTTTCTGATTGAAGATGTGCTGGAGACTTTTCTGGTCCGTGAATACTGTGCATTTCATGCCATATAAGTAATGTCTCCAGATCTTCAGAGCGAATACCACTGCTCCTAGCTCAAGGTCATGTGTTGTATAGTTGACTTCATGTGTCTTTAGCTGTCTTGAGGCATAGGATATCACCTTTCCTCTTTGCATAAGAACACATCCAAGCCCTTGATTTGAAGCATCACAGTACACTATGAAATCCTTTGTCCCTTCAGGGAGAGACAGGATTGGTGCACTACACAAGGCTCGTTTCAGCGTTCGGAATGCTGTTTCTTGTTTTTCTCCCCAGCTAAAAGTTACCCCCTTTTGCGTTAGAGTGGTAAGAGGTTTAGCTATTCGAGAGAAATTCTGGATGAATCTGCGATAATAGCCAGCAAGACCTAAGAATTGACAGATTTTTGTAGGTGTTTTGGGTGCTGACCAGTTTTCAATTGCCTTTATTTTGGAAGGATCGACGTGTATTCCTTCAGAACTGACCACGTGACCTAGGAATTCAACCTTCCTAATCCAAAATTCACATTTTGAAAACTTCGCATAGAGTTTCTCTGTTCTAAGAGTTTGCAGAATTTGACGAAGATGTTGGCTATGATCCTCTTCACTTCTTGAGTAGATAAGGATGTCGTCAATGAAGACTATGACGAATTTGTCCAAGTATGGACGACACACTCTGTTCATTAAATCCATGAACACATCAGGTGCATTCGTCAATCTGAATGGCATCACTACGAATTCATAATGACCATAACGAGTTCTGAACGCGGTTTTGGGAATGTCATCCTCCGAAATCCGTAACTGGTGATACCCGGATCTTAAGTCTATTTTTGAGAAGTAGCTCGCACCTTGAAGTTGGTCGAACAGATCGTCAATGCGAGGCAGAGGGTATCGATTCTTAATGGTAAGTTTATTCAGCTCGCGGTAGTCTATGCACATACGGAATGATCCATCCTTCTTCTTCACGAACAAAATCGGTGCTCCCCAGGGTGAGAAGCTTGGTCTTATGAAACCTTTGCTAAGGAGTTCGTTAAGCTGGCTGGATAATTCCTGCATTTCTGAAGGTGCAAGACGATAAGGAGATTTGGCAACAGGGGTAGCCCCTGGAATTAAGTCGATTCTAAACTCGACTTGTCGTTCGGGAGGCACTCCTGGAAGATCATCGGGAAAAACGTCGAGAATGTTACAGACTTCAGGAATTTTCGCGATATCTCTCACTTCTTGCTTTTTGTCTACCACGTGAGCTAAGAAAGCACAGTACTCTTTGCGAAGGTACTTCTGTGCCTTAATGCAAGAAATGATATGGAGGTTCGTTCCAGGTTTGTCGCCATAAATAACAGGAGTTTCATTAGTTGGCAAGTTCAGACGAATGGCTTTTTCATAACATAGGATGTCAGCACGGTTAGGACACAACCAATTCATACCTATTATGACGTCGAAACTCTTAATAGAGATCGGCATAAGGTCTATTGGGAACGAAAAGTTATTCAAGGTAAGAGTACATCCTATGTATATTTCATTGGTGGATTCGGATTTCCCGTTAGCCATTTCGACTGTGAATGTTTCTTTTAATGGTTGGGAGTTTTGATTTAGTAATTGTTTGAAATTATGTCTCACAAAGCTCTTCTCAGCACCACAATCAAATAGAATGCATGCATAAGTGTTGTTGAGAAGGAACGTACCCGTAACTACTGCGGGATTTGCCACTGCTTCTTCCTGGCCCAAGGCTAAAATTCTCCCCACTCCACCTGTATTTCCAGCATTAGGACAATCTCTCTTGAAATGCCCCACTTCACCACATTAATAGCATGCTTGACCCACTCCAGCAGCAGGTACTTGGTTAAGTGGTTGGGGTGGTGCTCTACAGAATCGGGCAGTATGCCCTTTCTTGTTGCAGTTACGACACTGCATTTCCCTACAATTTCCATTATGGTAAAAATTGAACTTGTTTCACTTGGGGAGGTTTCCAGCATAAGGCTTAGCTGGTACCCGGTTAACAGGAACAGCGGTAGGTATAATTGCAGCGTTGACTGTAGCCAGTTGTTGTTTTTTTGAGGAATCCTGTGAAAACTTGCCCTTCCTCTTGTTCCTACCTTTCTTCTTGCTGTTGTTGTTGTCATTGTTGTTGTTGTTGTTTCCCTTTGGTTGTTCTGGTACTGCAAACACTGAGTGTTGATGGGCTCCATGGTCGATAAGAGATTGTGCCAGCTCTTTGGCACTGTCAAAAGTAACAGGCCTCGAAGCTAAAACACTTGATTGAATTTGGCGTGACAGTCCCCAAATATATCTCTCAATCTTCTTGCTCTCCAGAGAAACCATATTCAGACAAAGAATTGCCAGATCACAGAATCTAATGGTATAGGTTGATATATCAGAACCAACCATTGAAAGACCCCAGAGTTCCTGCTCAAGTTTTTGGACTTCGCCTCGCGGGCAATATTCCCGCATAAGCATACCTTTGAAGTTCTCCCAGCTGATCGAATTAGCCACTACCAGAGTAAGTGACTTAACGTGACCATTCCACCACGTCAAAGCTCTTTCTGAAAAAGTGCAAGCAGCGAACTTGACTTTGCTGCTGTCAGGACAGGAGCAGATTTCGAAAATTGCTTCTGTCTTCTCTATCCACTGCCTTAATGACATAACTCCCCCAGTTCCATTAAAGGTCATGGGTTTAGCATTGGAAAATTCTTTATAAGTGCACTCTCACGAATGTCCATGACCTTCACCCTGGTTAGGGGGATTTGTACCAGCTCCAGACCCACTAGCACTAGAAGTATGGATCTGAGACATAGCAGCAGCTACAGCTGCGGTGACCGCCACTTGGAACATAGCGGAGTCAAACTGAGGAGGTGGTGGCGGAGGTGGCATCGGCGGTTCATTTACATTGTGGCGTCTTGGATTTCTACGAGGAGGCATCTTTTTCTATAAAGTCAAAAGATACAAAGATGATAAGATATCAAGAGTGAATATGAATTCTGATATCTTTGAACTAAAACATATAGTTTGATATGAATCTTGAAATGAATTGGAAATAGAAGTCTATGACAAGTACAACTTGTAACTGAATAATATGAAAGTTAATGGTTATTTTTCAATTACTAAGAAAATGCATGTCGATTAAATTGGCATATTGAATACATAAGTCTGGAAAACTTGACCCTAGACAGGTTTACAATACACCAAATTCTGAGAAAAAAATATCGACATCATACAGACCTATCGAAAATAAAATTTTCATGGTCTTACTGAAAAACCTGAAAAATAATTCTAAAACCTATCCATAGACTTAACTATAACCAAAAGAGTGAAATAGGAAACGAGTAGAGTATTTCCTAATGGCGACGGGTATCATTTGGATGAAACCTCATCTCAGCCATTTTGTGACAACCCGAAATTTCTATTCTGAACAACAATTCACTTCAATAGAAGTCAGAACTGTTTCTATTAACTTTTGAGCTGTGTAAAGTCAGTTTGAGTGTTTTAAAGCTTAGTACTTCAGGAGATAACTGGAGAGAGGATGCCTTAGGGTTTATTGTGCAACAATAAAGTCCCAAAACTCCAAGATTTTAGAGTTTACGGCCTAAACATGGTGTTTACGGCCGTAAACCCCAAGGGGTATAAAAGTGACACTTAGTCATTTTTAACACTTTTTCACCATTTCAAGAACTAAAACTCAAATCCTCTCAAGTATCATCCGATTTTCCTTCTTGATCTTCAACTTTGTAAGTTTTTCTTCCGCTAATTAGTTGATATCTTACTTAATCTAGTGATCTTACATGATTTCATCCGTGAAATCATTCCATATGTGTAGATCTTCAAGTGTTCTTAGTTTCACCAAGAACACCAAGAACACACACTAGTGTTCTTGGACTTTTAACACCCTTTCAAGCTTCCACATAGTAAGTACTCTTACCTTGGCTTGTTATAAGGCTTTTTACACTTCTTAATCAACTAGAAAACACAAAGAAACACAAGATCAAAGGTGTTTACGGTCCAACATGTTCTTGGACCGTAAACCCTAATGAATAGGCCATTGTGTGCCCGAGTCCCTTACCAAGCCTTGGATACTAGTCTAGGTCATATCCTTGATGTGCTTAGGACCCTAAACCTCAAAAAGACCATGAACCATTAGGGTTTACGGCCGTAAACACATGGAGAAATGGTCCATGGGCCGTAAACTCCATAAATGGGTGAAATGATGCCACAATCACTTCCAAAGGCTTAGACTTGAAGTAGGAATGCTTCTTATGACCTTATAAGCTTCAAAACACAAAATGGTAGAAGTAACATGAGTTTACGGCCGTAAACTCATGGGTTTATGACCGTAAAATCCAAGGGAGTTGGTCACAAAACCGTAAACTCATAAAGAGTTTACCCTTGGACCCTAAAATGAAATGCAAGACCCTACAACCCTTAGATGCAATCCTTAGTACTTATAACACTTAAATCAAGTGTTTTTCATGTCTTAGGATGTCTTAACTTGGTTAATTAGTTGTTTAATGACTAATTGGATACATATATGTGTTATTATATGTTAACTAGGATCCTTGTGTGTGTTCAAGTCTTCACTTGACACTTAGCATCCTAAAACATTCAGTTCATCCAAACCACTCACTACAGGTGAGTTCATACCCCTTAATCAATCTTTTAAATGATTTTAAATGCTTTTATGGGGGGGGGGGGGGGGAATACAAGTTGAACTATTATAGTTATTATATCAATCACATGTGATTAATGAGTACCAAACAAGTGGATTTCTTACTTTTCAAACTGTGTTATCAAGCAAACTACTTCAAACTGTTTTACAAACTCTTTTACATGTCAAATACTTTTATTACACTCTTTTAAACTTATATTCTGTTAAACGTGTATCTATATAGATATAGTTATATAAGTAGGATTGAAAGGACTTAGGACTGATAGCTCACCTTACTTCCTGTTCCTTGTTTGGTTGTGGACTTAGGGTATTCAGGTTATTTGTCCGAAGGTCGTTTGAATCCTAGTTATATATTATGTATATGTATATAGATATAAAAGTTCCTTCTTCCATTCAGTTCAATACCTTTGGGTAGCAAAGGTATACAAACATGTTTATACACACAAACAATACCTTTGGGTGCCAAACGTCATTTCTTCCGACGTCTTACATCGTCGTGTTTATAGTCGGTAGCAGGGTACAGGCCGATCACATGGTACTTTAAATAACAATTGGTTTAAGGTAGTTAGTACAACAGTAGTTACTTAATACAACACTACAGTACTATTTCATTTTCCCATTTGCATTCACTTTGTGATCTTCACACAATAAACAGTAATGTAAAAACTATATTTTTGGTTAATGATAGTCGGATTTGGGAAAATACATACTCTTACAAGAGACACACACACAAACACTCGACGCCTTGGTAGAAGGCTACTTTTAGTAGGAAACATAGGGTTTTCTAGGAGAGTTCAAACAATTACAAACTTTTACAAACTTATACATCACATACTTACAAATACTTTCATACAAATACAGACACTAAAATACTTATGATCTCACCAGCTTTAAAGCTGATAAACTCTTTCAAAATTACTTGTATTCTCAGGTCACCAGTAGACAGGTACCGGTGCCAGGTTTTGAGAAGATGGAGCTCGTTCAAGACTCATCTTTTATTTTGAATTATGTTTTTGGTGTCTATTTAACTTGACAGAACACACTTGTATTAAATTATATTATTAATGCAATGGATGATGTTGTTGCTTGTTTACTACTATGCATTGTTGTGATACTGTACATGACATCCTCCACCCCCGAACGATTCCGCCGTTCCGGTTTTGGGGTGTGACAGATTTGTATCAGAGCATTGTTTATAGTGAATCGAGTATATCAACCCATAAAAGATATACGAACTATAAACACAGCGGTATTAAAATACTCTGATAAAGAGTTTATACTTTTAAATAATAAAATATTTAACCAAGTATACATACCTGCATTCATACTAAAATCAGTGTCACTAGGACAGAACAAAAGTATTAAGATTGTTGGGCAACACAATTAGACTTAGAGACATATAGTCAACCCTGGGAAGATATAGCCTGATCAACTATATTATCCGAGGAGTGACTAGCATGTGCCTAAGGGTGGTTGTGAGGTTGCAACAAGTCTAAAAACTTACCAACACTACTACAATGAGAACAGTAGAACAGAACATAAACCTAAAATACTATAGGAGTATTTCGTGTTACTATAATTACTTATCTGAGAACTAAAGGTCTTTATTAGTATATCAATAGTTGCTGAGTGGATACGCTAAGGTTATATGTATCTAGGATATCATAGACTTAGAATCTGTGACCTTTGCTTTACTTCCTGTTCCTTGTTTGGTTGTGGACTTAGAGTTAGGGTCACTTATTCGAAGGTCTATCCTGTTTTGAGTACATATAACTGGTATGCACTAAACAAGTATTGAAGTAACTAATAAAGATCATCTTATAAATATCTAGATGGTCCGCCTATTAATTATTTCTTTATCCCTTTTCTCGCGTAGATATCATGGCTGGATTCCATATCCCCGGAGACCCGTACTATCCCAACCACGGCAATGTTGGATGGCTTGGAGAAGAGCCAAAAGATGATCACCCAATCCCTTTGGATGATCACTATGCTGAGGGTTTTTCTGATGGTTCTGACTCAGAGCCTGAAGTCAACAACCTACCCCCAGCTGCTCAAGGCCCAAACCCAAACCCACGTCCAGCATTTCAAGGACCCACACCTCTGTGGGCCACAAACTTGAATAGATGGAGTCAGGAACAGGGTCAAACCATTCCCTACAATAGGGACAGAAGCTTTTATAACCTCACCGAGGGAGGTTCAGCTGATCGAGTCCTGCCCATCATGGTCCGTAGGATTGCTCGGAACACCGAGCAAGGTCGAGCAACTATCGACACAGTCCTAGAGATTGACGCCAACTCTGGCGTTAACACGGTCCGCATTCGCCAACTAGAAGTAGCTATGGAAAGGGCTAGGATAACCAATGGGACTCTGCAGCAACAGCTAACTGCATCCCAAGCTGAAGTTAGAGAACTTCGGACTAGGCAGTCAATGTATGAAAGGCGCATGCGAGACGTAGAGCGCCGTCTGCCTGAATCAAGAACTCGCTCTAGTAGTTCTCGTCGCCGCTAGAGTCTCCTCGACTTCTCTTTTGGATATAACTTAGTTTATGTAAAAACTCTAGTCTAATTTCCTATCTTCGTAAATCTTAGACCTGTTAGGTCTTGATTAGGTCGTAGTTCTGTCAGAATTTTCCCATTTTGGTTTGATGTAAGACCTACTTCTAGGTCATTTTTCCCGAACTTGTTACATCTGTAATACCAGTATTATTGACAGATATCTAATTTCATGGAAATTATTATCCAAATTCTATTATCTGTTAGTACTAGATCTACATTCAATCGTGCTATTCAATTGTGCTGTTGGGCTATGGAGAGTTAGTCCATGAGTCATTCTCATCAAATTCTCCCTATTAAATTCTTATCAATATCTTCATCTTTCTAAACTTATAGTTAAAAAGATGCCTCCACGTCGATCAACGAGGCGCGATCCTCCATCAACTGCAACACCCCCTGCTCCTCAAATCGATACGGCAGCTCTGAATGCTGCTGTAGCTACAGCTGTGGCTACAGCCATGGCTCAATATCATTCTTCTGGTTCCACTGGGGGAGGAACCCCTGTTCACTCTACTCATGGTGAAGCTCCTTTGCGCCTGAGAGAGTGCTCCTATAAGGGCTTCACTAACTGCAAGCCCAAGTCCTTTAAAGGGACTGGCGGAGTCATTGCCCTCTCGCAATGGTTCGAGAAGACCGAATCGGTTTTCGAAATCTCCTCCTGTCCAGAAGGGAGCAAGGTCAAGTTCGCTGCTTGCACCTTTGAGCAAAAAGTCCTGACATGGTGGAATAGCCATGTCAAGTCACTATCTCTAATAGTGGCTAATGTTATGGGCTGGGAAGCTCTGAGAGAGCTAATGATAGAAGAGTACTGCCCGAGGGGCGAAATCCAAAAAGTGGAGGAGGAACTGTGGAGCCTAACCATGAAGGGCTCCGACATAGTCTCCTACACCCCCAGGTTCTGTGAACTGGTGGCCCTCTGTCCCAACATGGTTCATACTGAGGGAAAGAAGATAGAAAGATACATATGGGAGTTGGTGCCTCCATTCCAGGGAAATGTTTTGGATTCAAACCCCACTACATTCGATAGTGCCAAGAGATTGGCACATCGGCTTATAGACCATGGGGTTCGTACCCCAGCCGCAACAACAACCCTAGCCATCTCAGAACTTTCCAAAACCGCTGATTCCAAGCGGAAGTTCTGGGATGATAAGAAGAAGAAGAAGGCTGCCAAAAAGCAGCAGGTCGTGGCAGTTCATGCTGCGATAGCACCTGCCGCTGCTGCTCCGGTAAAGCAGTACGCTGGAAGTTTGCCTAAGTGCAACAAATGCAACTTCCACCACACAGGAGCTTGCCGGGAAATGCAGGGTTCAAACTGCAACAGGAAGGGGCACACCGCCCGTTTCTGCAAAGCTCCGGCGAGGCCACTCAACCAAGTCCCCGGCGCAGGAGTGGGCCAAGCTTGCTACAGTTGTGGCGAGGTGGGCCACTACAAGAGGGACTGCCCTAAGGCAGGGAATGCCGGAAGAGTTCTGGCCATAGGCCACGAGGAAGCGGTTGCCGACCCCACAGTGGTCACTGGTACGTTTCTCCTCGATAACTCTTATGCATGCATACTGTTTGATAGTGGAGCGGAGAAGAGTTTCGTGAACCAAAAATTTGCTCATTTACTTAAGCAAAAATCACGAACACTTAAAGAACCGTTCACTGTAGAAATGGCTAATGGAAAGACGGAGAGCACTAGCAGTATATTCATAGGGTGTACCCTAACACTAGATAGCCATTCTTTTTCGATCGACCTCATGCCAGTCTCAATTAAAAGTTTTGATGTCATTATCGGCATGGATTGGTTGAGTCTTCGTCGTGCCGACATCATGTGTTATGAAAAGGTTGTTCGCCTTAATCTGCCGTCTGGCGAAACTCTAGTAGTTTATGGCGACAAACCCGGCACGAACCTTCGTATCATCTCGAGCATTCAAGCTCAGAAATTCTTGCGAAAGGAATGTCGCGCATTCCTTGCTCATGTGGTCGATGTGAGCCAAGAAACGAAAAACATACAGAACATTCCAGTAGTACGCGACTGTCCCGACATCTTTCCAGAAGAACTCCCAGGATTACCTCCGCAGCGTCAAGTCGAGTTCAGAATCGACTTAGTTCCAGGGGCTACCCCCGTAGCCAAATCGCCCTATCGTCTAGCCCCTGCAGAGATGCAAGAACTATCCTGTCAACTTAACGAACTGCTCAGCAAGGGCTTTATAGACCAAGCTTCTCACCCTGGGGAGCTCCAGTCTTGTTCGTCAAGAAGAAAGACGGATCGTTTCGTATGTGCATCGACTACAGGGAGCTCAACAAACTGACCGTCAAAAATCGTTACCCTCTGCCTCGTATTGACAATTTGTTTGACCAACTTCAAGGGGCGAACTTCTTTTCAAAAATCGATCTAAGATCCGGATATCACCAACTCGTTATGGGCACTACGAATTCGTAGTGATGCCTTTCAGATTAACAAACGCACCCGTAATATTCATGGATTTAATGAATAGGGTGTGTCATCCTTACTTGGATCAGTTCGTCATCGTCTTCATCGATGACATACTTATCTATTCTCGTAGTAAGGAGGAGCATAGTGGACATCTGCGTCTAGTCTTAGAAACACTGCGTTCGGAGAAGCTCTATGCGAAGTTCTCGAAATGCGAATTTTGGATCCGAAGAGTCGAATTCTTAGGGCACGTGGTTAGCGAGGAGGGAATACACGTGGACCCTTCCAAAATCAAAGCTATTGAGAGCTGGTCAGCACCGAAGACGCCTACTGAAATTCGTCAATTTCTAGGCCTCGCTGGCTACTATCGCAGGTTCATTCAGAACTTCTCACGAATTGCAAAACCTCTCACGACTTTGACCCAGAAGGGCGTGGCCTTTGACTGGGAAGAGAAGCAGGAGAGAGCGTTCCAAACGCTCAAGCGAGCCTTGTGCACCGCGCCAATACTATCCCTCCTGAAGGGATAGAACACTTCGTTGTCTATTGTGATGCGTCAAATCAAGGGCTCGGCTGTGTTCTGATGCAACGAGGTAAGGTCATCGCCTATGCCTCGAGACAGCTAAAGACACACGAGGTCAACTACACTACCCACGATCTTGAGTTAGGAGCAGTTGTGTTTGCTCTGAAGATCTGGAGACACTACCTGTACGGTACAAAAAGCACTATTTTTACAGACCACAAAAGCCTACAACACATATTCGACCAGAAGGAGCTCAACATGAGACAACGACGGTGGGTCGAGCTACTCAGTGATTACGAATGCGAAATTCGTTATCATCCGGGTAAAGCCAACGTAGTAGCTGACGCCCTAAGTCGGAAAGAATACTCTGGTCGTAGAGTCAAATCATTGACTATGACTATCCATTCACACTTGTCCACACAAATTAAGGAGGCTCAGCTCGACGCTTTGAAACCTGAAAATGTGGCGGGTGAATCCCTGAGAGGGATGGATAAGAACTTGGAAGTCAAGGGTGGCGGAGCCTTATATCTCATGGATCGGATCTGGACACCGAAACACGGTGGTTTCAGAGACTTGGTCATGACCGAGGCGCACAACACTCGTAATTCCGTCCACCCAGTTTCAGATAAGATGTATCTGGATCTTAAAAAGCTATACTGGTGGCCTAACATGAAAGCAGAGATTGCTACCTTCGTGAGTAAATGCCTTACTTGCGCCAAGGTCAAGGTCGAATACCAGAAACCATCAGGATTACTCCAGCAACCGGAGATACCTGAATGGAAGTGGGATCGGATCACTATGGACTTCATAACCAAGTTGCCCAAGACCACGGGTGGACTTGATACCATGTGGGTCGTCGTCGACAGATTGACCAAGTCCGCACACTTCCTGCCTATCAAAGAAACAGAAAAAATGGAGAAGCTTACAAGAACCTACATACGGGAGATTGTACGACTGCACGGTGTTCCCATATCCATTATCTCGGACAGAGATAGTAGGTTCACTTCGAGGTTTTGGCAGTCGTTACAAAGTTCCCTAGGAACTAGGCTGGACATGAGTACAGCCTACCATCCACAGACCGACGGACAAAGTGAGAGGACTATCCAAACCTTGGAAGATATGTTGCGAGCCTGTGTGATTGACTTTGGGAAAGCATGGGATACTCATTTACCCTTTATCGAATTTTCCTACAACAACAGTTATCACACGAGCATAAAGGCTGCTCCATTCGAGGCCCTCTATGGCCGAAAGTGCAGATCCCCTCTGTGCTGGGCTGAGGTGGGGGATACGCAGTTAGCTAAAGGACGAGTTCCTGACAGCACTCTCACGGGTCCGGAGATCATTCTGGAAACGATAGAGAAGATCGTTCAGATTCGTGAACGACTGAAAGCCTCTAGAGACCGATAGAAAAGCTACGCGGATAAACGAAGGAAACCATTGGAATTCCAGGTGGGCGACCGTGTTCTATTGAAGGTCTCACCCTGGAAGGGCTTAATACGCTTCAGAAAGCGTGGAAAGCTAAATCCAAGATACATAGGGCCTTTCGAGATTCTTGCAAGAATCGGCCCTATAGCTTACAAACTTAACTTACCTCGTGAACTCAGTAACGTACATTCTACGTTCCACGTCTTGAACTTGAAAAAGTGTCTGTCCGACGAGACCCTTGTAATCCCACTCGACGAGATCGAGATCAACGAGAGCCTCAACTTCGTGGAAGAACCTGTAGAGATCATGGACCGGGACGTCAAGCAAACGAAACAAAGTCGTATCCCGATAGTGAAGGTTCGCTGGAACGCCAAGCGAAGACCTGAATTCACTTGGGAGCGAGAGGATCAGATGAAACTGAAATATCCTTATCTTTTTACTTAGTTATTTGTAACTACTTATTTGCTTAAACTCTAATTTCGGGACGAAATTCCTTCTAACGGGGGGATGATGTGACAACCCGAAATTTCTATTCTGAACAACAATTCACTTCAATAGAAGTCAGAACTGTTTCTATTAACTTTTGAGCTGTGTAGAGTCAGTTTAAGTGTTTTAAAGCTTAGTACTTCAGGAGATAACTGGAGAGAGGATGCCCTAGGGTTTATTGTACAACAATAAAGTCCCAAAACTCCAAGAGTTTGGAGTTTACGACCTAAACATGGTGTTTACGGCCGTAAACCCCAAGGGGTATAAAAGTGACACTTAGTCATTTTTAACACTTTTTCACCATTTCAAGAACTAGAACTCAAATCCTCTCAAGTATCATCCGATTTTCCTCCTTGATCTTCAACTTTGTAAGTTTTTCTTCCGCTAATTAGTTGATATCTTACTTAATCTAGTGATCTTACATGATTTCATCCGTGAAATCATTCCATATGTGTAGATCTTCAAGTGTTCTTAGTTTCACCAAGAACACACACTAGTGTTCTTGGACTTTTAACACCCTTTCAAGCTTCCACATAGTAAGTACTCTTACCTTGGCTTGTTATAAGGCTTGTTACACTTCTTAATCAACTAGAAAACACAAAGAAACACAAGATCAAAGGTGTTTACGGTCCAACATGTTCTTGGACCGTAAACCCTAATGAATGGGCCATTGTGTGCCCGAGTCCCTTACCAAGCCTTGGATACTAGTCTAGGTCATATCCTTGATGTGCTTAGGACCCTAAACATCAAAAATACCATGAACCATTAGGGTTTACGGCCGTAAACACATGGAGAAATGGTCCATGGGCCGTAAACTCCATAAATGGGTGAAATGATGCCACAATCACTTCCAAAGGCTTAGACTTGAGGTAGGAATGCTTCTTATGACCTTATAAGCTTCAAAACACAAAATGGTAGAAGTAACATGAGTTTACGGCCATAAACTCATGGGTTTATGACCGTAAACTCCAAGGGAGTTGGTCACAAAACCGTAAACTCATAAAGAGTTTACCCTTGGACCCTCAAATGAAATGCAAGACCCTACAACCCTTAGATGCAATCCTTAGTACTTATAACACTTAAATCAAGTGTTTTTCATGTCTTAGGATGTCTTAACTTGGTTAATTAGTTGTTTAATGACTAATTGGATACATATATGTATTATTATATGTTAACTAGGATCCTTGTGTGTGTTCAAGTCTTCACTTGACACTTAGCATCCTAAAACATTCAGTTCATCCAAACCACTCACTACAGGTGAGTTCATACCCCTTAATCAATCTTTTAAATGATTTTAAATGATTTTATGGGGGGGAATACAAGTTGAACTATTATAGTTATTATATCAATCACATGTGATTAATGACTACCAAACAAGTGGATTTCTTACTTTTCAAACTGTGTTATCAAGCAAACTACTTCAAACTGTTTTACAGACTCTTTTACATGTCAAATACTTTTATTACACTCTTTTAAACTTATATTCTGTTAAACGTGTATCTATATAGATATAGTTATATAAGTAGGATTGAAAGGACTTAGGACTGATAGCTCACCTTACTTCCTGTTCCTTGTTTGGTTGTGGACTTAGGGTATTCATGTTATTTGTCCGAAGGTCGTTTGAATCCTAGTTATATATTATGTATATGTATATAGATATAAAAGTTCCTTCTTCCATTCAGTTCAATACCTTTGGGTAGCAAAGGTATACAAACATGTTTATACACACAAACAACATTACTAGTAAACTATAATAGGTATAGTTTAGGGAGATACTAATACTATTACTAGAACAGAGAGAACATACAATACCATACAGAGAGAACATACAATACCATACAGAGAGAACATACAATACCATACAGAAAGAACATACAATACCATACAGAGAGAACATACATACATGCTAGACAGGGAGAGAACACACAATACAGCTAGCACATACATTACATATACAAGAACATTACTACAGTTATGTGAGCCACGCAACGGGGCATGGCATCACCTGTCATGACCCATTTTGTATCCAGAATCTCCTTAAGTGGGGAGCGTTTGAGTTTGTGTATAGATCTATACTGGATTGACTATCCTACACCTTGCTGCTCGCTACAGTGGGACTTGCAAGTCTACGGGTGCCAAACGTCATTTCTTCCGACGTCTTACATCGTCGTGTTTATAGTCGGTAGCAGGGTACATGCCGATCACATGGTACTTTAAATAACAATTGGTTTAAGGTAGTTAGTACAGCAGTAGTTACTTAATACAACACTACAGTACTATTTCATTTTCCCATTTGCATTCACTTTGTGATCTTCACACAATAAACAGTAATGTAAAAACTATATTTTTGGTTAATGATAGTCGGATTTGGGAAGATACATACTCTTACAAGAGACACACACACAAACACTCGATGCCTTGGTAGAAGGCTACTTTTAGTAGGAAACATAGGGTTTTCTAGGAGAGTTCAAACAATTACAAACTTTTACAAACTTATACATCACATACTTACAAATACTTTCATACAAATATAGACACTAAAATACTTATGATCTCACCAGCTTTAAAGCTGATAAACTCTTTCAAAATAACTTGTATTCTTAGGTCACCAGTAGACAGGTACCGGTGCCAGGTTTTGAGAAGATGGAGCTCGTTCAAGACTCATCTTTTATTTTGACTTATGTTTTTGGTGTCTATTTAACTTGACAGAACACACTTGTATTAAATTATATTATTAATGCAATGGATGATGTTGTTGCTTGTTTACTACTATGCATTGTTGTGATACTGTACATGACGTCCTCCACCCCCGAACGATTCCGCCATTCCGGTTTTGGGGTGTGACACATTTGACGCTCCATAGCAAGTAAATGCCTTTCATACACTGTCAGGCGTGCTCGAAGCTCTATGACTTCAGCTCGAGTTTCAGTTAATGCTTGCAATAGAGATTCATTGTCCCTTGTATCTCTCTCACGAGCATATTCAAGACGATTAATACTGATTGTATTAATTCTCACATTGGCATCAACTTCCCTGATTCGGTTGATGGCTGTTCTACCCTGATTTTCATTTCGAACAACTCAGCTGACTATAATCGGCAGGACTCTGTCTGCTGAACCTCCTTCGCTTAAGTTGTAGAAGCTTCTGTCTCCGTTGTAAGGCATTGGTTGACCCTACTCTTAACTCCATGTTTCCAAGCTTTCTACCCATAGAGTCGTCGGACCTTGGAAAACCGGACGAGGGTTAGGATTTTGAGCAATTGGTGGTGGATTATAGGCTTCTGATTCGGAATCGTTGTCTTCAGGAAAGTTTTCTGCAAAATCATCATCTAAGGGAATTTCGTCATTTTCTTCTGGTTCTGCATCTTGTTCTTGATCAGGGAAATAAGGGTTTCCAGGTATGTGAAATCCAGCCATTGTTATCTAAGCGAGAATAGGGATAAGAGATATAGAATATAGTTAGTAACGATAAGTTTCAACAAAAAAGACCTACAATTAACAAGTAAAGTATTATGTATATCTTGTTCTAGGTATTACTATAACTATAAAGTGTATACTAATTATATATAACTTGGGTATATTCGACCTTTGATTAAATGACCCGGCTCTAAATCCACAACCAAACAAGGAACAGGAAATGAAGCTAGATCATATATTCTAAGTCTATATAACTTTAATTATATATAATTGTAATATACCTTTAATATTTATAGTTCTACCCTTGATTGTTCTACTGATTTCACATGTGTGTTATTAGTATATAGTGCCTAAAATACGCCTATAGTATTTTAATCTTTATGTTCTGTTCTAAAGTTCTTCTGAATATGTATAGTTGGTAAGTTTTAGACATGTCGCAACACCACTATCACTCCCAAACACATGTTGGTCATATCTCGAATCAATATAGTTGATCAGGCTATATTAATCCCAGATATGATTACATAACTGTCCAGGTTTGACTGTAATGTTCAACATCCAAATACTTTTAAGTTCTTATGATTTGATATTGTACTTGTAGATAAGTGTTAGTATACTTCTAAAAAAAATAATTAAATTTTTAAAAGTATACTTGTAGTCAGAGCTCTCAGCCCCAAATGTATTTATAGTTTGTATATCTTTTATGGATTGATATACTAAGTTCACTATAAACAATGCTCTGATACCAATCTGTCACACCCCCAAACCAGACGGCGGAAACGTCCGGGGGTGGAGGACTTAATTTGTAGTATCACAACACATGTATTATAGTAATCAGAGTACAAACAACCACAGTATTTAAAAGTATAAATATTTACATGAGTTTCAACCTTGTATTATGAAACTAATTAGTTGTACAAAAGAAGAAGACAAGACATAAATAGCTCCGTCTTCTCAAAAGCTCGGGGTGTACCTGCCTACTAATTTCCTGAGAATACAAGTAATTTGAAAAGAGAGTATCAACATAAAGTTGAGTGAGTGCATAAGTATTTAAGTTTTGAAAGAATGTCTTCTGTTTCTTGAATATGTAACTGTTTCCAGAAAACCCTATATTTTCTGCTGTATATGAAAAGTAGTTTTAGTTGTATAAAATTGTTCTATTTGTAAACCAATGTTCTGTATTTGTAATCCTTTTGTAAACTTGTATCTATGAGTATGACTGAATTCATTAAATGTTATTGTAAACTGTAATGTTTTATTGTAAACTGTATATGGTAAACTAGTACTTTGAAATAGTACATAAGTTTAGTTAACTATACACTAACGTATTGTTAATATCTTTTAATGAGTTATTATAACCATACTGACTAGATGGCCTGACCCAACGCTATGAGTGCGCTAAAAGTTGATGATAACAATTGTCACTCACAAGCGTGAATGCCTGACTGTAGCTAGCAGTCCGAGTGCGGGATTGTCATTCCCAATATAGATCTATACACACATTGTTTCGATCCCCTGTTGGAGACTCTGGTTATAATATCAGGACTTTACTATATTGTTTAAAATGAATTAAACAAACTGTACTACTTGACTCATAAAAGCATATAAACGTTACGTATATAATAATTATGAAAACTCAATCATTCTGAAAGAAATGATTACTAGTATGTTCTTGAATTAGTACTCTTAAGAGTGTATACGCTTGAATAGTTTTGAATTAAACCTTTGTTTTTGTAAAACATTGTACTCTAGTATGCTTGAATCATGAATTAATGTTCTGTGAATAATAAATTATACCTATTATAATTTATATGTACTTTCTATATTGATACTTAGTATTAATGAAGACAACCCCTTGCTCAACTCGTTACAAAGGGTAATTGAAACTAAATGAATAAACTTTTATACTTGTATACATATACAAATATATATAAGTAAAATTTAAATGACACTCGGACAAATAACTGATACTTGTAATCCCACATCCAAACAAGGAAAAGGAACCAAAGTGGGTTATTAGTCCTAAATCTTTTAAATCTTATTTATATAAATATATGTATACTAGTATGATTTTTGGGGAAAAATATAAGTTTATAAAATATTTAAAAGAAGTTTTATATTTTGAAATTCATTTTGGTGACTTGATGTCTTTTTGAAACAATCACTTAAAACCACTTGATTTGATGATACTGAAATTCATTTCGATAAGATGTTTGAAACCATTTGTTTTGATAACTGTAATCCATTTGAAATTATTTGTTATAACACAAAATCTTTGTGTTAGACTTGTATTCCCCCCCCCCCCTTAAAAAAATAAAAATTATGAAAATGTGGGGGTATGAACTCACTTGTTGTAAGTTATTCAAATGTATGGTTGGTGTAGGACGCTAAGTGTCAAGTGAAGTTTTTGAACACAACGGATCCTATTAAGCATATATTGATACATATATGGATATAATTAGTGTATATAATAACTAATTATATAGGAAACCACTTTAGGGACTAGAAAACACTTGAATTTAAGTGTTACAATCACATGTGATTGTTCTAAAGGGGTTTACGGCCACACAATGTGTTCACGGCCATGGAGTTTACGGCCTAAGGTGTTCTTCATAGGAGTTTACGGCCAAGGGGGATGCTCATAGCCGTAAACTCTCATTGTTCTTGGAATTGATTGTTTTCAATGTTGTAAGTTATGAATTTATATAGAATGACTAGTATTAGGATGTATACTTACGTTTTGAAGCTTGAAGGGGGTATTCACGGTCTAAAGAACTAGTATGTGTTCTTGGTGTTCTTGGTGTTCTTGAAGATCTAACCAAAAGAAATGATTTCATGGATGAAATCATAGGTTTTAACTAGATTAAGCAAGGATATCAACTTAGGAATGGAAGAACCACTTACAAATTTGGTGAGAATTAGGAGTGTTCTTGATGGTACTTGAGAGAATTTAGTTCTTGACTGGAGGATATGAGAAATGAAGAAAAAATGAAGGAAATCTATATATGTATGTGAGGGTTTACGGCCGAGGAGTTTGCGGTCCGAAGTCGGTTAGCAGTATACGGCCGAAGCCTCGTTTACGGCCTGCGAGGAGTTTACGGTCCGAAGTGTTTACGGTCGTAAGCTCTTTGCGGCCCGAAGTGTATACGGTCCGAGGCAAGAATAAGATCCGAAGTTCTCGATTTTAAGCTTTTTCCTTCTAAATTCAACTATGGATATTATAAAGATTTTAGCAAATAAAGGTTATTTCATAACCTTAATTAAAAACCCAAACAATAAAAAGGACTTTAGTTGACCTTTGCTTGACTTAGGTTGACTAGAGTTGACTTTACAAACAGAAAATAACGGGATGTTACAACATTTGAAAGAGAAGAAATATTGTTTTTGGTTAGATAGGAGTAATTCTCAATATAAAACTCAAATGAAATATTAAGGTTAGGACCCAACTAGATAATTCACAACTTAGAAGAGGGATGCCGTAATCTAATTGTGAATTTAATAAAGGTAGGTAAATGACGATTTACCAATTTCACCATGAAAACCGAAATTTGAACGAAGTAGGTTTTTTTTAATGAAATTCCTAGATCTTTTGAGATTCATTCAACTATTCAATGGCATGTTTAATCTTTATTATGCTCTTGCATTTGTGACTGGGATACCGAGGATCACAAACAAGATGTGAATAACCACACAAATTAGCTTGGTACTCTCGATGTCATTTATCATCTCATTAATGTGCCGGTTAGCCACACACGCTCCATTAATCAATAATAATTTACGAGACACCCATTTCCACCCTTTATTAGTCCATATTAGTATGCCGGTTAACCACACATGCTCCACTAATGACTTATAAAGTGCAATGTGCAATTTCATGGGTTAGCATACAAATTCATATTTTTCCTAAAGTAACTAAGATTGAGAATTTATAAAAGGAATTTAGTTACTTTATAATTCATTATACTTATTAATGAGAATTATTTGTCCTATCAAACCCGTTCGGCTAACGACCCTACACCAATCAAGGAAGCGGTGGGTGAGAATGGACACCCATTTAACTACCATTTTATAGGCAGTTTCCTTATACCCCCTTATAGATTGGCTTCGTGAATGAGGCGTATTAGCAGTTTGACTGCCTTGGTCTTATATATATAGTAAATATTAAACATTTAATTTTACATATAGTATAAGGTGTATTTTAAACATTTCAAAATATTAAATTTAATTATTAAATTTCGAAAATTAAAACCTTTAATTTAAATTTAAAATTAAACCATATGATTTATTAATTATCTACTAATTAAACATTTAATTAATTTATTAAATCAGTTGAGGACTATCTAATTAAATTAATGAAGATAATTTAATCCTAATCCTCTCCCCTTAATTTTCAAAAATCATGGGAGGTATAATGCAAATTTTATAATTATCAAATTAATCAAATAAACAGATAATTACCAAAAACAAGATAACCCTACCAAAAACCCTAATTTTCGAAAATTGGCTTATCTTGGGGAGGAAGGAAAGGATTTCAATCCTTGCCATTTTCAAAACTATTGAGGGTTAAGGAAACCCTAATTTCGAAATTTGTAAGGAAAGGGAAAGGGTTAAAACCCTTTCCAAATTTTCGAAACCTAAGGTTCAAGAAACCCTCTAGTCGAAAATCCCTAAGTCCAAAAGGGTTTAATTGCCATAAACCCTTGTTTGATCAAATTCAAATAAATGTAATCAATTCAGTAGAAAACAAGCCAAAGCTCTAATATCACGGATGGGTTTTGAGCATACCAAATAAAAACCTATGTGTGCATGCAAACCTAATTCTTGATCTATGTTTTCTCCAATTGAACATACAACTTTTGAACATCAAATCGAAAACCCTAATCCTACTAGTATATTTTCGAAATCAACAATAGGGTTAGGAAAACATACATTAATTGTTATATAGCAATAACAATGAAAATCCAAGTCTTCTTGAAACTTTGAGAGCAAACGTCACAAGTGACACGCCTCTAGTGGTTCACACCCAATACAAGCAAGACGATGAGAGAGGATACCGGAGAAAAGACTCGAGAATTTTGGCTATCCTTTTAGGGTTTCACTTAGCCGAAATTCATAAGGGGTGGAGGTCTATTTATAGTGCAGATAGGATGCCCTGGATAACCCTAATCTGAATAAAATATCATTATTTCAAATTGGTAATTATCCAGCTCCTTATTTATCCACATGGGATATTCTAGAAACCCTAGAATATCCATGTATAAACTGTCCAAACCTTCCCTAGGAAGGTTCTAGAACCTCTTGCTCAACTATTGAACAATTGCACTTTAGCCCCCACACTTTTAATTAATTCTTTTAATCCTAAAATTAATTCAATTAATTTCTGATTAAATATTAATTAAATATCATAATTTCTTATTAATATATTATTCTCATAATATATTAACAAATTATTTATTTCAATTTATTAATCAAATAATAAATTCAACCTCTCTTTCCAAAAGTCATCATGTGTAGTTGCTAGTTTTGAGGGCAACCTAAAAGGACTGTACTACTATCAAATCAAGTATATACCAATTATAGTTATGGGCTTAGACACGTAATTCCACCCTTTTTACCTCTTGGAGATTGCTAGAAATGAGAGAATCTCAGATCCAAGTTGCTTCCAAGCTCCAAGGTCTTCCTACTACCTTCTTCTTCTTCAAGAATACCACAAAACACAAGGATAAGCTCAAGATGCGCTCTTCTCACTTAGGGTTAGCTAGAGGGACGTTTTCTCAGATGGAAGGCTGGAAAGGGGATGAGAAATGAGGTGATAATCATGTTTATATATGGATCAAACCCTAAAAATTAGGGTTTGAGGATTCTTTATGTACGCCCTACGTATGCGGTGTACACTTAGAGTACTAAGGTGCACCCTAGTATGCCCAGCAAACTAGGCCTTTGGCCAAAAATCACCAAAATGCCACTCTGGGCCATTCTTGCAATCTTTATCAAGCCCAAGGTTTAAAATGAAATATTCCTTCATATATAGGGTTAAACTTGAAAATTTCTCATCATCGGGATGTTACAATTCTCCCCCACTTCAACTGGACTTCGTTCTTGAAGTCAGATGCTACGAATAACTCAGGATAATGCTCCCGCATCTCCGGCTCCGGCTCCCAGGTCCAGTCGGAGCCTCTCTGATGTTCCTACTAAACATTTACCAAAGGTATCTCCTTGTTGCGTATGACCTTCATCTTTCTCTCCATTATTTCTATCGGCCTCTCAATATAGTTCAGGCGCTCATCGACCTGATTGTCATCCAAAGGGACCACTGCCTCATCGTCCAACACGCACTTCCACAACTACGAAACATGGAAGGTGCTGTGGATCTGGCTGAGCTCATTCGGAAAATCCAATCGGTAGGCCACCTTGCCAACCCTGGCGATCACACGGAATGGTCCAATATACCAGGGACCCAATTTTCCCCTCTTCTTGAAGCGTATCACACCGTTCCAGGGTGATATCTTCAACAGTACCATATCGTCGACCTGGAATTCCAACTCTGATCGATGCCGGTCGGCATAGCTCTTTTGCCGCCTCTGAGCTGTCTGGAATCTCTACCTGATCTGTTGGATGAGCTCTGTAGTCTGGAGGACCACCTCAGTCCTCCCTATGACTTTGTGACCAACCTACCCCCCCCCCCCTCCCCCCAACAGATTGGGGTATTATATCTCCGATCATACAGAAGCTCGAAGGGCGGTGGACCAATGCTGGAGTGATAGTTGTTGTAAGAGAACTCCACAAGGGGTAGGTAGGAATCCCAACTCCCACCAAAATCTATGACACAAGCCTGCAACATATCCTTAAGTGTCTGGATGGTCCGCTTGTTGGGTTTTGAGCATTCTAACACTCCTATGGTGTACATGCAACCCTATAAACCTTGGATCTATGTTTTCTCTATTATACATGCAAATATTAACTATTCCAAGGTTTCATCCTAACTAGCATATTATGAAGCACCTATACTACAAAGTTCTAGTTAGATGACATACCTTTTGATGTAGCTTGATGTCTTCAAGCTTTAAGAGCTTAGCCCCAATAGTGTGGAAGCCTCAAATGGAATCACAAATCACCAAAACACCTTGGAAGAACTTGAGAGAATATGTATGCACACTAAAATCGGCCCACTCTTATTTTCACACACTTGTGCCAATTTTGTGAGCCAAGGACCCCTTTATATATTATGGAGGATTACGGTTACATCCATGTAAACCCTAATACCCATGACCTTTCATTTACATAGGATCCATGGGTTAAAAGCCTCATGGACCATCCATGAAAGCTTAGCCCAACCTAAATGAACTTGGCCCATTCCATATATATAAGAGTCCATATTTAATTAGTTCTTTTTGATCACTTAATTAATTCTAAATTAATTCTTGATCAATACTAATTAAATAATATGATTCCATATTAATATATTAGAACTTATAATATATTAATATAAATCATAAATATACTATTCTCAAAAGACTATCCATATAAATTGTGCCGGTGAAGTGCAACCCAAATGGACCATGCCGGGTCGGGTCAAGTACATACCAAATATAGTTATGGACTTAGACATTAATCCAACAGTCTCCCACTTGGATAAGTCTAAAACTATTATTGAGTATGACTTCAAAACCTAACTGGCAATCGTAGCTCTTAAAGCCGCTGTCGAACTCTGACCTTGTCAATGACTTGTCCATTAGATAAGGGATCATATATTCCTCCATTCTAGATATCATATGGACTGAGACATGGATTATAATCATTCTCTCTGTCCATTTGTTGTTTCCCGATTTTCGATTTATGATGACTGACTGATTGAACAAATCAAATCAGTCCTGGCTTGGCCAAACACTCACATGTGTCATCGCTAAATCATCGAGGGGCCCACAGATATCACTTTTATCCCGAAGGTAAAAGGAATGGATAAACTTCAACTCATATGGCTTGTTCTACTACTTGTTGAATCATACACAAAGGCACGTTTTATAACATCGAGTTACCAATGTGTTTTCGTGCAATCAATGTATAACTAACTCATAGTAACAACTCATATCTCTAGGTTTTAAGAATATAAGATATTATCGTCTCATGATCAGTCGTGATAAAATCCATGAAGTGATTCAAATGAGCGTGGGTTGAATCCAATACTCAGAACTTATGAGCACTCATTAGTGTTGTAGCACCACTTTGTCCACCAACTTGGACCTCTACAAACCAACCCATGACAGTCTTGATTCATATCTACTTCCAACATATGACCGACTGTGGATAGTTTGAATAACTTAGTCATTCAGGAAGAATGACCTAGTTTATTCTGGAAGTCAAAACATGCAAAACGAAACACAAGAATAAATGAATCAAATATGGTATCAAACCCTATGAATATAAATAAACACTTTTATTTATCACCATACTGATTACTCATTATTCATTGTTTCGGTTTTATCAACTTTATACTTGAATTAAAAACACTAGTTGTCCCATGCTCCAAGCCATGTACACTATGTTTTTCTTAAACAATAGCTTTGCCATACACCAAGTATGCACTCTATGTTTGTCTATGATCCTTACTTTGTGAAATAAACCAATTGAACATAATTTCAATGATTCTAATTTCACACTCCCAAATCCTTATCGAAAAATGTGAGAATTTCAAATTCCTATCATTTATCGAAATCTGTTTAGATTTTAAACTTATATGCACTGACCCTCCTGTAATGAATATGTACAAAGTCACAAAGACTTGTCAACAGTCATTATAAGGTATTCCAATGGAGATCAACTCCATGGAAACTAAGTCTCATATTCAAAGTACATTGCTTTGGACATGCTTCTTGCATTAAGTTTTCTAATCTTACACAGATAACTTCCACCTATGGAGACAACTCCATATTCTCATTTTGACTATCACTTCTGAACAAGAGATGCCTGTTTTCAGAATATGTCAATATGGTCCTTCCAAAATTAGCACTATACTTCCAACTGTCCCTGAGCAACCATCTTTGGTAAACCTCAGATTGTCCTCGACAATTGCTTAATCATTTTAGTCATATCCATTTCTAGACCTTTTCCCTTCTTAATGCCTCTGGGCATTTGGAAAAATTTAGAAATGATAAATATTATAGCACATGCAATCGATCCTGTACCCAAAGCAAATGGTATATGATTCATGATGTCTCACATAAAGACATGATTCTAGACCAGTCTTTTGCTACAATATTTTTATTTGCCATGTTTTCAAAATTTGACTATGAAGAGGGATGCCGTAATCATAATCGAATTTTGAGAACGCAATATATAGAATTTCCTTAAGTTGAACCAATCCAACATGAAATTCATATATATATTCTTGACTAAAGATGATTAAGGTCTCAATCTAAGCCTTTAGAACTGAAATGAAGTATATCATCTCCCTTAATTATAGCAAAACAACTTTTTCAATCCCTGCAACCTCACGAATTGAAACTTTTGTTTTCTATAATTAACATTGCTAACTTGCAACACTAACAATAATTATCATGCTCCCACTAACATCATGATTATTAGCATAACACTTATGATCCCACTAGCTTTGACATGTACTCACAAATCAGCTGGACTTCTAGAAATCAATACTTTATTGACTTTCTTACCAAAGTTCAGATTTCTGATACGAGATGCTTTGATAAAACTTTATCAAAATCATACACCTTTCCTTAGATAGCATGCATGTGTGTCTAAACAATTTCAGAACTATGAAAAGGGATGTTGTAATCATAGTCTCAATTGTTTAGACCTTTTGCCATCTGCTTCAAATCTACTTGGTGGAAGTGTTTCCTCACCATCATTTTCATGAATCGGAGAGAAACCTTATGACCCTTAGATTTTATGGTGTATGTGTTCTTATCCATGTGAATCGTCAAAACCAAAGTCACAAGACAAGGATAATGACAAATCCAAACTCATATGGACTGAACTTATGCAATCTTAACTTCTTGCCACCTGGCAGTACAGGGTCTGCCATTGCTTCCAAGTTGTTATGCAACCAATTGAGAACTTTCAGAACTCCTATGCAAAGCCAACTTTAACTGGAATGGGCACAGAATATGTCAACACGATAGGTTATAAACCTCAACTCGTGTGCTAGTGAAGAACCTCAGGTTTTATTCTTGATTAGTTCTTGAAATTCTTTTTAGGATCTTTAAGACTCCCATTATCCTCTTGACATATAAGACTATCTTGCCAAATATTCAAGAGATAGTGCGGATTCTTTATCAAGACAAACACTTCACATAATTGGCCTTAGTTGGTCTTTGTTTTATCCAAAACATCACAACTTACCAATTTCAAATGTACAAGAGTAGGACACTTTTACTCTTACATTTGACAAGTGTTTTAAACCTTTCTTTAAGATATGTCACTCAAGTTACAATCTTGGAGTATGACTCTAAGAATTGTTTTGGAACGAAGTATGACTCATCTTCCTGATCTAACCATTTCAACAATTCATGACTCCTCTTCTTAGTCATAAGAACGCACTAAGATGACCTTTAGAGGACTAATTGTGATATGATTTCAAAATCATTAAGATGATCACAAACATGATACTAAAGTACTCTCCCATCTTTTCAGATTTGAGAAACTTTTATCTTTCTGCCTAATTTGATTCTTCCCATTCGTTCTGCCATACATTGAGACTTTTCCAATGTTTCAGAATTATACTTAAACTTGTAAGTATAACAATATTTACTAAACTTTAGTAAATCAAATAGTCTTAACGAGCTTTGTGGTGGACATGACCAGTGCACAAGAATGTGTACTCGATCCCTTTAGTCCTTCACTTGACTCACACATCCATGTGAACAAGTAATTAGTCTTGATTTTCCAATGCTTGAAAGTTCTCATTCATCATACTATTCAACTTGCATGATTCCAAGTTTCGGTCCAATTGAAACTTGGGTGATGAGGAACTTTCCTGATTTGGTAAATTTAGACACTACCACAAATGAAAGAATCAAATCCATTTTCCAATATTGCTGTCAGTGGAATCATATAAGCAACAATTTTCCACAAATGCCATTGTAAGGATACTTCAAATAAATAAAATTAAACAATTTTCTTTTATTTTAAAACTTTGCGGAAAAACTTATCCTTACAATCCACATGGAAAATTGTTGTTATCTATTCCTTAGCAATATATCATAACTTCTTAAGCAACTGCTCAAAATTCTGATGCGATCGAAATCAACCTTCGCGATCAGAATCACCATATACTTCCTTTAAGATTTCTCTCCATTCTTTGATTCTTAAAACATCAACATGTGACCCAGTCACATCATGTAATGAGGATCTCAGAATATAACTTAACAGAGTTAGATAATGGGCTCTACCTGATGTAGAGTCAAACTTATTGACTTTAACATCCTTAGGTAAATTTGGCAGCTTTGCAATCAACGCCCCTTCCTTTGGCAAAATAAACATATGGACCCTTTGGTAATGGGACTATCTCAGACTTAGCCTTTCTCTTTACCATTTGGTCAACCGGGTTGACTATGGCCAATCCCTTTCCATTGGGAAGAGAATGCTTTTTCTGGATTTCCAATGTCACCATTGTCACTGTCCATAAAGTTTTTGGGAAGTTGATCTTCTAATCAAATTTGCTTTACTATCGTTCCAAATCATTACTGATTCAGCAGCACCAAGCAAATAGATATGATCATTAAGGTTCATGTCATAGTCTGTTTCATAGTAGTCCCAAAGGAACTCACTATGTGACTTAGAAAGTGATTGAACATCCAACTTTCTCAAGACTTTGACACCCAACTCTCCCTGCTTGTCAATATGTGACTTCATCTCTAAGATGTGATCACACATAGACCTTGCTTGCCATTAGGGCTTGAGTGACCTTGAACTGGTTAGGGAGAATAATTGGAGGAGGTGGAGGAAGAGAAGTATGACTTCCATGAGCCAAACTCGGGAAGTCATATTCATTAGGAAAGCTTGGTTTGGGAAGATCATTGTTGTCTAAACCAGACATCAACAATGGGAGAAATTCACGTAAAGTTGATTTAAGTCCTTAATATAACACCCAATATGATATATTAAGGCTAGGACCCAACAAACTATTTTATAACTTGGAAGAGGGATGCCGTAATCCAAGCTATAAAATATTTGAAGGTAGGTGAATGACGATTCACCAATTTCCACCAAGATAAACGAAATGTATTATTAGGTTTTAATTGGTTTTGAAACTCCTAGATTCTTTTGAGATTCATTGAACTTTTCAATGGCATGTTTCAATCTCGAGTGTGCCATTCAGGTTTTGTGACTGGGATGCCGAGGATCACAAAACAAGGTGTGAAGTAACCATGCAAATATACTTGGTACCCTTAATATTTACCCCTCAATCGATGTGTCGGTTAACCACACACGCTCCAACGATACTATGATAAACATTAAGTTACCCTTTGCCTACCTTGTTAAGTCCAGGTTAGTGTGCCGGTTAACCACACACGCTCCACTAACAGCTTAAACAAAGTGCAAAGTGTAATTTCATGGATTAGCACCTTATTCACATTTTCCTAAGTAACTAAGATTGGGAATTTATAAGTGTTTAGTTACTTAGTATTTATCATTATACTTATAATGAAGGGAGAATTATAGTCCTTGTCCTACCTGTTCGGCTAACGACCCTCCACCGGTCAAGGAAGCGGTGAGTGAGAGTGGACACCCATTAAACTGCCATTTTATAGGCAGTAACCTTATACCCCCCTTATAGACCGGCTTCGTGAATGAGGCCTACTAATGGTAAGACGACTTGCTCTTATACATATAATATATTAAACTTTTAATATTATAATAGTATAAGGGTGTATTTTAGACATTTAAAATACTTGGTGGTTTAATCTATTAATTAAACTAGACTTTTAATTTAATTAAACTCAAACCATATATTTATGGATTAATAATACTCTTTTAATTAAACGCTTTAATTAACTATTAATAAAGTCCATAAGAGTTAATTGAATTATTCAATAAAAACATCATAATTCCAATTATTAAATTCAAAATTAAAACTATTTAATTAATTGTTTAAGTTATGAACCCAAGAGTTTTAGAATTCAATTCTTTTTTGTTCTTTTTTTTTATCATAAAAAAACTTTTTCCAAATTCCAAAACTTGAGGGCAAGTTTTGTAACTCTTGAAAACTTTTGGATTCCATAACTTATGGAGTTAAATACTTGTTTTATGATGAAACTTTTCATGTTCCATAACTTAAGAACAAGTTATGGAATTCTTTAAAACATTAAGACCAAGTTTTGTAACTCCATAAAAAACTTTGAATCAATTTTTTTTAAAAACCTTTTCATATCCATAACTTATGGAGGTTTCAAAAAACTCTTTAGATCAAACTTTTAAAACTAATAAAATAATCATATCATTTTATCTTTTACTAAATTTGACCTAATTCAACTCATATAGCAAATGATTCAAATTTTACAAATAATTAGTTTTTCACAAAAACAAGTAATTATCTTAAAATTTGACAAACGTCATGTTTTTTTCCTTTTTTTTCCAACTTTGAAAATAAAACATTTGCATCAATATAACAGAAAACAACCCATGGCTCTGATACCACTGTTGGGTTTTGAGCATTCTAACACTCCTATGGTGTACATGCAACCCTATAAACCTTGGATCTATGTTTTCTCTATTATACATGTAAATATTAACTATTCCAAGGTTTCATCCTAACTAGCATATTATGAAGCACCTATACTACAAAGTTCTAGTTAGATGACATACCTTTTGATGTAGCTTGATGTCTTCAAGCTTTAAGAGCTTAGCCCTAATAGTGTGGAAGCCTCAAATGGAATCACAAATCACCAAAACACCTTGGAAGAACTTGAGAGAAAATGTATGCACACTAAAATTTGCCCACTCTTATTTTCACACACTTGTGCCAATTTTGTGAGCCAAGGACCCCTTTATATATTATGGAGGATTACGGTTACATCCATGTAAACCCTAATACCCATGACCTTTCATTTACATAGGATCCATGGGTTAAAAGCTCCATGGACCATCCATGAAAGCTTAGCCCAACCTAAATGAACTTGGCCCATTCCATATATATAAGAGTCCATATTTAATTAGTTCTTTTTGATCACTTAATTAATTCTAAATTAATTCTTGATCAATACTAATTAAATAATATGATTCCATATTAATATATTAGAACTTATAATATATTAATATAAATCATAAATATACTATTCTCAAAAGACTATCCATATAAATTGTGCCGGTGAAGTGCAACCCAAATGGACCATGCCGGGTCGGGTCAAGTACATACCAAATATAGTTATGGACTTAGACATTAATCCAACACCGCTCACTCTGGTTGTCAGTCTGTGGATGATAAGTCATGTTGAAATGTAGCCTTGTACTCAGTTCCTCGTGGAGCTTCTTCCAGAATCGGGAAGTGAACTGACCATCTCGATCTGATATAATGGAAACCGAAACCCCGAGGTGAGCAACAATCTCACGAACATACACATCGTCCAACTTTTCGGCCGAGGAGCTCTCCCGGATGGCCAAAAAGTGGGCACTCTTGGTCAATCGACCCATGATGACCCAGATACCATTAAAATCCTTGGTAGTGTTTGGTAGCTTGGTGATAAAATCTATGGTGATATGTTCCTACTTCCACATGGGAACCTCCAAAGGCTGCAGCCTCTGATGCTCGGCCCTGACTATCCTACAGGTCAAGCACCTCTCAACGTACCACACTATCTCCCTCTTCATACACAGCCACCACTAACTTAGTCTCAAATCCCGATACATCTTGGTGGCTCCCGGGTGTATCGAAAATCGAGACTTATGTACCTCCTCCAAAACTATCTGCCTGATCCCACCAGAAATCGGAACCCATACCCGAACACACTGGGTCAACAATCCCTGACTATCGGTGACAAATCTGTCGATCTCGCCCCTGATCCTCTCCTGTTTCCAGTTCTCCTTCTTAACTACTTCTACCTATGCCCCTCTGATCAAATCCAAAAGTGGAGAATCAATGGATATCCTCATACACATATCCCCAGTTAAGGATCCAATGGACTTGAGGCTCAAAACATCCGCAACCACATTCGCTTTACCCGGATGTTAAAGGATCTCGCAGTCATAATCCTTGATCACGTCAATCCACCTACGTTGCATCATGTTCAGGTTCGGCCAATCCAAAAAATATCGCAAGCTCTTGTCATTCGTGTAGATAGTACACCCGACCCCATACAAATAGTGTCACCAAATATTGAGGGCAAACATTATTGCCCCCAACTCCAGATCATGAGTAGGATACCAAACCTCATGCGGCTTCAGCTGTCGAGAAGCATATGCAACCACTCCCCCCCCCCTCTGCATAAGAAACGCCCCCAAACCAGTGATGGATGCATCATAAAATACAACGAAATCCTCAATACCCTTCGGAAGGGTCAATACTAGGGCCTCGCATAATCTATGTCACAGTGTCTCAAACGCCTTCTGCTGCTAAGGGCCCCATCGGAAATTCACTCCCTTCCTCGCCAGACGAGTGAGGGGTACAACAATCTAGGAGAAATCCTGCATAAATCACCGATAATATCCTACTAAACCCAAGAAACTCCTGATCTCTGAGGGAGACTTCGGAACTTTCCACTGCATCACAACCTCAATATTGGCCGAATCGATCAAAATCCCGTTCTGGTTAACGAGATGCCCCAGGAACTGGACCTCTCGTAACCAAAACTCACACTTCGAGAACTTAGCATACAATCGTTCTCGCCTCAATACTCCTAAAAGTTCTCGAAGGTGCTCCTCATGCTGCTCTCTGGTCCTGGAATACACCAATATATCATTAATAAAAACAATAACTGGTCGATCGAGCATCAGCCTGCATATGCGATTCATCAAGTCCATAAACACCGCAGGCGCATTGGTGAGCCCAAATGGCATCACCACGAACTCATAATGCCCATAATGAGTCCAAAATGTTGTCTTCTCCACATCCTCCTCTCTCACCCTCACGGCCTCACCTGATGATACCCCGACCTCAGATCGATCTTGGAGAACCAAGATGCACCCTGCAACTGATCAAAGAGGTCATCAATCTGCGGAAAGGGATAATGGTTCTTCACCGTCAACTTGTTCAAGTCCCGATAATCAATGCACATCCGGTGTGAACCATGCTTCTTCTTGACGAATAATATCGGTGGTCCCCACAACGAACTGCTTGGTCTGATGAACTTCTTGCCTAGCAGCTCCTGAAGCTAAGAGGATAACTCCTGCATCTCGGGCGGTGCGAGACGGTACGACACTTTGGCAATCAGAGCCGCACCTGGCACTAGGTCAATCCTGAACTCAACCTGCATCTTGGGAGGCACATCGGGTAACTCCTCCGGAAAGACATCAGCAAACTCCCTGACAACTGGAACATCTGAAACCGATATCTGCTCCCCAACTCGAGTATCAACCACTAAGGCAAGATAACCCATACAACCATGCTGGATGTACTGCCGAGCCCTAGCCGCCGAACAAAACCCTGACCCAATCTTGGAACCCTCTCCATAGATGACCAGTTCTCCCCCACTTGGGGTTCCAACTATCACTCTCTGACCCTGGCAGTCTATCATATCACCAAACCTGCTCAACCAATCTATCCCAACTATCACGTATACATCCCTCATGGGGATAAGAATCAAATCAATCGTATAAGGAACCCCAAAAATCTCCAAGACACTACCCTGATACACTATGGATGCAGAAATCCCATGTTCGTTGGCGATAGAAACCCGCAATGGACACTCCAACTCGCTAAGGGTCAGATCAAAATCTCTACTAAAAGACCAAGACACAAAGGACCGACTCGCACCCGACTCAAATAACAGAAGAGCAGGAAAAGAATTCACTTAGAATGTACATATTAAAAACATAAACATAATCATACCATAAAATAATCGACAGAATGATAAATAGAAACATACCGGTAACGACATCTGGCGCCGCCCTGACCTCCTCTGCCGTGAGCTGAAAAGCATGAACTCGAGCCCTCGGGGGCTCCGCCCTTCCTTTGCTCCCATTAGTGATCCTCAGAGTAGCCGATGTTAGAGCCTGAGCCGGTCTAGCAGTAAGCGATGGGCACTGGGCCTTCATATGGCCCACTTGGTCATAGTGATAGCAAATCCTGGTGCTTGGTACTAGAGCCTGCTGACGGCAATCCTTGGCGTAATGCCCCTCCTTACCATATTTGTGGCAACCAGATGAAGATCGACAAACACCCTCATGAACGTTGTCGTACTTACCATAAGTGCGACCCCTCTGCCCTCTAGGCCTCGAATAAGTAGGCTTGAACCGCTTCGCTATAAGTTGTGTCTGAACTGGAGCCTACCTCCGCTCTCTCACCTGGAGCTCCAGCTCAATCTCCTGCATCCTCGTAGCCTCCTGTATCTCCATAAGTATACCATGGTGTTGTGTGGATATAAACTGGTGGATATATGTCTTGAGCATGCTCAAATACCGGGTCATTTGAGCTTTCTTAGAAGCAGCAAACTCAGGACAAAACATAGCTCTCTACGTAAACATCTTAGTGATCTCAATTACCAACTCAGTCCCTTGTCTCAGATCCAAATACTCCTGAGCCAGCCTCTCCTACTCCCCCAATGTAACATATCTCGAGCGGAACATCTCAGAGGACTGCTCCTAAGACACGACAACCCTCTGCTCCGGAGTATATGAGCTAGTCACCAACCTCCACCAATCCTTTACCCCTGATCGGAGAAGGTTCAGAGCACACTTGACCATCTGGTCAACAGGAAGGAGCATGTAAAGAAACATCCATCAACATCTGACAACTACCTCATAGCAATAATCGGATCCTACCCCATCAAACACTGGGGGCTTTGTATTGTCGAAGTCTCAGTACTGGAAGGCTCTCCCCGAGCTAATCCCCACAGCAGCGACGACCGCGGTAGCTATAACAGCTGCAGCCTCAGAAGTTGACCAAAATACCTTCAAAAAGTGAAAGAAGGAAAGGCCAAAGCATCTGGTTCTACTCCTATTATATACACTATGGAAATTAATAACACCAAGATTTCTAATTCTTGGATCCTTGATATGGGATGTGGTTTTAACATTTGTTTTGATATGCAGAGACTAAAGGAAAGTGAAGAGATCGAGCTTAGGAAGCTGAACCTGATCATGGGGAATAGTCGTTCTCTGCCTGTTACTAGGATCGGGATTTATGAGCTTGTGTTTGATTGTGGTGTTAGGGTTAATTTGCTTGATTGTCATTATTCTTGTGATATGATACACAACAAAATTTCATTTCATGTTTTATCTAGACAAGGTTTTCGCAACTCGTTTGATAATGAAAATGATTATATTTATGTTTATAAAAATGGTGTTTTTATTTTGAACTCTTATCCTTGAAAGAGATGAAGGTTTGTTGGACCTCATACATACTGATGTGTATGGTCCCTGCAAACATGCCAAAAGAGATGCTAATCGCTACTACGTGACATTTATTGATCATTATAGTAGATATGGTTATGTTTACTTAATCAAACATAAATCGGAAACTTTTGAAAACTTCAAAGAATTTAAGCACGAAGTAAAGAATCAAATGGGCAAGAAGATAAAGATGTTTCACTGTGATAAGGGTGGAGAGTATCTTAATATCGAGTTTGACGACTACCTTAAGGAATGTGAAATAGTTTCAAAATTATCCCCTCCTAGGATACCACAAATAAATGGTGTAGCTAAGAGGATAAATTGAACCTTGTTAGACATGGTTCGTTCCATGATAATTCAAGATTCGCTTCCTATATCTTTCTAGGGGTATGCTTTAGAAATAACCACTCATATCCTAAATTTTGTTCCAACCAAGAAAGTTCCCAAAACACCTCATGAGATGTAGAGTGAGATAACTCCCTCACTCACATATATCAAGGTCTCAGGTTGTGAGGCTCTTGTTAGGCGTGAGACCCAAGACAATCTGGAACCCAAAGATGAGAGGTGTGTGTTCATTTGAGACCCACAAAAGTCCTTTGGATACTTGTTCTACAAACCAAGTGAGAACGTGGTCTTTGTAGCTTGAAAGGGAATCCTTTTTTAGAGAGAGCTTGTATTCAAATAGGACAGTGGAAGTGTCATTGATCTTGAATAAATTCAAGAGTTAACCAATGAGGACACTTTAGTTGACACTAGCACTCAACCAGAGGAAGAAATGCACGTTGTGTTAATTGACGACTCGTTACCTCTTCATCGATCTAATAGAGTTAGTAGGCCACCCGATTTTTATGGTTTCTAGATAAAATCGAATCGTGAAACGTTTACTAGCGATAGAACACTAGTAAATTGGGATGAACCGGCTAACTGCAAGGAAGCAATGGTAGGCCCTAAGGCTGTAAAATGTAAATAGGGAATAGAAAGTGAGATTCAGTTCATGTATGATAACCAAGTGTGGAACTTGGTTGATCATGTACATGGTTGAAAGACAGTAGGTTGCAAATGGATCTTTAAGAAGAAGATCGACATGGATGGGAATGTACACGCGTTTAAAGCTAGTTTGGTTGTAAAGGGATTTATTCAAACCCAAGGGGTTGATTATGAGGAGACCTTCTCACCGGTAGCTAAGATCAAGTCTATTTAGGATAACTCTTGCCAAAGTTGTCTTTTATGATTATGAGGTATGGCAAATGGATGTTAAAACAGCTTTCCAAAATAGGAAGCTCACTGAGGACGTCTACATGAGTCAGCTAGAAGGCTTTAAACATGCAAATTTTCCTAATAAGTGTGCAAGCTTTAGAAGTCCATCTATTGTAACACTTAAAAATCACAATAATTTAAAATTTTTAAAATCAACCATTCATCAACATTGTTTACAAAAATAGTCATTGTTTCTAAAGCATTATTTCAAATCAGATTTTTCCCCAAGACTCAGTGACATAAAACATGTAGCTGTGGACGATCACGCCTTCGTCTTTCCATGATCCTCTGAAGTACCTAAAATGATAAACTAAAAACAATAAGCCAAAGCTTAGTGCGTTCCCCCAAAGTACCACCACACAAAAAAAATCAAACAGATAACGGGTCTACAACCTCCTGGTTGGATTATCCCCGACCCACAACCTTTCGATTGGAATTCCCTGACCCACAACCTTTCGGTTGACTTGCCCCATACAAAACGGGTCCACAACCTCCTGGTTGGATTACCCCTAGCCCACAACCTCCTGGTTGTAATGCCCTGGCCCACAACCTTTCGGTTGGAATGCCCCAGTCTTTTGACTGATAACACAAAGCAGTATAATCTCAACCCCACCATATCATGACGAAATATCCATAACAAATAAAATATATCTAGCAATAGATAATCATATAACAAATTAACAGACTAGCAGACAGATCTATAGATCACTACCGTATAGCAACATCCTATATACCTGGATACATAACTAAAGGGGCCAACATTGGTGCCTTCGACCCACATGCACAGTGAGGAAAACTCACGTCACAGTCTGACGAATAGCTGAAAAATACATTGTTGTGAATACCGGCTCTACAGGTCACCAATTCAACAGATATAGACCAAGGCTTAACTATAGCTCAAAATATCCAAAAACATATCCTTAAGTCAAACTTGGTCAACCCTGGTCAAAGTCAAAGTCAAAGTCAACGGGTCAAGAAGTCAACTTCGGTCCACTCAGCTGAGTACGCGGAGCGTACTCAGCTCCTACGTTGGGCGCACTGATGCTTTAACCAGAGTAAGGTGATTGACCCCATACATGCGGTGTATGCTAGGGTACGCACGATGTACGCTCATAGTTTCCTTTCCTCAATAAGAGCTTAATGAATTAAGCTCTCACGTCCCAATTTCAGATCCAAGGTCAAAATACCACTAAGAGTCATAAAGTTTCCAACTTTATGATTTTCATGCCCATTAAGTGCTTAATACATAAAATCCAAACTTCTTAACACCTTAAGATCTTCTAGAGAATGCATGGAGAAAAAATAAGCATCAAGACCACATTTTTATGACTCAAGACCCCTCATTAGGTCTAAAAGGACGAATTATTCGACTAAGAGCATGCTAAGCTCAAGAATCATCCTAGTTGGGACCAAAAATGCTCAAAATGAAGAACTGGCTAGATCTACAAGATAAGATGATCAAGTTATGAGCTTTTTACCTCCTAGAGGTTGATAGCAAGGAGAGAATCTCATATCCAAGTTGCTTCCAAGCTCCAAGGTCTTCCCACCACCTTCTTCTTCTTCATGAATACCACAAAACACAAGGATAAGCTCAAGATGCACTCTTCTCACTTAGGGTTGGCTAGAGGGACATTTTCTCAGATGGAGGCTGATGAGAGAATGAGAAATGAGGTGATAATGATGTTTATATATGGACCAAACCCTAAAAATTAGGGTTTGAGGATTCTTCATGTACGCCATACGTACGCGGTGTACACTTAGCGTACTAAGGTCCGCCTAGTATGCCCAACATACTAGCCTTTGGCCAAAAATCACCAACATGCCATTGTGGGCCATTCTTGTAATCTTTCTCAAGCCCACGGGTCAAAATGAAATATTCCTTCATACATAGGGTTAAAGTTGAAAATACCTCATCATCGGGATGTTACATCTATGGACCAAAACAAACATCTCAAAGCTGGAATCTTTGCTTCCATCAGAAAGTCAAAGAGTTTGGATCATTTAGAAGTGAAGATAGGTATTACATGTATGTCAAAGGTAATGGTAGTATTGTAACCTTCCTAATATTGTATGGCAATGATATACCCCTTATAGGAAATGATATTCCAACTTTGCAAGAAGTAAAGTCTTGGCTTGGAAAATGTTTTACTATGAAGAATCTAGGAGAGGCAACATACATTCTTGGAATAAGGATTTTTAAGGATAGAAAGAAACGTTTAATTGGACTTAGCCAAGGTACATACTTGGATAAAATATTGAAACATTTCAGTATGGAAGATTCCAAGAAAGGGGATTTTCCCTTTCATCATACTATTAACTTGAGTAAATCTCAATGTGACAATAGTGACAAATAGATAGATGAAATGAGTCGAGTCCTATAATCTACGACTACAGGATCGATAATGTATGTTATGACTTGTACTTGTACTGATGTGTCTTATGCTTTAAGCATGGTAAGTCTTTTTCAGGATTATCCAAGCAGATCCCATTAAACATCAATTAAGAACATTCTAAAGTATTTGCAAAGAACCAAAGAAATGTTCTTAGTTCTTGATGGCAAAGATGAGTTAAGAGTGAGTGGTTATAGTGATGCCAGCTTTCAAACAGATAGAGACAATTCTTGTTCACCATCTGGCTGGGTATTCCTTTTGAATGGTGGGGCGGTAACTTGGAAGAGTTCAAAGCAAAAAACAGTGTCTGATTCTACTTGTAAGTTATAGTACAATGCAGCAAGCGAGGCGATAAAGGAAGCGACATGGCTGAAGAATTTAATTGGTGATCTCGGAGTTGTTCCATGAATCCAAAGACCCATAAAAATTTTCAACGATAATGAAGGTGCGGTTAATTTGACCAAAGAACCAAAAGATCATGGGAGATCTAGGCAAATTATGATAAAATAGCATTATGTCTGTCATAGAGTTGAAGATGGCGACCTCTTGGTGAATCGAGTTAATCAGAGGATAATCCAGTTGATCCTTTTACCAAGGCATTGAGCATGGCAAAGCACATCAAACATGCTAGGAGCATAGGATTGATAGATGATATTAGGTTTAGTAATTAATTGATAGGTTGAAACAATGTAACTAAATAAATTGTAACTGTTTTTCTGATTAAATAATGAAGATGTATTTTTGAGTATGTATACTACCTTCTTCAATTGTTTACGTTTGTGTTTCGTTTTGCATCTTTACTTCATGATTATTAATTAATTCAAAATACCATAGTCAGTCATACTTTTAGGAAGTAAGTAATAGTTTAAGACTGTCATGAAAAATAGTAGATTGTCTTTTGTAATTAGACATGGAATGGATATTGCTCTATTGTCCATGAGTGCTTAAATTTGAATTTTAAGTATTGGTTAAACCCACTCTTAGAGATACTTTATTGATTCAATTACGAGTAATTATAAGAGATAATATCTTCTATTCTTCAAATGGAGATTTGTAAGTTATAGTTTACAAGTTTGTTGTATATTGGTATTACGTAAATGCATCTGTAACTTAATGTTATAAAACGTAGTTTGATAAATTTCATTTTATGCATCTTTTAGGGTAGTTTCTATTAGCATTTTGCATCACATTCTATGTTATTTCATATGCATTAGTTTAAATAATGTTCATCTCATGTTTATCGCTAGAATTCCCGTACCACAGGCTCATATTTTTATGTCGTTTTCAGATGTTTTGAGTGGAGCGATACTTTAGGAGCAGCTTTAGATACATATTTGGAGCTTAATGGAGCTAAAGCACCTGAGGAACCTGGAACCTGGGTTGGATTTACTGAAACTGAAGAGTTCACGTCCGAAACGCGCATTTTATGAAAAATGCGATCGTGCTTTTCATAAAATGTGATCGCATTTGTGCTTCGAGGATTTGTTGGACCAAAAATCAGTATGAAGAGTTTAGCCAAAAAAATGTGACCGTGTATTCCCAAAATGTGATCGCATTTTTCCTTCGATGTCTTAAAAAGTGTTCAAAATACAAAATAGCAACGTACTTCATTAAACGAAGTTTCTGAGATTTTGTTTTGCCAAAAATGTGATCGCATTTTCCAAAAAATGTAATCACATTTTTCACTTTCTTACTCCGAAAGTTGTTGGCTCGTATATAAAGGCTCCCTCTCTGATCAGTTTAGAGCCTAGACATTCCCAAACGACGAAAATGACTTCTGACTGAAGGAGATTTTATGCACTTTTTAATCACTTTATGAAGATCTAAAGGTTGTTGATCTTCTTAACCATTTAGTTTAGTAGATTTAGTAGTTTAATGTTTCTTTTCATTAGTTTTGATTAGATTTTAGCCATGTCTGGCTAAACCCTAGATTTCAGTTCTACATATATTAGTACTTTTCATGTAATCAGTCATTAGACTTGGTTTTTGATTTGTGATTCTATCTAGATTTTTCAGTGTTGTGCTTAATAAATGTTTAATTTTAGTTCTTTTTAGCATGTTCACCTAATTTAGGATTAAATCAATCTAGTTAATCAGTTTTTGAAATCCGTAATTGTTTTGATAAATTGGTCATAAGTAACAAGTATCAGATTGATTCCATGTTGAGATTTTTTTATGCTTTCGATCTTGTGAGAAGTATTGAATATTGCTGGGAATTTTACATAAATTATAATGTTGCTTCTCTAATTTTAATTAAGAGCTTGTTTAATTAAGTTAGTAAAAATTTAGGATTAACTTAAGAGCTTGGTTTGGTTAATTAACTAGGTAAAAGAGAACTTACTAGAGCTTATTAGCAATTTTAAGTACCAGCTTAGATAGAACACATTTTGAATAACCAGGTTTATGTTGATTGCATGATTAGAAAAGTCACAGGAGAACTGAATTTGTTTTATTACTGAATTTCATTTAGTTATTTTACTGCTTTTTAGTTTTTAATTATTAATAAAAAAAATCCCCCTTTTACATTTTATGTTTGATGACTAGTATGTGCCTTACACAAATAGGCATTGACCATTAGGTTGTGTCCATGGGGATTCGACCCTGCTTCCCTTTGTTATCCTTTAGTGCATTCGAGTAGTGATAAATTTTATTTGCTCAAGACGTCCGCGAGAACGTTTTAACATAGTTCTATGTATGGCATGATGAGTAAAGTTTGTAATTATGTAGTCAAAGTTTATTCGCTCTTTTTTCTAGTAAAGGAAAAGTTATATCTTTGAGCCTCTCGGTGATTTGATGTTGACATTATAGTTTTAGGACCAACCTGGACTAAATTGTTGTGTTCAATTCGTATCTAATAAGGTCATCATAAATAGAAGATCGAGAATCAGAATCTGGGACTATGAGATTGATTTAAATCCATATCTCGTGTCCATACGATATCTTTTTAAACGAAGGAATAGTTGGTCACTTATCTTAGGGACATTGTTTGATATGATTCAGAGTTCGACAGTGGCGTTAGAAATCACACTTTGATGGTTATTCAAGGTCTACACTTGCAATTGTAGTTGGCGACTTGTCCAAGTGGGAGACTGTTGGATTAAGGTGTCTAAGGTGTTAACTAAATTGGTATATTCTTATGAATAAAAGCAAAGTTCTTTTTGGGTTGACCTCATATCCGGAAATAGTTAGGAATGATGTTAGAAGAAAGGGTAAATGATATATTAATTTATTATATGATTAATAAATTAATTAGAAATTATTTAGAATTAATTTACAATTAATCAGAAATAATTAGAAATTAATTTTGGGTTAATTGAAATTAATTAGAGGTATAAGAGTTAAGTTGTAATTGCTTAAAAGTTGAGCAAAGGGGGGATTCTAGAACCTCCTTAGCTTGGACAGTTTTGAGAGGTTCTTAAAGGGGTTCTGGAAGCCTCCAATTGCATATAAGGAAACTAATTTGAATAAGGATTGCAATGGATTATTATAATATTCAAATTATAATTTATCCTTTGACACCTGCCAACTATAAAAGGACCCATATGGTTATAACTTTAGGCCATCTGTCCCTCTTATAGCCTAGGCCAAAAATTCCACCTCTATCATCTCTCTATAAATCGTCCCTATAGTTTCTAAGGTTTAGATGTGAGCCATTATGTGACATCCCAAATTTCACGGCCAGAAAAGACCGATCTATTTATGCTTACTTAAAATCAGAGTAACCTTTTTAAAGAATAATATTGCGGAATTTGTTCCCAAAAACATGATAATGATATTATCAAAACATTTCCGAAGAAATGCATTTTATTTATATTAAAAACTTTGGGGTGTCATCTTCAATACAGTACATAAGCATACACGGAAATAATACAGGCCTTACAATAATTTGTTATTCTACTGTCCTATAATCCATAAATCTCTGATCAATCATCACACTTGTGCTCTCGCGCCACTATCTGTAATACAAGGAACTGAGTAGGTCAAGCTTGGGAGCCTGGTGAGCACATAGGGGTTTCAACCCACAATAATTATATTCTTTTATATATTTTCATCAAAACATTCAACCTGATTACCCATTCCCGTTATCCTCACTTTCTGTCTCTAAAGCATCTAATTTAGGGGACCTATCCTAAGGATCATCTTCGGGATAGACAATAATGCTCAGGGGATTCCTTAGCAGTACATGTTAATAAGGTAATCATGGGGGGGTGAGTACACCTGGTGAACACGTAGTTCAAAACCACCTACAGGGTGCGAGCCTGCTAGCGCTCCACAGGATTGTTTAGAATAGTCTGTGGTCGTCATCTATACTCCACTAGACGACTAGATCATCTTTAAAGTCAAGGCCTCTCATCATCTATTTCATCTTTCATCTCTCATTATCTATATCATCTTTCATTTACCCATCTCTACCCAATATATTTATAGGTATAAAACACATATACTGTTTAAATCAAGTATAATATATATATATATATATATATATATATATATATATATATATATATATATATATATATATATATAGAGAGAGAGAGAGGTAGGTTCAAATGTTTCTCACATCTATTGTGTGCTAGAATGCACCAATAGGAATTTAGTATTAATTATATGTATATTAAATGCTATCCATACATATAACTCATTTTTATAGAACTAATTAAATTCGTCATTAATGTCAACAATAATATTCTTTCAGAATGAAAATTCATATCTAGAGGAATGAGAGTGTATTCCAGCAGAATGAGAGTGTATTCTAGTAGAATACACTCTCGTTCTTCATATTCCATGCAACTTTATTGTATTTTAAGTAAGTGAGTCCTGAAACAAAATACGAACTCGTATATAAAAACCTAGATGCGAATTCATTCTGAAAGAATGTTATTGCTGACATTAATGACGGATTTAATTAGTTTCCATAAAAATAGAATTATAATTATGGATATCATTTAATATACATATAATTATGGAAATCATTTAATATCTATATTTATATAATTAAATAATTAATTAATTTACTAAATTCCTATTGGTGCATTCTAGCACACAATAAATATAAGAAACAAAATAACCTAGCCCTATATATATATATATATATATATATATATATATATATATATATATATATATAGGGTTAGGTTATATTGTTTCTAGTAACTATTGTGTGCCAGAATGCACAGATCTGGACCACCGGATGGAATAGAATCAAAGGTCATGATCTGATGGTCTATGATATTAGAATAGGATAACATGTATCATATAATCACACTAATTTCAGCATAAGGGCATTTTAGTCAGTTAACCTATATTAAAAAATGAAATTTTCGGATTTTTAGGGATAATTAATTCTTTTATTTTAAAAAATCTGAATATTTTAAATTAATTCAAATTTAAAAATCCGATTTTATTCTGTCAGAATGATAGAATGCCAACCACAAACTAGTAAATATATTTTTCGATTGTATTCTGTCAGAATGATAGAATGCCAACCATGAACTAGTAAATATATTTCGATTTTATTCTGTCAGAATGACATAATGCCAATCATAAACTACTAAATACATTCTGAAAGAATACACAAAATCGATTATTGTACTAATAATATACCAAATAATTACATTGTATGATTGTGATTCATTGAATAATAACAACATTCTGAAAAAATAACAAGTGTAATTCCTAAAAACTAACAACATTCTTAATTACATTGTATGAGTGTGATCATTCTTTAATTCATTCTTCAAGCATTTCCCATCAGGTCTTCAAGCCATTCTTCAAGCCATTTCTATCACAAATTTATTGCAAAATATTTTGTAGTGATACACTTGTAACAACTGCACATTAAACATATAAACAATTAACTACAATTCTATCAGAATACAGCAATAAATATTCTTACTGAATAAACTATTCTTGCAGAATGGTTTTGAATATTCTATCAGAATCGCTATTTTACACCTGTTTATTGTTTTTTACATTCTAAATCCAAACTGAATGAAATTCATACTAACATATTCACATGCTTTGAATAATGTTTCAAGAATGGAACCCCTTATAGAGTGCACTCATTGTCACTCTCATTCGTTGAGGAATTTTCACAAACACTTTAAAGGCAGAATTTTGAAGACCAAATTCTGAAGGTATACCTACAATATACAAGATCAGCAACAGAAATAAGTTGACAAACATTTTATTATAAAAGATTTGGAATCGGGTTAACTTTATTTGGGAAATTACATCAAGCCTAACATGTTCAAGTTAATTATTGAGTACAAGCTAAAGATGCAAGAAAAATTGAACCTGAGAATTAATAGAAACTTGAAAAGCAAGAAAAATGTTTAGGCACCTGAGAAAAGTCCATGAAGTTCCTATGACTGATATAACCCCAAACCCTAGAAAAGTCCAGGAAGTTCCTATGGCTTCGGTTAACGATAAGAATGATTGAGCAACGATAAGATTTTAAATCCAGTTTGATGTAGCAGCGATTCCACCACAAACACCTCGAAATCTTAATGGGTATATCTCGGAATTGATTATAGTTTTGTTCCTCAAAAGGGTTTTTTGTAGATTTTGAAAAGATTGAATGATTCGTACGAGTTATGGAGTTAAAGATTAGTTAGTTTGACTAAAAAAGTCAATAATAGTATGGTTTTTACCTTATCAGTTTGTGAAGCACAGAATCCGCAATCAGAACCCTTTAAGCATCTCATACAGCTCCAGGTAGCAGAAGGTCCGGCGGAAGTGAAAGCCGGGCAGGTGATGTTACCGAAGTGGGAGGACTCCACCGCGCTAATAGGCGGCAAATGTGATGTCGTCTCATGAAACACGGTGGAAAGAAGCCCTAACGAGAGCACACAACCGAACCCCTTCCTCTTCAAGATTCGTGTTGAAGCTATCTCTAATCAAACATCCATCGATGTTCAAACTGAAACGAAAATCTAGAAGATGAAGGCTGACTGAAACGAAAATCTGGAAGATTCGTGTTCAAGTTATCTCTAATCAAACATTCTCGCTGGTTGCTAAAGAAGGCCGCAAAAAAGAAAGAGATGTTCTAGGGTTGGAACGGAACAATATGCACGCCTATAAACGAGAACACAAATGACTAGGTCAAATATATTACTTTATTTCCTTAATTGCAAGATTTAAATTAAATGATTTCCTTAATTAAAAGTACAAAATGTCTAAAATACTCTTTAATGATTTATTATTTCTTGAATTCTCATTGGTGCATTTAGGCACACAATACTTGCTAAAAACATTTGAACCTAGCTCTCTCTCTCTCTCTATATATATATATATATATATATATATATATATATATATATATATATATATATATATATATATATATATATCGTTCATCTAGCATAGATATCAAGAACACATAGAATAGACACATATAGCATGTATTTATCTTAGATAATTTATATCTATATGTAAGATGAAAGTAATTATCCACCCACTTGTTAATTGGATGACTAGAAAGTTAGACAGCGCTTCGCTTCAGCACTTGGCTTTTCCTAGGTTCAACTATCTCTAGGTCTTAGTTTATTATCTTTTATAACTAATTAATAGTCTAGATTTCTCAACAATCCCAATGTCTAGTGATCTATAGTTGATAAGAAACAACCATGTAGAATCATATCGGAGGTAGGGTCCATTTGGTACAGAGTATACTGTTTGGAAATCTCACTTTAAACACCTCACTAAATCCAGCCACGACATCATCCCCATAAGTAGATCAATTAGTAATATGACATTAGAACAACTAAAAAATCTTATTTATAGATTCGTAAAAACGACTATGAATCTAAATATAAATTACATTAAAATAGAATAGAGTGTAATTTAACTTACAAAGATTCCTTAGACAAAAGTCTGGAAATTGCACTGGCTGAGTTCCTACTCGATGGCTACTACTAGTCGGACACTTAGGGATCACAGGGCTTCGATGGGATACTAATTCTAAGGAGTTTTTGGGGTTAGAACCGGAAGAAATCGAGAGAGGATTGTATGGAGGGTGTGAGGAATGATCATGAGTGACTATCTATTTATAGGGTCGAAGGGAATATTGCACGTCGCGCCTAGAAAAGATGTGCATCGTACACTGGCCTGGTCGGCTCTCTCTGCAGCTAACACATGTCCGATTTTAGCTAGAGCCACGTCACCCCCTTCTAGAAGGTATGTGTGCCACGTACATGCGCGTGATGAATTTCATATTTTCAAAATTGCATAATTTCTTCATACAGACTCTATTTTAGACGTACTTTATATACATACATAGCTATCAATGAGATCTACAACTTTCGTTTAGACTTCGTCAGTTAGTTTTGACTTTATTTATTACGCACAAGTTTAGACTGTTAAAGCCAGTATAAAATGCATAACTTTGTCATCCGATGTCCGTTTTCAACTATCTTTATATCGTTGAACTCCTATCAACAAGATCTTCAACTCTCGTTTAGATTATTTTGGCGAAAAACCGATCGATCTAAAATTTGATTTTCTGAGCTTTATATGTACGCTCTCGTTATGCTGAATCTTAGAAAAATCATAACTTCCTCTAATGAAGTCAGATTTTGACGTTCTTTATATGTACGCTCTCAGTTTAATGACTACTATGTATTAGGTCGAACGCGAAACTTCAACGGAACATAACTCCTTCGTTATAAGTTAGATTTAAGCGTTCTTTATATCTCCGGAATCCTTGTGACGATTAGTTCAACTTTTGTTAAGGATATTTATCCTAATTATTATTCTATTTAGACGTGTATTTTACTCTTATCTTATTATATTGCTATAAGCACGTATACTACAAATAACTATGCATGGAACATATAATATTCACAAAATTTTCCTTTATTATATTGAATAGTTTACGACTGTTAACCCTAACTATTATATCATCTTATTAATTGCCTAGCGGGAAATGCGGGCATTACACATTAGAGGCACCCATAATTTTGGTGTTAGTTTTCTGAAGAGGATCTGAGGATTCTAAAGTTTTTTATACGATTATAAAAAAAGGTATGTATTCCATTCTTTGATTTTCAAACTCACCTAGGGTTTATAGTAGTTTCATTAGTATGTTGCTATAATGTGTAAAAACATAGATCCATAGGTTGCAAATATGTTTAATGCAACCTATAAAACCCATCATCAGTTTCACGATCTCCTTCTTTATTGCCTCTACAACCTTCAACCTTTGCATATGTTTGTTTCTTGGTATATGTTTTTTTTCGTATCGTATGTCTTATTAAGCCCAACTTTCATGCCACTTTACTAATATATTAAATGGTATTAAATGGTATAATAAACAAAAACATAAATAATTGTGATAACTACCTTGTTTGTATCAACAACCTTATCAACATTATCATCCTTAACCTGATCAATATTTGAATTTCCTTATGATTCTTTCCGCTCTTCTTCCCATGGTGGCCCAATATTCATGGAAACAGACAAATATATTACAACACCTTATTAAAAATATAAGTAAGACTTTTTCACTAAACATAGCATTCGGTCGAAATTTTCTTCCTCCTCAAAAAGTGTATTGTCATCCACACAAAGCAGAGCCACAAAGTCCTCACCATCATCAACATTTGGTCGTAAATTTACACCCATGATGCATTAGTAGTGACACCAGCCTTAGTTTTGCTCGTATCCTTCATATTTCTTAGTTCATATCTAACTTTTACAAAGCCCTCGACCATTTATTTGGTTATTCGTATAATTTCATCCAACATCATGTTCTGTAACCCTTTGCCATGTATCTTAAACGTTTTGACACAATCCTTAATACAAGTGGGTGGTAAAAACATATTATTATGCATATATATGGTCTCGATAGGGTGTATGTTTGATCCTTCTTCTTTATCATTCCTTATTCCTCCATCATATTAACATCATTCAAAATTGGAGCTTTCTATACATCATGAAATAGACAATCTGACTTTATTTGAGGTAAGATATTGTCGTGGATGCTTGGTAACATCTTAATAAGTGAATACAATAATAGTTAATTGATTTTATATAAAATATTAACTTATAATTAAACTCAAAATGGAAAGTACGTCGTATGGAACTAAGAAGGAACCACATGTCTCCTAGTTAAATTTGATATGTTATTGCCATCGTAGGACGGTTGATATTAAATATTTAGTATGACTTGCAAACTATGAAGATATTTTAGGAAACCTCTCTCATGCTAAATGTATAAATTCATATGATGACAAATGGTGGCACCATTATTATTAATTTTAATAGTAAGTTGAAACTAGTTTACCTTAAAAACATAGAGTTACACATAAACATTATACTTGATATCATCCTCTTTTGTTTTGGATTGTTGGACTTTGGTTTTATTACCCTTCAATTTCGGTCTCTCTCTTTCTTTCTTTCTCTATCTATCTATCTTTCTCTCTTGTAGATACCTACATAAAAAGAATTTATTATAATAAAAGAAAAACAAATTCAAACAAACAAATTATTATTTTATGAAAATAATACATATTTAAGATAAAGTATGAGACAACCTCTCTTTTATTTAATTCATAAAGTACACTTCCTCTTAATGGCCAATAGGTTGGGTAATAACCATGGATCAAATGATATTTTGGACATCATAAGAGCTATATGGAAGCTCATGTAGACATGATCAACATCAACTTTGCTCCATATGTTCGTAATGTTTTCCAACCCCACCACTAATCATTTTAATAACTTAATAATTTCTTAGTAAACCTATAAGAATCCTAATAAGAATTGGAGTGCTCAATTCCTTTGGGTTCATGGATTGGAATGGATGAATCTAGAGTTGATGTAACTAAAAACTTGTTTTTACAAAATTAGTTTTCAATTATGTAACAACCCAAATTTCCAATAAAATTTTTCATTTTAAATAACCAAAACATTTTCATAAGATATAAAATTCCAACCACATTTGTTTTCAAAATCCATAACATCAGATAAATTATTCATAAAATCAGAGAGCATACCCCACACAATCCACATAATCACATAAACCATATTAGCTATATCAACTACATATACCACATAAGCCATGCATACAAACATATAAGGATGTCATGGAAACCCTCCAAGGTCTTACATCGGGTGCCACTGGAACCCCCACGTGGTCTTAACCCACTGCCATGGGAACCCCGACATGATCTTAACTACCTGCCATGGGAACCCCCACAATGTCTTCACTAACTGACATAGGAACCCCCATATGGTCTTAGCTAACCAAGGAAATATCATGTGTGCTAAACATACAAACATACTAGGATGCCATGGAAACCCTCCAAGGTCTTACACCAAATGTCATGGGAACCCCCACATGGTCTTAATCTACTGCCACGGGAACCCCTCGGGGTCTTCTATGAAAATGCCATACCAACATAACACATAATCCACTAACAATCCATATATCACATAATGGGCCGGCCTTGGTGCCTTCGACCCATTGGTATGGTGAGGAGACTCACCTCTCAAGAAATGTTGAATCGGTAAAAATCAAATCCCAACTCACAACTCCGAACTCAACCGCCTACAACCACCCTGCAACTAACTTCAACAAAACCCCGAATTAACAAAAATACCCTTAAAGTCAAACTTGGTCAACCCTGGTCCAATTCAAAGTCAACAGTCCATGTTGACCCAACTCGTCGAGTGCACTTGCTGACTCTTCGAGTTCCTTCAGTTCTCATCAAAACCGGGAAAAACTCTAGTCAACTCCTTGAGTTATTACAGCAACTCATCGAGTTCGAACAGTGTCCAGAAGATCGGGAAAACCCCGGGCCAACTCGCTGAGTTAAAAAGGAAACTCGTCGAGTTTGCCCAGTCTTAACTCATTCAGCCACTTTCTAAGCGAGTCCAACGCTCCAAACCATGGATCTGATCCTCTAGGGCTGAGATACCACGTAAAGTTGTTGACTTTACGTCCATGCATGGTCTTAAGGGGCTAAAACACTCAATCCTAGCATATTAAGGGATTTTGGGCATGAAGGAGGGTCAAGACTAGATAAAGATGGCAACTTTAAGTCAAAATAGGCCATGAGATGTCCAGATCTGAAGTCATAGCTTCATGACATGCTCAAATACAAGAATGACCCCAAGATATGCTAAAAATGACCATATACTTTCATAGGAGAAGATCTAAGCAATAAAAGGCCAAGGTATCAACTTTATACCTTAAAATGGCTGCCACAACAGAGTAAACACCGGATCTACAACTTCTCCCTTCAGCTATGCACCAACCACTTTAAGCTTCTTCACATAAACACCAAAAAGGCACTCCTTAAGCTCTCACACGCTCAAAAAGGTAGGAAAAGCACGAACTAGGGTTTCTCTGGACAAAGGGGGCGATAAGGGAGGCTAACAATGAGGCTTAAGGCCTTTAGATAGGGTGCAAACCCTGAAAATTATGGTTTTCCTTTCCAGCGTCTACTCGTCGAGTTGGGGCTCCCCAATTCGTCGAGTTGAGACCTTAAACCAGCGTCCAAATAAATCTCTACACGACGAGTTGGAGCTCCCCAACTAGTCGAGTTCCATCCTAAAACCCTAAAATATTGAGAAATAGATAATACCTGGATCAAACGTTGCAAATTATCTTTCAGAATCATTTACATCAACCCATTCCTAAACCAAACAAACCATCTACATGATCTAATTCTTCGACATATCATGATTTCAACTAATTTTAATCAAAACATTGGAATTTAATAATCTCATTATTTGCCATTGAAGCCCTAAAACAAGCTTATAATTAATTTGTGTGCAAATAATTAATCTCATGGTGATTTATGAATATCTAACTTGATATTTCTTTTAAAAATCATTGAAACAATGTTAACTCAATCATGATAATCATTCAATTAAAATACTTAAGATTTCACCATGGATAAAGCTTCCAGTTCCCTAAATACCTACCAAACTCCATAATAATCAATTATGGTTAGATTCCATGGAGTTTAGGAGTTTTTATTATAGGAATCTCACTAGATTCAACCATTAGCTACATATGAAGATCTACTTTTCATACTTGGATCTAAATCAAAATCCTAGGTCGAGTTCTAGCAAATAAAGGGAGAATTTCTACCTTTCAGGTTTTATGATGGACTCCTATCTTCAAACCCTAATTCTTCCTACGATTACTTCAGTCTAAATCAGCATTCATGGAATCTTCCTCCCTCTCAATTCTCAACCTCTTTCTCTCAATGTGAGAAAACCCTTAACTAGTTTAACTGATACATTTATTTGCACATTAGACCTTTTAGTTTTGTATTCTCTCAAATAGACATCATTTGAGTAGTAAATTAAACAAAGTTTCATTACTAAGACTTTTGTCCATAATTTATTAACTTTCTAGAAAGTAGGTTCTAAATACCTTCAAATCTAACCCCCTAGTTTGACGAATTTGTCTACTTTAACCCCTCAAACTTAAATGTTTCCCAAATGTCATATTTTGACATATTTAGCTTAGAAATTATAACTTAAAGCATTAAATATAAGTTTATTACCAAAATGATCCCAAAAATTAGGCGATGATAGATCGAATCAGGGTTTTGGCAAAAAGAGCCCCTCATCTTCTAAACACTTTGATCACTTTAGGCTTCCTTCTAATAATTTATCTTATTTATTTCCACATTTTGGTTTACTAATTTTAATTAGATTAATTATTAATTTTTTTCTCAAAATATTTATTTTCATTAAAAAGGGAAATCTCATAGTCCCATTTTGAGGGTATTACAGATCCTGTAAATATGATTTGGTAGATGGATGATGAGATTAGCGTGTGGAGACGATTGTTGACATTGTAATAGGAATCGGTGGATGGGGTTAGAACGGAAAGTGGTCGTAGGTAGGAGGCGCTGTTGGTGATGGGTATGGAGAAGCAAGGAAAAAAAATAAGAAGGGGTGTGTGTGGGAGAGAGAGATGACTATTTATCTTTTTTTTTATTTTAATTAAGAAAAAAAACAGGAATGATATATTAGTCATTTTACTAAAATTTGACATTTACTTTTAAGTGTGTTAGTCATAACGACCATTCGTGCAACATTTTAAATTCTCAAGGACTATCCTCGTTCAAAATTCCTCAAATGGACCTGGGATAGTAATTTTGTATAGTTTTTAATATTCTTCATTCAAAAAAAATACATGCTGAATATTCTTTAAAAAAATATATTTTTATCATATATTATTGACTAATATACACAAATGACCTTTGATTTGTCATAAAAATTACAAAATCTGTCGTGTGTTATATAATTCTATGATAAAAATATAAGTAATTTTACAAGACCTGACTTGTAAACCGTATCTGCCAAACAAAGCATCCACCACTTGTACACTCAATCCGCCAACCAGGAACTGCATAGTTGACGGACTTCCCAACTTTTCCGACTTTCACTCTTTCCATATCATCCACTTAATTCTATAAGAATACCTCATGAAAAATCTTAAGTCCTTAACACCCAAGCACACAGTAAAAGCACGCTGAAAACACACACACACACACACACACATACACACAAAGAAAGATGATGGCTTTCTTTAAGACGTTTGGATGGTTTGTAGTAGGGTTATGTTTCTCGGTAAATAGAGTTGAATGTATGGTTCCCAAGAGTTTATTGAAAGAGATTGATAAGGTAAACAAGGTTGGTTCATATGGTATTGTCGTGCCCAATAGCTTCGAAATGAATCCACTTTTGCAATCATCGAGCTTCATAGCAAATAAAAAACGTCCTTATATTGATATTTCAGGTAAGTTGATACGATTATGTTATATATGTATGTGTGTATATGTATATATGTATAGACATGGGGCAATTTTGGTGGTACGCTTTGAAAATGATTAAGAATCAAATAATTGGATAGTTCAATTAGCAAGAGATACACATGAAACATGCATTGATCTTAGGAATCAGTTTTCTTATAACAATTTCTTATTTGTTTATCCAAATATGATATTTTGTGCTTAAATACTTAGAATCACAATATGTTATCGAAACACTCAGAATTACTTATTAATTACAACTTCAAATTCGTACTAATCGGTTTACATGCACATCCAAACACCCTATATAAATATTAGTTATATCACAATATGTGAATATGTAACTTGTAACCTAACGGGTTTTTTACTTTTTTAATTTTTAACAGGAAGAAGGTTTCGTATAGGAACTCTAGAAAATCAAAGGGTCATCATTGTCATGACTGGATTAGCCATGGTATGTGACAATATGTAACAAATATTTTAAAAGAATTGGTTCGTTCGACTGCATTAATTGCTCCTGTATATACTGTTTTTGTTTTGCTTTTCTTTTTCTTAATTTCTATTTAACATGTACGTATTGATGTCTCAATTATTTGGTTGTGTAGCTGAACGCAGGGATTACTACACAATTATTGTTAAGTCTATTTAACGTGAAAGGAGTCTTACACTTTGGTATTGCGGGAAATGCAAATACTGAACTTGAAATCGGAGATGTGGCCATCCCCGAGTTTTGGGCTCATACTGGCCTATGGGTATGGCAGGTAAGAACGAAAATATGGTTACATATTTAGTGAAACAAAGTTATATAATTATGTAAATAAAAATAAGACGACCTCAAAAATATTTGAATTTATATCTAGTATTACATAATAAATGTTTTGATTGAAAATCAAATTAAACAACTTGAATTAAGTATAATGAAAAATGTTAAAAATATTAAATCATATGCTAAAAACATGTATAATAGTTATATGTAAGAAAATTAAATTTACAAAACAACTAGTTATGTATGAAAATAATGTTGTAAAAAAAACGTTGTACAAAGTATTTTCTAAAGAACAGTTTAGGAGTTATAAAAAAAATACTTTTCTAAGTTTTAAAGATAAATAAACACTTTTCTAAAAAGGTAAATCCAAAAAACATAAAAAAGAAAATTAAAAAAATTGGGAAGATTTTGTAATTTTTTTTTATCAAATTTGAAAAAAGTGTTAAAATTTGGCCCGAGTTTGTAAAAAAAAAAAAAAAAAAATTGGAGAGGCGATCTTGAATATGGTGGCCAATTTTGCCGATATGATAAAAAACCAAAACCGAATAATTAAACCGAACAAAATGATGTTTCATTTATTTGGTTCGTGTTATTTGGTTTGATTAACCGGATAAGGATACCTTATTTGTTTTGGTTTTGATTAAATTTTAATTTTTTTGGTTAAACCGAAAAAACTGAATAAACTATATATATATATATATATATATATATATATATATATATATATATATATATATATATATGTTATATTAAGATTTTTATAACTTATTTTGTTATTAACCATTATAAATTTATAATTGTTTTAAATTTTGTATTAAAAAGCAAAAAAAAAATAACCAAATGCTAATCAACCTTTAGTCATTTCTCTCATCGTCATATATAACTAAAATTATCTTAACCTATCTCTACAATTTATGTGTCTGCATCCACTCTATAAGACAAACATCATGAAAGATTGAATATATTATGTTGGGTAAATTACACGGATGGTCCATATGGTTTAGGGTAATATGCGTCTTTGGTCCCTAACAATTTTTTATAACTCGGACCGTCCCTATTTTATATTTTTGTTCCACGCTTAGTTCCTATCTGTTTTAAAAAGACTGATTTACCTTTACTGATGTCTTTTACATTTTTTAAAGTATCAGTTAATTAAAAAGTATTAATCAAGCGTGGAAAGGGTATTAATTAAATATTTAAATCGGATGGGTCCCACCACCCCATTACTACACACCACCCCTCACCATCTTTTCTTCGGTAAACAACCCACAACTCCGTCTTCTCCCGCTAATCACCAACATATACCAAGCCAAAATCAATATAACATCTTCTCTAACAGACCTCCACCAAACCCAAACACATTCCATGAATTGAAAAAAAAACATAAATCGACCATCAAGAGATCGATGGAGGAAGATCTAAAAGTTGATGAAATCGATTGATCCGCCAAAAACCTCTGATACTCGTTGGAAACCTTCTACCTTCCCATTCCACCCTTTCTTACTCCTATCTACCATCAGCACCGTCCTATTCTACCCCCACTCGACCATTTCTTCGACGGAAACTGGATCACACCGGAAAATGAATTGATTTTGGAAAACCAAAACCATCGTTATCCCAAATCAAAAACATCATAAAGATCGATTGCATAAAATTTGATGCTTCAAGTCGATGGTCCAGTGGTAACCGACGAGAGAAAGAAGAAAAATAGGGGGAAGGTATTCTGATAGGCATAGCCACCGCTTTCTTACCCACCACCTGGTCGGCGACCATGACTTCATTTATAGTAGGAAAGAGATCTGAAATCGATTGTAGGTGTGTGTTGAACTCCTGATTGCCAACGAAGCACCTTTTTCTTCTCTATCCAGACAACGTTTTGTATGAAGGTTTTCTTGATCTGATTTCTTCGGATATGATGATGTGATGTGGGCCTTCAATTTATGGGGGGTTTCGAACGGCTTCTGGTTTATCCGGCTTCCTCCACTCTCTCATGCGATCTGGTTTTGTTATGGTTTGCTTAAGTTTTGGTGGTGGTATGATTTTCTGATTTTTCGATTTGATTCAGATCCAATAGTGATTTGCTTAAGAACTCGTTCTTGCTTTGATTTTCTTGCGATTCACTTTAGATAAAGGGGTGCTGGTGGTTTTTCGGAGAAGACAAATGGGTTGGTGGTGGTTGGGTGGAGGATTACCGGAAGAATAAGGGTAGAACAGGAAGGGGAGTAGGTAGGGGTAGGTTAGGTTGGAGGAGAAGGTAGACCCGTTTATCTAATTATGTTATAATAATAATAATAATAATAATAATAATAATAAGAAGAAGAAGAAGAAAAAGAAAAAGAAATAATTATTAAAACTAAATTAAATATAAAAATAGCAGTAAAGACTAAACAGACTTTTTAAGAGTGGTAGGGACCAAATACGCAATAAAACCAAACAATAGGGACCGTCCAAGTTAAAAATCAAGGTTATGGACCAACCTTGTAGATTACCTCAAACTATAAGGACCATTTGTGTAATTTTCCCTAATATGTTATATACAGTATTATTGTATTTTCTTTATTTGATTTGATAATAGTTTAGTAAATGTTTTTTTTTTCTTTTAGTTTAAAATTTATTTTTACATGTAAAATTGTATTTGGTTTAACTGGTTAACCAAACGAATAAACCGAAACCGATTAAACCAAATGTTACATCTTATACGCGATTTTTCAAACAGGAGCAAGATGTGAACTTTATATCTTATACGCATTTTTCCAAACGACTTGCTTCTCTTTTAAATTAGACACAAATTATATAGATTACACTAAATGATTAAAAGAATATATTAAAACAATTATCACGCGTAGCAAATGTTACGTTGTATAAGTTCTAAAGACCGAGAAGAGATTCAAACAAAACAATGGTTAAAAGTATTGAATCACTTAGCAACATATTAATTTACATAAAATAATGTTTTGTCAATCCAGAGATATGGAGAAGGGCCTCAAAGCGAGTTACCCCTGGAATCCAATGGCGACTATACAAGAAGCATTGGCTACCTAAAGTTTTCTGATTACAATAACGACACCACTACACAACAAAACGAGGTCAAAGACAATCTTTTAAATAATGTCTGGTATCAGCCAGAAGAAGTATTCCCCATCAACACAACCCCTGAAATTAGACAACATGCATTTTGGGTCCCTGTTGACAACAACTACTACACACTTTCCAAACAACTCGAGGTACAAATATTTCCTTTCATAAACCAATATTTATTTCAACAAAGAAAATAAAGGGGACTAAATTGTATTATGTGATTATGCAGGGCATTAACTTGGAGAGATGTATAAATGGTACGATTTGTTTACCTAGGGAACCTAAAGTGGCAAGAGTTCAGAGGGGTGTAAGTGCAAATATATTCGTAGATAATGGGGCTTATAGAAACTTTCTAAATAGCAAATTCAATGTGACCCCAATAGATATGGAAAGTGCTGCAGTTGCGCTAATTTGCTATCAACAAAAAATCCCATTTATTGCAATTAGAGCTCTTTCTGATTTAGCTGGTGGGGGGTCTGCAATTTCTAATGAAGCTTCCAATTTTGCCCCTTTGGCAGCTCAAAATGCCGTTGTTGCATTGGTTAAATTTGTAACATTATTGCCCTCTAAAGTCTAAAGTGAATTCTCTGTAAAATACATAAAATCGATCATTTGGATATCTTCTATAGTAGTAATTTTTTTGATTCTTCATAAAGTTGGACTTTAGGTGTCATGTATAAATGTGTATTTATCGTTCATTATAGGCATACAACTTATATAAACACATTGTACGAAGAGAGAACAAGTTATAATGTTCATGAATGGGTTAATATCACAATTTAGCTATAATTTGTCACACTTGTATGCAGTTATACCAAATTGTTTATTTTCGTACACTTTAACTCAATAAAATTGTAATTTACTTTTATCAAAAATACAATTTTATTGAAATTGAAAGGTAATCCAGTTAACATGCCTACATAGCATACCAAATGACATTTTCGTCAAAGGCAATCGGTCGACATGGTGCTAACATAGTGTCCACATAAATTTTACTAGTTTTTTTATTATTATTTAAAATGTATTTATTGAATTTCCAAATTACTATTATATTATATTATATTATATTATATATATATATATATATATATATATATATATATATATATATATTAAATTTGTGGAGAAAAGGAACAGTTAAATTGACATAGTTTGTCCCTCGATTTACATATCCGGTCCCTCTATAATTGGTTGTGTGTCACTTCTTTAATTTATTGATGTCATTTTGTTTGTGTTCCATTCCATTACTTTAAAGTTCCTAAGATGTTGGCATAAATGGTCCCTGAACTATAAACATACGTTTGTCACAGTTTTTAGGTGATTTACAGTTTCGTCCCTCGCTCCCCTAACATCCGACCGCTTTTTACTTCCCGATTCTTCACCTCTCAGACGTTTCTAGAGGTTTAGTGCTGATGATCCACCACTTCAACATTACTCATCTTCAGTCCTTCTCTGCCCTCTATGTTCCTCCACCGCCATTGCATCTAGATAGAGCTTTCCCACCGCTTCCGTTTTCTTTTACATCCCAAAAACGTCGGATTCGTCTTCTCCATGGTCGGTCGCAGCGCAGCCTCATCTTTCGAATGGAACTGCACAAGATCTTCCACCATCTGCTTTTGATATCTTCTTTGAATTCATCGTTACAAAACATATCGGTCCACCACCGTCGCACCTTACCGTCATCGGTACCCTAATTTCATTATTTCAGGTCGGATTTGGAGCAGCGAAGGGGTACGTTTCTTTGTAGACCCACCCAAAGAGAAGAGGTATGAACGAAGGTTAGTGATTGAATCCATTCCTTTTTTTTATTATTTAGGTATGTCAAATTCTTTCTTCTTCACTTTTCCACCATCCCATCTGATCCATCTTTCTTCGGTGAAATCACAAGATTCTTATGAACAGTACCTCACCGTGATCCGTCCGATCGAACAACCGTCAAACGTTTCTCCGGGTTCGTCCGATCGTTTTCGGTGAAGTCGGGAACTCGATGACGATATACACCGCTATCACCGCTGCTCTGGCCAACATCTCTCTTCATCTCTCGATTGATTTGCATAAAGAAATCGACGAATCTCAGTTGTTTATTTTTATTTAGTGGTCTGATAAAACTGCCAATTCGCAAGACCCTTTGGCCACAAGCAAATCGGAAAAGGTAGGTATATTATATAATTTATGTTAAATATTATGTGATTGTAATTCTTTGAACGATCTTTGCTTTATACAATTTTCATGGGTTTTATATGAAACAACGTCATGCTGACCATAGACCATTTGTCAACACCTGTTAATCTGTTATATGATACTGATGGCTTACAATGAAATTGGGTTCAAGAAAGTTTTTTGTCTTTAACTTGTAGGAAATGAGAACCAGAAAATGTAAAGTTTATTTCCAGATTCTCCATCTCGCCTTCTCTACTCAAAGGTTTTTGTCATTTTCCCATTTATGTTATTGTAAAGTGTTTTAGAAATTACAACTCATTATACACAACATCAACAATATTTGATAGTTGCTTTAGTTAGGCAAGTGAACTTTCTGCTTCTTGGTTGTTTTCAGTTGCAAATTCTTAGTATTTTTATCGTCTCTCATGGTTGTCTTTTTTCTTTTACTTTGATTGTAATTCTGAATACAGGTAAAAGGGCAATTTGGTACTTAATACCTTTCTTAGACTAAATGTTATACTTTTTGTAGCAACTGATGTGACTGGAACTGCCCTTGAGGTACATGATAAATATATTGGAAAGTGAATTGCATTTGATCAATATCTACTTACTAAGTTTGTCTTACAATCAAAGATACTAAAGTGATTATTGTGAGGTTATAGTAAAGTTATGTTCGTGTTTTGGTAAAAATAATAATGATTATACTCTATGCCATTTTTAGGGTCATGATAATCAGATTTATAAAAGGAGATGAAAAGTTAATGTAAGAAAACTAATGATTGAGATAAATGTAATACATATAACGATTTATAGGTTCAATAGACTAATTATTTGATTTGCTTTCTTCAACTTGAAAGAATCACTTTCAAAATGCACATCCCCAAACATGTTTGCTGCAAAATCACAACTAAAGCATTGTTGACAAGTCATAATCTCATAGATTTTAGTTTGATTTCAGATTTTGAAGCTTCAAATAGTATAAGAAAAGACGATGAGAGAGGAAAGAGTCGGCAACCACCCAGTTGGAAGTTTATTTACATTGCTAAGGAGGTGACTCCTACAGGTATTGTTGATTTTTTTATGTTGCAAGAAATAGCAATATGTTTAATCTTTATGCTTTACTTTTTACCCATAACAACAACTTACTTACAATTTTCAGTCGGTAATAATTTAAGAAAAATGAATTGTCTTAAAAACATCATGCATAAAATAAATAATAAATCGATAAGTTAAATCAAATTGCTCTTATAATTAAGATTTAAAAACACTAAACTTAAAAATTTCCTGCAATGACAACCTTGGATTTCTTTTGTTAACTAATAATTCTTTTCACTTTTGTGGGAGATGTTTCAATGCTTACAAGGACTACAGAGGATTTAGGAGGCCATATGTACCTCATTATTTTTGTTCCCAGTATAGATGCAGGTTAGCTTCTCATATTTCACTTTAACAAATAGCAACCTACTTTCACACATTTGTTCTTTTTTGTTTCATTTCCTCCTATTACAACAATGTATCAATTATAACATTTGCTCAATTTTTTGGTAATTACCTTTTTTTTTTAATTTGTTTCCTTCCATTTGGTTATTTTTTTATGCTTATAGTTGTTTTATAATGTGACCGTCATAAAATTGATATTGCATCCTGTTTCAGTAAAAATGTTTTGTTTATTTGAAGGTGAAACAAACGTCAATAGACAACGACTGATAAAGACAAACTTGGTTACTGGAACCAAATGGAACAACTCGCACGCCACCGGGATCAAAGATGAAATTTTAGTTTGAGAACATGATAATAGGACAATCTATACCTTCCAATTTTATTCCACACATTGGCAACCATGTATTTTGTAAACTGTAGGAAACTTGCTTTTAAAAAATATCTGACCCGTGCAACGCACGGGAATCTTTTCTAGTTATCATTATTATTTTATTTATCTATTTTATATTGTTTGAGATTTAATCAATCTTGAATTTATTCTCGGTGATGATGAACATTATGTTAAAAGTTTGTGGGTGCAATTATCATTTTGAGTGTGCTTGTAATAGTAGATGTCAGTCGGGGGTATATTGTCTATTTGGGGCCCGTCTTTTTTTGTTAAACAAAGCATTGTTTGTGCGGAATATATGGTTATTATTGAAGGGAATTGGGTTTTCTCGAACTTGAAGTGTTATATGATACTAAATGTCTATGCGCCTCAAGATGATCATAGTAAGAAACAGAATTATTTTATGTCGTTTATGAGTCATATGAATGTGTTTTTATACTATTTGGTGGTTTTAATGTTGTCCGTTTTCATGCGGAACGATTGGGTACCGGTTTTTCTCAAAGTACTTCTGATTATTTTAATTCATTTATTGAAGAAGCAAGTTTGTAATATATTCATATGGGAGGGTATGGTTTAACATGGATGAGCAAAATCTGATACATTTAGTAAGCTTGATAGATTTCCTGTTTCAAGAAGAGGTATTGGAACTTTTTCCTAAGTTGTCTTCCATGGCTTTGGATTATGTCATTTCTGATCATCAGACTTTTTTACTAAAACAAGTGATTATAGATTTTGGCCCTACTCCTTTCAAATTATTCGATTCTAGGAAGAAGGTTTTGAAGAGCTGTTTAAAAAAGAGTTTGTGTGATTAATTTATGAGACTTCCAAGAATAAAATGATTGACTTTAAAAATAAGTTGAAAATTTTAAAGTCAAATATTAATAAATAACATTCAGATGTATGTTAAAGAAAAATAATGAGAAGCATGATATTCTTCTCAAATTAGTAGAAAAAGTTATTGATGAGAGGAACGTGTCTCAACAAATTATGTTGGATTAGTCTACTATTATTTAAAGAATCAATGAAATTGAGATAGTTTATGAGTTTAGCTTCAAAATATTGCTCAAAAAACTAAAAAATAAAGTGGAGTATTGAAGTGAGTACTCAAATAGTCAAATTGCCATGTACGGTGCCAAACCAGCTTGGTAACATGGAAAACCAAATAAAAAAAAAGTGAAATTTACCGTAAGGTTCAATTAAGTCTCATTTTGGGAGGTTGTGAGTTTAAGTCTCACTTGATACATACGTGGTAGTTATGAGTAGATTAGTTTGCGGTTTTTAAAAAATAATAATAATAAATAAAATAGTTCATTAACAAGTTTAGTAACGTATATTAAAAAATGACCAAGGATCAAACGAGTAAAAAGTATGCCATTTTATGAAAAGATAATTGCATTAACCTTTCATGTATGTACTAAAAGTTACAAAAGAAGACCTTCGGATTGCATTTCTTACATGAAACAACCGTGTTAGAACACTAATCAAAGACAATGTTAATTATTATGTATATGATGTTAAAGAATTAAACGGAGATACAATAGATCAAACTAAATAGAATTTCATGTCCGGAATAAATCGATCTGCCTACACATGCCATAAAACAAAATATCTTTCCTATTAATGCAATAGTAATCAAACATGTAACATGAAGATTCATCTGTCACACTCAAGTTCTTGAATGAGAACTTGAATTTCGGCTAATCAAATTTATGATATCATGAAAATGAAGGATAACATCTGGGAGATATGTAAGAAAAATATATTCCAAATTTGAAGTTTTATATCTTGATATCATAAATTTTGAGTTTAAAAATAGTTGGGCCAAAAGTACACACATAATAACATTAAGAGTAAATTACATAAATAATCAATATTGTTTGGGGTAATTTTTGAGTTTGGTCTCTAATTTGTTTTTTTTTTTTTAAATCCGACAGTCCTTAATGTTTGTTTTTGTTGCATCTTAGTCTACGGGGCATAAAATTGACTATTGTACCTTTTATTATTTTATCAAATAAATTTAAATAAATGTTGATAAAATTAGTGGTTCCATCCATGTTCTCATGTTTGGTAACCGCTACCGGGCCTAAAATGACTATTTTACCATTTATTATTTTTTTTACCTTTTATTATTTTATCAAATAAATTTAAATAAATGTTGATAAAATTAGTGGGTCCCATCCCTTTTCTCATGTTTGGTAACAATTGACCCCTCCTCCTTATACAATTATTGCTTGTTTTCCTTATTTTCTCACATATCAACCACCAAGAACAAGAACACTAAACAACCGGATCATCTCACCATTTTCGCTAGGGAGTAATCGGATTGTCTTACCTAATAAATCTGGTGTATATTCCTCTTTCTTCTTTAGGTTCAGGAGGTGCAGTGATCACATCCTCATATTTTCACTTTCCGTTTCATATATGTGACTCCCGCTTCTAATTTCAACTAAATCTCTCATCTTCTCCGGCAAGCCTGAGAAGTTTGTGTTTTTAACCTCCAACGGATAACTGATTGGCCCACAAACATGCGAAGTTGATTTCTAAAATCCAACTCCTTTTTTGGTCGTTTGGAAATCGATTTTTGAAATCAAACCCATCTAAATCGCCATATTCTTTTCCTAAAGAATCGTGCCCACTAACTTTGTAGCTTTGAATTTGAATTTTCATAGACTCGATTGAATCTGAACTAGGACGTGTTCGGAAAAATTAGCTGGTAGCGGGTAGCTTGTAGCTTGTAGCGTTTTGTTAAACGCTACATGATGTAGCATATTTGTAACTTTTTGTTTAAACTAAACGCTAAAAGCTTGTAGTGTCGAACGAGACTTTCTATTCAAAACAGAGCGTTTTGTCAAACGCTAGAAGCTAGAAGCTCTCAAACGCTTCGTGCCGAACACGCCCCTAGAGTAAAAGACATAGCCAAATGAACAAGACACAATTTCATAATTAAGAGCAGAGAATTATAGGGAATATAGATTAAATCAGACACAGTTTTATGATTGAATCTCAGGATTCATCCTCAACTAGAAACATGAAGAGAGACAATCTTTATTGCAAGGTGTTTTGGGAAGAAATACAGTGTTTCTTGCAAGTTCCATTTCTTTAGATTTGTGGTTTGAGTTTCGAATCATCGTAGGCAAAGAAATTGACGAATCGTCTAGGGGTGACGATTTTGATTATATTTCTGTTTTTGGGCTTCAAATCGTAAAACCCAACTTGTTCTTATCTTTGTATCAAATGGGGTGTGGTGTTGATTCGCATGAGGGTTACAAAGGCGAGAAGGATGTCAGATGTGAATGTCATTAGAGCATTGGGTGGGGATGGGTTTACCGGTGACCCTCGCCTAGTGGCGGCAACAGGATGACTGTGGTGGTGTAAAGTTGTCAGCAGGGAAGAAATGAAGGAGAGTCGAGTTGACTACTACAATGCTCGAATCTCGGCGCGACTAAAATACTTGAGCTTGAAGCTCGAACTCGACTCGAGCCTTGATTTTAAGCTCGTGCTCGAGCTCGTGAAATACTCGACAGTCTCGAGCTCGGTTCGACTAACTTTTTTTAAAAAAATAAATCGCTAAATTAGTAAGAAATATTAAAACATTCCACATGAAAATGTCCAAACTACCAAAAAAATCACACTTAAAATCTATATCGTTTTTTCATACTTTCAAAATACAAGAAAAAAAACACTCTTCAATGCAAAATGACTTTTAAGACATCAAAAACAGACAAACTCAGCACCAAATATGCCTAGCCTCGTCTATCGGTTGAAATAACAATAAACAACAACTATTTAACCTCTATTTAACATTAAAAAAAACAACAACAACATCAAAATCAAAAAAGAAACAACCAAAAAAAGAGCAAAAGAATTTTCTTTATGTTTGTAGTCAACGACCAAAAGAATTGGTCTCAGTAACAAAAGGAAGAAATCTGGACCTACAACTTCAACCTTCGGTGAAGTGGAAGCCGACGATTAGGGATGGTGGAGCTACGGCGACGATAAGGGAATAAAGGATTAAGGGTTTCTTTTGGGATTGGGATGGACCGACGGTCATAAAGAATATAAATACCAGGGGAAGAAAGAATTTATTTTATGTTTTTCTTTTTAGTTTTTTAGCTTTACGTTATAAATGAATAATTATAAAGAAATGACATATATGTACATTATACTGAGCTCGATTAAGCTCGCGAGTTTTACAAGCCGAGTATTTTAGTACTCAAGCTCGGCTCAATAAGGTACTCAAGTAGCTCAAGCTCGATCTCGGCTCGATTAAAGTCGAGCCAATTTCGAGTATTATCTGATTCGGTCTTGAGTTTCTTGTGAGTTAGTTTGTCTCACTTACACCCCTAAAGGAGTGGAAGGTCTCGTGTAGGGTTTTAACGGGGAATAAGACGGAGAAGGTGAATGTATAAATGGAGTGGGACGACAAACTTAATTACCAAGTTTTTTAATAAATCAAAAAAATTAAAAGTTAAAAAAACATTACTAAGGGTAAATTAGTCTTTCCAGATATGTTAGAGACTAATAATGAAGCAAAATCGAATCAAAACGACCTTCCAAGTTATAAAAAAAAACAATTAGGAACCAAACACACAAACTATCCATTAGGAGAACATTCATGTGGAACAAAGTTCGACTTTGATAAATCCCAAAAGAGTTTACTTGGATTAAAGTGGATTAGGCTGACATTTTAAGGCTATTTTCGACCATAAGAATAAATATTTTTTTACTTAGGAATTTTTTAATATGTGTCCTAAAGGCATGTATAAAAAGCATTAATTGAAGTGTTAATTATAAGAAATATTACCATAATTAAATGTGATAAACATTAATTATATATAATATTACCATAACTAAATATAAAATACAGTAATTATAAAGAATATTAATATTTATCACATTTGATAATATTATTTATAATTAATACTTTAATTAATATTTTTTATATGGGTCTTAGGACACAAAAATCTCTTTTACTTAAATATCACGTAGTTAATCTCTTTTACTTAAATATCACGTAGTTGGGAGCACGAAAAACATGTAAAAGAAACATTACTTAAAATAAACATAATTTTGATCTACAAAAGATATGGCATGGAGCCATTAATGAGCTCAATAGGCTAAACGTAGGGTTTGGCCCATTTTCCTTGGACTTTAAAATAAAGAGAAATTAAATATTTTTTTACATTTTATTCCTATTTATCTTCTTATCCTATCAAATGTTGACACGTGTCACATTTAATGACACATTTAATGAAATTGATAATATTTTAGTTCACTTGTAACCATTTAATGTGGGTAGAAGATAGTAGGAATAAAATGTAGTAGGATATTTAATTTCTCTAAAATAAAACATCCTAGATCTGTTTGAATTTATAATCTTTTGTCCTAAAAATGAAGTTGGATAAAGACTCAATCTCAATCATTTCCAGTCAGATTTGTTGTGTATAACGTACAAAAATATTTCGGGGTTCCACTATTAAAAAAACTCATTTTTCAACTGTTACAAAATCCCACATATTTACATTTAATTTACACTTATTAGAACTTGTGACGAACTTCCAATGGGTTCGTGACGGATTTACGATGGATTTTGCACTATTAAATATGTTTTTTTTTTATGTTTTAAATTATTTATTTTTAATTTAACTGATATATGAAAATGTATTTTTTTTATTTTAAAATATTTTTGGATCTTACTGCATATTCTAAACGGGACCATGTCTCTCTCTCTCTTGTCACGTATGGAGTCGCTTGAACTCGAAATATAGCTCTAGGCAAAAAAAAAAAAAAAAAAGGAATCATTTTAATAGGTGTGTCTGGATTCCAGAAGAGAGCCTTCCTTCCATCGTTTGCATTCTCCTGATCAAGATTCTGGGTCTTTAAATGTTAACTTATTCCCCTTTTGCCTTTTGGATAATGAAATTCATTTGTTGAGATGATTCCAAGAGTCTTTATACCTGGTCAGAGATCAAAAGAAACCGGCACTGCCGGTCCAAAAAAATAGGAAAAGAAACCGGCACTACCGGATTAAGATTCCAAGTCAAAATCTCTTCAAGAAAACATTTCTGATTCCAAAATAGAGGCGCTAATCGATAATTACAAGAAAAAACACAATCTTTTCATCACTGTCTGACTGATTTTCCCAAGAAAAAATGTTGTCTGTCATAATAATTGCATTGCTGGATTCATGCTTTACATGTTCTTTTTCTTGCATTAGTTCGTGTGGCATCCTGCTTTTTTCGCTCGTTTTGGTTCTTTCATGGAAGATATTGGAAATCATACACCACCTAAAGACTTTGTGTGTCCAATAACAACACGTATATTTAACGATCCAGTCACTCTCGAAACTGGTCAGACTTATGAACGTAAAGCTATCCAGCAATGGATAGATAGGGGAAACACCACTTGCCCTATTACTCACCAAAAGCTTCACAAGAATCAACTTCCTAAAACAAATTATGTGCTCAAGAGGCTGATTGCTAGCTGGAAAGAGTTGACACCCACCAATGAGCTTCAATATCCAGAGAACAAACATGTTCATGTCCCTCAACCAAGAACTGATGGAACAGTTAATGAACTCAGACTTGTGATTACCGATCTTTGTACTTCGCAAGTGCTAAAAAAGGCGGAATTGGCAGTTCTACGGATTGAAAGATTTTGGCAAGAAGGGAATATGGGAATGGAGATACAAAATATGCTCTCGAAACCACCTGTTGTTAATGGATTCGTGGAGATTTTGTTCAATTCTGTCGACACCCGCGTATTAAAAGCCACTATTTTTCTCCTTTCCGAGGTGGGAATAGAAAATTCCGGAGTAATTTCAACCCTAACGAGGGTTGATTCCGATGTCGAATGTATAGTTTCTCTTTTCAAGAAAGGTTTGTTTGAAGCTGTTGTGTTGATTTATCTGTTGAGACCTTCGATTACCATCTTTCTTCAGATGGATATGGCGAATTCTCTTCTAAGTGTTGTTCAGAAGAGAGAGGATGAGTTTGTGAAGATGTGTGTGAAGCCGAAAGCAGCTTCTGTGCTATTGTTGGCACAGATTATTGAAAATGAAGATGATGGTGCAGTTTCCGAAGTCATTAGAAGTCTTGTTTCCGGGAAGGCGATTGAAGGAATTATCAGGAGCTTGGAATCGGAATGGAAAGAAGAAAGAATTGCATCTGTGAGGATACTTTTGAGATGCATACATGAAGATGGAAAGTGCAGGCATGTTGTTGCTGATAAGGCTGAACTTGCTCCAGTTTTAGAGAGCTTTCTTGATGCCAATGATAGAGAGCGGTTTGAGATTGTACAGTTTCTTTCGGAATTGGTTAAATTGAACAGGTATTTCGTTGATGAAACATGTCGATGATTGAATTCACATATACGTGTTTTAGAGGTATGATGACTTGGGTTTTTGTTTTTTGTTAGGCGAACATTCAATGATCAAGTTCTGAATATCATAAAGGATGAAGGCACTTTTAGTACAATGCATACACTGCTCATATATCTACAGACATGTCTCCCTGATCAATGCCCGATAGTCGCTGGTCTCCTTCTTCAGTTAGACCTTCTGGTTCGAATCTCACCTTCTATATAACTACACATACACGTTTAAGCATATATATATGAATGTATATAGAGAGGGATATAATTATGGTGTTGTCTCACATCAACTAGATGCAGTCTCATATGCATTTTTATATGTTCAAGTCTAACATCTCTCCTTAAGGGCTCTTTTACAAAAAAAAATCAAAGATTCCACATATCTACTATGGTTTGAGAGTTGTGTCTAGCAATTGAGGGGCTCAACAGTCAACACACACTTTAGCATCTTATTAAGCCTCTATGTGTTTTAAGAATCCCACAGCAGCTAGCTACACGCGGTCCAATCCTCCTTTATATATGTTGGAGTACTCTCCTAAAAGACTATTTTATAGAGAAGATCAAAGACTCCACATATATCACTTGGTATATCGAAGCCAGAATCTAGAATCTAGCACCTTTAGACTCAACACATGTCAAGTCTATGTTGGTGATTTTAGTGTTATCAACATATTTTAGTGTAGTTATTATTAATATTGAGATATGTTGAGTTCTATTTACACACCGAGACTGGAGGTGCGGGGTGCACACTAGGAGTGATAAATGTGAACTCGGGAATATGGGGGTTCGGGGACAGCACCCCTGGGTACAGGGTTCCAACGGGTAGCTCCCTTGGCGGGGTCTAGGGGCAGAGCCCTTGGTGGTGGTTCCAGAAAATGGTTATGTTATCATTGTGATGTAATAAACAGATTTCTATAACAAGAAAGAGTCGGGACATGTATTTCCCGCCCAAAACAGGTTGTGACATCATTGTGATGTAATAATCGGTTATGTCTTATAACCACAATTTTAACCACTTGTTTTGGCACCATTTTATATGTACCCAACTTCTAACCGTCATCTTCCTTGTATATAAGGACGAGTGATGCTCCAGAAAATTGTCAACACTTTTTATACCCGAAATTGATCATCTGCTCTCATCTAACTCATAAAAAAAAATAATAATAAAAAAATAAAAAACAGCAAGGTATTTTCTATGTTTCAGATTTAAAAGTGGTCTGACTTCTAAATTGTCATTCTTAGATTATCCCGAATCTGATTTCATGATAACCCAAGCTATAGGGTTGAAATCACAGATTTTAGAAAGTGACTGCAATCACGATTCAAGTGGTATCCAAGTATATATTGATATTCTTAAACCCAATTTCTAACAGTCTAATTTCATTGTGCCTCATGCTGCAAATCAATCTCTATCATATTATATGCAGAAAATCAACTCGCAAAATATTTTATGCTCTTATTGTTATTATTTGTAAATAGTTAGTTTTCCAACGGTAGGATACGTAAGATGTTTTATAGACTAAGAAGCTGTGATTCTAGGATGCTAATTCGCTTGTATAATGAAGATACTTCCAAGTATTCTCCCAAAAAGTCGATACATTATACATATAATTATCAACATCAGCTAGACAGGGTCAATTTGCCTCGATATATGTTGGAGTTTCTTCACTCTCCTGAAGGACTCTTTTGGAGAAAAAATCTAGGACTCCACATCCACATGTCTAACAGATTTGCATTGCAGGCTGAACCAAGAAAGATGAGCATCTTCAGAGAAGAGGCTATAGATAATCTTATATCGTGTCTCAAGAACTCAGACTCTCCTGCTGCTCAAATTGCAGCTGCCGATACACTTTCAGCCCTCCAAGGGCGATTCTCTTATTCTGGGAAGCCTCTTGTTCGCAAATTTCTTCTTAAACATGTCGGGCTTGACAAGACTTACAGATCTTCAATGCGTAAGGAGCAGCTTGGGGGCATGTCTGGAGACATTCAAGAAACCAAGGTTTGTTTGACTTCAATAGTTTTCTTTTGCAAACTAGTAAATATTCACTTATATAACAATCCATTTTAGGAAGAGGAGAAAGCTGCCCAGGAATGGGAGAGAAAGATGGCATTTGTGTTAGTGAACCATGAGTCTGGGCTTATTTTTGAGGCGTTATCAGAAGGATTGAAGAGTCGATATGCAGAAACATGCTCGGGTTGCTTTATTTCTGCAGCTTGGCTTCTACACATGATGATTTTTCTTCCTGATACGGGAGTTCAAGAAACATCACGTGTTTGCTTGCTTAAACGCTTTGTGTCGATCTTTAAATCTGCGAAAGACACAGAAGATAAAGCTATTTCCATGCTTGCTCTTAGCAGCTTCATCCATGATCCCGGTTAGCATCTATTTGTGTGTAATTGAGAAAATGGGTCCATGAAATTAAGAATATGAAACTACAATTATAATTAAACTTGATGTTTTATGAGTTTTTTCAGATGGGCTACGCGATATTACCATCTACATGAAGGATATACGTAAAGGTCTGAGAGAATTCAAGAAATCATCTACAGTAGCAGTTGAAATGCTCAAAGTTTTTTCACAAGAGAGTGAATCTAGTCCAGTAAGTTTCCAGTTTTTTCTTGTTTCATAATCTAGAACAATACCAAGAAGTAAAATTCGATTCCTGAGTCCTGATCACTGTTGTTCTTCGTGTCATCAGGAACTATGGAATCATAAAGAGTTGGTCCAAGAAGATTGCAGTGTTAATGGAGTTGTTCTATCGATAGTATGCCTTAAAGACAAGATCTTTTCAGGCCATTCAGATGGTATGATAAAGGTACTTTTTTTATCAAATATACCCATAAAACTAAATTTATCATCTTCCATTACCACTAATAAAAATTTGTTTCTTTCTTTAAATTCTTGCTTAAAAAACCAAGATTTGGGCTTATAAAGGTAGTGTTCTTCGTCTTACTCAAGAGATTCGAGAACATACAAAGGCAGTCACTAGCTTGACTGTTCTACCATCAGGAGATACCCTATACAGTGGCTCACATGATAAAACTATCAGGGTAAGAAAGCGTTCTTCAGACCTCAGTTTCTAAAATCTTGCAAATCTGATGCATTCTTCCTGTTTCCATTGAGCAGAAGTGGTCTTTCAATCAGGAAACCATTCACTGCGAAGAAGTGTATGATGTGAAGGACCATGTTAACAATCTGCTAGTTGCAAACAGTATCTCGTGCTTTATTCCTCAAGGTGCTGGAATCAAGGTTAACTCATGGAATGGGGCATCAAAATTACTGAATCCGAGCAAAGATGTTAAGTGTTTGGCTCTTGTGAATGGAAGATTGTATTCTGGATGTCTGGATAATAGCATTCAGGTGCCAATTTTTTCATGATTTCATGTTCTTTTACCTCTAGAACTTCATTATAATCGAACTATAAACTTTTCCAGGAAATCAACTTGGCATCAGGAACATTAACGTCAATACAAAGTGGCATGAGAAAACTACTAGCAAAAGGGAACCAAGTCAACGTCTTGCAAGTTTATGACGGACTAATATACTCGGTCAGTTCATCCATAGAAGGAACCACATTTAAGGTATGTTATTCCCTAGACATGGTCCCCATTTTCCTCTATATCTTGGATTCTTTCATCTCTCTGTAAGGACTCTTTTGTAGAGAAAATCGAAGAATCCACATATCTAACATGGTTATATAGACTCACCACGTTTAGTCTAATCGAACCTACATCTCAGGGATGTGTAGGTGTCCTACAACATCTAGACACAATCCATTTGCCTCTATATATGTTGGGAGTCTCCCCTCTTTTTTATAAGTGTTCTTTTGGAGAGAAGATCTTATACTCCACTTATCTAACATGTTTGATTACTTATTTCTTGAAATTGCTCCTATTTTGGATCTTTTTCAAAGATATGGAATGCTTCAACCTATGGTTTGGTTGAGTCTCTTTCGCTGACAAGTGAAGTACGCTCAATGGCGATTAGCTCGGAGTTTATTTACTTTGGTTGCAAACTGGGGATCATGGAAGTGTGGCATCGAAACAAACTTACTAGAAAAGAAACGCTACAGATTGGTACAAATTGTAAGGTTATGTGCATGGCTCTTGATAGCAATGAAGATGTATTGGTGACAGGAACTTCCGATGGTAGAGTTCAGGTAAAAATTTCACCCTTTTAGTCATGGTTACCGAGTGTGTTGTTGGCTTATATTGATTAAATAAACCGTGTGATTTGCAGGTTTGGGGAGTGAGCTAAAATGGAAGGCTTTTGAAATGAAGTTTAAGGTTCCTTGAAGTACATAATAAACATAAAACAAGTCATCATACATTTAGATTACTGGTATTTGAACATAAAAATGTAGTGAAGTTATAAAACGCTTGAGGTGGAAGGTGATCATAGGACGTATTTGTATGCTACATTGGTAATATAGTATATTGCTACAATAATGTCGAGATTTTGTGCAGGAAATATGAAAACCTTTTATTAATCTCAGTGAGTATCACGATTAGTTTACATAAACATATATATTGTTTGAACCATCAAAATGGTTCACCAAAACCATCACAACGGTTAACAACTTGACAGATAACTAACTTATAACTGTCATATTTAACAGAATAACATAACTAACTAACAGTTTTAACGGACACTAATCGATAATCTAGGTTAATTCCTAACAAGGCGGGAAATTGGTCCATTTTCAAATATAAAGGCACCTTTCAAAACTAGAATGATTCTTCCAAAGGAGTTTTGTACTGTATACATAGTAATTTAAATTGTATTTACCAATAAATTGTCCTTTGAAACTTATTTGTTTGGTAAATCGTTTTTGGATAATATATATTTGAGACTATACAAATAACTAAATAACTAATAAAACACATTACTTATATATGTTGTGTACAATAGAAGAGAAGAAGCTAGATGAAGATAGTAATACAACAATGACAGTAATCAACCTTAGAATGCAAACACTATAACCACCATTGATTATTGTTAAAGTGTGTCTTGGATTTTAGTGTCCCAAATAAGTAACCTTACCCAAAATGAGATGAAGAAAACCAAATGGCAATTTTAAAGCAATGAGTATTTGGAGTAGGCTGAGGAGTGATAGGCTCGAAGCCATACAAAACAAACACTTACAACTATAAGTTAGTTATCTGTCAAGTTCTTGTTGTTGACGTAGTTTACATCTACCAAACCACGTTAATTCTCTGTGTTAATTTTTGTTAGTTTCTTTGCCTACTTAACAATTATGAATGCAAACCAAAGAAGAAAGTTGCTCACCGCAATAGGGTGTAGATGGAGAGGGAAGTCATATAAATCAACTCTAAAAGATAGTAACTTAGGGTCAGACTAACAAGTAGGAGAAGAGGACGGTTTAATTAGGAAATTATGGAGTGCATAGAAATGCATGGTCATTCTAACATGTAATGATAACTTCTCTTTTCGGTTTGTAATCTTGGACGACAAAAGGAATATTTGAGCATTAGAAGGATGGTACAATGCATGCCATGAACTCCATATAAATATTATGTGATAAAAATGGCATATAACACGTTGAGCTACTTATTAAGATCAAGATGTGTTTATTGATGATTTGACTACTTGGATGGCTTACATGATTCATTTGAAATTTGAAATGGATAGCAATGAGTTAGCTAGATACTTCCCATTGCTTGTGATCTTACTAGGTTGTTTGTATTAATATAGGCTATATCACCCATGTTTTTGGTCATATTTGTATATGTTAGAATATCCATACCCCTTCATAGTCTAACAATACCCCTAATCATTACATTTTTTTTCTTAAATTTCATAGTCTAACAATACCCCTAATCATTACATTTTTTTTTCTTAAATAACAATAATAGTTACATAATTATTTTATCTTTTTGGTTATAATTATCAATAATTACATACTAATTTATTCCAATCATTTCATTCTTTTTTATTTTAATATATGTTAGATTATTTTTTTATAAGGCTAGAGGGAGTAGTAACACTCCTAGCACCTTGTCATGTCACTTTTTTGAGAGTCACGTCATTTTCTTGTCTTAGCACCTAATTCTTAGCATTTCATAGGGAGTGGTAACACTCCTAGCACTCCATTTTTTTTATTTTCTTTTTCAAATTTAATTAAATTATATTTTTTTAATACACAAAAATTTAATATTACATAAATTCTATTTTTTTAATATACAAAATATTACATAAATTCTATCTTTTTAATACACAAACATTTAATATTACATAAATTCTATTTTTTTGAAGACAAACACTTAATATTTAAAAAAAATGTTACGTTAATTTAAAACATAAAATACAATTAAAAAAAATAAAACATGACTTACTTCCTAAAAACTTACATAAAACCTAAAAACTTGACTTAATACTAAAAGTAGGACTTAATACTAGACTAAAACATGAATTAATACTAGACTAAAAGCATAAATTAGAACTGCATCTAAGACATAAAAATACCACGGCGTATCCAAGTTGTATTGTTTAGCAATATCCTTCATTGCATTGTTGAAAATCATACGACCCTCATTGGATAAGTCCTTTCTCGGGTTTAAGAAAAGTTTTAGCACACGGTTCCTTTCTTTTACCTTTTCCAATTCCAAAAACCCCTCAAGCTTAGTGTCCAACCCTTTGATGTCGCTCCTTATCTCCTCCACTTCACTCGATGAACTTTGTGCTCCTTTCAGTTTTTTTTTCTCTGTCTCGTCCCATAGGATGAGTTGGCACTTCATATGGATCGTCGTTGCAAAGGTCAATACCCCCAATACGTGCATCAAAAGATTGATTGTGGGTTGACTCGGAAGTTTTGCTTCTTTTTGACATGCCCACGTAATCATCAACACTTTTTTAGATTAAGTCATTTTGGTTTTCCCTTCACAACTCCCCAAAATGCCTAATTGCCAAAAGGTTTTCTGACTTTCGCCTTGTAAATCTGACAAACTTTTGCTAAGACATCCACCTCATTTGCACCGATTTGGGGGTTACGGATCGTGTTCATGTAGATGTCATTGAACGCCACTGAGGCTTTGTTGGCGTTCCTCCATTTCGAGTAAATTTGATTAGTATTGCGGTACTAATTTTTCATTTAGTGACAAAAACTATGCCAAACTTTAGCTTTGAAGGGTGTCGAATCTTGGTCGTCACCCATCGTTGGATCCTCTGACACATCTAGCCATGCTTGCGCTAGTGTTATCTCTTCATCATCCGTCCACCCTTTGCATTGAGCCTTAATTTTTTTTGTATTTTTTCTTGTTGGTTCGACTTCGAGCTCTTTAAATGACTCTTCAACGGTCTCTTCAACGATTCCTTCATCAGAAGAATCGGTTGACTCGTCGAGTAGGTGGTGTGGTTGGCATTGAAATTTACTTTGGGGTTGAGGTTGTGAAAAGAATTGAGTTTCTTGAACCGTCTCAAACGGATCAAGATGCAAATTTGGACGAGGTATTGGTTGGGATTGGTTTTGGTAAAATTGCATGGGTTGAGAGGAGTAGGGATTGAATGGAAACATTTGTGGAGCCATAGTGGGAAAGTAGTAGCCAGTGGGTAAATGAATAGGTTGATCAAAAGAAGGTCGATAACATGGTGGTGATGGAAGGTTTAGTGATGGAAGGTTTGGTGATTGAGGGTTTGGAGGTGAAAGGTTTAGTGATAAAAGGTTTGAAGATTTTTTTTGTTGTTTCTTGGCGTTTTGTTTTGGGTAGATGAAGACATTTTTGTTTGGTGAATTGAGAGTGTTTATGAGGGAGATAATGATATTTTGGTTGTGTGAAATGTTGAGGGTGTAGTTTAATTTATAGCGGTTTTATAATTTGAAATTTTGATTTTTTAGTAGTAAAAACGTTTTTTATGTAAAATAAAGAAAGGTTGGTGAAAAATTAAATGAATAGGTTTGAATGTTTGCAATCTGGTCAAATGAGTTTCCACCAATCAGTTTTCACCAAACCTTTCTCTCTCATCTCGCCAAGCGCCTAGCTAGGACCAAGTAGCGAGCCCCCTAGAGAGCGCTAGGGGTGGTGTTCCTTCTCCCTTAGCGACCATAGCGACTCCCTTTAGTGAGTCCACTCCGTGCAGCCTAAGGCTATGAGGAGTCGTTCGTTAAGCATGCTCGCTACATGCTACCAAGTCGCTAAGCTCGCTGCACATCGGCCCCTAGCGCGCGCTAGGGGGCTCGCCACCAGCAACTCGTTAGGATCTTAGCGACTCGTTAGGATCTTAGCGAAAAGAGATAGAAAGGGTTAAGTGGATTTGATTGGGTATTGGGCCTACACAATTGACCATAAAAAAAATTAGTGTTTTTTTCTTATAAATGAAATCAGAATAAATATACTTTCAGTATACATAAATTGACCATTTTTTTTAAACAAAACCTTTCATTATTTTAAAAAACAGCTTCATTTTTTAAAAAAATATAGCCTTTTTGGCTTTTTGAAATTCAAATTTTAAACATTTCTTTCAACCAATATAAATAATCATTCACCTTTCATAATCTATTTAAGTTTGAATTTATTGTAACTTTTTAAATTTAATATGAAATATTTGTGTTTAAAAAAAATATAATTTATTTAATGTTAATATTGTTTGTGTTTAAAAAAACTAATATGAAATGTTTGTGTATTAAAAAAAATTTAAGTTTGAAAAAGAATCCGAAAAAAAATCAAAAAGTATTATGGGTGCTACCACTCCTTATGAAATGTTAAGAATAAAATGATAACGAGGTGTCAGGCAAAAAAATGATATGGCAGTCAAACAAATAATGGGTGTTATGAGTGCTACCACTCCATCAAGCCTAAGTATTTTGAAATACACCATAGTCTATAACGTTGAGTATGTTTAATTGTTATCGATCTCTTTTTATATTTTCCAAACATTTACTGCTTTTTAGTTTTCCTAAGCATTTAAAGCTTTTAATAAAAGCATAGTCAAACACACAAAAAACCATTTAAGAGTCATCAAATACTATTAAATCTGATGTGATCTTGTGGATAAGTAAAGCTCACCAGAAAATTTAATCTAAATCTAAATAATTGCTAGAAAAAATTCTTCATCAGAATATGTAAAGTTATTCAGATTAGAAAAGTTCAAAACCTCAAAGGTGTTTGGGATTGCTTTTTAAACTAAGGGCATCTTCAACCCACCCCCAAACTCCATTTCTTCCTCCATTTCTTCCCTCATTCTTCTCCAACCCTACCTCATTTTCACCTCCATTTTTGGAGATATGAATAGTATTCCCCCATATATGGGAGAATACTATTCATATCTCCAAAAATGGAGGTGAAGTTTGGTTGCCAATTTTAGTCTCTCTTATTTTTATTTTATACATTTCTAGTTTATTTTATCTACTAATTATAATTTAAATGAAATATTTAATATTTATAATATCATGTTAAATACTAATTTATATTAATTAATCATAAATATAGAGTTTAATTAGTATAGGGGTGTATTTGACAATATATATAAGTTATAAAAATAGAATATTCTAAGAATATACTTTTTGGGGTAAAAAATGGGGTAGAAAATGGAGTAGGGTTGGAGATGAAACACTATTTACTCCATTTTTTATTCCATTTATGAGGGAAAAAATGGAGATGAGTTAGAGATGGTCTAAAAAGTCATTTTTAGAAAAATGACTTTTTGATTTGTGTCTTTTTCCAAAGGAAATTTTTAAAATGTGTATGTGTTTGTATGAACTTTTGATGGGCAAAAGAAAAAAAGTCAAAAGTTATTAAAAGTCACAAATCCGTGACTTCTTAAACAACTTCTTTTTCTTCTTCTCAAAAAGTTAATCTAAATGAACTTTTGAAGTTACCAAACAACTTTTTAAAATTTTGACTTTTTGAAAAAGTCAAAAGTTCAAAAAGTCATTTGAAAATGAATGTCAAACACCCTCCTCATATGAGAAAAGTTATTCGAGCGGCCGGAAAAGTTCAAAAACGCATCAGAAAAGTTCAAAAACTCCTCAACTTCGCTGCCGGTATCCGTCAATGTTGTCATCTTTTCCCGTTCCACCCAGTTGGGTCTTCTCCGTCGGTATCCGTCGCTGTCGTCACATTTCCTGTTCTCCGTGTGTACCGAAGGATAAAACGACGTTGTTGTCGTCTTTTGTCATTCCACCCGGCTGCATCTTCTCCGCCGGTATCCTTCATTGTCGTCACTGTTTCCTGTTCTCCGTGTGTTACCGGAAAATAAAGCATTGCTTCTCTCCGGCTCTCATGTAATCTTCTCTTTTACTTTTCCGGCGTACATCCTTTTGATTTCACCCTGATACAAAATCAGCAAAATATATAGAATAGATCTTGGTATCTTTCTAAATGAAATAAGCATCACGCACTTTTTATTTGTTGCTAATTCACACAATATTAAATCCCACTTGTTGTCTTTTATGTTTTTCATTTTTTCCATTTTTAACATATGGCAGCCACACGTTTGTTATATCATTTTTTTCTTTTTTTAATTTTTTGTTTTTGGTTGCTATATCTTATTTGATGTTTATCATTAAAATCTACAGGAAACAAATGACGACAATTTTAGAATTGTCAATCCAACGAGTATAGCATCTAATCTTATTATTTATACGTTTGTAATTAATCAATGTGTTTATCTTTTTTTTTAAGTTTTTTCTTAATTTTTAGGTATTTAGATCTCGTGAATATATATTTAATGACTTGCTCACCTGGGTGAAAAATATGGCACGTTCTCAAGGTTTGTTATCGCCACTAAACGATAATGTTAACCTGTATGAAGTCACACACACTTGTACTCAACAAGATACTTATGTTTATGAGTAGAGAATAAGAACGGTATGAAGCACACACATACAAAAAGTTGTGTATTTTCTGATTACTAAAAGATGAAGTCAAAAAAAATGCAATATAAGGCTTACAGTACGAATGCTCTTTCCAAAAAAAAGGGCTTACAGTACGAAAAGAAAGCTAGGAAACTGTCCACTAAAAACTACACATTACTTAAGCTAAAAGAAAATGTCAAATTAATAAAGAAAATACTAAGCATAAAAGATAAGGGTCACGTGTATAGAGTAGTCACGTGCATACGTACCACAATGAGAGCAGGAGTCGACTGTTAATACTCCCTCTTAACACCTGCTTCAATCATCCCCATTTTAGTGCATAACTCTATAGCTTTCTTGCTTGGCAATCCCTTAGTCACTACTAAAAAAACACGCATTTTCCGAGGGACAATTTCCTCGGAAATTCATAGGAAACCGGTGTTTCCGAGGAAATACCGAGGAAAAGTTGTGCGTAGGGAACCCTCCTAGGAAACTTTTTGTTAGGGATTTCCGAGGAAAATTCTAAGGGTTTTCAGAGGAAATATGTTTTGTTGGAAGTCCCAAGGCATTTCCAAGGCTTTATTTTTCCGAGACGTTTCCTAGGAAATATATTTCCGAGGAATTTCTTAGGAAATGATTTCCCGACGAATTTCCTAGGATATACATTTCCTAGAAATTTCCTAGGATATACATTTCCGAGAAATTTCCTAGAATACTTTTTCGAGAAATTTCCTAGGACCATACTTTTTTGACAGTTTTTGGTGACGGTTTTGGTGACAGAGAGGTCCCTAGGAATTTCCTAGGAAATGTGCAGCTTAAAAAAAATAAGAATTTTACGATTTTATTGCAAAAAAATGCAGAAAATTTTTAATACAAATGACTAAATTATATTTAAAACTCATACACAAAAACAATAAATCTAAATACATTACGACACAAGTTTTAATAATCATCTAAACTCTAAATCACAAAACATAATAAAGATATCTAAAACTCATACAAATATTTACTAAAATAACCTAATGTGTAATGTGCATTCGCTGGATTGCCAGGAGGGTTATGAATTCAACTATTAGTGCTTGTCTTTCGGTCATTTCTTGATTTCTTGATGATTATGGTCCAACTCACTAACCTAAAAAAATGTTAAAACAAACATATCAGTAAACTCAAAAAAATAGAAAAACAAAATACATATTAACATTTTTATCTATTATAGTAAATATATAGATATGATACTAATTGATTAATGAATCGTTTTTTTTTTTCAAAACGTAAAAAGAAAGCATAAGAAGAGTTTGGATAAAAAGTTAACTAATGTAATCATACTTGCAGAATTATAGGATTTCTCATTAGAACCTTAATATAATTTATACTACAATTAACTAACCAAGGGCCAATTCTAACTATCTGTTAGAATCAGTAATCGAAATTCCAAAATATCAAAAAACTAAACAAAAGATTACCTCAAGTCTCAAAACATGGAATGTTGGAGCTTTGAACTTGGATATACTGGTTCTGAACATCTGCTTTAGCAATCACTCATTCAATTTATCAATTACACCCAAATACTAAGTAAGAACGGAGAAATCAAAAAGGCGAAAAGGGAATAGAAAAAATCACTTTTCTTACCCACCTGCTGCCGCCTTAATCACCACCAAAGCATTACCATAAACCACCACCACCGGAGCCACATACCTTCTTGCAAAAATGGCCGCTGTCATTGCCGGAAATCACAGCCTAGAACCACCCCTCCCTTCCGCTTTAAACACCTAGAACTACGGACAAAACACATATCTCCACCCTTATATCGTCATACCAGAATCCGAAACCATCGTCGAGAACCAACAAACACCACCACCTGTTCATCATCTTCCTAAACACACACGTAAACCTTCACCGAGAACCACCTTCGCCACCACCCATTTCAGCCTCTTTCCTTGGTCGTTCAAAAAAACGCAACACCAAACACTACCTATTACAACCGGAAACAACCATCCTTATACCGCCAACAACCATCGCCGCTTCCATCTCAAACTATCGACCCACCTCCACTGCCGACAATCACCATCGAAACCTTCGACCACCCTTATACCCATCGGAAATCACCACGTAAACCACCTACAAGTTGGAAGAAAATAAAGAAGAAAAGAGGAGGCTGTTGATCGATTTTGGCTGCAGGTAGGAAATGAAAGAATTAGGGCAAACAAGTTTTATTGGGCTAACATAAACAATTGGGCTAAGCTATAAAATAAGTGGAAAATAATAAATAAATTATAGATTCCTCAAAAATGCGTAGGAACTTCCGACGGTAGGAACATAATTTTTCCTTTTTTTTACAATTTTATTATACACAAAATACTTTTAGCTTACTAAATTATATTTATTACCCACATACATACACAAGTATAAATATAGAATAAAAAATGAATGTTTTAAGTAATATATTTATAAAGGTGCAAATGCATGTATGTATGTATATATCACATTTAACTGAGTAAGATAAAAATATTTAACATATAACAAAGTTGAACAAAATATGAAACGAAACAACAATTTTTAAACCCCGAAAAACCAAAAAATGAGTTTTGGTCTTAGGAAATCCCTTGGAAATATCTTCATATTTCCAAGGGATTAGTAATGAATTTTGTATTGTGTAGGAAGTCCTTCGGCATTCCCTATGCATTTTCAAGCGATTTACTAGGAACATAATCCGCTTTTTCATATTTTTATGTTCAAACATCGTTTTTTTTCATTCTATATTTTGTTCAACTTCGTTATACATGAATTACTTTTATTTCAACAAGTTATACACGATATATACATACATACATGTTTGTACACCATCACAACACATTACTCCCATTAGTTTACCATTACAAATCTATATGTATGTATATAATATGTATAACTTGATAAGATAAAAGTATTTAATGTATAACAAAGTTCTATAAAATATGAAACGAAAAAATAACGTTTGAACCTCGAAAAAATAAAAAACGGGTTTTTGGTCCTAGGAAATCCCTTGGAAGTACCTACGCATTTCCAATTGATATGTGACAAATTTTGTATTGCGTAGGAAATCCCTCGGTATTTCTTTACTTATTTCCAAGAGAATTCCTAGGAACATAATCCGTTTTTCATTTTTTGATGTACAAGCGACGTTTTTTTCATTCTATATTTTGTTCGACTTCATAATACATAAATAACTTTTATTTCATCAAGTTACACACGGTATATACATACGTACATGTGTCTGCACCATTAGAACCCATTACTCAAAACATTTGTTTACCATTGTATATATATATATATATATATATATATATATATATATATATATATATATATGTATGTGTATATATGTATGGTTGGGTATAACTTTAGAAAATAAAAGTATTGAATGTATAACAAAGTTGTACAAAATATGGAACGAAAAACAACGCTTAAACCCCGAAAAAACAAAAAACAAGTTTTGGTCCTAGGAAATCCCTTAGAAGTACCTACGCATTTCCAATTGATTAGTAACAAATTTTGTATTGTGTAGGAAATCTATCGGTATTTCTTACTTATTTCCAAGAGAATTCATAGGTGCATAATTTGTTTTTCATTTTTTGATGTACAAACGACGTTTTTTTCGTTCTATATTTTGTTCGACTAAATTACTTTTATTTCATCAAGTTATACACGATATATACATACGTACATGTGTCTGCACCATTAGAACCCATTACTCAAAACATTTGTTTACCATTGTAAATATATATATATGTATGTGTACATATGTATGGTTGGGTATGTGTATATACGTATAACTTTAGAAAATAAAAGTATTGCATGTATAACAAAGTTGTACAAAATATGGAACGAAAAAACAACGCATAAACCCCGAAGAAACAAAAAACAAGTTTTGGTCCTAGGAAATCCCTTGGAAATACATACATAGTTCCAAGGGATTAGTGACAAATTTTGTATTGCATAGGAAAACTACTGAAGCTCTTTGGCATATTCAAAAAAATAACATAATTTCTTTATAATAATAAAATGGTATAAAAAAAACTACCGAGTAACTACCTATGAACATTAAATATATATTTATTTCCTAGGAAAAACGTAGGAACTACCGAGGGACTTCCGAGGAACATTATATATATATATATATATATATATATATATATATATATATATATATATATCGTAGGAAAATCGTCGGAACTTTTGAGGGACTTCCTATGACAATTGGTAAAAGTTTGACATGTTTAATGGGAGACATTGGCTCGAAAATTTCCTAGGAAATCCCTCGGAAGTTCTGAGAAACTTCCTAGGAACCACTTAATCAAAATACTTCTAACGTAAATATGAAGCTCTTTGGCATATTAAAAAAATGATATAATTTGTTTATAATAATAAAATGGTAGGAAAAAAACTACTGAGGAACTACCTAGGAATGTTTAATATATATTTATTTCCTAGGAAAAGCGTAGAAATTTCCGAGGACGAAAAATTCCTCGATATTTCCTATTTATTACCGAGGAAGTTTTAAGGAAATATCAGAAACACGTTTTCCTCGGAAGTTCGTCGCTAATGTGTAGGAAGTAGCGAGAATTTTTTTGTCCTAGGAAATTTTTGTAGGAAATCCCACCTTTTTCTAGTAGTGAGTGAAGGAGTTTGCAACATGCTCTGAGGTTCGCACATATTCCAGGTCAATCTCTCCTTCCAATACCTTCTCACGAATGAAATGGTAATGAATTTCCAAGTGTTTGGTCCTAGCATGAAAAGTAGGATTCCTTGCCAGCTGAATCAAAGACATGTTGTCACAGAAGAGTGGAATACTTAATCTACATTTTGATTCAGATCTTTCAGGAGCTGGACAAGCCACACATATTCTTGAGCTTCCATTGCAGCTACTCGATACTCTGCCTCGGTTGTGGAGAGAGAGAGATTGTTGGTTGTCTCTTACTACACCATAATATTGCACTAGATTCCAATATAAACACATACCCAGTTGTTGAGCGACGTATGTTTATATCTCCTACATAATCAGCGTCACAATATCGAAACAACTTGCACTTTGACTCCCTCTTAAACTCAAGTCCATAGTCAAGAGTAGTCTTTACATACCTTAGAACTCTACGTATAGCAGCTAAATGAGATCTTCTTTGACTTTGCATGAACCGGCTCAGCACACCTACAACAAACGCCAAATCAGGTCGAGTCAGTGTTAGATATATGAGGTTGCCAACTATTTTCTTGTACATAGTTGGGTCTTCTAGTTCTCTACTATCATTAACAAACAGCTTCATATTAGTGTCAACTGGTGTCACTATTAGCTTACAATCGAGCATTCCAAATATGTTCAATAGATCAACAGAGTGCTTGTGTTGGTGTAGAATGATATCACCATCCTCATACTTCACTTGTAACCCTAAAAAGTGTTTGAGCTTGCCAAGATCTTTCATATGAAAGTGTGTACATAGATTTTCTTTCACTTGAGCAACTACTTCAATGGAATTATATGACAACCTGTTATTTTCAATCTTGTAAAAGTCAAACAAAGTCAACGAAAGTCAAACATATCAAATAAAAGTCAAACTTATTGATTTATTAATTTGATAAAGTTAAATTAATAATTCTGATATATATATATATATATATATATATATATATATATATATATATATATATAAACATTTTAGTAAATGAGTAGTAAAGTTTGGAAGTGGAATTACTCTAAACCGAGAAGCCTTGCATGAGAAGCTTCCCAGCCGCAAACCCTCGCAATTCCCTTCTTTTTGGACAGCAAGCCTCGGACCGCAAACCACGTTTACGACCACAAACTCCTCGGACCGCAAACCGTTTGCAGCCGAGAACCTCGGACCGCAAACGTGTGAAGTAGTAGAAAACCACCCCGAAGGGTTTCCTCCTCGCATGCTTATCCTCCTCGGGTAGAGGTCCCAGCCGAGAACTCCTTCCTCGATTTGTGTTTAAAGCTGAAAACTCTCTTATATATATATAAGATGCCCAAAATTTACCTCATTCTTACATCTTTCAACCGCAAACTACACTTCTCTCTCAAGTATCATCAACCGAAGCCTCCCCTCTTCTCTCAAGAACATGCGAAACCTCTCATTTTCTTGAATCATCATACGAAAATCACTTGATTCTTCTTAGAATCTTGCAAGTATCAAACTATTGATCTTGTTTTCATTGCAAAAACACTTTCCAATCTTCAAGTATTGGGCCGAAAACTCATAAAATCACTAGCTTTCTTCAAGAACACTCGAAGAACACGAAAAACACTCATACACTATTCTAAGGATTATTGTAAGTATTTTTACAATAATTAAGTGTTGTTTAACACTTTAAACATTTCTAGACTATCTAATTTATACATAATTTTATGTTAATATAAACTAGGATTCGGTTTTTATCACGAGTTTTAACTTGTGGATTTAGCTCTACTACACCGTATCTACAACCGGAAACTCACAAAAAATGAGTTCATACCCCTGCGTTTTTACTATTTTTCACTATTTTTTAGGGGGAAGGGATACAAGTCTAACACAAGAATATTGTGTTTATAAATAAATGATTTCTAAATATTTCTAAAATGATTTTTAAATGTTTTATAAATACTTTTTAACTTTACATATATATATATATATATATATATATATATATATATATATATATATATATATATATATAAGATTTAAAGGGCTTAGGACTAATAATTCGCTTATGTCCCTTTTCCTTGTTTGGGTGTGGGCTTGAGGTAGAATTATTTATCTAAATGTTGTTTAAATTTTAATTATATATATATATATATATATATATATATATATATATATATATATATATATATATGAATATAAAAGTTACTTCAGTCAGATTCATTACCCTTTGTAACATGCCGAGCAAAGGGGGTAATTTCACGAACAAATCATCTCAAACATAATACAAATATATAAATTATAATAGGTATAATTTATTGATCTCTCATACTATTTTCATTAGTGAAGTATACAAAGTTTAACTATATACTCTTGTACAAATGTTTTACATTCAAGTATACTAGAGAAGGATCATACTATCAGTTCATTTATTTCAAAATGACTTTTCATCATTATTATATACGTAATCGTCAATATGGTTTTTGTGAGACAATGTTCAGTTGCTTATTCATTTAAGCAATACTATTAAAGTCCTGATATTATAACCAGAATCTCCCGACAGAGAGCGAGACAAATGTGTATAGATCTATACGGGATTGACAATCCCGCACTCATACTATTCGCTACAGTTAGGCTGGTATGCTTATGAGTGACAAATGTCGTTACAGTTCTGACGCCTACAAAGTGTCATATCAGGCCATCTAGTCATAGCATGGTTATAATAACTCACAAAAAGATATCAACAAATACGATTAGTGTATAATTAATTAAACCAAAGAGTACGAATACAAAGTACTGGTTTTTACAATAATACGATTTACAGTATTACATTACAATTTACAGTTACAGCTGGTGGAGCCAGGCATACTCACTTTTACAGGGTTTTCAAAGAGTACAATTACAGAACTTGGAAAAATATAAACAATACATTCTTTTTATATTTTTATTGAATTAAAACTATGTTACACTACTTTATAGTACAACAATACTTATACAGAAACGGTTTTATGGTATTAAAACTACTTTTCAGTGATATTAGAAAATATTGGATTTTCTGGAACAACAAACATGATTACTAATTCAAGAAAAAAACAGCAGACTTCTAAACATAAATACTTATGCACTCACCAACTTAAATGTTGATACTCTCTTTTCAAAACACTTGTATTCTCAAGGAACCAGTAGACAAGTACATCCCTGGGATTTTGAGAAGAGAGAGCAGTATAGAGTTACGTCTTTGTCTTTTGCTATATATAATTTTTGATGTCATATATACAATGACTTGAATACATACGTAAAAGTTATACTTTATTAATGCAATGGTTGTTGTACTTTGATTACTATGATACATGTGTTATGATACTTAACATGAAGTCATCCACCCCCGGACGTTTCCGCCGCTCCGGTTTAGGGGTGTGACAGATTGGTATCAGAGCATTGTTTATAGTGAACTCAGTATATCAATTCATAAAAGATATACAACTATAAATACATTGGGGGTAAAGAGCTCTGACTACAAGTATACTTTAAAATATAAGTATTTTATAAGAAGTATAGTAACACTCATACATACAATAACAACATCACAATCATAACAACATAAAAGTATTTGGATGTTGGACACTACAGTTAAACCTGGACAATTATGTAATCATATATGGGATAAATATAGCCTGATCAACTATATTTATTTAAGATACGACCAACATGTGTTTGGGAGTGATGGTAGGGTTGCGACAAGTCTAAAACTTACCAACTCTACATATACAGAAGAACTCTAGAACAAAACATAAAATTTAAAATACTATAGGAGTATTTTAGGCACTATAATACTAAGAACCAACTATGTAAAAACAAAGGACCCTTGCTAGTAGATCTATAAGTACTAAGTGTATATATTACGGTTATATATAATTAAGGTTTTATAGACTTAGAATGTGTGATTTAGCTTTACTTCCTTTTCCTTGTTTGGATGTGGATGAAGAGTAGGATCATTTATTCGAAGGTCTATTCGACCCAAGTTATATATAATTGGTATACACTTTGTGGTTATAGAAGGACCCAGTATGAGTCATACCATACATAATACATTAACTGTTAACTATAAGTTTCTTATATAGAAACTTGAAATTGTTTACTTGTCTTTACTAAGTCTATTAGATGTCTCTTACACCCCTATTCTCGCATAGATAACATGGCTAGATTTCATCTACCGGGAGACCCGTACTTTCCTAATCAAGAAAACAATGGTTGGATTGAAGAAGGCTTCGAAGAAGATTTTCCAGAAGATTCTGACTCGGAACCAGAAGTCTATAATCAACCTCAAATTGCCCAAAATCTCAATCCCCGACATAACTTCCAAGGTCCGACACTGTAGTGGGCAGTGAACTTAGATAGGTGGAGTCATGAGCAGGGTCAGGACCGTCCTTACAATGAAGACCACATCTTCTATAATCTTAACGAAGGAGGCTCAGCGGACAGAGCCCTACCTGTGTTAGTTCGTCGAGTTGCGCGTAACGATAAACAAGGAAGAGCTACCATCGACCGAGTCATGCAAATTCATGCTACCACTAGAGTCAACACGGTTCATCTTCACCACCTGATTGAAAACCATGGAACAACCATGAATCACACCGAAGCCTTGCGAAGGGAACTGGCTGCAAACCGAACTGAAGTTGGAGAACTTCGAGAAAGTCAAGCGACACTAGAAAGGCGTATGTTTGTAACAGAACACCAGTTGGCTAAAACCAAGGCTGAATCTAGTAGGAAATCAAACAAAACTCCTCGCGAGTAGAGCATTCTCTACTCACTCTTTTGTATATAGTTTAAGTCTACGTATATATACTAGTGATGTTTTCATGTACATAGTACGACCTCGAAATTTCACTTTCGATAGGTCGGTATGCTGTCAAAGTTTTCCGTTAAGTTGGTATGTTGTAGACCTAATTAAAGGTCAAATTTTCCGAACTCTATGTATCTAATATACCAATGAAATTGACAGACATGTTATTTCCTTTGAAAAATCACTATCCAATTTCACGTTATCGCTTTGCAAGTCATTACTTGTGGTAGACTTCTATATAAACTCCTTTCAGAATTCATGTTGAACTTGTGTAATTAGTTCAAAGACATATGATTTATAATCACTATTGATGTCTTACTACCTTTTATCTTTTGAATCTTAAAGCAAAAGATGTCTCCAAGAAGAAATCCAAGACGTATCTGTTGGGTTTTAGTATACTACAACATCCTATGGTGCACATACAACCCTAAATACCTTGGATCTATGTTTTCTCTAATATAAATGCAAATATGAAGTTTCCAAGATATTACCTGTAACGCCCATGTTTCTAGGCTAGGCATTAATATTGACATAATGGTCTAGGTTAACCTTTGTAACTCATTTGGAAGAAATGAAAGGGAATTATGTGAATATTATGTGTTTTATGCTTAATTATTAGGGTTTAATTAATTAAGAATAAAAATGAGCGTCAAAAATAAATATTAGATGAAGCCGATATCTATTAAGAAACTTGTAGTGGGCGTGACAAGGATTACGGATATATAAAGAATGCCGAAACCGAGTTATAACGAAGAAGTTATGACCTGTCGAAGTTTCGCGACAAAACCGGCACGGGGCCGAATGTCGTAAAAAGTGAGTTTTCGATAAACTACTTTTTGGCCTTAGTAATCTAAACGAAACTCGTAGATTTCGTTAAACCGAGAGTAAGTATAAAAAGAACGCCCAAATCTGACTTCGTATGAGGAAGTTATGATTTTTCGAAGTTTCAGCTTAGCAGTAGACAGCTAAAAACTCGAATTTTAGATCGAGTGATTTTTAGCCGACACGACCTAAACGAGAATCGAAGGTCTCGTGATTAGTAGCAAAACGGTAAAAAGTCTGACGAAAACGGACGTCGGATGAAGAAGTTATGAATTTTTAACGAATTTCCTGTCCCGGTCTGTTAAAAATAATAATATAAAAATTAAAGTCAAAATTAGCCGACGAAGTCTAAACAAAAGTTGTAGCGCGTACTTTTACCTACGCGTGCATATAAAGAACGTAAAAAACGGAGCTCGTATGTGAAAGTTATGGATTTTAGAAGTTTTGGCGCGAAAATCGACGAATAATGCCAAAACAGGGAATTTTCGCACACGTGGACTTCGGCCACGTGTCTTCGCCTCGCATGTGCCATCTGTCCGGAATGTTGCTGAGTCATCCGACGCGTGCCCTCTTTTCCTTGTGTCCGAACCCTCGCAGAAGCCACGAGCTTCCCTCATCGGACCCGGACTTCGGTCCAATCAGATCATGCCAGCGAGGGCTTCGCATG